>NC_142642.1:37880000-38505000 GCF_053813885.1 Theobroma cacao
ATTTATCAATTTCCTTCTTGAAATATACTTATTACTTCTATCTTTCAAGAAACAAGAAAAAAGGTTATGTTAATAAAATAAATATTTGTGAAGAATGTTTTAAGGACATCCACATTACTAAACCTATTCGTGAGACATTTACAAATTAATTAGCTGTTGAAACTATACTATTTGAGCCCAAAGTAGTCAAAGTTATAATTGAACAAAAAAATCTCCTTCAGATTGAGACAATCAATGAAGTTATACAATTTCAATAAATTAATTAAGGTACTGCTCAAATAACTTAATTAAGGTAGCTACTAGCTACTCGAGCATTGTCATGTACTAATATATGTACCAGTTGCTTGTGCACGATTCCTCGGTAAAAGGGTATCACCATGAATATAAATTAAAACCATTGTACTCATCAATTTAAGTCTGTCAAAAGCTATTTTGTATTCATTCCGTTCATCCCACGGTATGATTATCTCAAGGTGCAAATGTTTCAACTTAACAAGCACTAGCAATTTGGTCTGAATATTCTGATTCTCCTCGAATCTGCTGCATTTGTCTGTGCATAATAAAGCAACAAATGCCCATAGACGTCTAACACTTCTTCGGCGGCACGAAATCAACCTTGACCTCTGGTTGCTAGGGAAGAGGGGACGAAAGTCGCAATCATCAGCCATCAACAACACAACTTTCGATTCTTTCGAGGCTGAAAAAGTGGGTAGAAAAAGGCATGTTGATAACGTAATCATCATCAATGGCAACCATAGATTCTTATTGATACCATAGTTGTTTGATAGTGTACGTTTTTGTTAAAAATTTTGTTCATGAAATCTTCGAAGTTAAGGAAATTTTGTTAAAAATATGACCTATAAATGCATGTTTGATGATCAAATCTTATGTCCAAGCAATTACATTATAATGCACAGCAATATTAGTAGTGATAATATAACACACACTAAACTCTAAATATATAGTCTTTATTCTCTCCTCGGCTTCATTACCAAACAATAATATGGAGATGACAATAAACCTACTTTGACCAACGAAGATGGTGTCTCACTTTTTAATTGAAACTAACCATTACTACAGTACTATCATAGCAAAAAAAGTGCTGCTAGAATTGATAAAGCTTTTGGATTTTGTCATAGATGAGTAGCTAGTATGATCTGAGAACCAAAATTAATATTATACTATCAGACAATTTGTCCAGGTAGAAAGATTGACCTAATATATTACTTTTATTTATGGCTAAGCTATGCATGCGTGGATTTTTTTTTTATTTCAATAAATACTATAAGACAAAACAATCTGTCACATTAGAAAGATTCTTCTTGGCCAGCCAGCTTTTTTTTTTTTTGTTTTTTGTAAAACCATATCTTCATCAAATTAATGAAAAGGACCCTCCATTCTTGGCCACCCACCTCTATGGAGATATCTTCAATCACCTATAAATACAACCTTTTATGGCTTAGCTAGGCATGGTCAATTTTGTTTACCCTCCATCCAATATAGTTTAATTTACCCTCTCTCTGTTTCTCAAAATGGGTGATAGAAAATTTGTAAAGATTGCTCAAGTTATGATGATGCTCCTACTGATCATTTGGAGTGCAATTTTGGCTTCGACGACCACATCAGCAAGACCTCTGAATAATGGAGAGGCAGTGGTGGGTGGTGTGGCCCTTAACCACGATCCCATTCCGCCAATCAGTAGTTCTGGCTGCACCTATGTTCCAATTAGTAAAGGCAAATGTCCTCCCTCTACTTCAATTCATGGGTAAGCTAGCTATATCTATATATATTAATACTATCACAAGTAGCAAAATACTTTGATTTTTTTTTTATAATTAATAGAAGGGGATTTGAACCTTACTCTTTAAGTAGGAAAAACATACACCAATCAATAAGTCAAATATTCGGATGTTATTTTAAAATTTTGGTTGAGGTATTTTTTTTTTTATTACTAACAAGTATTGGAGGATTAACATTCTGGTAAATTTTTAAATAAGATACCATGGTAGTAATAACTTAACACTCTTAAAAACAATTTACAAATTAAGTTGTCCTTTATCAACTATTTGCATTGTCCTTATATTTCCGTATATTAATTAATATTTTTACAAACCAAAACAACACTGAGGTAAATGAAAAAGATAATAATGTAAGAGGAGTGCCTTTGAAAATTGTACTGATATTTTTTTCTTCTTCGGGATGTAGGTAGCATGGCAGAGGGGACCAGCCAGATCCTGAAGGGATAAAGGGGAACAATGTTTTTTTTTTCTTTTTTATGTTGATGTTTTTTATGGGACGGGGACTGGAGTTATGATATTGTTTCTGCATTCTACTTTTGTCTGATCTTTTATCTGTTTATAATAAAAAAACAAAAACCAAATGTTATGTATGGCAATATCTTTTTGCAGAAAGTATTATTTTAACACGCCACCCTGGGTTAACACCTAGTAGGAAGGGCTTGGGGTTACTCTTCGAAGGCCCAAATTAGCCTGTGCAAATCATTCATGGTTTGTGATTGAGTGTAGAATTAAGACTTGGGAGACAAAAAGAAACAACAAATCTATTTTACGGAACAAGATTCAACATTATTCAACAAGCGAAGAGAGATGACTTGTAAGAAAGGAAACTCCCAAGAAATATATGGAGAGATATATTGTTTTTGCGAGCTTGCCAAAGGGTAGCTAGTCACACACGGAGATGAATATGACTTTTGATACTCAGCGTGTTTGAACATTTAAATTGATTATCAAAGTCTGCTATCCATATTCCGCACGATGCCACATGCACCGTCCCCAAGCTGACTGTCTTTGTAGTGACCCTGTTTCTCTGATCAAATGTGTACATTGTTGCATGCTTTCAGGCAGCGCAATCAGCAGTCATGCCTAAGCACATGCACCCTAAAATCCCAAGGTTAGCCAAGGAAAAGGCAGATACCCTGGCCAAGGGTGGTGTTCAGAGAGAACAAGGACTATTCTGGGTGCATCAAGGTCGGTCGCTGTTTTTGCGGGTCTACTGCTGAGGATTATGTGAGCAGTAGTAGGCTGTTTAGTGTACAGTTTTTTTGCCAAGCCGGTACTCATTCCAATGGGAGTCTCTGGCAATTTTGGCTTGAGACTTATAATGGCATAGCGATTGAATGACCAATAAAATTCACCTTCCAAAAACAAAAAAAAATACCGCTGCTGGGGATTTAGGTCCTGTTCTGATTTCCTGCTCTGGCTAATGCTTGGAAATGGTCTTGCGTTTTTTTTTTTTTTTTAATTTGAAAGTTATGATTTCAATGTTCAAGTTGGCTCCAGTTATGGTGATGTTGATGCTGATGATGGTGGAAGCACTTTTTCGGAGTCGTGTTCTTGCGTTTTACCGGCTGATTGCGTTAGATTTGATTTTTTTGGTTTGTTTGTGTCCTTTCCATCATTCGTTTGAGGTTATCTTAACCTTGGATCATTGATTTTGAAAGGTGTGTGTAAGGGCTGTGAGTTTTTGTACAGGGGAATGATTGGCAGAGCAGTAAGTTTTGACTGTGAAATGAGTCTGCATTGTTGCTTGGTGGGGGTAAGAATTTTTTGTGTTTCTTCCCTCCCGCATACAATCTTATGAAAATCTTTGCATAGCAATACGAATCCAGCTTTTCAGCAAAAAACGTCAAGCAATTATCCAAATGCCTATTGAAATAGTATTAAACTAATTCCATGTGTTCAGACCGTTATTCTGCTACACGCAAGGCTATATATATATATATATATATATATATATATATATATATATATATATATATATATATATATGATTAATATTTGATACATTAACAGTGCATAATTTTTATACATTATTAAGTTATCAAATTTTGACATCTTATTAATGAGATAAAAAAAATACTTCAAAGGGCTTAACAATAAATATTAAAAAGATTTTATTAATTAATTAAAAAATAAAATATTTTTATTTTTTCTCAAATCAGAGTCACGCTCTTTTCTTCTTCTTCACCAGGCCATTTAAAATACTTTCTTTTTCTTCTTCTCCAAAATGATAAAAATTAAGTTTGAAAAAATTATACAACTTTAAGAGTAATACTATGATCAAATATTTTAAGATAATTTTTACTTGTTGATTTTAATTATATATTTTTCAAGTGAACTTTATATTTAATTTAGGGCTATATAGATTTTTTTTATTTGTTAGTTGGGTGTTATTTGATTGTTGACAAATATGCATCATTATGGAGTTGGAATGCTGATGGATTTTGTCTCATAGCATGTTGTTTCATTATTTATGAAATTGCGATCAGTCATGATAAAATAATAATGCCTAGTTCTTAATTATACATCATAGATCCCATATTTTTATGATCCTTGCTTAAAACCACTTACAGTCTTCTGTCTAGTTTTGAGTTTTAGTTATAAAGTAAGGTTTTAATTCATTTTATAATTTTATATTTATTTTTATCTGAGACATAATTTCAAACTATTTAGTTGTTTTTTTTTTCTTTTAATAACCCAGACTAGTTAGATCTTAATTGCTATTTTCTGGGAGCATTGCATGCATATATCAGCAGTCAATAACTCAATTCACATTATCAAATTGCATTGATTCTGCTTCTTGGTCACAAACAAGCAGCTAAACCCTTAAAGTTTTCTTCAAATTAACAAAGGCTATATCTCTTTCCAAACTTTCATTCATATTTGCCATCGTGTTCATTCCGTTTACAGCCCAACTTGTTGCTGCCATTAGGCCTTTGCACGGAGAGCAAGTACTGTTGAAAAAATTTATTCCTAATTTGGAGTCATTTCAAAGGGGACCAGTGCCACCATCTGGTCATTCTCATTTTTCATGCATCCCTCGCAGCTCCGGTAGATGCGTGCTAGATGCAATGAACGTTGCTGGCCCTCTCAGTCGTTCACCACCACCCTTCCCTGCCATGAGTTTTAAAAGGTCTGCTGCTGCTGCTACTTCCATGGAGAACAAGAGTAACAACTAACAAGCAAGATAACCCCCAAGCTCTTGATGTTTTGTAATAGACTTCCATGCGTTTTAAATATATGTTTTTTTTTTCCTTATTTTTTTTCTTTTCTTCAACAATTACTTTAATGCTAAATAAGATTTAGGATAATAAAATTACAAGAATTACATAATTTTCAGAAATTTATCAAATTTTTTTCTTGAAATATATTTACTACTTCTATCTTTCAAGAAACACGACAAAATTTATGTACTTATTTTTAAGATAAATCAATTTTATTATAGACCCAAAAACTAGTATGCCAAATCAAATCTTTAACTTTGGTGAAAAAGACTTCTCTTGGCATAAAAATCCTAGCTCGTGGTATGAAAGTTGGTGCTGCTAAAAGGCAATTGACACCATATAAACTACTTTCTAAACCCTTTACATGTGTCAACAACGTTACCCCCATCCCAATTATAAGATCAAACTATGCCAAACAATAAGAGCTGCTCAAAAACTTACCCAAAAGCAAAGACTACAAGCTATTCATGAGAACCTAAAAAGGTTGTCTCTCAGTGTATCCAAAACCCAAAAATGAACAAACGATGCAGCATGTGAACCGGCAAATGAACACTCCGCAAACAGCAAAAAGACCCCGTAAGCGTGGGCTCCTTGTCACGACAAAAGCTTATGTTAATACAAAACTTAATTTATGAACAATTCCTTTTAGGATATATCCCAATTACCTAAATTAACCTATTCATGATACATGTTACAAATCAATTAGCTCTCGAAACAGTACTATTTGAGCCCAAAGTAGTCAAGTCACGAAACAATCTCCTTTCAAAGTGAGACACAGTCGATGAAGTTAAACTAGTGAATCATCCTCAGAGCATTAATTGTTAACGAGAAATGGCATTAATTCCTACTTGTTTCAGAAGAATTTTTCAATAGCAATGCTACATATGCATAGACAAGTAACTGTCAAAATGTGAAATATCTATGTCTGCTGACTCTCTCTTTCGCTATCTCCTTAACTAGTTGTTCCCTCCTTTCACTGTTTCCCTTTCCTCGAGAAATTTAAGTTTGGGCGTGATAAGCATTTAAAACACCCATGTTCGCTTTAATTGTTCTAATTCAAATATCGCTTATGAACTGCTCAGCGTTGATATAGAAGAATTCATGGCAGCTGAGTAATCTTACAATACTTTCCACACACCAAAGAGAAGAAGAGGGAGTAGCCGAAATTAGTCCAATCAGACACAATGACACGAAATGTGATAAAACTTAACTTCAAGGACTCAAACTAAGTCAGATTTCTTTTTTCCATAAGCAACGCCAATCACACACCAATGAATCTCCTTTCATAAAATGAGTTGGGCGAACTCAAAATTTCTTGCATATTACAATGAGAATACAACCCCCACAAATATCCATGTTCCCAAAACAAAAGCATATGTTTCTTGCCTATGTTGTTGTCTCCTTGAGCATGAATCAAGAAGGCATAGAACATGACAAGTGAGTCACGAGAAAATACATATTGCGGCTATGACACTGTAATAGCAATAGTGGAGATATTGTCAATACGACTTGTGCGTGTTTGACCATTTCGCCTGATATAATCAAATCAAAGTCTATTCACCCGTTCCACACGCCCCCGCTTTAACCTCTTTACCAACCATTCAGTCTCTCCCATTTCAGAGACCGCTAACACTCTTTTTTTTCCTTTGCCTTTTCCTTGCGGTGGAATCCATCACTTTTAACGTGACTCAAGCAGCGCCCAATCAGCTGCTTCTCGTCAGCAAATGCCCAACAATGTTCCAAGGTTGAAAAATTAAAAATCCTTTTGTTGGTGAAAATTGAAGAAAAAAACAATTTGAATAAGTGATATGTGTGCACCCAAAACCATTTTCTTTTTCAACTTTCTACAAGTTCATAATGAATTTATTTTATCTTTTGTATCTAAGCAACGTGGATAAAAAATTTATTAAAAAACGCATAAGATATCATTTTATATCCAACACAATTTTATTAATAAAGACATCTAAAAACATAGATTGGTGTGTCATATTTTTTGTTAATGTCATTGTTTTCGTTAAGATCTATTACACAACTTGTTTACGTGTCTTGTTAAGATTAACTAGAAACTCATTAAAATTTTATTTTCATATTACAATTTTCTTTTGCATCTAATTAAAGAAAGAGAATGAATCCAGTTATACTCGAATTTTTATAATTTTTTATATGGTTAATATTTTAACAAATCGATCATTAAATTGAATGATCTATTCGTATACATCATACACGTTTAGAGTTAACTCAATATCTTTGTCATGATTTAGCAATCTAAATTTTATTAGATCAAATAAATAGTTAATAAGTTTTAATTAATTTGACATTGGACATATATAATCTAAATGAAATCGATTGGGATGATTAGAGCAGAAAACCCTGCTTGGGGCTCCGTGTGTTTTTACTTTGATCCACAATATTATGGACTTTGAAAATTCATACCATGGCCAGGTCAAGACAAGACTCCGTTAAAAGTTAACTCAAGCCAAACGCCGCCTAAAGTCAAACAGCGAACTGTCCCTGCAATTACTCCATGCTTCTGCAACTGTATATATATCTGCATCCCGATCTTCACCAAGCACACATATCCAAGCCAATTGTTTTAATTTCCTGCTCATAAACGAACAACTAGCAGCTAGCAAAGTTCTTCAAAAACAAATGGCCGGGTTCCTCAAAGCAAGAACTGTCTTCAGGATTTCATTCCTCTTCACCATCTTGTTCATTTCATTTACTGCACAGTTTGGTGCCGCCGTAAGGCCTTGGAAAGATGAGCAACTATTCAGGAAAATTGTTCCTAATTTCGAGTCTCTACAGCAGGGGCCAGTGCCACCATCTGC
Source organism: Theobroma cacao (assembly GCF_053813885.1). Taxonomy (NCBI): domain Eukaryota; kingdom Viridiplantae; phylum Streptophyta; class Magnoliopsida; order Malvales; family Malvaceae; genus Theobroma; species Theobroma cacao. The sequence goes on from NC_142642.1 coordinate 37,887,852, forward strand.
TGGTTCCCCTTGCACCCAAATCCCTGGTGGGAAGGGCCACTGCGTGGTCAATGAAATAAACGCTGCTGGCCATCTCCTTCGTTCGCCTCCCCCCTTTCCTGGCATTAACGTTATAAAGTTTGCCGCTGCTAAACTAAGAGAAGAATAAAGGCAACAACTAACAAGCAAGATTCATCAACTTCTTCACAGTTACTCTGTAAAGCATGCAGCAGGCCTTCATATACTATATGCTGGAAACTGTAACTACAACCTTACCTTAAAGTCTTGATTCTTTTCTTCTTCTTTTTTTTTTTTTTTTCTCTCTTTTATTTTACAACTGTTCTGTAATGCATCCAGCATCCTATTAATTTTACTCCCAAGTTGTTTCAATTCTACGTAGGTGACTTTCGCCACCTTTCTTTTTGCCCTTAACCTTTGGGCTTTGCTTAATAAATTCTATTTCCAGAGTCAAATTTTTCCTTTGCTACCATAGGCTGAAATTAATTATACAGTTGCTCTTGGATTTCCCTTGTAAACAGTTCAAAAATATGATTGGTCTAGTTTCCTTTTCGTGGAGGAAAATGCATGAATTGTAAAACCCTTTTGATAGAAGAAGCTAATAATAAACTATATGAAAATTGACATATGAGCAGATGCCAGCACCCATTATCTTTGACTGTTGAAATATTTTTGGAAACTAAAATATAAGCCAAGAAATTTTTTTAACGTGTTAAAAACTGCGATGCTATTTTAAACAAGCACTTTTCTATTTTTAGAACTTTTCCACGGCTTCTTTTTGTAACTCAAAAAGGTAGTGGGAATACAGGCCACGAGGGAGAGTTTGATTTTTCTTTTTCTTTAATTTTTTTAATTTATACTATATTAAAATTATCCTACTTAGATAATTTCTAGTCATTTTAATTTTTCTCAATTAATATTTTATAATTTTTTTCTTAATTAGCATCATGTGAATTTTTTTTTTCTCAATTAATATCTGACCGAAAACTTATATTCTCACAGAAGTTAGACAATTAGGTTTTGCTCAATAAAATTACTATAATACCTTCAATTCAAATTAAAGTTAAAGCTATTTATTCACAGTTAAATGTATTTTTATCAATTTAACTCTTTGAAGGAATAAATAAACAAATTTTATGAGGTGTGTTAATTGAGAATAAAAACCAAGACGTGTCATGTTAAAGAAATTGAAACTAAAAAGGATATAGGTGGAGTTTTAACTTTTAAAAAAATTACTAAGTGCTATTATTTTAATGAATTACCTACACTTATATTTTAAGATGATCTTAATATAGTATAATCTCTTTTTTAATGATTTTTGGTTGGGATTAGGGGGACAGAAAAAACAAGAATAAATTAATTGAAAGCTTTAGTTAACTGCAAAAACCAAGATGGTTCCTATGTTTACCATGTCAAAAGCGTAATTGATGCTGGTCAAGAACTAGCTTACAAAACTTGAAACCTAGTACATTATTTCTATTTTGCAAGTTCACCGTCGGTTTTGTTTCCCCTAAGACTAGTCAAATTTTGTTCCAATTCAAAGTTCGACATTATTTTTCTGGTAAAAGAAATGTGATTCATATGAGAAATTGCCCTATCAAACAACATGAAACAAAGCTTTTGACTAAAAAAGGACAAACAAAAACAATTTTGTTCATTGTTTTTTAAATTTCAAAGACTAACCAAAACATGAGATTTTAGCAGGCGAAAGATGTTCAATGCAACTTAATTACTATATATATCTTAAAATTTTTTTTACATTTTTTATTGTTTTTTCCATAAGTTTTTCGTCGAAAATCTGTCCATTATATACTAATTTTTTTATTAAGTTTATTTGAATTAAAAGTTACAATTTCTAAAGAAGAAAAAAAATCAGATAATGAAATTTGACTTGATGCCCATACCCTAAACATGACTTGAAAATCGAATGGCATATGATAATGATAATGATGACAAGCTAGCTGGCTGTTGATCGAAGGTCAACCTAAAATAATATTAGACCATCTGTTTTTCTATTGGCTTTACCAAACCAAGGAAGACTGAGGACTCATGTACATGCACATGCACATGAAGCTTCTTTGGTAATATATTTTATTGGTATTATGTTCTTAATTAATAGTGATAAATCAAGAATGTTTCATTATGACATATTGCATTACACGGCAACAGAGGAAACCCATGTTAAGGATTCAATCATACCAAGTATCCCAATACTTTTTTTTTAAGAAGAAGATCAGCAAGAAAGGTAATGATAGATCAAGTTTAGGCTATGAAAGCAGAAAACGTCAATCTTAGTATTTTTTTTTAATTGAAAGAAAGAAGATTTGAATTTTATTCTTTAGATAAAGAATTATATAGTAATAAATAAATAAAAAATTAACATGTATGTCAATTTTAGTACGTAATATATTTGTATTTACAATCTTTAGATAAGGTGTACATTTATTCAACAAAACAACATTATCGATAATTTTCTATATATTTGTTCTTAGTTTAATCCGTCATTTTCTTCATGAAACAAGGAATGAACCATTGGTGGAGAGAAATTAAAAGCATAATCTGCGGTTTTTCCCCTTTAATATCTTCTTCCTTAGCGTATACTCAATGTGTTAACTTAGTCACTTTCCACAAACTCTCATTTTTCTATGTAAGAGTATGATTAAATTTGTTTATAAAATACCTAAGGATATTAACGGCTAAGATGTTTGTTATTATTGAGATACTCTGATTTGAATCTTATTAATGCTATTATAAAACCTGCAATTATGTTTCGTTTTGACTAGCTATAGTCAAAAGGAAGCTGCTTGCCCACCAAATCTGGCAAGACTGGCATCCCATTTCAGTCCAAACTCTGACATTCTCTGATTCTTCAATTCCACCACGCAATTTTAATCTTAATCTAAAAGATTAGCCATCTCTTAGTCAGATTCCACCCATAATGATTCCAGTTGAGGATCTTAGAAGGAAGCATGAGAATGAGACATATAGCAGGCAGTAGTTTAAGCCATTAATAAATAAAATTATATGTTGTTTGTCCGTTTTGTTCCACTTTCCTGGCAAACAAACAGATTTGGTCGTTGACCAAGAACAGGAGAGCAATATTTGTTCAGAGAAACCCTTGTTTTCTTTTAACAAGGAAAGGAAATTTTATTGCTTCATTAAGTCTTTGAAGATGTACAAAAGATTTTACTTTACAAGGAAGAAGGAAAGAACAAATTAAATTCTCTGCATTCTAAGGAGAATACAATTTAAATCCAATTACAATTGAAAGAAAGAATAGAAAAGCCTATAACAGGAAGGTATAACTTTGTCAGGACCTGTAATTTTGGTCCAAAACCATCATTCTCCATAATTCAATTGGCAAACGAACCCTGATCAGCTTCAAGTTCAGATTCCAAAAAAGATGATGAATCTTTAATTCAGCTTTCCGAGCTTCATTTCTGATCGGTGGCAACAGCGAATTGAACCATTAGACGTGGATAAGCGGTGGCACGAGGTAGGGCACCGCCGGCATAGTGCTTTTCCTTCAATGGACAGTCTACTTCACCAGTTCCGGCGGGAATGTTGGTGCAAGAGGATCCCTGTGATGGAGGGACGGGACCCTTTTGAAGAGACTGCAAGCCTAGTCCTTTACTCCCCAGTTTGGTTTCTTGATGCAAGAGCCTACTAGCACTCGATGCATGGACTTGCAAAAGGAGGAGAAGAACAAGAGCTACCAAAGCAATGTTGAGAAGCCTCATGATTTTTTTTTTTCTTGGTATCACAAAAGCCAAACTATGAAGGAATTCATGCAGGAGTAGGGGTACTTATACTAGTTATAGCTATGAGGTAAAAGAAATTGTTTTCAAATTTATTTGCTGAAAGGTTTTGACTGTTGACTATTTGGTTTATTTTCTTATCAAAATTGTTCAAAAAAAAAAAACAAAGAGGGATTGAATGGGGGATTGGAGAGGAGGCTGCTTGGACTTGAATCCCAAGGTTTTTGTTTTTCTACATCCATATCTGATTACTTATGGGATTGATAGGCGTCTCGATCGGCCATTTTCTTTCGGTCCACGGTTTTTATTGTTCTTGGGATAGGAAGTTTCATGGTACTGCAGATGCTTGGAAGTTCAACCTTGAACGTTTGCAGTTGAAACTAGAAAATGACTGGGTCTGAATCTTCCCACGAGCAGTGGAATGTGGTTTTCTTCAACATTAAGATTAAATATTTTATTTCTCTTTCAATTGGCAAATTATGACAGGTGAGCTGAGATCACTTGTTCGTGCACTTGTAGATTTAATCTTTCAATATTTTGTATAAACAAAATACAAGATTAAATATTTTGTATTTTATTTCTCTTTCAACATTAGGATTTATTGTAATAAACAAACATATCACTGAAAGATTCCAAAGAAAATGATTCAACTATTCCAAATCCCAATTCTGTTCCTTAATTTAATCTTATCTAGGGATACTTTGATTATTATCGCCTTCGGGTGACTCCGACACAGCCATTTTCTGGGCAGATAGTACACCTGACAATACTTTGTCAAATAATTTAACATGATGATGCCAGGCAGCAACGTGAAGCAGTAACAAGAAAACATGAAAGGAGATAAACCAAAGCCTCATTTCTAATAAAACTAAAAATGCTGAATGCAAAGAAGGCAATATCACTCTTTACAAAATGTTTTCCTTATGAAACGATTACAAACTCACTCCAAATCTAAGACCCAACAGATTTCCCCAGATACATTATTACGGATAAGCAACCATCTAATTTGTGGGCAAAATTCAGTCATCGGTTACCTTTTTCAGTGTCCATTGGAAGGCCGGAATACCGTATAGCCATTGACGCCACATGCTAGATTGGAATAGTCTGGGCTGTAATATGGGTAACTGTCTCCCTCTGCATTCCTCATGCCAAGTAAAGACAGATCGGAAGAGGCCATTGGCCACTGGGTTGGGACCAATCCATCAATTTGTCCATTGGCATACGTTAGGGGGCTAGCTTGCGGAATAAATTCCCTCAGTGTATCAAAATGGTTGCCTGAGGAGCTACTGTAACCCCGTTGGAATCCATCATCTTGGTAACTCCGTGCTCGCTCAAACCTGCAAGAGCCACTCGATGATCCCATCTCACCCGACATGCCAAAATTGGATGGAAAAGAAAAATGCCGGTTTAATAAATGTGACCCATTGCCAAGAGACTGGAAGCCTGTTCCTGCCCTCCCAACATTGTGTTCCTCATCAAGCAAGTCATTGATGATATCAAGGTGTGGAAACTCATCTGCCAAGACACCTTGTGTCTGAAGTCCAGATGTACAGGCTGGAAACTCAGTCGAGAAGTGTTCCCGATATCCATTATGCACTGGCTTGTACAAGTCAAGATTTTGGATGTCGCTAAGCAATGAAGAAGGATCAGAGTGCATATTTCTGCTGCCATCCCTTTGAGAACTCTCCATCCACTGAGGTGCATTTGGCAAGGTATCTCTAGCTACCATGCCATATGGAAAGCCTGATTGGACAGAATTTGGCTCTATCCTCTCAGAGCTCTGGGGCATATACACTGGAGCAGATACCAAGGCAGGTGGTTGTGAGTATGCTGGTGATGGGTTGACACCTGAGTTAGGGGAGTTAGGATGAGTAAAACCAGCTGAACTAGACGCAACATGGTTACCCATTATAGCATTTCTGTAAGATTGAGGAACATAGCTAGTAGCTGGTGATGGGTCAGGACCTAGACGACCAGCTGCACTAACTGAACGAGCAAGAAAAGGAGTTGTTTGAACCATAGAAACAACAGGAGCAGTTGGCCTAGGACCAGGAATTAGAGGAGCACTGGAGGGCCTTGACATCACAGGCAATTGTGGGGTCATAGGTTTTTCCATTGGTTTTGGAGTTGCAGCCTTCTGAGTCTCAGATTTAGATATACCGGTCATTTGGAATGAAGTACTTGAAGATGCAGGTTGATCGCTCTGTTGCAGGCTGTTTGAAGATGCCTTCCTACCTGGCATAGAATCTACACTGCCAGCACTCCTGTACTCTGACCTAAACTGGGCAGTAGGTGGCAGATTTTTGGGAGGGCTTCTTGGAGAGCACGGTATAGCAGCCGTCTTCTCTTTAGGTCTTTCTAAATCAACTGCATCTTGAGTGCTCGGTTTCTTTTGCAGCAAAACAACTTCTTCCTATTACATTGAAAAGATAAATGTCAATTATATAGTCCATCAAGCTGGGAAAGGCAGTACAATTGTAAAGTCAGAAAAAACTTTAAGAGCTTAATGAGATGGAAGAGAAATAAATAAATACGCCACCTTCTTAACAGCATCCGGCTCAACCCACTTTGTCTGATCTGGTAAGGAGGAAACGGCAGCCTCAGACTCAGATTCACCAGCCTTGCTACTTTCAGAAACATCATTATGGTCCCCTGCATCTATTGCAGGAAAAGAAGGCCGATTATCAATCTCGGTGGTCCAACTACTGCCATCACTTGATGTTTTACTTCGCTGGTAATTTCCTCTACAAGTTTGAAGAGCCAAAGGAGATAAATACCTTGTCTTATCATCTAAAAGCATGAAAAGAAGCCTAAGCAATACTTTACCTGCTAGGTGATTTTTGATTTTGGTTGTTTGAAAATGAGTTCCCTTTATAGGGCCCATTCATTACCACTGACGGTACTGAATCCGTCGAACATGTTGATGAACTATCATCCATTATAGATAGGCTCCTTTTATCAGCTATTCCATTTTGTACACATGATAGTCCACTTATTCCACTGCTACTAGCTTCTGCGGGAGGATGAATTTCAGATGTATCTGTATCCCAATTAACAGGACTAGCATCTCTGTCTTCTGAGTCAGGCTGAAGAACTTCAGTGGCACCATCAACTGAGTCAGAAACATCGGAAACATCACCCAGAACATCAGACTTTTCAGGCACTGGTTGCACCTCGACCATCATAGACACTTCCTTTTCATCACCAGGGTGGTCTTCTTGGTGCTTATCCTGTGCTGCCACACTCGCCTTCTCCTCCCTCCCTTTATCTTTGCTTTTCCTATTATTCCGTTTTTGCTTAGCCTGCAGTATGTGAGCAGGGGAAGATAAAACTTTACAAACTCAATCTCCACACTCTTAATTAATTCAAAATGGAAGTAAAACAAATATACTTCAAATTGCCTCCAAAAGTAAATTGAATAATCACCAGAAAGATAGATTTGAGAAACTGTAAAACCTTATTTTATCTCATTGTGTTGTGCTCAGGTGGTCCAAGAAGAGTGTTCATTCTGATATCTGCTAATATTCTACCATGCTAATAAAAAAAAGGACTATACCTGTTTTTTCTTTGATTTTTTCTCCTTTACAGATGCTCCTCGTTTAGCCTTCTCGCTTTCAGCCAGCCAAGCAGCTTCTTCACGGATGAGTTCTTCTTGCCTCTTCAAAGCAACAGCTTCCTGGTAGGCAACTTCTATTTTATTGCTGTATGTAAGCAAAAAACTTAGGTCATCTATGGGTACAAATAAGGAAGTATCATCCCATTAATATCCTGCTGAGATTGCTGAATAGAAGTTTGAAACACCAGTGATAAGAATCCAATCTTCTCACCAAGCTGACCAAAAAGGTCATATAAAGGAATCCAAAAAAATGACTAACTGCATCACTACCTGATTTTGAGCATATAAACCATCAGAATATAAGACAATACCCTATGTGCTAGAGAACTATTTTAGCTGGAAAGTTTACTAAGATACTGCCCTCTCCCACTAAGAAAGAAGACATTGCAGGCTAGTCTGCAAGAATTCCGGATAGTGTTATCATGATGACCAATCACATCATGCAGATATAGGGATGCCCTGTGTATCAGAATGCACAATTCCAAGTCCCAATGAAAAATATACAATAACTTGATTTTGTAAAAAAGCTACATGCTAAACTGGATTTTGAAGCAAGAGCAGATAAAAAATAGTTGAATCCATAATGCATTTTTAGTCAGCACTAAGAAAATTCTAAGCACAATTTCAGTAACTCCTCAAAATAAGTTCAACCCAAACAACAGGTCTTGATATCACAAGCTTGAATTATATTATCAAAAAAAAAAATCATCTAAAATTTGCAAATCAAAAACAAAAGAAAATATTTACCATCCATTTCTTTCTTTTAAACTGCCGTCCTACAGACAAATGTTGAGATACATTCAAAAAAATCAACAAGCTATTACCAGTTGACTGCAAAGTCAACAAATATGATACCTGAAAATATGTGCGAGAACAAATATTTCCACTGTCCTGCGACCCAATTCAGTAAGACGCCTTTCATCACGCTCAATTGAATCCTTGTTGAAATCCTCTCCGGAATTCCCATCCTACATTAAACAGAAAGGCTTGCTAAGCAAGGAAAAAACTGAAATACCATTTTCATACTCAAAAAACAAAAACAAATTCATGTACAAGGAAAAAGCTTTGTTCATTGTTGCTGCAAGAAACAAAAATAAATATGCCAAGCTAGAGGCTTGAGTTAATTTTCCCAAGCAGGTATGTGATAACACCATTAGCTTCCAGAGAAGAAAAAGCACTCTATTCTTATAGACACCAAGGCAGGACTTGTGTATGAAAGAGATGTAAAGAAATTCCACTAAATATGTTTTCATCAATCTACAAAATTTAAAAATGGAACTTTACAAATTACCGTATACTTGCTTAAACCCATGTAATGCTCTTACTCATTATATCCTATCATCAATATTGAATAACTTACCTTTGTTCGGTTTTGAGGACCTTTCTCATCTTTCGGAGGTAATGGTTCCAAAGCAGCCCTTTCTAGAAGTAGTAGCACATCATCCACTAACACAAACATATCTTTTTCCACACGAACAATCGGAGCTGGCATTTCTTCAGCATCCAATAATTTTAGCTTTGCTTTCTTGCCCTTACTCTGGCCTTCTAGAGCCTTCAACCCACTATAAAGTGAATCCATTACCAAAGTAGATGTCACTTCCTTCTCTATAAAAAAGTGCTTCACAACTACTTTCAAAATCACATCTGCTTTCTCCCTGGACATTCGGCGCCTAGCATTTTGGTCAATTCCCAGCCAGAAAGCACAGAAGCTGCAACAATTGCAAACAATTAGTTGGAGAAAAAAGTTCACAAAAACAATGGTAATGACTAGATGAGAAACAAAATCACCAAATATATGCCACCCAAAACATGAATAAGATCACAAAAATAGAAAAATCACTTAGTCAAAAATAATAGCAGCCACCGTCATACATAATGCCAAGAGAAGAAGGAATTTGATTGTATATGAACAAAGATGAAACTTAAGCAGAACATCTGGCAATCGTAATAGGAACCACAGAAACCAAATCACAGAAAAACATTCAAATAATTCATATCTTTCAAATACAGATGTTGCAAAGAGTTAAAACTGATTTTCAATGTTCTATGTGAGTAATATGTCAATAAAAGTACTGAGTATAAAATCGTTTACCTTGACCACCTAGCTTTGTCCTCTATCAACCTCCCTAGCTTGCCTCGTCTCTCATCCAGAAAACGGCGACAAATTTGCTCTACATTTGTCAAATAGACCCTAACAAGTTCTCTCCTATACTGACAATCAAGGCAACGAAAAGGGCGATCTGCTTTCTCCCTACAAATCCGAAACAAAATATTTAATTTGCCCATCAAGATGGGAAAAAGTAAAAACTAAAACAGATTTACACAAATTAAGTAACACAACACATCAATTTGGCTGTAACCTACCAAGGCCATAATTTCAAAATGAGGAAACAACTCCATGCAAGGAATCTTACTAAACTATAATGACCTCATCATTAAGCCAACTTCGTCATCAAAGATATAATACAAAGGCAGAGTGAAACAATTATCAGTCAACAGTTTCACCCTGAGGATTATATTTGCTGAAAACAGAGTTTACAACCAAAAAGAACAACATTCAAAGTGTACATTTAATGCTACAACTCATATAGACACAAAAAGGAAATTGGAAGGACTTGCCTAGCTACAGAGGCTATGTAATAAAGATCAGTAAGAAAGGCAGTTGACTAAACATTGAATGAAACCCCAATGGCAGAGGTATGCTTATCAATAAATTACTGATTACCTGATGACTTGAACTTGAGCTTTTATGATTAGCGTGTCAGATTCTATAAATCCATCATAAACTTTTGAGAGTTCCATAAACTTTTTCCACCCCCAGTCATGCTCTTTCTTACAGAACCGATGTAAAGTATCTGCAAGGGCAGCATGTTACTCATAGTTCGTGATCTCTGTCAGCAAGAATAAAGTAAATTTGAGCCAGCCAACCTGAATATTTTGATTTCTTTTGATCTTTATTCACAACAGCTATCGTAAACTGTGCAAAATGACTCCAACCTGCTCAGAATAGAGCAAGGAACCATATAATTTCAACAACAGAAATACAAGATTGATGAGAATGAACCCAAAGTGGAATTTACTGATAATATCAAACCTGGAAGAAGTTTGTCATGATTATTAACACAGAGAAACAAGGAGAGATGATTGCAAACATCACATCCTTGTGGATAAATTAAGATGTACCTGTCAACCATGGAAAAAGGCACAAATCAAAACTAAGGAATTTACCCTGCTAAAAAGCCATATGTTTCTTTATGACCAATAATATAAGGTTTAAAAGATTTATCTGTGGGTGTAAACGCAAATATATTCCAAATATAATTTCAAAATAATATGAAAGAAGAGGAATTCCAGCATAACAATTATGAATTTGGCAAAGCAAAGTACAAACTTCACAGCCAATAATATTTAAGTCCCATACCACTTGTAGCCACCAACTTCAAATGCATTACTGCGAAGTTCTCTTTTGTTAATCTGTGAAAATTTCTCTATCTTCCATGTATACTTTCCATATAATTCAGAAGGTTTTGGCCCTATAAAGAAGTAAACTCAGTTTAAGAAGAAGTTTTGATAATAAAAAAAGGGAACAACACAAACAAATTCCAAACACTATATGCTTAAAATGTTAATATCAAAAAAGTACTGGTTGAGAAAACTTCTTGGTAAGTATTCCCTAGCCCAGCTTAATCTGTACTTTCAGTACACTCAGATAGTTCAGAGCAAGTATCACGTATTAGCAAGCTAGCCTATTCAACTCTCATGTCATATATTTCTTCCATGGCATTATGCATCAGGAGGAAACAGTTTCCAGTCGCTAAGACTTTGTAGAACACCAGATGACATTAAAAAAAAATCTAAAGTAAATAACTACTTATAGAACTACAGATGACTAGTGTTGTCAAGGGTGCAAGGCACACTCTAGGCACTAGAAACCTTAAATTGCCTGAGGTGCAGTGTGCAAAAAAGGTGCTCGCCTGAGTGAAGTTAGGAGCAATATGTGTGTGTGCGCGCACGCGAGCGTGTGTAAATAAGCTTAAGACATATAATTTTGATAAAAAACTCTAAAGAATGATCTATTTTTTATCCTACAAAACATGCAAAATTTCCTTTTTCTTTTTTTGGCCAGTATGCATGATATCTTTATGGTCCCAAGTTCGATGTTGAATACTCAAACTTTGATAAGTAGAGTGTTTGATACTGTCCCTTTTTTTACTATTAGAGGTACAGCTAATTGAAAAATTAAAATGAAAGAGAACATCAATCAGGCTTTTTGGTGCCTATCACCTAAGGGAAAAGCACACCTAGGCACCAAGCGTGTGCCTGATCAACTGAACCTCACCCGAAAGGGTCTGAGGAACTTTTGTAGTCTGGCACCATGCCTTAGCAGCTACGCGCACACCTCTACAACACTGTATATAATATTTAAAAGAACCAATAAATCTAACGTAAATAATTCCTGAGCCCTCAAAACCCAATTGCTTGACTAGATATCATGAGTCTTCAAGTTCTATGTGTCCGCAGACAAAGCTTTCCAAACAAATCCCTCCTTTTCATCCAATTAGTCAACTTGCAACGGATGGGAACTGGAGATGAAGGAAACAGGATAGTTAAAGAAAATATTTTCTTAATCTAACTTTTAAGAGGTGAATGTGTAATGAGAACCAGATATTAGTACTTCGCCACCATACATCAATAAGGTAGAGCTTCAAAAGCATAACTTCACAAGAAGACAACAATAAACAAGTCAAGACCATCTATGCTAAAATTAATCTCAGGACAACAGTGGCTCCATTTATACCAGCTTCAACAACCAAATCCACCAATTACAACTACGATTATAAATAATTTCTAAACATTAGAGAACCCCTCTGTCGCATTATACTGGATTTAATATGTAAAGGATTCAACCTAGAGCTTCAATAGACCTTATAACGCTTGAGAAATAACAGACAGCATACAAACAAATATCAAAAGAATAAAAAGCAATCAACCGAACATAAAAGGGATCCAAAAGCATACCACCATCATCATCGTCATCAGTGTCCCAATAAGGGGGTGAGGTTGAAGGTGTTCCATTTTCCACCTGCTCAGAAGACCGCCATTCTGCCAATGCTTCCCCTAATTGGCAACGTTGCCCACTCGAAATCCCCTCCACAGACCTTCCCACTCCAGACTCCTCACTTGCAACCCCAGCCATTTTCCCACTTCAAAACTCCTCGCCGCACTCCTTGAGCTCCACTTGCTACAAAATATTAAATCCAGATAAGAAACCACTCAAAATTAACTCCTAAACCGAGGTTCAAAATTGTAGAATACCCTCTATTAAATTGTTTTTCACCCGAAGTATCCAAAACCCAAAATTAAAACTGCAATTACATCAAAATTTCCACGGCCTTTAAGTATTACTATTACCCAAAAACCAGCTGATACATACACGACTTTTAGGTTCATATGCTATTGATACCCAATTTTTCGGAAAGTCAAAAAATTAACATAAAAACCATATTAAAATTAAAAAAATCTATCATTAATTAATTAGACAAATTCATCGACTACAATCAGTCAAAACCAAAAGCCACCAATAAAATACCAAAATCAATAAAACCCTAATCAAAAACTCTTAACAAAATCAATAATCTAGCAGAAAAATAAACCAAACGGAACCTTATAAACAACCCATGAGACCCAAATTAAAAAAAAAAATCATCTGATTAAAACCCAATTGCACGAACCACAAGCCCAATTAAACTCCTAAATAAACAACAAAGATCTCCGGATTGAAAACCCCCATACCCCGATCAAAATCAAACCCTAAAAAAGACAAAAACCCAATAAATAAATAAAATAAAACGATTCTGACGACATCGTATAGATCGAATGGTGAAAACGAACCTGGAATGTAAGAGTCAATACAGTTTTTCTTATTTTTTTGGGTTCAAATGGGGTTATGGCAGCACTCTTTGAGATTCTAGAGAGAGAAAGAACGAGAGACCAAAGAGCAAAAAAGGGGAGCAGCTCAAGAGAGAGAGAGAGAGAGAAAGAAAGAAAGAGCAAACAAAGAGAGAAGAGAACCCAGAAAAAAAAAAATTATTTATGATAGTAAACTCTTAAATTTTAATTCAATTTCCGATTATTTACTATTTTTTTCCCTTTTTTTAAAAAAAAAAATGGTGTGTCCGTGAGGAGGAGGAGGAGGAGGAGGGAGGAGGAGATATGAAAAAAACAACGCACACAAAAGGGTCGTTTCGCTTGCTTGCTCCAACCCTTAATCAATTAATCATTTTTAATTTAACAAAGAATACAATTGCGTGGGCTGAGAAACAAAAAATAAGTATTTGAGGGGCAAAGAGAGAAAATAAAATAAAGAAACGGGGTTTTATATATTTTAGGGTCGGTGACAAATGCTGCAGAGCCGAAACAAAGTTACAAAGGGATGGCTGCCCCTATGCCTTGACTCGTTTTGGGTGCCTTAAAACTTGTTGATTGGCTAAACACTTTGTGGGGTCCACTTTCCTCTTTCTTTTTTTATTTTCATTTTTACTCTTTTTTCCCCTTTTTATTTAGTGTTCCTCTCTTTTTTTTTTTCTTTATTATATGGGATTTTTCCCTGCTTTCTTTGGTCTTACTAATTTAGGGTTCGGTTCGGGGGAGGTGGAAGCCGCAAAAGGGGTTTTGGGCTTCTTTCGTGTGTGGGCTTTTTATTTGTTTTGTGGTTGAGTTGTGTTTGGGTCAGTCACGATTGTTTGATTGTCTTTTTTTTTTTTTTTTTTTTGTTTAGTTTAGGATTAATTAAAGGCTTAGAAGTTTGGAACTTGGAATTTGCCAATTAGGTCACCCTTAGGTGGATGGGAAGATTGTGTTAGGTCATGCACTCTTGCTGCTTGTGTCAGCTTATTAGCTTGTGTGATTTCATTTTCTTTCTTTTTGATACATATACTTGATTTTTTACTTTAATGTTTTACCGATGTACACTTATAATTCATTATAGACAAAAATTAATCATGATGATCAAATTGATCAAATAAATATAATTAATCAAAATGTCATCTAATAATGAGGTTTGATTTCATAATGAAATAGCCATTGTCAAGTTTACTAGACTTCTTTTTCTCATGTCTAGCTTTTATTCTAATTGTGATTTCTTTGATTTCAAGTCCGATGACATTAAGGGCATGAATGACCAATTCTTCCTCACTTATTGAAGAATTAACAAGTGCAAGCTCATTTGTACTGCTTTTGAGTTGTTGAAAATATTTTGAGGGTCTTTAGGTTTGGTAAGCTTCTCATTGAGGTTCATTATCCTTGATCTTGATTTATTTGCATTTAGTTTTATGATTTTGTTTCATGCATCGTATGTTGTTTCATTAAAAGCAAAGAAAAAGGGTCAACTCTTTTCGTTATAAAAAAAAAAAAAACTAATGTAAAAGTATTTTTTTTAAATATTGAGAAATGAGATTTAACCCTATTCTTTAAATAAGAAATTATATACCAATTAATGAATCAAACGTTCGAATGCCATGCAAAAGCAATTGATCATGTATGCTTCTTGTGATTAAAGGCTAGATTTGACACCATTATGGGTGGATTGGTGCCTTTTAAAAGTATTATTATATGTGAACATGGTAAAGTTCCATCAACCTAACATATTAAATTATATCAAACTAATAAGGATTTGAATGTGTTCTTAATATGAAAAATTTGAAAGATGTGAGTTTAATGCAAATGTAAGTTAATACGTTAATGGTGATGAAAAGTTGTTGTTGTTGTTGTTGATTTGAATAAAAAATGGTTGGATAAGGATTTATAGGCAAGTTAATGACACTCAAAATTTGAAGAGAGTTATTGCAATGTTCATAAAAAGCTTTCAAGTTATATATATTCTATAAAGATTTTGATAATATAGTGATTAAGAATGAAGAATGGCTTACATGTAGCATTATATTGCAACCTATTTATAATACATGAGTTTGGATACATTTTAATACATGAGATCAATATTTAATTTAGTTATTTAATCTAATTAGGTTGAAGATAAAAACTTTCTTAATTTGTCTAGAATTGACAACTTATTTATTGTCTTTAATAATAACATGTGATTGTTACTTGTTAGGGAAGAAAAGAAAAAACAAGAAAAAAAAAGAATGTAAGAGCATAATTTATTTACTTAAATATTTAATGAGTTTAGATAATGAATGTTCACATGCATTGAATAAAAATAGTTAAATTATTATTTTTAAAAAAGTTTATTTAATATATTATTCTCATAATTTTTTAAATGCAGTATATCTTAATTGTAATTTTCCCTATAAATATTGCCTTAATAGTTTCAGCAAACATTTATTAACACTTCTCAATTTATAAATTATACATTGTTAAAAAAGAAAATTCAAAATTAAATTATAAATATTTTAAATACACGATTTTGTATAATTTATAAATAAATATTCAATTTAAAATAAAATAATAAATGTAATTACAAAAACAACTTTCCTCGCACTTCATCGTTAATTATGAATTTTTAAATAATAATATAATTTTATTTTAACTTTTTAGATAAAATATAAATTTATTATTCTCACATCTCTTTAAATAAATATTTTAAATCATATAAATTATTTATTATTTTAATTATCATTTTGAATTAAATTTATTACTCATAAAGATGTCAACGGGTAGAGTATTCGTTAATTTCGAGGTACCAAAACCCTAACCGTATAAAAAAATTAACTACTATAACTCTATTAACTATCTGAATAATTTTAAAAATTACTACTCTAACCCTAACCCTATTTCATTTTTACTAAATATTAAAAAATTATTAAAATTTTCTTCATAAGTACCAAATTACTTAAACTCATATATATATTTATCTACGTATTTTATAAAATTAATTACTAATTAAATTAATAAAAATAAAAGTAATAAAAATTAAATTTAAATAATAAAAAATAAAGATCTTAAACCATAAACTTAAATAACTAAAAATAAATATCCATACAACGATATAAACTTGAATAACTATATATAAATATCCAAATAATAACATAAACTTAAATAACTAAACACAAAGATCCAAACAAAAAACATAAACTTAAATAACCAAAATTATAATTTTTATAATGTTAACACAAAATAAAAAATAAAAATATTTATATTTAAAGTATATATACTGAAAGTATTATAGTGTATATACAAAATAGTAATTATATTCTTTATAAATGAACCAAATGTATATAAAGTATAAATATTAAAAGACATTACAATTTAATTAATAATAATTTTATTAATTAATTTAATTAATTATATGAATTTGTCTTTAGTTACATGAAATTTAAAAAAAAAATAGTTAAGTTTCAAAACTATGATAATCTCACAACTTCTTTTTAGATAATTAAGTTTATATATTATAAATTTATATAAGCAAAAGGATATATATTATTTGATAATTAATTTATGTAATAGTAATTATATTCTTTATAAATTAATATAATATATAATATAAAGTGTATGTGTTAAAAGATATTATAAGTTATATACTATAAAGAGTATATATATATATATTACAATTAATAATTTTATAAGTTATAATTTTTATAATGTTAACATAAAATAAAAAATAAATATATTATATTTAAAGTATATATACACTAAAAGTATTAGTATATGTATAATATAATAATTATATTTCTTACAAATGAACTCAATATATATAATGTATATATATTTAAGAACATTCCAAGTTAATTAATAATCATAGTTTAATGAATTAATTTAATTAATTATATGAGTTTGTCTTTAATTACGTAAAATTAAAAAAATAATTAGATTTTAAAACTATTCTAAACTCAAAGACTTTCTTTAAGTATATATATTATAAGTTATAATTTTTTTAATCTTAACACAAAATAAATAGTAAATATATTTATATTAAAAATATATATAATAGTAATTATATTTATTTGTAATATGATATGATATTCATATTATTTGAATATAATTAATAATCTAATAATTTGTTTATTTATATATACTAATGTCATCACATTAATAATTTGACTAATTATATTTTTAATATATTTATCAATATTTAACAAAAAAAATTATTTGTTAAAATGGTACAAGTTTTTGGTGTTTTATTTCCTTACTTGAGCTCGAATCACATCAACAATAAAGTGAATTAATTTTATTCAATTATTTAAATAGGTATTATAATCAGATTCAAGTCTAGTATCTGCGAAACCCGAATATAAAATAATCGAATTCGGATAACAGGTCTCCAAAGAGTTACACTCAAACCCTTTAGGTCGAGTATATGTGAAACTTGAATATACAGTAATCGAATTCGGATAACGGGTTTCTAAATAGTTATACTTGAACCAAATTCGGATAGTAATCACTATTTAAACTCGTATCGAACCCATTTATTGAGTATCTTAATTCAATATAATCGGATTGAGTAACTGTTGATATACCTAATTACTCAACTTTAATAACATGTTTGGTTGGATGAATGGTTAAACCATTTTCCCTATTTCATAAAGAACATATATTCTTTTATTTGGTTCTTACATGATTCAAGGAATAGCTATTCATCTTGAATGACTATTCCTCAAAATAAGTTAAAACTAAGGAATAGCTAATACCAACACCTCCCATGGTATTAACTATTCATTAGGTAAGGAATAACCTCAAAAAATTATAAAGATTAAAATGTTTTTTATAAGTTTAAAAAATTACATATTATATATTATAAAAAATAATATTTGAATTTTAAAAATTAATTAAAATTATTAATATTTGAATCATAATAATGTTTAAATTATAAATAAAATATTAATATTTTAAACTATTAATGATTAAATTATATATAAAATATTAATATTTAAATTATCAATTATTAATATTATTATAAAAAAGTTTAAATGATCAATTATATATTATGAAAAATAACATTTTAATTTTAAAAATTAATTAAAATTATTTATATTTTAATTATAATAAATAAAATATTAATATTCTCAAATGTTAATGATTAAATTATAAACAAAATATTAATATTTAAATGATTAATTATTAACATTATTATGAAAAGAAAAAAGTTTAAATTTGTAATAATATATTATAAATATATATTTTAAAATTAACAATTGATTAAAAGTATTAATATTTTAATCATAATATCATTTAAATTATAAATAAAATATTAATATTTAACTGATCAATTATTAAGATTTCAAATTAATTATAAATTATTAATAATTTAAAATAAAATAAAATAAAAATAAACAATCATAATAATATTTAAATTATTAATTAAATATTAATATTTAAAAATATTAATTATTAAATTATAATTAATTATTAATATTTTAATTAAATTTTAAATTATTAATATTAAAAAATATAATAAAAATAAATAATTAAATAAATAATAAAAAATATTTTTATCTTTTTATTTCTTATTTTTTTAATTATTATTATCAACTAAACATTACTATAAGTTATAATAATTATTTATATTTTATTTCAATTATCACACTAAATAAAGTAATAATTATTTTATTTTATTTTTATATAATAATTATTTTATTTTTATCTATTCCATTAATCAATTAATTTAAATAATTTTAATTTTATAATTTAATTAAAAATTAAAAAATATATTTTATGGATGCTTTTGTAGCAAGCAAACTCTCACAAAAAAAATTTAGACTCATACCTCGTTGCAACCGCTAAAGCAGCCGGCTTTTTCGTAAAAAAATTAAATATAAGGGCTGGATTCTTTGAGGTAGATGAAACCCTTCACTGTTTTTCTGCTTCACAATCTCTACATTCAGTTTCTTAATCTGCGTTTGGATGATAGCTTTTCCATTTTTTTTTTCTTTGGAAGGAAAAGTCACAATCTTTGGCTGGAATTGACGGCGCCGGAATAAAAAAGGGGAAAAAGAAACTAGAAAAGAGGCTTTTCATTCCAAAACAAGCAAAGGTTATTCTCAAGAACTCTGAAAACGCCTCCGGTCCATCTTTTCAACGGCTTCAATTTACTCCTCAGCTCCCAGAGGGACGGATTCAGCCAGCTCGCGGTACATCATTGCAGAAATATTGAAGAAGTCCCAGATCTGAATCGCAAAACTCGAAACGCCATTTTGCTTTTTACGGAAAGCCTAGAATTTGGTGTTCTCCAATCGGTTGATTGAAGAGGCTAGCGAAACATCAAGATGTTATAAAGGTAGGTTTTCATTTACTTTTCTCTCTCTTCTCCTTGCCTCCCCTTCTTTTCGTTTCCATTTTTTTTTTTAAAACTCTAATAATCAAAGAGTCAAGAGGAAGGAATTGTTTGTTATCTTTTATTTACCCTCTCTTGATATTATTATAATTATTATTAATATTTAATTTTAAAATTTTACATTTAAAAATGTCTAAAATCTTGTATCACAAAATACTTTTAAAAATTTCTTATTACTTTGAAATTTTTATCCAATAAATCTCAATTTGAGAGTAGATAAAATGTATATTTCTTATTACTTTGCTTGGAGGTGTAAATAAATTATTATTATTATTTTATATATAAAAAATAAAAATTTTAAATTTTATAATTAAGTTTAATTTAATAAAGATATCAAAAATTTGAAATTTTATATGTTTTTATAAAATTTAAAAACTTTATATATAATATACAAATATAGAATAATAATTGGTTGATCTTAGATGAATTAGATTTTTTTAGACTAGAATAGTTAAGTGAAGTTTCCCATTTGGGATCTTTGGGTAAGAGGATCAATATTTTTTTGAGCGAAATGCGACAAAAGGAAGGAAAATTCATGGACCAATCTCATCATCTTCATCTCGTAGGAACTATGAGATCACCCCAAGAATGTCATAAGTATTCAGGGGTTGTGGACTGGCCATAGAACTCTGTTTAATAAGTGGAATGTATTAGCTGTCTATTCTCAGGTTGGAAGCAAGGATCGAAGATGAAAAAAGATGTCACAGTCTTAGCGAAGTGTTTTGAATCCCACATCTTATAAAATACATGATCTCAACAGGAAGCCATAAATCCAACATTGACATTAAAGAAAAACTCCCAACAGGGAGTTAAAAGAGGATGTTATGGTTCTATTGATGAGTCATGAATTCCTCATAGGCTATATTCATACCACTTTCAACTTGTGAGGCATATTTTGTGGGACAAAATTGTGAAACTAACGAGTTAAAGTAGACAATATCTTGCAGAGGAAAATAAAATCCTCAAATTTATTTTTTTGTTTCTGATTGATAAAAAAAAAGATAAGAACTAGTAATAAAGGCAAATATATGAAAATTTTTCATACTTTTCCTTAAAAGAAGTGAGAAGGAAGGCAAAATTTTGAATCTAATGTTGCTAGTAAGATTCTTACATTTGGCCATTTCCTTTCTCATAGAATTTGTGGATTTATTGACACATTGATAAAGCACCAAAATGTGTAATCAACAAAGAGTACATGAGTCTTCACTAGTGTACTTTAACGCTTAGAGCTTGAGATTTGAACTTGAAAATTTTAAATTTGAATTTTGATACCGAAGGGTGATAGGTGGAGAATGGAGACAATGGATGAGATTAGTAAAGTGTAGACAATTGTCATCATTGATGGGGTGAATTGCGTGTAAATTGGGTTGCTTGAGACTAGCATAGGATGGGGTACTTGTGGGACACAAGATATAAGAAGGCGAGGGGGGAGAATGCTAATGGTAGCAAGGAAAGAAGTTTAGTCTACCTAATGGAAGGTGGAGTCTTCTTGGTTGTTTTTTTGCAATGCTTGGATGAGGTTTAGAAAGAAGAGGTTATTGTCGTTGTTTATAAGGAAAGTTGAGTGCAAATGGGTTTCTTGAAACTTAGCACCAAGATGAGTTACTTGTAGGACACAAGATACAAGAAGGTGAGGGAGAATGTTAATAGTAGCAGGTAAAGTAGTGGTTCAATTGATTTAATGGATGGTAGTAAGCAAAGGATTGGTTGAGTCAACTTAATGGATGGCAACGAGGAAAGGAGTGGTTGAGTCCACTTAATGGATTGTAGAGCCTTCACGGTTGATTTTTGAAATGCTGAAAGATTTCTTTGAGTTTGTGGGATACAAGTATCCATAGTGGTTGGCGCTTATGTTGAGTTGTTAAAAAATATAGTTTTAAGGGTAGCTTGTTTAGTTTATCTTTGAGAGAACATTTTTCTTTGTCTTTAAGCAAGTTGAGAAATTATTATTCTCCTTTTGTCTTCATTTAGATATTTTTTCACAAATTTTTCACAAATCAAGGAAAGCCATATGACTATTTCATAGTAGATATAAATGGTAACTTATTCATGAATCAACACTTTTCTTACCTTTCATTCAATCCCTTTTGAAAAGGTTGAATAAATTGATTTCAAGGGAGAGAAATGGTTTTCCCTTTTCCTTTCCTTCTTATCCACGAGAAAAACTTTTCTTTCCCCTCCATTCCTCTAGTTTAAATGTCTAATAAGGTGTTTTTATACACCTTAATTTTATATTAGACACTAATTTGAAAGAATTAGAAAATGTAAAGTCTTTGACCTAATTTAAAAGAGCAACATCAATCTTTTGCTATTGATTATTGTTCCAAATGGTCTCAAATTTAGAGACTATTCTTAATATGGAATATTTTAATCACTTTGTTGTATTAACTCAAAAAGTTCTATTTTGTACCTTAATGTTGAAGTTGCTTCTAATGTTGGAAGTATTTTCATTGTAGCTCTATTCTCATTAATGTGCTATAATGGATCCTCGTAATCTTCCATTTGAAGTTGGGCAACAGGTTGAGACAAGATCTTTTTTGGCTGGTTATCGTGGTGCATGGTTTAGATGCAAGGTATATTTGTGTGCAATACAAACATTGTGGTTTTTATTGTTATATGCAGAATTGCATGTTGGTTTTAAGGAAAATGGCTTAAAAACATTAAATTTTAAATTAAGATGTGTCAGATCGAGTTAAGAAGGAACAATATTGCCATGTCAAATCTTAAATCCTTTCAATTTCTTAAAATTTTGCTACATCTAATTCATTAAATCCTCTTTTAATTAACAATTTTAAATTTATCTCATCCTAGTCTTTCTTTAGGTCATTTATTTTTGAATTTAAACTTATTTGTCTTTTAAGGTCCTATTGAAAAATGAAGTGAAATGACTTAGAATTTAGTATGAAGTGATCTCTTTAAAATTCATGGTGATTTGCTGCTAGTGATTAGATTGTTATGTTTGGTAGAAACTTGATGAGCATGCATGGTGGTGTTAGATCGTCAAAATGTCCAGTTTATATTGTCTAATTTTTTTTATAGCATGGTGTTTGAAAAAGCCCTTGACTTATTCAAAAATATTCTAATAAGTGTTTATTTTTCTATTGTACTTAACTAGGTTCTTATATTTTTATTTTAAATCAAATAAGCTTTTATAATTAATGATTAATTAATTGTAATTTGTTAAAATGTTACTTGTCATTTTATGCTCGTGATATTTATGTGGATAGTGAAAAATATCACATGGTCATGTTGTCATGTCACATCAGTAAGCTACGTCATTTTTTATTATAAATATTAATATCATGTCAGTGTCATATGACATAAAATGATAAATAGTATTTTGATTAAATCTATCATCAATTATAATGACTTATTTGACTTAAAATAAAGATATAAGTGTTTATTTGATTCAAAATAAAAGTACAAGGATTTGATTGAATCTAATAAAAGAATAAAAATTTATTTGAATTTTTTTGAATAGTTTAGAGTATTTTAAAATTTTATGTTTTTACTTTTTTAGTATCTTTTAACATTTTTGACTAATAGTTACTAGTGCAAAATTTCATTGAAACTTGAAGGAAAGTTATAGGGCATGCATGAAGAAGCTTTGAATGCGTGCATAAAGGAAAAGTTGGGGGTTTTAGCTATGATGGACAAAGTGAAGAAATATATTTAAGGTGGTTTGGACACATATAGAAGAGAACTACAAATGCACTATGAAGAGATGTGATTTAATAGAAGATATCTGTTTCAAAAGAAAGAGAGCAAGATAGATGAAGATATCTATTTCAACAAAGCTCTTATCTTTTTTATCGTACCAATTGAGGCTTAAAGTGTTACTTTTATTTAAGTAAGTCCTTATTTGGCATGAAAACTATTAAATTTGGTATTTTTGCTATGTCAATGTCTAAGTGGGCATTATCTTTGCCAAATCCATATCTAATAGCAAAATATGAAATTTTATATTGAGTTGGCGCTAACGTGGTGTGTAACATTGGCTTACACAACATGTAACATCAACTTACATGGCACGTTTCATTAGTGTCTATAAATCCCTTTTTTGCCATCTATATGCCATGTAGATGCTGATGTGGTAGAGATAACAACTTATAGATGCTAATGTGGCAAAGATGTTGACTAGCTCAATTTTCAAATGCATTAATGGTTTATATTTGATATACTATCCTTATATAGTATTTATATACTATCACTTAATCATAGAATGCACCTCATAAATGTATAAAGTTCAAAAGATCAAAAGTTCAAAAGTCCTTCGAAATAAATATTTTTAAAATGAATATTTATTTTTGAGGATTTACAATTTCTAAATTTATTTATTAATGAGGTGGCAACATTTGGTTAACTGATAATGTATGGAATTAATATATTAGCAATGCATCAAATATAAATCCATACATTAAAGGATTTGATTTTCTTTAACATGTGTTATGCATTGGTGGAACTAGAAAAACTCAAAGTTTGATATTTGAATTAGGTAAGATTTTTAAGGTGAAGTATTTTTAAGGGCAAGCAAAAGGACCATAAATGTAAAGAAGTTGCAAAAGCATTGTGGTTATTTCAATGACAATGAAAGTAGGGTGAACCTTGACCAAGTCCATATTTTGTTGGGAGAGGTAGAAAATTTTGTACGAATAATAATGATGCTAGCTAGAATGTAGTTAAATTTTTTATTGGCCAAAATGAAGGTTGTTTTGGGTAGATTTCTAGCATCTCAAGTGTTTTAAGTGCTTGGTTTTGGCTCTATCACATTTGAATTTAGTTGTAGGGCTTAGTATTTTGTGTTTACTCGAGGAAGAAATATTTTGTTTGGCAGCCCACATTTGATATTTAGGGTGATCAGGAATGTGATGAAACTATATTGATTGATAAAGTGCTAGAAATTAGAGTTCAACAAGTGATCAATGTTGTCTGCTTGGATAATGATTAATGATGGAGGCTTAGTACTTTTTAGACAAGGTGTATGATTATTTAAAAAGTTTATAATCTCATCTTCATACTTAATACTCGTTTGGTAGTAAAATGTGTTGTCAAGTTTGAGTATCAAGGATCAATCAAATGTGGCACTATCAAGTGCTTGTCCTCTTTGGGCTAATCCATATTTCACTTCAAAATTAAGTTTCTTGTTTAATTTAAGTGAGACAAATTTTTTTCATGAGTTATGTCACATATTCCACATTTTTCTTTTTTGTTTTGACCTATACTTCTCTTCCGTGTGTTTTCTTTCTAATATTTTTTCTATTATTTATCCAAGTCTGGGTTACTTGTATAAGTTCTTGTGTACATAGTCATATTTAGTATGTTTTTGTTTAGTTTTTAATGTGAAACTCACATTTGATTAAAATATGTGGTAAACATGCTTAGAATTGATCATTAAATAGAGAGGGAAAGACTCATCGGGAGAAAAAGGGGTGATATAGATTTTGGCCATCAAATTTTTTCGAATTGTTACTTTTGAACTCCAATCTTAATTAAATAGGAGAGATATGCAAAAAGTCATATAAAAAATATTTTGAACTCCAATCTAATTGTTTTCACTCTCTCTCTCCCTACATATATATATATATATATATATTTGTAAATTGTAATATCTCTATAAGAGGTCCTTGGATTTGCTTCCTGTTTGTACAGATCTTTCCTTCTTTCTCTTTGATAAGAACTGTAGCCTTGTGGAATACAATAAAGGAATCTCCTTTTAGAAACTGTGTTGTATGCCATCTTTTCATGTATAGTTTCAGAAATAACATTGTTGTGGAGTCAATTAAGATTGTATTTCTTGTTTACACTTGAAAGGTTGCTTCTTTTTGGGTCATTCCTTGTTAATTTTGAGTCATTCAATAAGGCCCCTTAACTGTCTTATGTGTTTTCCATCAGATTAAGGAATTTAGTCGGAGGAACAAGGAACTGTATCAGGCCTTGGAATATATTGATTATCCAGATGAAAGTAAGTTGTCTCTCTATCTGGCTAGGCTATTGTTAGATTTAAAATGTGTTTCAGATATAAGCATTATAAAATGACAATTTGGTAGAGATGGCCTTATTGAATGAGAAATTAATATTTGTATTGCTGTTTATTGAGAGAAATTTTAGTGTTTTAATTAATCTATTCTCTTTTACAGAAATACGCTGGACAAAGTTATATCAAAAGGGTAGTACTTCAAAGTATGGGAAGCGAACACTGATGGTGCGCCCTTCCTATCCTTCTGTTTATTGTGAAAGTCAAATGCCTGATATGAATACCATCTCAGAGGTGGTTGTCATTGTCAATGATGTCTGGAAGGTGGGTGATTTGGTAGATTGGTGGACTGATAATTGCTTTTGGTCTGGAAGGATAACTGAAAAATTGGGGGAAGAGAAGGTTAAGGTGACATCTTTTGGCCTATGCGTTGATGCTTCTAGTAGTTTGGATTTTTGAATATGGCTTTTTTCTTGCATTTCATTTTGATTGTCGTGAAAGGGCTTTTGCATTTTCTCCATGTAATTGTAAACTCATATTATATTAACTATGCAACAATTATGGTTGTATTTCCTTCTATAAGATATTTCAATGCCCACGTATCGCTTCTATCCTATTTGGTAGTCACACCTCTCCTTATTTCTCAAGTTCAAACATCCTCTCAGGTTGGGATAGGTGGTTTAAGTCTCTAGTCAACAATTTTCTAGTATGGAATATCAATTTTTTACGTGAATTAGTTTGTATTGTTTTTGAGAAAATAATGCAATTTTATATGGTTCCCATCTAGCTATAGTATGTTAGCATCTAGCTGTAGGATAAACAGTTTACTTAGTATGTTACCCTCTTTTTCAATTTGAACTTTAAACATTTTTCTCGATGAGAATTACTTATTATGGTTGTTTTTGTTCTAATGTTTTTGCTTTTATCTTTTGCTACTTGTTTGCATAGATTGAGTTGCCACCTCCTCCTGTGGGTGAAGGGTCTTCATATGAGGTTTTTTGCAAGGACTTACGCCCATCATTGGATTGGTCTGTGGATGAGGGCTGGAAGTTGCTTATTCCCAAGGTAGCTGCCTCATGCTCTTGCTCTCCCTTGCAGTTTTATCTGATCTAATTGTGGTTTTTTTTCTGTCTTTGTATTTGTATTTTTTTTTTCAACCCCAATGTCCATTGATGTGAGAAGGCATAACAACTTGTTTGGAAACAACATGAAAACTGAGTTTAATGTAATAGAGAAAGATGAAAACAGAGTTAGAGAGCTTGGGCACATGTATAGATTTGTATGGAACTCTCACCTATTTTGTCTGCGTAGTTTAACCCATGACCTTCAGTATTCTTTCTGTGAAGTTTCTTTAATTTTGACAAATAATTGCTCTTAGTATTTGGAATTTAAAAAGCAGTTCTTTGGTGCAAAATATGCTTGTCATCTGTGAACATCCTTTATCCTTTGAGGTTTGAGCATGGAGGTGTTTCTTGTTCTCTCAAATGCTTATTTATTTTCTCAAATTTCATTGTTGTTATAGGAGAGGAAATATCATCTTTGTTGTTCTCGGATAGTCAAGCCTCTTAATCAAGGTAAGAATGCTTCTAAACGTTCTTTTCGATGCTCAGGGTTTTGACTTTTGATACTGTGTATGCATAGAAAGAATTGTGTGTTTTCCTTTTTATTTATCTGTTTTAAACTTTTGGCTAGTCACATTTTGAGTAAGCTTATCCCAACTAGGTCAGAACATGTTGTAGCTGTTAACTGGCAGTTTCTGTCTGTCAGGGGGTAGTTAGGAAACCTAAATCCAGGTCAATGAGGTGTAGGAAACCTGTGTTACTTTAAATTTCAATGGTCTTCTTTGTGGAACTTCTTAAGGCATTGCCTAGATGAAGGATTTCACTGTTTCTTGTACTTTAGCTGTTTCGTAATAAACCTATATGAATCGGTGCATATTTGCATTTTGTAGCATGATTTTGGTATTTGTTCTCTTTGATGTTTCACATTTGATCTCTTGTTGGTTTTTTGGTCCAAGTTGGTTGTTTAAGTATGTTACTTTTACATAAAAAGCTTCCAGTTTTCTTGCTTGGCTGTAGTGCACTCATAACAAGCTAAGTGTAGAAGTTGTTCTTTGTGGCTGTTAACACACTAGCCTCATCTCTTAATTTTGTTTGATCACCCTTTCCCATCATCCTATGGCTCATCAATGTGATAGTGTTTTAATACTGTCTTTCAACTTTATCTTTGATGTTCTTCTGCAATCTTTCTTATTGCTTAGGTAGTTACTTGTTTAGCAAGGTGACTAACCTGACATGGGAAGTGATGGTTGCAGGGGGTTCCTCGAACCTGATAGATTACACTGTCACTGAGGGGAAAAAGGATGTTCAACCAACAGCTGGAGCA
Organism: Theobroma cacao; assembly: GCF_053813885.1. NCBI lineage: Eukaryota > Viridiplantae > Streptophyta > Magnoliopsida > Malvales > Malvaceae > Theobroma > Theobroma cacao. Next base: position 37,915,868 of record NC_142642.1, read on the forward strand.
ACAATTGAGCATGAGGGTTATTTATCTTCTCATATTTCAACTGGTCCTTTACCTCTTTCAGACAAACCAGAGCACTTGGCGGTGAAATCTTTGATTGAAAAACAGTCAAAGATAGGCCTCAATATAATGGATCATGGCCCTAGAAAAATCAGTTCCTCAGATAGTGTTTCAAGTTTACATGTTCAAGATGCCTCAGCACAAATGCCTGGCAATGCAGTTCAAATGGACAAATATGATGACAGTGGATCTTCAAAGGAGATGAAAATTGATAAAAGCATTTGCTTAAATTCAAAATCCTCTGATACAATAGAAGCTGCAATTTTGGATTTGGAGGAATTTATTTGTCGGATTAAATGGCTGAGGCGTATCATAGAATTTGGGACACCATTATCGGATGGTGTGAGGCCTTCTTGGAAGTTTGTAGAACACCTTGCATTATCTAAGCCAAAATGAGTGCTTCTGCTGAAGGTTAGTTTGCATGATTAGTTACTATTGCTTATAGAAAGGCTTAGATTAGATTAAGATGGTTTAAAACTAGACCTTGTGCATTGCATCTGCAACTTTAGTGATGAAATCAGTGTAGCAAGGCTTATGCAGAAATTTTTTTTTTTTGATTCAACATATACTTAAATAAGTACCACGTAGTTATATCGGTAAAAATTTCCGGTTTGTCTTGTGTGTTTCCCAAGCAGGCTCCATTCATGAGATTACACGATTGAGTATGGTGATGCATATTAAAGTAAAAAGAGTGGCTAGGCATGTAATTTTTCCATTTTGTAGTGAATTGCAAATATGAATTTCATCAATAACAAAATTATTTTGCTGGTCAGGGATATAATCACAGCTTGGGCCCTGTCTTGCCTGCGTAATCCTACCTATGTTGGTTGCCATATAGAGTAAGCTTTGTTTTGCCATTTCGCTTTTATGTAAATTATTATTTAAATTGTATTTGAAAGAGTTAGCTCTACAGGTATCACTCCACATTTCCAGCAGATAGTATTCATCTGCTATCATTTTTCTTACCTTATGAAGATGCTCTTTCCTTCTCTCATCTGCATTCTTAGAAGTTCTCAGCCTTTTATATACTTTTTCGTTTTTCTTGCAGAGATTGGTGTAGGCAGTAGCATTCATATCAGAAGGGGCTAACTGCATTGGTTTTTTGCTGACAAAAATTTCGTACCTTAGACGTCTCACATTTTGCTCTAAAGTTTTTGCCAAGTTCTATTTTTTGTTAATCCTCTCTCCATCCTGACATCTGTCGGTCGATAGAATTGTAAATACTGGGTTTTGACTACTAGGTACCCAGCAAAGAAGGTGAGTTTTACCTTCATAGATGCCTAATAAGAAAAGGGTACCTTTTGCAATGTTGATAGTTGGTGATCGTCATGCATGGAAAGTCTGAAGTTTTAGCTTAAGATATTTTCTGTAATAATATTGTTTGCGTCTGCATAAGCAGCTGGGAAAGATGGTCATCCTCATGGGACAAGCATCTGCACTTGGCATGTCTCACAGCAAAGCCATACAAGGACCGGCGTAGCGCGACAGTTGTCATGTTAAGCAAACAGAAAAGAAAATGCAGTCTTCAATCTGTAGGAATTGGGTGGAGATGGCAGAAGCAATGGCACATCGACTCTCACTACCTAATAAAGAGTTCAGTAGGTATGTTTGGAGGGTTTCAAATTACCAAGGCGTAATACCCAGCAGCAAGAATACCATCTGGCTTTATGATAGGGCAGGAGTTGCGGTTCTGCCATGCCTAAGCAACATTTAATTATCCAACACGAAAATTTGTTTATTAGTTTATTGATGGAGACTTTCCAGGTTGTTTAAAGGGTTTCGGCAATGATTGAAAAAGAAACAGAAAAAGACATACAAGAAACATGGAAGAGATTTAATCAATCAACTCCAAAGACGCTTAAGTTACTCCCCAAAATGACAAGCTTCAAGGATTGAGAAATGGGTTCATTGTTTGACTCTCAAATCTTTGGTTAGGAGAGTGTGCCATGGTTACTCAACCTATACTCTTCTCTCTCGACACTGTCGACGATGACAGCTTGATGAACAATTTTATTCCTTAATTATTTTTTTGGGTTTTAGCAGTCGGAGGCAAAGCTCGATGATGTTTCGGGGCTGCCTTTTTGTGATAATTGATATGCTTTAATAATGTGTTTTCGGTATTCACAATGTGGCGTGACTGATAGATTATGACCACTTTGATAGGGAAAAGATAGTATAGTTTATTACTATATTTCTAGTCAATCAAGACAGCCTAATCTTTTTTTTAATAATTGCTAATAGCCATCTGATTACTTTGCTTATTTACTTCTCTTAAACTTCGTCCAATATTATCCATATGCACAAAACAAAAATAATAATAATAAAGTTTAGGTGCAAGAGCAATAATTGATTGGCAATGTTAGAGCATAGAACCTTTAAATGGATTTGTGTGGCTCAAATACAACCGTAATCAGAATACTTCCCATCACACACGTTGGACTAAAAACGTTGTTGTCAAGTTTGAGGCAGCATTACTCTTAAGATAACCAGATCACCTTTACAGAGTTGTTTTATCGACTGATGAAATTGGCAGTGCTGGTCTATAAAAAGGAAGCTGCTGCTTTGTCAAGCTCGTGGTGAAACCATTGATTGCATACAGCTACGGAAAAACAGATATGGCTTCCTCTAAGATCCTTCACAGTTGTACCACTCAGAAACGTCGTACTATCCTTAACAGGCTTCACACTCTCTTCCACTTCACGGCCACACTGTTGTTGCTTTACTACCGGGTCTCGCATTTCTTTGATGGAAATAACATGCCTGCTTTAGCATGGGCTCTCATGACCCTGTCTGAGCTCATTTTCACCTTCATTTGGGGGCTTACGCTCGCCTTTCGCTGGCAGCCTCTGTCTCGTAGCGTCTCTGTGGATAAAATTCCTGCTGACATGGATTTGCCAGGGCTTGATGTGTTTGTATGCACAGCTGACCCGCAAAAGGAGCCTACTGTGGAGGTTATGAACACAGTTTTATCAGCCTTAGCACTTGATTATCCTCCGGAGAAGTTAGCTGTGTATCTTTCGGATGATGGGGGTTCTTATATTACCTTGTATGCTCTAAAAGAAGCTTTTAGGTTTGCGACATGTTGGCTTCCATTTTGTAAGAAGTATGGAATCAAGACTAGGTGCCCCGAGGCTTTCTTTTCCTCGTTAGCAAAGTATGAACAGCTTCCTACGACTGATGAATTTAGTGCAGAGAATGAGGAACTTGAAGTAAGTGTTGTTAATTGGTTCAACTAGCATCTTCTGTTTCTGCTATATCCCAATCAATATTTTATTGTTTCATGTTTTCCTTGGACCTTGATTACTCATCGTCTCAATTCTGCTTGGACCTTCCTCTTCCACATCTTGTCAGAATCCTTTGTTTCATTTCTTGACAGTACTCCATGATCATCACTGCAGATGAAATACAGATTGGTCAAGAGAAATGTTGAGAAAGTTTGCGAAGAAGCAAGCATTTATGCTGTACAGGATCGGCCTGCTCATGTTGAGGTATGCAAATGATTGTACCAGCCAGGGTTCTAATTTCGCTGAATAATCCATCAAGGGTGAGCACGTTAGTGATAAAAAACCGTTCATATTGTGATATAAACGCCAATGAAACTTCTAATATTCTTAAAAGCATTTGACTAGGATCAGAGATGCTTTAATGGAATGTCTTGACAGCTTTTGGTTGATTTTTTTTCTTTTGAAAATTAAGCATTTCACTCATCAACAAGGGATAAGCAATTCCCTGGAAGAAAAACAGTTCAGATCCAGATTTTAAGTTGCTATCATATCAACTTAAAATCCAGGCATTACAAAAGGATCACACAGCAGAGGTTTCCCATCCATTCCCAGTACAGAATAACCCTTTCCAACAGAAAACACAATATACATGACGGATCCTAAACATCAATTCAACCTACATATCAAAGATCCTGACGCTACCAAACCAAATCAGATTTAATCATTATCAAGAGAGCACCACTCAACTCGTTTCAGCATCAACCAAGAAGCTTAAGCTTCAACACACAAATCAGCCAAATCAAATATCCAATTCCCATAGGTCTCACACCAGACCGTAAACAACCATACCTGCAGTGGAGGACCAGCACCTTGCAAAACTTACCAGGTCACCAGCGCACAGGTACATCTTGATGGAATCCCTTGACAGTTCCCATGATCTAAGAGCCTCCTGGACGATCTCCCCCTGCATGCCTCAGAACATGATCAGAACTCTGTTTGAGGCAAGAAATCATAACCCTCAACTCCCCAGGATGCCTTGCCTCCCGCATTTGACAGCACCACAGCCTCCTCAACACTCCTAAGACCCTGATCCCCCATGTTGTAGAGCCCACCCATCTATTCATCATAGATGTTCAGAACATCACTATGGCGCAGCACCCCCTCCTTGGCTAAACTGTCGGCTAACTGGTTATTCTCTCGACATATATGATTGACTTCCCACTTCCTAATTCCCTTCTTTAGCTTCTCAATGTGTAACATCCACTTCCTGAATCTCCGCGGTGCTTCCTCTGGTGCATTAATCCATTTCACTGCTTTTGGTTGATATTAAGGCAAGAAAAGGAATAACTAAATCAGGAAAACAAAAAGACAACACAGAAAAGAAAAAAAAAACTGATAAAAGGAACCAAAAATATATGATGGCAAAGCTACTCTGGCTGCAATGCACTTCTCAACAGATAAAGCTTTTAGATGCTTGTTATATTATATCTTGTTTGATTGCTATCTTGCTGTAGATTATACATGGTGATACTGATATGAAGGATGAAGACAGAACTAAAATGCCTCTCCTTGTTTATGTCTCTCGCGAAAGAAGACCTTCTAAACCTCATCGTTTCAAAGCTGGAGCTCTCAATGCGCTTGTAAGTAGTAGCTCTTTGTATCCTTGGCACTTCCGTGTGCTTGATTGCTAAGTGCTAACTAGCGCTTGTATTGCAGCTTCGAGTTTCAGAAAAATTTAGCAATGGCCCCTGCCTCTTGGTATTGGACTGTGACATGTACTGCAATGATCCTACTTCTCCTACACAAGCAATGTGCTTTCATCTCGATCCAGAAATGTCTCCATCTCTAGCTTTCGTTCAATTCCCACAGATGTTCTATAATATCAGCAAGAATGACATATATGATAACCAAGCCCGATCAGCTTACAGGGTACCATTCTTTGCCTCTGTGTTAAACCAAAGACAGCACTTCTTTGTAGTTAATATTTATTAGTAGTAATATTTTCTATTTTCGCAACAACTTTGTCAAAATTTGCATCTAATGACTCAGATAAAGTGGCAAGGAATGAATGGGATAAGAGGGCCATCACTTTCAGGTACCGGCTTTTACCTAAAGAGGAAGGCATTATATGGAAGTCCTAATTTTGAAGGTATCATGCAATATCTGTTTTCCAGTTGCTTAGGCCATCCAACAACATTCGTAAACATATTATTAAAGGTTTTATTTTTTTTTTTCCAGACAAGCATCTCTTTGAGCCTCAAAGCAGTTTTGGTATGTCTAGCAAGTTCACAGATTTGCAGAAATTTAGCAGTGAACAAGAAATTGCCAGATTTGAAGGTCCATCAGATGCTATCTTAAAAGAGGCCAAACTTTTGGCCTCCTGTGACTATGAAAGAAACACAAAATGGGGTGAAGAGGCAAGTATCTTACAGTCATAGAGTATAATTTATCTTTTTAGAGCTCCATTTTTTGGATCAAATAAATGAAGCCTAAAGAAATGATTGTTGGGTACAGATAGGTTTCTCCTATGAAAGTCTGTTAGAGAGCACATTTACAGGGTACCTTCTGCACTGCAGAGGATGGACTTCGGTTTATCTTTGTCCAACCAGGCCATGTTTTCTGGGGTGCACCACTATTGACATGAAGGATGCCTTAGTTCAACTTGTGAAATGGAGCTCTGGGTTGTTGCAAATCGGTCTTTCAAGATTCAGTCCTCTCTCGTATGGCGTCTCAAGGATGTCCATTCTGCAAAGCATGTGCTATGGATATTTTACTTTTCAACCCCTTTTTGCCATTGCTTTACTGATATATGGCATAGTTCCCCAACTGTGCTTCTTGAAAGGCATTCCCTTGTACCCCAAGGTAAAATCCCTAATCAATCTGTCTTCTGGCATTTGGCATATCTTTTCTTGCCATTGTCTGCTGCAATGAATTACCAAGAAGAGTTTTAACATGTCATATTTTTGTTGTCTCAGGTGTTAAGCCCATGGTTCGCTGTCTTTTCGACTGTTTATCTATCTGCACTAGGACAGCAGCTACACGAGGTCTTATCTGATGGAGGCACAATATGGACATGGTGGAATGAACAGAGAATTTGGGTGATAAAGTCAGTTTCTGGTAGCTTATTTGGATGCCTAGACCTTTCAATGAAACGGTTGGGAGTGAAGAAAACAACTTTCAGGCTGACAAATAAAGCAGTGGACAAAGAAAAGCTCGAAAAATACGAAAAGGGTGAGTTCGATTTCCAGGGGGCTGCAATGTTCATGGTTCCATTGTCAGTCCTGGTCATATTGAACATGGCATGCTTCATTGCTGGAATAAGGGGAGTTATCATCAGAAAGAATTATGGAGAGATGTTTGGGCAGATTTTTCTCTCCTTGTTCATCATGGTTCTTAGCTATCCCATGATTGAAGGATTACTGAAAAAGAGCAAAAAGGAGCAGTGAGAACTTAGGGACTAGAGAGATTCTAAAGTAGATATTTTCTGTTTTTTTTTTTTCATAAATAAGAATATGTTTGACTTGACTTTTTTTAATTTAAAATTATTATAAAGTTTTTATAAAAAATAATAATTTTTAAAATTAAATTAATGGTAAAATAATTTATATAAACTTTAATTTTGATTAAAATTGTGATAAAAAGTATTTAATAAATAACATTATATTAATCACGAATTTTTTTGTTCAAAATAAAAAAAACTAACTTTATTTTTTATCTATTTAAAATAAAATTTTGAAAATATAAGAAAGGATTTTTATATAACATAAAGTTTATAATTAATAATAAATCATAAAAAAAAAGTTCTACAAATAATTTATAAGTAACACATAATTTATAAGTAACACATAATTTATAAATAACTTATAAACTAACCATTGACTTATTTGACTAATTATTTCAATCATAATTAACTAATATTATATACATCATCAAAAAGTTAAAAATAAATAAACAACACATAATTATCATATCAAATAATAAACTGATAAATGTTAACCAATAAAGAGAGTTTTCAAAGTCCCAAACAAAAATAAAAAATAAAATAAAAAAATAATACCTGAATATAGTTTTAAATTTTAAATTATTTTTTTAAATTTTTGTAAAAACAAAAAAAATCATAAAATGATGATTTGCGGAGAGGGAGATCGATAGGAAGAGAGAAAAGAGGTATTTTTTGAGAGAGAGAATCTTTTTGAGAAAAAATAACTCTCTTAATAAAGTGACATGTTTTTTTTTTAAAAAAAAAATTGAAAGCTCCAATTAGAGCTTTTTTTAATTTTTTTTAAAAAATGATTATTTTTTAAGAGTTTTTTACAAAATCTTATTTTATTTAACTTCTACTTTTAAACAGTAGATAAACTAAAAATAAATCAAGCCAAACGAATACTAAGTAATGCTTGCCATAGTCAATACAATTTTAATTGACTCTACAGTTTGCTTTGCATTCCATCTTTGCTAACTCATATTAGTATTTTATTTCCAATTTCAATAAACATGCTACTTAAAAAGACTTTAATTATTCTAATCTTACTTACATTTTAATTATTTCAGTCTAATATGCGACATCCCATCTCAAGATTTAAGTTAATTATAATTAACAATTTAAATTTTAAATTTTTACGGGTCATATTCAGAAAGTTATTAGATCAATGATGTTATGTGTCTTTTCGGTAAAAATTTCCATATTACACAAGTTAAAACTTGATCATAGACAGTGAGTCTTGATTACATGATTTAAGTTGTTAAAAAATACTAAATGCTGACAATACACTTCTATATTGTGCTACTTTATTATAAAAGTAAATTTAAGAAATTATTTTTATCTTATATATATTTTAAAATATTAATACTTAGTTTTAAATTTTTAAAACTTTAAAATTTAATTTTATAACAATATGACATTATTTGTATAGAAATTATATATTATCAGTGTATAAAATATAAATTCATATTTTTATATAAATAAAATTCATAATATTAAAAGATGAAAGCCTTATTGTTAAATCTTCAAATCTTCTTAAAAATATTTCAAATTACTAGTAATTCCAATTTATATTATATGCTTCATGACATTACCGAAATGCATTTAAATGAAAATATTTAATGTACCAAATTAAATGAAGGTAAGTATGACTTACAGGATTTTTACTGAATAAAATTCTATTAAATCATAATTTTATTATATTTACAAAATATTATTGAATTTTACAATTTAAATTAATTTAGTTATAGATATGAACAATCTAATTTATTTTTTTCATCATGTATATATTAAGTTAATTTTTTAATCCTATGAGTTATTTACACTTTAACCAGTGCCGCGACCGGGTCCACACCCAAACGGGATAACTTGGGGGGAGGAGATAAAAGGAAATTAAAAAATATAGACCGCCTAAACCCAATTCAAATTATACGGCCAAAAGAAAAAACCCGATTCAAATTCTTTCAAAACACTTTTCCTTCTCACTCTCAATTGCTCTCGCCGGAGCCCCAAAATGGATCCATTGCCGATTACTCTAATAATGGTTCAGGGCCCACGAAAAGGGGAAACAATAGGATTCCCACCCGGATCCACCATCCGGATCGGGAGGGTGATGCGCGGCAACAACGTCCCGATCAAAGATGCCGGCGTTTCTTCGAAGCATCTCACAATTGAATCTGAATCGGGAAAATGGATCCTCCGAGATCTCGGGTCCTCTAACGGCACGGCTCTTAATTCCATTGTGCTCCCAGCCGAAACTCCATTTGATCTCCACGACGGCGATACGTTGAAGCTGGGAGAGACTACGTCGATCCTGATCAAGATTGACGGCGGCGGAGAGGAGGTGGCGGAGAGCAGGAGGAGGAACCCGCCAAGGAGAGGTAAGGCTATGAAGAGCGAGACGGAGAGTTTTAATAAAGAATTGGAAAAGTTAGAAAAGAAAGAAAATGTTAGGGTTGCGAGGAATAAGAAGAATGAAGATTCCGTGAATTGCGGGTTAGTTATCCAGAAGGTTCCAGAAAAGCAGGAAATTGAGGCCAAAAAAGGGAGAGGCCGCCTCCGGGGGAGGAAAAAGAATCAGCAGGAAGAAAATTTAGATGAAAAAGAAACAAACTTGATCGAAAAAGATGGAACTATTCACATAAAAGATGGAGTGGATGAAGAGGAGGAGTCGAGTTCGTTGCAAAACAAGGATATTAATGCAAGAAAAGATGAGGAGAAAGTGGAGGATTCGAAGAATGGGGTTAAGGAGAGTTGTGATGAAGGGATAGATGTGAATTTGGAGAAGATGACATTAAGGAGAGTTCCGGAAAACCAGGAAATTGAGGTAAAAAAAGGGAGAGGCTGCAATCGGGGGAGGAAAAAGAATCAGCAGGAAGAGAAATTAGAGGAAAAAGAAGCAAACTTGATAGAAAAAGATGGAATTATTAACATAAAAGATAAAGTGGATGAGGAGGAGGAGCCAAGTTCGATGCCAAACGAGGATATTAATGTAAGAAAAGATGAAGAGAAAGTGGAAGATTTGAAGAATGAGGTTAAGGAGAGTTGTGATGGAAGGGTGGAGGTGGATTTGGAGAAGATGACATTAGGGGAGTGGTTTGATTACTTGGAGGTTCATTTGCCTAAGCAGATAATTGAGGCAACAGAGCTGATGATTGAGGGTATGAGGAAGAAAGCTGAGAGGGTTCGCGAGTATATGGCGGAGCAGAAGAAGGAGAAGGGTAAAGTTGCTGTGGGGTAAAGGTAGGTATCAAGCACTTTGCTTTGTGGTGATTAGTGACTTAAACAAATGTGCTTAATTGTTTTACTGTTGAAGTTTGAATTTTTTGCTGATATATATTTTTTCAATATGGTTTTGAATGTATATATTTCTGCTGCATGCATTTCTCAGTGTCAGAAACTTTGAGATGATTCTGACAGAAATGTGGGTTGTTGTATGTTCCTAGAGCAGAGCCTTAGTAAACAAACAGAAATATTGTCCTGATGATTTGATTAGATAGTGTGATAATGGTAAACTTTTATCAAGTAAGCTGACAGTTTGTCTACACAATGATTGCATAGCTTTATATTTAGTTTGATGACATTGATTTTGTCACATTACTCTTCGTATCAAGAATCAAGATGATTGCTTTATGGCGATTTTCAACCAAGCTTCCTGCAGCCATGAAACTGTGATATTCTGTGGCCTCTATGGAATGCTGTTGCCTGTGTCATTTTACTTTTAAAAACTGTCAAATGTAGCTACTTTGATGTATGCCAAGTAGGTAGTGAGTGTTAATGCTTGAATTGTCTGTGCTCTTATAAAGTATTAGTGTGAATCAAAGTCACTTTGTTCTTTAGGATATGTGTTGCTTAAGTCGCATCTATTTTTGAGTAATACTGATTTTAGAGCTTGGTGTTTGGTAAGTTCTTCTCTCTGAATGAATGGATTATGGCTTCTAAGAGAAAATTGAAACTTTCTATATGATATCATAAGCCATAATGAAGTTCTTTATGTCTAGTACAAGGCGTGGTGATATATGCTACCCCATGGCTTCCTTTATAAAGAAAGGAAATCCCAAGGCTTCCTCAACATATTCCTTGACAATCTTTAGTATTTTAAAGTTATTATTGGACTTGTAATCAGCTGAAGCTTTCCACAATGGCAACAAAATTGGATGAAAATCCTTAGCATTCCTTTATGTTTGCTGCTTCATTCACCAGTATTTCTTCTAGAGAGTGGGATTGTTTGTTTTAGTAATTGCACCTGCTGGTTACTTTAGAAATGATTTAATGATTTATTTTGCGTTTGTCATATCTTCTTACAAGTTCTCTTTGTTTCTTTGTGTTTTGTTATTTTTCAGAGTACTTGTAAGTGTTATGTGGCTCTGTTCCTGACTTTTAGAAGATAGGCCCCTGATGAAATTGTCTCGGAATTCTCCGCTGGACTGCACATTACATTATGAAGCCACTGAGTACATAGAGCTAATGACTAGATGATTTTGGTAACTGCTTTACTTTCAACCTGGAAATGTGCTAACTGACAGGTTGTTACTACACTAAATTCTGGGAAATTATAGGTTCTAAATGAAACCTCTTCCAAAAAGAAAAGGTTACTTGACATCCATTAAAAATTGTAAAATTTAACCTAGTAGAGATTTAGTGTTGCAATCCTTGAAACATGTATGTCATTTCGTGACCCTGAGGTCAAATATACAGTAAAGGGAGCACATTATGTATATGTATGGATTATAATATTTTGTAATATTGATTGTCAATATATTTGTATTCTGAGAACTTTGATCCCATTTCATATATTTGCTGGTATAGTTACAGTTCAAGAAATTTGATACTATGCCCCTATATGTAAATTATATACTTTGTAGAGAAAAATGCCCGTTGACTACAATAGAAAGTTTGATAGGTTGGTCAAAACTGGATTTGATGGGACTTGGGTGCCAAGCTACCCCAATCGACCACCAAAAAATTAACAGTGAAAGAGGGGCGAGAAATTTCTCCTTAAAATTTTAGATATGCACCAATTGAGCTGATATATGATGTTATATGACTTCTGCCTATCATAATCCAGGCTTGGCAGCTTCCTTTTGCTAGCCCATAGAAAACATGAGGCCCTTTACTTTTCATTCTTGGCGTGCCTGTAATAATCACAAGAGTCCTCCATCTTGTAAATACTTGTAGATTTCTCGTCAACCTTACTTGGAAGATTACGTTTCCAATATAAACTTGTAAAGATAGAGGTTAGAATTTTCAAAGGATTGATATATTTACGTAAAACAAATGAATTTTCTTCATGTCAATATCTAGTCAACTTAGGAGCCCACCAAAGTTTACTAAGTTGTTGACTGGTAATGCTATCAGTATCGCTTTCTGTTCCAGATACTTTTAATGAAGTCTCCTAGGACACGTTTGCAAGAAATATCTTTATTGCTTTTCTCTTTCGTGACTTTCTCCCCACGCATGTCTCACTTTTGATTAGTTATATATATATATTCGAAGGGAAGGTGATAATTTCACTATTGAACTGACAACAAGCAGATCAACTGGAGGAGCAAAGGGGGCTGAGAAAAGCCATGGCGAGCTCAAGCTCTCTTCCTCTCCATCTCTGCCATGTCCACAAGTTCACAATGATCATCAACAGATCACACGCACTCCTCCATTCAATCGCCATAGCTTTCTTGATATACTACAGGGTTTCTTTTCTTTTCCAAGAATCTAGAGCCAGAACCACGCCCATTATACCATGGCTTGTAGTTTTTGCTTCCGAGTTGCTTCTTTCTTTCATATGGCTCCTTGGAAGAGCTTATGCTTGGCGTCCTGTTTCTCGGACTGTATTTCCCGAGAGGTTGCCAAATGACAACAAACTTCCAGCCATTGATGTTTTTATTTGCACCACGAACCCAGATAAGGAGCCCACGGTTGGGGTTATGAATACTTTGTTATCAGCTATGGCTCTTGATTATCCACCAGATAAGCTTCACGTGTATCTTTCAGATGATGGTGGCTATCCTACAACTTTACGGGGTATGAGGGAAGCATGGAAATTTGCAAGGTGGTGGCTTCCATTTTGCAGGAGGTATGATATCAAGACAAGATGCCCTGAGGCTTATTTAAATTCAAGAGCTGAGAGTGACCATGCTGACTCTAAAAGTTCCGAGTTCATGGCAGAAAGGCAAAAAATTAAGGTTTGCTGACAACTCATGGCTTCTACTTTTACAACTCAATTTGAACTTGGGGCCTCCTTTTTGAAAAGCCTATTGTCTTATCTGCCACGAAAATGATGGTTGATTCAAGTGGTTTTTGGCGCAGGAACAATATGAATTGTTCAAGGAACGTGTAATGAGATCTGGAGAAGATAGTAAACTCATTGGCAGAGGTGTCCACACTGCTCGCGATCACCCTTCTTGCATTGAGGTATCTTTGTTCCACCTGTACATATGCTATAGCATGAGTGGCTTTAATGACTAAAGACTTCAAGCACAGAATGAAAATGGCAGAAAAAAGAGTATCATTCTCTCTAGATAAGGAAATGCTAAGGAAAGATGTGGCTGCTACGCATTGCACCTCAATCTCATGTAATGTAATCCAATCAAGGCTGCCCAAATGATTAGTTCCCCTCTTTAACTTTAAGGGGTGGCTTCTGCTTGACTGGGATTAAAATCAACCCTTAGTGTAGATCAATGCCAATGACATGAGTGAGCACTCAAATCTAGGTAGGCTGCAGGGGGTAACCAGTAGCACTTTTTCTTCTAGAGCATGGAAGTCTAAAGAAAGAATAATTATACCAAGAGAAGAAGTTGTTCACAAATAGTATGAGAAGTTGTCAAAATTTATGCAGGTCATACAGGAACATTCCAAAGAGGGATTGCAGGAAGACCAAATTAAGATGCCTCTCCTTGTCTATGTTTCTCGTGAGAAAAGGACTTCTCATTCCCACCATTTCAAGGCTGGAGCCGTCAATGTCCTTGTATTTACTCTTTCTCTCGATACATATATATGACATCTTCCTTTCTATATGCATGTTTGTGAACGACTTGTTTTTAAACTTGCAGCTTAGGGTCTCTGCAGTGTTGAGCAACTCCCCTTACATTCTGATGCTTGACTGTGACATGTATTGCAATGACCCAACCTCGGCTAGGCAAGCAATGTGTTTCCACTTTGATCCTCAGATGTCTTCCTCTCTTGCATTTGTTCAGTTCCCTCAGACATTCCATGACATAAGTAAAAATGATATCTATGACAGTGAGGTCCGGTCAGCATACACGGTATGAGAGTTGAAATTTTGGATGTTCTGTTTAGAGCTTTGTCATTGAGGCCTTAACTGAAACAAAATCTGGATTGAACTTAAAGACAATTTGGTGTTGAACAATTGCAGATAATGTGGCCTGGCTTGGATGGATTGAGAGGACCAGTCCTGTCTGGCACCAATTTTTACATTAAAAGGGAGGCATTATGCGGCAATTCAATTCAAAAAGGTTGGCTTGCTCGTCAAACATCTAGCTTCATTATATTCTTTTCTTGTTATCCCTCTTTATATTAATGAAACATTGAATGAATATTTCTTTTGCAAACCTAACAGGTTTCGACCTTAGAGAACTTAAGAATTCCTTCGGCCCTTCCAATGAGTTCATTAAATCCCTTCGTCAAGACTATAAGCCTAATGTCAACAATGATGGGGAATTTTCAAACATGTTTCTGGAGGAGGCCAAAGTTTTATCCTCTTGCTCCTATGAAGATAATACAGCATGGGGTAAAGAGGCAAGTATATTACTACACTGATCACAAAGAAGAAATGATAATCCTTTATTTGTATTCAATGATTGTTAACATTGACAGGAGGTAAAATTAAAATTTCTTTGTTATCCAGGTAGGTTTTCTGTATGATGCAGTAGCAGAAGATTACCTTACAGGGTTTACTTTACAATGCAAGGGCTGGATATCAGCTTATGTTGCTCCATCAAGGCCCCAGTTCTTAGGAACTTCTACCACAAATTTAAATGACCTATTGACTCAAGGTGTAAGATGGGGGTCAGGGTTGGTTGACGTAGCTATCTCAAGGTTTTGCCCTCTCTTATACGGACCACCAAGGACATCTTTCCTTCACAGCATGTGCTATGCGGAGCTGTCTCTGTTCCCTCTCCTTTACTGCCTGCCTCTTTGGTGCTTTGCCACTATCCCCCAAATTTGTCTGCTGAATGGCATTCCTTTGTATCCGGAGGTAAGGTGTAAAGCAAAAGAAAAGACATTGCATCAAATGACTTCCCTTGGGCTAATATGTTCCCTCTTTCTTTTGTCTCACAGGTTTCAGATCCATATTTTAGTGTATTCTTGTTCATATTCGTATCAGCCCTTTCAAAGCATTTACATGAGGTTCTCATAACTGGAAGACCAATTCGTAAATGGGTCAATGAACAGAGGATATGGATGATAAAATCAGTTACATGCCATTTATATGGAAGCTTGGATGCCATATTGAAAAAGCTCGGCCTGAGGGAAGCCAGTTTCTTGACCACCAATAAAGTCGCGGACGACGAACAAATCAAGCTATACCAGGAAGGTAAATTTGATTTCAGAGCATCAACCATTTTTCTTGCTCCATTGGTTACAATAATACTAGTGAACATGGCCTCATTTGCTGGGGGAGTTGTTAGAACCATGGTCGTGGGAGATTGGAAGGAGATGTTTGGACAAGTTTTCCTCTCGTTTTACATCATAGTCATGAATTATGGCATTATTGAAGGGATGATAGTGAGGAAGGACAAGGGTCGCATTCCTCATTCTGTCATTGGGTTATGTGTTGCATTTTCATTGATTTTATTGTCATTGGGATCTCTCATCATCACTTGGACTTTATTGTGAGCTTAACATGATGTGTAGGTTATGTTAATTAGGTAAATGTCGCCTAATTATTTGTACTTCTATTCAACACCATCTTAATTAATCAAACTTTTTATGCTTAACAGTGCTAATTAAGGTGGAGTTAGCACTTAAAAAGGTTCCTTCTCTACCTTTCATTTAATTTCATGTTGATCTTGTTCTAGTCGTTTTGATAATTAAAATAATAATAAATTTTACGTTCATGAATTATAATAAAATAGTAATTAAAATTTGACATAATATCTAAAAATGTTTGTGAATTATTAAAGAAAATTTAAATAAATTCTTATATTTTTATTACGTTTAATCAAGTTCATATTTATTTATTTTAAATTAAATAAAATTTTATAATTAATAGTTGATTAATTATCGTTAATTAAAATAATAAATGTGATTTTATAATCTTGTGGTGCTGATGCAAGATGTTAACTTGTTATAGTCGAGGGTGATGTTGTATATTGATATGATTATGTGATAAACTCACCTTATGACAATTCAATGCCACATCAACTTTGACTAATGGTAATGGCTTCATAAAAACTTATTTAATTCAAAACAAAATATAAAAATTTTAAATTTAATAAAAAAAATACTTATTTAATTTTTTTAATAATTTACAAATTTTGTTTAATTATTATATTCAAAGTTAACAATATATATATATATATATATATATATATATATAACTTCTTTATTAATTCAATAAAGCTCTTTTATATAACTCATCATTAAATTTTCAGGGTTAGAGTTATACTATATGAATATACATGTGATAAAAACATACATATGTTATAGTTAAACTAACACATGGCAAGAAACAAGTGTACAGCACATGCAAGGACGGATTCCAAAAACTAATTTAACAAAAAAAGAAAAGAAAGAAATAAAGAAAGGAGATGGAATTGCATTAGCATAATACTCAAATAAACTCATAAATTATTTAAAAAAATTTAAATAAGTCTTTATTCTTTTATTACATTCAATTAAATCTTTATATTTTTATTTTGAGTTAAATAATCTCTTATAACTAATGATTAATTAATTATCATTAATTAAAATATCACTTGTCATTTTATATTTATATGGCATTGACATGATATTGATATGGAAAGTGAAAAATATCACATGATCATATTATCATACCAAATTAGTATATTACATCGTTATTAATTATGATATGTAAATATATTACATTGTCATTAATTATGATATGTTAATATGCCACGTCAATGCCATATGACATATAAAATGACAAATAACATTTTGACTAAGTCAATTATTAACCATAAGAGTTTATTTGATTCAAAATAAAAATATAATTGAGGACTTACTTAATTTAAAATAAAAATATAAAAACTTAATTAAATGTAATAAAAATATAAAAATTAATTTAAAATTTTTTAAATAATTTAATTTTTTTTTGAAAATATTATATCAATTGCATTCATTTCAATTCTGCACCTTGCCTTTAAATGCTGTAACAAGAAAGTTGTACTACTGGTTTTGTCGGGAGTTATTTTGGTTTGCAAATAATTCAAATTTGTGCAAGCGCCAGAAAATCAGTGAATCATCACCCACATGGGCCTCCAACCATTTAATGCAAAGGATGGAGACTTCTCTTCTGCTTTTAACGGGCTACCCAACCTGTTCGCTTTGCAAATCTTCGCCTAATCTCTAGAGAATGCACGGCATTTGCCATTTGATAGTACAATACATGACTCAAAATTTACTCTAATTGATGCAAATGAAGTATAGAATATATGGTGCCATTATTGAATGAAGTGGTAAATATTTTATCACAAAAAAACAAAAAAAGATTGGGTTTCATTGGATTTAGTTTGGATATTACTCCCATATAATTTAATTATCAAACTAATTGATGAAACCCTCTCTTGATTTGTTCCAATTTTGAAACGAATCATGTTAGGGTCCTATCCCAACTTCCTCAAGCATGTAGTCACGACAAAACTTGCCACAGTCCCTTTCACATTTCGTCCTTTATATATCTAACATTGCTCTGGACTCTTGCATAATTCAACCACCTATGGAGTTTTCCTTTTTTTTTTTTGGACAGTCAAACATACCTTGTTTAGTTTTGAAAATGAAACATTGAAATGTCGTTTTTCACGATAATCAATATTATAATGACAGCACTTTGAGACGTACCAAATTCAACTTTGAATATCATTTTTAAATGGATGAGAATATAAAATATAAAGGACCTAACCAACCAATCAAAATCAATATCATTTTTAAATAGATCAAATGGATTAATCATTTTTAAATAACCGATCAAAATCAATCAAATATAAAGGACCTAACCAACCAAATATAGAATTGGTTTGGTTGGTGGATTTTTGACCAATAGATCAAAATTTTATTACTTTTTTTTATGTATTATAATATTCAAACTTATAAACTTTATCCATAATTATATATATGAAATTAATGATATAACTTATATGTTATATGTTTTATATCAAAGTTTTGTATAAACAATAATTAATTATAAACAAAATGTTATAAAATCTAAGGTGATAGCTAATAAACTTATTAAGTGTAATCATATAAATAAAGTTTATTGTAAGTTATCGCAATACTTATGTATAAATTAAATATATGTATATATATAATATATTACTTTATTATATATATATATATATAGATGAAATTAATGACATAATTTATATATTATAATGTTTTATATCAAAGTTTGTATAAATAATAATTAATTATAAACAATATGTTATAAAATCAAAGGTGATAACTAATAAAGTTATTAAGTATAATCATATAAATAAAGTTTATTATAAATTATAGTAATGCTTATGTATAAATTAAATATATGTATATATTTATACAATTATATATATATATATATATATTCATAACATTTTATATTATGAAATATTATTAAGGTGTAATAATTATAACATATTAATATATAGGATATTTACTATCATATATTATAATATTAACATATAACTTATATCATTTAAAATATATAACTTATAATTTCATATTAATATAAATTTATAAATAAATATATATATATAACTAATATTAAATTACTATGATTATAATTTGTATACGTACGTATAATACCTTAATATATTTTAAATATATTATTAATTCAGTTTACTATCAATTCTTCTTAATATATAAAAAAATTACATATATATATATAATTAGTTTAGTTTTTTGGATGAATTGGTTCAAAAATTTTAAAACCAAGAACTGATTAAAAAATTAATTGGACCAATTGATGTAATGGATTAATTAGACCGAATTATTTTACCCAAATCGTATTTGATTTGAATAAGTAATTGATCTAAATTGATTTTGCTCACTCTTATTTACTATTGTTGATTGAACAGTGAATATTTGTGTGGCTAACTATCTCACAAGAACTGATTAATACAAGTGAAAATGATTTTCCACATTTGTAGCATTTTAGGAAAAACGACTAGTTCGCAAATGTTTTCTTTTTCTTTGTTGATTAAGCTTGAGCTTCGTGCTTTAACTTGTCGGCATTCATTTAGGTTAAAATTGTGACCTCACCAGAAGACTTTCGTGAGCAAATGGACAAACATGTACCTATTGTCAGTCATTACTAGGTTTCTGTAGTCAATATTAGATTTAAATATGACAAACACTCTCAATGTCCTAGTCAACAGTCAACTTACGTTTCTGTTACACATAATAATTACAATCAATATTAGGTAATATTTTGCATTTTTACGACAGATTATCTATGAGTTCAACATATAAAAATGTGACGCATCAACATTTTAAAATATGTGGATGAGTTTAACTACTGTTTATTTATCTAATTTGGCAGAGTATAATTAATTAATTTGTAAACTCATAATTCTTGATTGTAATAGTTTTTATTGATACGTCGTATTTTAATTGGTTTGACTTATAATTATGTGATAAGGAAGTGTTTACATATAATTTTTTTTGGATTTTCAATTATTATCATAGAGAAGGTTGTAGCTCTTAAATGAATTTATTTTTGTGAAATGTTAATCTCTTTAAAATTATTGTTATTTTTTTTCTGGGTAGGGTCCAACATTTTCTACTCTATTTAGGAGTGACGGTTTAAATTTGTGCTCATCTTTAATGGGTACAATTTTAACATTTTACTTTCTAATTTGGTTAAAAAATGATAACAAAAATAAAATATTCTTTTATTTTCTAACATTATAGTCGTTTTATCGTTAATTTTGATTATTTTTAATCAAATTAATAGATACGATAGTAAAATTATTCTCGTTCAAATATGAATATTAAATTTGATTCACCACTTTAAGTAGAACGATAAATTTGGATATTACCTCTTATTTGCTTTTTTTTTTTTTTTAATTTCAACTATTTTTAAATAAAAAAATGAATATATTTATTATCGAGTCATGTACATAGGAGAACTCTCTTTATTTATTTGATTCTGGGGCTAAAGCAAATCAAGCAGCAAGCAAGGAGCCATGGAGAAGTCTCTTCCTCTCCATCTCTGCCACGTCCACAATTTCTCCATAATCATCAACAGGTCACACGCACTCCTCCATTCAATAGCTGTGGCTTTGTTGATATACTACAGGGCGTCTTTCCTTTTCCAAGAATCCAAGAACAGAACCGTACCGACACTACCATGGCTTCTAGTCTTTGCCTCCGAATTGCTTCTCTCTTTGGCCTGGCTCCTCAGACAAGCTTATGGTTGGCGTCCTGTTTCTCGGACCGTATTTCCAGAGAGGTTGCCAAGTGACGACAAGCTTCCAGCCATTGATGTGTTTATTTGCACTGCGGATCCCAACAAGGAGCCCACCGTAGAGGTTATGAACACTGTGATATCAGCTATGGCGCTTGATTATCCACCAGAAAAGCTTCATGTGTTTCTCTCTGACGATGGTGGTTCCGACATAACTTTGCGTGGTACGAAGGAGGCTTGGAACTTCGCAAGGTCGTGGGTTCCATTTTGTAGGAGGTATGATATCAAGACTAGTTGCCCTGAGGCTTATTTTTCATGTTCCGAAGATGATGACCATGGCGACTTTAAGAGTTCTGAATTCAAAGCAGAGAGGCAAAAGATTGAGGTAATTTGATTATAATTTGAGGCAACAACTATATATTTATCTTTCTGAAAATGAAATCCGTTAAATATAAATACAAGATCGAATATAATTTTTATAAATAGTTATTGATAGATAATAAATCAAATATAAGTTTTACTATATCTTACATTATTAAATTTGTTTTTTCTATATACTTTAAAAATATTTTGTCTTGTGTCATTTATAATGAATCAACCGATAAGTATAACTTTGAAACATAAATGATAAATATGAAGTGATCTTTTGTGTTAAGCAAAAATATGAGATGTTCAAGGAACGGGTAAGGAGGGTACGAGAAGAACATAGCAAGTCGGCGGAGGTAGCTGCTACCGTTAGCAATAGTCGTGATCACCCTTCTGTCATTGAGGTATCTACCCACAGTCGCATGACTACATTTCTCATTACATGGGAACATATCCCCATTTCATTAGTTAATAACTCCAATGCTAGCTACATGTTTTTTCTTTACACTCAAAACATACACTTAATTAATTTATTAATAATTCTTAAGAAAAAGACATTAATTTATTAATCACTATTTGAGATGGTAAGACAATTGAAAATAAAGTGTTTGGTTGATGGGTTTCTTTGGTACATTGACATATATATATATATATATATATATATATCTATTTATAACAATTATTGACAAAGATTAGACCAATTCGATAAAAAAATTTTTCTTGACCCGTTACGTTATAGACTTTTACAAAAGTAACATTATGTCAATTTTCTTCTTAAATTTAGTTGAAGATTAAAATTAAATAAGGACTCAAACGAGTAAGTGAAATATTGATATCTTATAATTTATTTTATGATTTTAGATTATTCAAAATTGCATATAAACAAGAAATATTTACTATTAAAACAAGTACTTAGGTTGCCTCGCATATACTCCAAATCTCTTCTAAGTGATTTCAGTCGTACATTGCTGACATTAAATAATTACTTGCCGGTTGGTTGGTTGACAAATTAAAAGAGAAAGGTACGTCACACATAAATTTTCTTTGTTGAATTAGTGCCACATATGGGTTTAATGGTAAAGTACCCTACAGTCCATATTTGTCCAAAGTGATGATTTGACAAAAAAAAAAAAACAACGAATTTAACTTTTATTTTGAATAAATAAGTCCCTCTTTTATTTCTATCAAATAATGTATATTTACAAATTTTTTCTAAAGATATATATGTAATTACAAATTAATATCACTCTCAAACGTTTGCTTTAATTAATTACAAGCACTTAATTTGTTATAAACCTGACATATTAATCTCTGTCATCATCACTATCCCTCTCATAGATAATTGAAAACTAAGTAGAACCAAAAAATTGGATTAGATCAAAACAAAAAAAAAGTAGTTGATCGTAAGAAAATATATAAATGTAATATCATCAATTCATTTTGTAGGTTATACGAGACAATTCCAATGAGGAATTGCAAGAAGACCAAGTTAAAATGCCTCTCCTTGTTTATGTATCTCGTGAGAAAAGGCCTTCTCATCGTCATAATTTCAAGGCTGGAGCCCTCAATGTCCTTGTGTGTACATTACTCTCTCTTCTCACACAGTAGCACTATTCCCCCACATGTTCTTGTGTATATATATATATGTATGTATGTATTTTCTGCTAACAAGTGGGTTATCTTACTGCCGTTGGCAGCTTCGGGTCTCGGGGATGATGAGCAATTCTCCTTACATTCTGGTGCTTGACTGTGACATGTACTGCAATGACCCAACTTCTGCTAGGCAATCAATGTGTTATCATTTTGATCCTGAGATATCTCCCTCTCTAGCATTTGTACAGTTCCCTCAAAAATTTCGAAACATTAGCAAAGACGATATTTACGACAGCGAAATCCGAGCTGTATTCAGGGTAGGTGATTTCAATTTTGTGCAAGATTAATTAGTTGTTAATGGCTTCAAAGAAAAAATATCTATATTTGGAGAAACAAATTAACCTTTTAATTAAGAATGAGCATTTAAAAATTGTTTTACTTTTCTCTCTGCCTTCAGATACTATGGCACGGTATGGATGGCCTGGAAGGGCCTGTTTTGTCTGGTACAAACTTTTACATCAAGAGGGAGGCATTATTGGGCAGTGTTACCCAAGAAGGTCGGTTAATTTGTTTGTGAATTATTATACTATGTTGTATCTAATTATAAGATTTTGCATGGGTTGGAATTCTTTAATACTCTTCTTTAAAAAGTCTCTTTTTGTCTCTCTTTTGTTTAGAAAGCGAAATATTAGTTTTCTACATCAATTAATGTCATAAGCAAGATATTTACATACTTGACTTGCTGAATATTTAAAATCAACTCATTTAATATCAAGCTGAGATCAAAATTAAAAGAGATCTTAAGGACTCTAAGTTGAAAATTTTAATAACCATGACTCGCTAATGTGGAGTATGTGAAAATATAATTGCAGGTATAGACCTTATGGAACTTAAGAGATCTTTTGGTCCATCCAACGAGTTCATAAAAACCCTTCGTCAAGACTATAAGCCTAGTTTCATCAATGATGGGGAATCTTCAAGCATGTTGCTGGAAGAGGCCAAAGTTTTAGCCTCTTGCTCCTACGAAAATCAGACAACATGGGGCACGAAGGCAAGTACATCAACCAGGAAAAGAAAATGAAATTTTGTTTCGGATTATAGTGACACAATAATATCATACCTATGATTTGTTGTCCTCCAATTCATATGTCTGCAGGTCGGTTTTATGTATTTTTGTGTTGTGGAAGATTACTTCACAAGCTTTACTTTACACTGCAAAGGCTGGAAATCTGTCTATCTTAATCCGCCAAGGCCCCAATTCTTGGGAACTTCTACCACAAATATAAGTGACCTATTAATTCAGGGCACAAGATGGGCATCTGGATTGACTGAAGTTGCCATCTCTAGGTTTTGCCCTCTCATTTATGGACCATTAAGGATGTCTTTGCTTCACAGCTTGTGCTATGCAGAACTTGCATTTTGGCCTCTTCTCTTTTCCCTGCCTCTTTGGGGCTTTGCTCTTATCCCTCAACTCTGTCTACTCAATGGCATTCCTTTGTATCCGGAGGTAAAGTGACATAAATTGAAAGGATGGTGTTTGAAAAAGACAAGTAACTTTTTTAGTGAGGAAACCATAAAAGTAAATGCTCTGAGTGCATTTCTTTTTATTATTGAACTCTTTGTTTACATGTTTTTAATCACTAATCTTTTCCTTTGCTTGTCTCACAGGTATCAGATCCATATTTCAGCATATTTTTGTTCATTTTCATATCAGCGCTTTCAAAAAATTTATACGAGATTCTTGCAACTGGTGGGCAAATTCGGACATGGACAAATGAACGGAGGATATGGATGATAAAATCAGTTACATCTGATTTTTATGGATGCGTGGATGCTATTCTGAGTAAGCTTGGTATGAGTGAAGCCAGTTTTTTGCCTACCAGTAAAGTCACTGATGATGAACAAGTTAAGCGATACGAAATGGGAGTGTTTGATTTCCAAGCGCCAACAATGCTTCTTGCTCCATTGGCTACAATAATTCTAGTGAACATTGCATCATTGGTTGGAGGTGTCGTTAGAATGGTGGCCATGGATAATGGAGATTGGAAAAAGATGGTTGGTCAAATCTCTCTCTCATTTTACATATTAATTGCGAATTATGCGATTATTGAAGGGATGATAATCAGGAAGGACAAGGCTAGTATTCCATCATATGTTACTTTATTATCTGTTGTATTCTCAATGATAATTTTGTTAGTCGGATCTATCGTTCTGTGTTAAATGAGATTGAAATAAATTTATAAGTTGCATTTGGTAGTTTATTGGGAATTTGATTATTGATGATGTAATTGCTTGGTATGTGATTGCTGAAAGGTTAACTTTATAGCATTTGGTATAACATAAGAAAGTGATGATTGTATGGAATGTGATGTCATTATAGTGTTTGGTTGAAAGCACTTTACTAGAAACGTAATGTAAATTTACAAAGTTATAATTATATATGAAAATATAAAATTGAATAAACTTACTTTTTTAATATAATTTTTTAATTTTTCAACTTTATTTTTTAAAGTAATAAATAATAACATGATAAAAATAATATAATATTTGAATATTAATTATTTAAATATAAAAATATATGAAATTATTAAATATTTATTTTTACTAAATTAGTTAAAATTTAAAAAATTAAATTAATTAATTTAAATTATTTTATAAAATTATTAATCAAATAATTTAATTGATTTATATTCGAAGTGTAGCATGGCTACATGTTCTTCAAGTTATATCTAAGTATTTAAGTTCTAGGTTGCCACACAATCCACCACTTTCTTTCTTTTTCTTTTCTTCAATTTTTTCTCTTAGTCCACTCTACTTTCCCTCTGTCACGGGAAAGTAACATTCCCTCCCATCCAATAGGGAATCACTTTCTCTCCCACTGTTGTAATCTTATGTCCATATAAAATTACATTCCCAACAACTTGACATATCAAACAGCATTAAATCTTTCTGATTAATTAAAATTCCTGTAAAATAATTCACTCTCCACATACCAAATGCTTCCAAAATTTTCTTTGGCATTTGGGCAATTGCATGCTGCTTTGTGTAAGTTCGATTATTGAAGGGATGATTTTGTATTCATCACTCTATTAATTATTGTTGTCTTATTCAGTGATGTTATTCTCAAGTGACACTCATTGATGAATCCCGAGAGTTTAAGTTTCTTGTTTCTTTTTTTTTTTAATTTCTAATTTCATTGAAATACCTATGAAAATGACAAACAGTCTTTCCCCAATTTTATATCAAAATAATTGTGTTTTCTATTTTTAACAGATTAATAAATCAAAAAAATAAAAAATTTTCAATTTAGAGATTTTTATTGAATTATTGAAACCTTCAAAAAAAAATGGGATTCATGGCATTTGAAATTATTATATAGAGTACTGATATCCTGTCTGACCAATTAAAAACAATCAATAAAAGTTAGCCTTTACCAGCTCAACTTGAATTTTAGCCTATGATGTTATGGCATTTTTTCAGCTTTAAATTTGAACATTCTATGTAATTGATCAACAGCTAAATTGCAAGCTTTCGGGCTCTATTTTTTTTTTCATCATTTTTTTTTGAATTTATCATTTGTAACAATTTTTTTATATCTAAAAAATTAAGATTGATTATGAAAATGGAACAGATGAGAATTTTTTTTAACAACATAATGTAGAACACTATCATCTACCACAAACCAGCATTAAATCAATCACAAATCAGTAAGAAATCTCTCACAAAATAGCACCAAATCACTCACAAACCAGTAGCTAATCAGCAAGAGATCAGCAGCAAGATTAGCAGCATGTTTTGCAATATTTTCTGTAAAGAGACGTTGCACCAATTTTGGAAGACTAATACACCATTATTGACCTTATAATCTCTCCCTATTGGCAGACAAAGTTTTATTGTATAACATGGTTTGTAAGCTATTTAAAGAGAGGAGAACCAACTAAGTTCTTAAGTAGAAAAAAAAATACAAAAACTTATACGTTTGTTTTTTCTCTTACTCTCTTGTCTATTATCTCTCTCAACCTCTTTCTCTCCCTCTCCTTTCTGTTCCTAAACTTCTTCATGGTATTAGAGCAATTTCTGGGTGAATTTTAATTTTTTTCCCCTCTGTTTCAAAGTTGTTTCTTCTGCCTACTACCTTACTTGAGTTGTTTTTTCTGTCTACAATCTTACTTGAGCAGGTTGAGTCAAAATCTTCTATTTCTTATACTTCCTTTTTTGATTTTTTTTCTGTTATACTTATTCTTATTCTATCATCCTAATCTTATCCTAATTGCTCTTCTTATCTTATAATTCTGTCATTCTACTATTTGGTGATTTAATTGTTCTTCCATTCTAGATTCCTTCTTAAATATCTAAATTCAAAATCAAATCAAAACTTTTAACTATTTGATAAACTTTTACCCAATCTAAATCTCTTTCTTTTCTGAAATTTCACTATCATTACAATTTATTTTTTTTCTTTTTACTTATTGTTCTTACTATTATGTTACTATCACATTTCTTTTTTTTTTTTTTTTCTGAACTACTAATATCATCACACTTTTTACTATCAAGCCTTTTTTACTGTTTCTAAATTTCTACTATCACTATATCTTTAATTTTTTTTCTTTTTCTTGACCATTCTTCAATTACCTTATTAGCTATCTCTTCTCCCTCAATGGCCTCATCTATTAAATATCCATACTCTTCAACACTAAATGTAGGAAATTTTGTTTCTATCCATCTCAATCAAAAAAAAAAAAAATTCTTTCATGGAAAACTCAGGTCATGGGATTAGTTGAAAGCCAAGATATGCTTAGTTTTCTTGATGGTAAATATACCATGCCTGATCAAACTAGTCCAGAGTATATACTTTGGAAAAAATCAGATTCTCTTCTACGAGGTTGGATAACAAGTACATTATCTAAAGAAGTGCTCCGACTTGTTGTTGGATTAGAAAAATCATTAGATGTATGGAATGCCTTAATGGATGCCTTTGCCCAAGAATCACAAGAAAGGGATTTTTATCTTCTACAAACTCATAGAAAAGATAATCTCTCCATTCCTGACTACATCAAAAAATTCAAAGCAATCTGTGATGACTTGGCTGCTATTGGAAAACCAGTAAGTGATCGAACCAAAGTGTTCCAATTGCTCAGGGGTCTTGGTCATAGATATGAGTCATTTGTAACAACTATGATGAAACCTCTTATACCATCATTTTGTGAAATTGCTCTTTTACTTCAAGGACATGAGACAATGAAGTCTGTCAACTTTCCTAAGAGTTTTGGTTCTTTAAATCAAAAAATGGCTTTTGTTAGCCAATGTTCTCAACGTCAATCTAATCGAAGGATCTTCAACAATAGATCTCGAGAACCATAAATTAGTTTTTCATCTCAAGGTAAAGGTTTTTCCCAATCTACTCATTCACATGTTAAGGATGGCATTCTAGGCATAAGATCCTTCACATCTACAACAAATGTCTCTACCAAGCAAGACCAAGACACTGAAGCCTGTTGTCAAATCTGCAACAAACCAAGGCATACTGCTCTTAATTGTTAGCAACGCTTCAATCAACTTTATCAACTTGGAATTCCTTCACAAGCTCTAACGGCCATTACTATATCAGATATTCAAGATGAAATCTAGCATCCGACACTAGAGCCTCGTCTCATATGACTTCTGACATTGGTAAGCTAAATATTTTCAATTCATATCATGGATCTGACAAAATTATGGTAGCTAATGGACGCATACTAGATATTTCTCACATAGGATCTGCATCACTTAAAACTTGAAAAAATAATCTACATTTACAAAATGTTCTTGTTGTCCCTCAAATTAAGAAAAAATTATTATCTGTCAGTCAATTAACCTCTAATTATCCTTATACTTGTAAATTCTCATATAATGGATTTGTGATAAAAAAAACAATGAGACAAAACAGGTCATAGCAATAGGAAATAGAAATGGAGGCCTTTATGCCTTGTAACCAAATAACAGTTCAACAACAACAGCATTGTTCTCCAACAGATTTCGAATTGCTTCAGCAAAAGTTTGGCATGCAAGGCTAGGACATCCTCAAATGATCATCATTGATATGCTCAAACATCAAAATTTAATCTCCAGTAAGACTAATTCTAGCAATAAAGAACATGTTTGCTCCAGTTGTCAAATGGCCAAAGCATGTAGGCTGTCATTTGCATGTAGAAAGGATTTAAGTAAGAAACCTCTTTCTGTCATTCATTGTGACTTATGGGGAAAAGCACCCATTGCTTCGTATCATTACTTTAATTGTTATGTTATTTTCTTTTATGAATGCACAAGGTTTACATGGTATTTTCCTTTGAAGAATAAATATGATTTTTTACAATGTTTTATTAAGTTTCATAAATATGTTGAAAATTAGTTTGAAAAAAAGATTAAAGTGTTTCTATCTCACAAAGACCAAGTTTAATGCCTATCTATCTAAGTTTGGCAGTAAACACCAAATGTCTTGTCCTCATACATCACCATAAAATAGGATTGCAGAAAGAAAGCTTAGGAACATAGCTAAATTAGGTTTAACTATGATGTTTCATGGAAAAATTCCCAAATACTTGTGATATGAGGCATTTGGAACTGCGGTTTGGTTGATTAATAGACAACCTTCTAGTATATTATAATGGAAGAGCCCTTATTAGCTTTTATACAATAGAAAACCTGATTATTCATCCTTAAGAGTCTTTTGTTGTCTTTGTTTCCCTAACTTAAAACCTTGCAACAAAACCAAACTTGACCCTCACTCCTTATCATGTGTATTTGTTGGATACAATGAAGTATACAATGGATATAAGTGTTATTATCCTTCAACAAAAAGAATATATATATCTCGACATGTGGTTTTTGATAAGGAAACTTATCATTTTCAAGAACCGACCAAGTTTTTCTCTAACAATCGGACTACTAATGAAGTTACTTCTTTTAGTGAATGGTCTAAAGGTGCAGGTACTACAAACTTTATCACAGCCTCATCAACAATACCCTATTTTAGATTTCTACCAATTGTTTATGAACAAAACCAACAAACTAGTTTTAAAAAAAAACATGGAACCTTCTTCCTCTATCCAAGACAGACACTTAAACCAATCTCATCTTGAGTGTTCACTAAACACAATCCCATTATCCACTTTCATACAATCTGATCACACCTTGTCAACCACAAGTGAACATTTCAATCCACAACAAGGCTTTCCTACCCATGATAGTCCTTTAGACCAACTTAACCATGAATTCTCTTCCATTGTCATACCATCTTCCTCAACACCACAAACTAATATTCTTTCTTCACTATCCAATTTTAACAAATCTCTCTCACAAACAACTCAGTCTCCATCATGCACTCAAACAAAATCACATACAATGACAACTAGATCTAAGAGTGGCATTGTCAAACCAAACCCCAAATATGCATCTTTAGCATACATATTCCTAGCCCACATACCTCCTAAACCTAAAACACTTAAAATTGCCCTTCAATATCCAGGATGGCTAGCTACAATGCAAGAAGAGATTGTTGCACTCCATGCTGATGAAACTTGGGAACTTGTTCCATGAAAATCTGATATGAATTTCATTAGAAGTAAATGGGTTTACAAGACAAAACTCAAGTCAAATGGCACTTTAGAAAGATTGAAAGGTTGATTGGTGGCAAAAGGATACTCCCAAGTGCAAGGTTTAGATTTTTTAGAGACTTTTTCTCTTGTCATTAAACCAGCTACTATTAGAGTTGTTCTTACTATTGCTCTAGCACATAATTGGGATATCAGACAATTAGATATAAAGAATGCCTTCCTCCATGGCACCATCTTTGAAGTTGTCTATCTTAAGCAGCCACCTGGCTTTCAAGACACTAGTAGGCCCAATCATGTCTGCAAACTAAAGAATGCCTTATATGGTCTCCATCAAGCTCCACGTGCCTGGTTTGATCGTTTTAGCTTATTCCTCTTTCAATTGGTTTTTCTTGTAGTACTGCAGATTTCTCACTCTTTATTAAACACAACACACATAACATCATCTATCTCTTTGTATATGTTGATGACATTCTTCTCATAGGTAGTGACACAAACTCATTGCATGATTTTATTCAAACATTAAACAAAGAATTTTCAATGAAAGATCTTGGATTCATTCATTACTTTCTAGGTATAGAAGTTTATAAGTTTCCTTAAGGGCTTTTTCTCAATCAAACCAATTATGCTACCGATCTTTTTACCAAAGCCCAAATGCTTGATTGTAAACCATTCTCTACCCCACTACCATCCAAACATATCCTTCCCACCATTGAACTTTTTGAAGATGACCATCTTTATTGAAACATTATTAGTGGATTACAATATTTAACATTAACTAGACTAGATATTACCTTTAGTCTTAACTATGTCTCTCAATTTATGCATTCACCTTCTAAATACCATTTTCAATTTGTTAAAAGAATTCTTAGATATGTTAAAGGCACTATGTCATTCGGTATTCGATTAATATCTCAAAATCCTTTAATTCTTTGTGCTTATTTAGATGCAGATTGCACAGGTTGTCCTTCCACACAACGATACACTACTGGCTTTTGCACATTTCTTGGTGGTAATTGTATCTCTTGGAGTTCTAAGAAGCAATCTACTATTGCTCGATCTAATGCTGAAGCTGAATATTGAGCTTTAGCCTCAACGGCAGCAGAACTTACTTGGCTATTCTACTTATTGCATGATCTCGGTCTCTATATAGCTCGCCCATCTTTACTCTTCTGTGACAACTTATCAGCTCTTCATCTCATTATTAATCTTGTGTTTCATGCTAGAACAAAACACATAGAGATTGACTATCACTTTGTTCGAAAAAAGGTGGTCTTAGGATCTCTCGAAACCAAGTTTATTCCTTCAAAGTTATAAGTAGTAGACATACTCACTAAGGCATTACCTCGACACACTTTCGAAGCATTTCATGGCAAACTTGGAGTATGGTCTCCTTCCATGTCAAGTTTGAGGGGGAGTGTAGAACAGTATCATCTCTCACAAACCAGTAGTAAATCAATCACAAATCAGCAAGAAATCTCTCACAAAATAGCACCAAATCACTCACAAACCAATAGCAAATCAACAATATATCAGCAACAAGATTAGCATCATACCTTGCACTATTTTCTGTAAAAAGACGCTACACCAATTTTGGAAAATTAATACACCATTATTGACCCTATAATCTCTCCCTATTGTTGGACAAAGTTTCATTGTATAACATGATTTGTAAGCTATTTAAAGAGAGGAGAACTAACTAAGTTCTTAAGCAGAAAAAAAAAAAAAAAACTTATACATTTGTTTTTTCTCTTCCTCTCTTGTCTACTATCTTTCTCAACCTCTTTCTCTCCCTCTCCTTTCTGTTCCTAAATTTCATCACATAATACTTAAAGAACCTCTTCAACTATTTATAAAAATTCAAATAAATTATTTTTTATTAAATTTAATTAAATTTCTATTTTTTTATTTTAAATTTTATAAATTTTTATAACTAAAAATTAACTAATTATCTTAATCAAATTTAATATAACATTGTTGTGCTACATTAAGTCATCACAATAAAAAATAAATTTGTCATATGACTACATCTTTATGCCACGTCAACTTCAAGTTTTTATTTTTATTGGCATATTACATCATTCTCATTTATAAACTTTCTTTGTCTTTCTACACTAAGACGGCACAATGAGTGCCCCTTTGACCAAAAATTTTCAGATTAGTACCCTCTATGTCGGTTTATTATAAGAAGAATATACACACACACACGTTGTTTGACATCGTTTGTTTCCAATATACGGGGACAGCTCCGTATAGTGACTTAATCCGAACTTTGCCTACTTCAATAAATATATTAATCCTATAATAAGGTAATTACCGATTCTATTTGCGTTTCGTTTTGCAACTCCTTTCTTGAGAAATCCCACCACGATTCTAGACACCTTGGGTAACCTTATCCAGCTATTTTCACCCTCCACGTTTCATCCGTAATCGCATCATCTTCCTACCCACTAGCCCCAATGTTTTTGTCCACTTAATCTTCTCTATTTCATTTGATCCGATTTTGTACAATGGGGAGTTAATTTTTTTCTAGTACAATTTTTATATTTATATCTGCTCCAGTTAATTAGTATATGAACATAGTACATGTAGAATCTGTCTGTATTAAATGGTAATAAATTACTATACAATTATATATAATGAAGGTGATGAGAGAAATTTAATATTGCCTGGATAGGGAGCAAATGTTAGCATGCAAGATGAAGCCTCTTCCCTTCAATCTTTGCAACCCCAAGAAAAGACCTGCCATAATCAACCGTTCTTACGCTCTCCTCCATTTCATAGCTGCAACTTCCCTGATTTTCTACAGAGTTTCTTCTTTGTTGCATTCAAGACCTTCTCTCCCTCACCTCCTGGTGTTTGCCTCTGAGCTTATTCTATCTCTTCTTTGGCTACTCAACCAAGCTTATCTATGGACACCCGTTTCTCGAAAAACTTTCCCCGAGAGATTATTGCAAGAAAAGGGGGAAGAACTACCGGGAATCGATGTGTTTATATGCACTGCAGACCCCAAGAAGGAGCCGCCTTTGGAGGTAATGAACACTGTTTTGTCAGCAATGGCACTGGATTATCCGATAGGGAAGCTCTCAGTTTATGTTTCGGATGATGGTGGTTCTTCCTCAACTTTACATGCTATCAGAGAGGCTTGGAAATTTGGTAGGTCTTGGCTTCCATTTTGTACGAGGTTTGGGATAAAAACCAGATGTCCCAAGGCCTATTTTCCAAGGTACGAGGATGATCTTGGGGAAAAGGGATACCACGAAGAAAAAGAGAAGATCAAGGTTTGAACATTTTTTTTTTGGACTTAATATAATTTCATTACCATTTATAATTCCTTTTTTATATAAAAAAAAATACCGCTTAAATCAACTTCACTTCTAAATATGAATTCTGTGTAGCATTTTGTACAGCTTTCTTGGTTCCATGTGTAAGACCTTGTTACTTTCATACTTCAATAATTATTGTTAGTCAAAATAAGCGTTCTTTATAATTGAAAGAAAACTACCCTCTACAAGTGTGGTACATTTTAATTAACTCTAATATGGATTTAAAAAACAATAATCTTATAATAAAATAACACTTCCAAAGAAGACGACTGATCGTGAAGTTGTAAGTTGGTTTTACTTCTGTTGTAGCTTAGGGTGTCCAGCATGATAAGCAACTCGCCTTACATATTATTATTAGACTGCAACATGCGCTGCAATGACCCGACATCCGCATTACAAGCAATGTGTTTCCACTTGGATCCTAGAATCTCTTCCAACCTAGCTTTTGTTCAATTCCCTCAGAAATTCCACAATCTCAGTACGATGGATATATACGATGGCAAATTAAGATCAGTATTCTTGGTACGTGAATGAAGTGAAACTACAATCATATTGTGTTACACTTACATGTAATAATGGAATGATCCCTTGGCCTGCATTAGGCACAATCTTTTTCAGAATTATGTTATAACTGGTTTAGTCTTTAAGAACCATACGTGTAATCTTGCATGGGCATCGGTTTGTGTAATCTAACACTTGTTTAATGCTGATGACGAGTGTTAGTGCAATGAAACTTGTTCTACTGCTATGTTTACTGTAAGTAATGTGGTTGTAATCACAAGTGTATGTGTGTGCAAGAAATATAAGAAAAATGTGCTCTGTTTGCCCCTGTTTTCAGGTTCATCCTGGAGCAGAGCCTTAGTAAACAAACAGAAATATTGTCCTGATGATTTGATTAGATAGTGTGATAATGGTAAACTTTTATCAAGTAAGCTGACAGTTTGTCTACACAATGATTGCATAGCTTTATATTTAGTTTGATGACATTGATTTTGTCACATTACTCTTCATATCAAGAATCAAGATGATTGCTTTATGGCGATTTCCAACCAAGCTTCCTGCAGCCATGAAACTGTGATATTCTGTGGCCTCTATGGAATGCTGTTGCCTGTGTCATTTTACTTTTAAAAACTGTCAAACGTAGCTACTTTGATGTATGCCAAGTAGGTAGTGAGTGTTAATGCTTGAATTGCCTGTGCTCTTATAAAGTATTTGTGTGAATCAAAGTCATTTTGTTCTTTAGGATATGTGTTGCTTAAGTCGCATCTATTTTTGAGTCATACTGATTTTAGAGCTTGGTGTTTGGTAAGTTCTTCTCTCTGAATGAATGGATTATGGCTTCTAAGAGAAAATTGACACTGTCTATATGATATCATAAGCCATAATGAAGTTCTTTATGTCTAGTACAAGGCGTGGTGATATATGCTACCCCATGGCTTCCTTTATAAAGAAAGGAAATCCCAAGGCTTCCTCAACATATTCCTTGACAATCTTTAGTATTTTAAAGTTATTATTGGACTTGTAATCAGCTGAACCTTTCCACAATGGCAACAAAATTGGATGAAAATCCTTAGCATTCCTTTATGCTTGCTGCTTCATTCACCAGTATTTCTTCTAGAGAGTGGGATTGTTTATTTTAGTAATTGCATCTGCTGGTTACTTTAGAAATGATTTAATGATTTATTTTGCGTTGGTCATATCTTCTTACAAGTTCTCTTTGTTTCTTTGTGTTTTGTTATTTTTCAGAGTACTTGTGAGTGTTATGTGGCTCTGTTCCTGACTTTTAGAAGATAGGCCCCTGATGAAATTGTCTCGGAATTCTCCGCTGGACTGCACATTGCATTATGAAGCCACTGAGTACATAGAGCTAATGACTAGATGATTTTGGTAACTGCTATACTTTCAACCTGGAAATGTGCTAACTAACAGGTTGTTACTACACTAAATTCTGGGAAATTATAGGTTCTAAATGAAACCTCTTCCAAAAAGAAAAGGTTACTTGACATCCATTAAAAATTGTAAAATTTAACCTAGTAGAGATTTAGTGTTGCAATCCTTGAAACATGTATGTCATTTCGTGACCCTGAGGTCAAATATACAGTAAAGGGAGCACATTATGTATATGTATGGATTATAATATTTTGTAATATTGATTGTCAATATATTTGTATGCTGAGAACTTTGATCCCATTTCATATATTTGCTGGTATATTTACAGTTCAAGAAATTTGATACTATGCCCCTATATGTAAATTATATACTTTGTAGAGAAAAATGCCCGTTGACTACAATAGAAAGTTTGATAGGTTGGTCAAAACTGGATTTGATGGAACTTGGGTGCCAAGCTACCCCAATCGACCACCAAAAAATTAACAGTGAAAGGGGGGCTAGAAATTTCTCCTTAAAATTTTAGGTATGCACCAATTGAGCTGATATATGATGTTATATGACTTCTGCCTATCATAATCCAGGCTTGGCAACTTCCTTTTGATAGCCCATAGAAAACATGAGGCCTTTTACTTTTCATTCTTGGCGTGCCTGTAATAATCACAAGAGTCCTCCATCTTGTAAATACTTGTAGATTTCTCGTCAACCTTACTTGGAAGATTACGTTTCCAATATAAACTTGTAAAGATAGAGGTTAGAATTTTCAAAGGATTGATATATTTGCTTAAAACAAATGAATTTTCTTCATGTCAATATCTAGTCAACTTAGGAGCCCACCAAAAGTTTACTAAGTTGTTGACTGGTAATGCTGTCAGTATCGCTTTCTGTTCCAGATACTTTTAATGAAGTCTCCTAGGACACGTTTGCAAGAAATATTTTTATTGCTTTTCTCTTTCGTGACTTTCTCCCCACGCATGTCTCACTTTTGATTAGTTATATATATTCGAAGGGAAGGTGATAATTTCACTATTGAACTGACAACAGGCAGATCAACTGGAGGAGCAAAGGGAGCTGAGAAAAGCCATGGCGAGCTCAAGCTCTCTTCCTCTCCATCTCTGCCATGTCCACAAGTTCACAATGATCATCAACAGGTCACACGCACTCCTTCATTCAATAGCTGTAGCTTTGTTGATATACTACAGGGCGTCTTTCCTTTTCCAAGAATCCAAGAACAGAACCGTACCGACACTACCATGGCTTCTAGTCTTTGCCTCCGAATTGCTTCTCTCTTTGGCCTGGCTCCTCAGACAAGCTTATGGTTGGCGTCCTGTTTCTCGGACCGTATTTCCAGAGAGGTTGCCAAGTGACGACAAGCTTCCAGCCATTGATGTGTTTGTTTGCACTGCGGATCCCAACAAGGAGCCCACCGTAGAGGTTATGAACACTGTGATATCAGCTATGGCGCTTGATTATCCACCAGAAAAGCTTCATGTGTTTCTCTCTGACGATGGTGGTTCCGACATAACTTTGCGTGGTACGAAGGAGGCTTGGAACTTCGCAAGGTCGTGGGTTCCATTTTGTAGGAGGTATGATATCAAGACTAGTTGCCCTGAGGCTTATTTTTCATGTTCCGAAGATGATGACCATGGCGACTTTAAGAGTTCTGAATTCAAAGCAGAGAGGCAAAAGATTGAGGTAATTTGATTATAATTTGAGGCAACAACTATATATTTATCTTTCTGAAAATGAAATCCGTTAAATATAAATACAAGATCGAATATAATTTTTATAAATAGTTATTGATAGATAATAAATCAAATATAAGTTTTACTATATCTTACATTATTAAATTTGTTTTTTCTATATACTTTAAAAATATTTTGTCTTGTGTCATTTATAATGAATCAACCGATAAGTATAACTTTGAAACATAAATGATAAATATGAAGTGATCTTTTGTGTTAAGCAAAAATATGAGATGTTCAAGGAACGGGTAAGGAGGGTACGAGAAGAACATAGCAAGTCGGCGGAGGTAGCTGCTACCGTTAGCAATAGTCGTGATCACCCTTCTGTCATTGAGGTATCTACCCACAGTCGCATGACTACATTTCTCATTACATGGGAACATATCCCCATTTCATTAGTTAATAACTCCAATGCTAGCTACATGTTTTTTCTTTACACTCAAAACATACACTTAATTAATTTATTAATAATTCTTAAGAAAAAGACATTAATTTATTAATCACTATTGGAGATGGTAAGACAATTGAAAATAAAGTGTTTGGTTGATGGGTTTCTTTGGTACATTGACATATATATATCTATTTATAACAATTATTGACAAAGATTAGACCAATTCGATAAAAAAATTTTTCTTGACCCGTTACGTTATAGACTTTTACAAAAGTAACATTACGTCAATTTTCTTCTTAAATTTAGTTGAAGATTAAAATTAAATAAGGACTCAAACGAGTAAGTGAAATATTGATATCTTATAATTTATTTTATGATTTTAGATTATTCAAAATTGCATATAAACAAGAAATATTTACTATTAAAACAAGTACTTAGGTTGCCTCGCATATACTCCAAATCTCTTCTAAGTGATTTCAGTCGTACATTGCTGACATTAAATAATTACTTGCCGGTTGGTTGGTTGACAAATTAAAAGAGAAAGGTACGTCACACATAAATTTTCTTTGTTGAATTAGTGCCACATATGGGTTTAATGGTAAAGTACCCTACAGTCCATATTTGTCCAAAGTGATGATTTGACAAAAAAAAAAAACAACGAATTTAACTTTTATTTTGAATAAATAAGTCCCTCTTTTATTTCTATCAAATAATGTATATTTACAAATTTTTTCTAAAGATATATGTGTAATTACAAATTAATATCACTCTCAAACGTTTGCTTTAATTAATTACAAGCACTTAATTTGTTATAAACCTGACATATTAATCTCTGTCATCATCACTATCCCTCTCATAGATAATTGAAAACTAAGTAGACCCAAAAAATTGGATTAGATCAAAACAAAAAAAAAGTAGTTGATCGTAAGAAAATATATAAATGTAATATCATCAATTCATTTTGTAGGTTATACGAGACAATTCCAATGAGGAATTGACAGAAGACCAAGTTAAAATGCCTCTCCTTGTTTATGTATCTCGTGAGAAAAGGCCTTCTCATCGTCATAATTTCAAGGCTGGAGCCCTCAATGTCCTTGTGTGTACATTACTCTCTCTTCTCACACAGTAGCACTATTCCCCCACATGTTCTTGTGTATATATATATATGTATGTATGTATTTTCTGCTAACAAGTGGGTTATCTTACTGCCGTTGGCAGCTTCGGGTCTCGGGGATGATGAGCAATTCTCCTTACATTCTGGTGCTTGACTGTGACATGTACTGCAATGACCCAACTTCTGCTAGGCAATCAATGTGTTATCATTTTGATCCTGAGATATCTCCCTCTCTAGCATTTGTACAGTTCCCTCAAAAATTTCGGAACATTAGCAAAGACGATATTTACGACAGCGAAATCCGAGCTGGATTCAGGGTAGGTGATTTCAATTTTGTGCAAGATTAATTAGTTGTTAATGGCTTCAAAGAAAAATATCTATATTTGGAGAAACAAATTAACCTTTTAATTAAGAATGAGCATTTAAAAATTGTTTTACTTTTCTCTCTGCCTTCAGATACTATGGCACGGTATGGATGGCCTGGAAGGGCCTGCTTTGTCTGGTACAAACTTTTACATAAAGAGGGAGGCATTATTGGGCAGTGTTACCCAAGAAGGTCGGTTAATTTGTTTGTGAATTATTATACTATGTTGTATCTAATTATAAGATTTTGCATGGGTTGGAATTCTTTAATACTCTTCTTTAAAAAGTCTCTTTTTGTCTCTCTTTTGTTTAGAAAGCGAAATATTAGTTTTCTACATCAATTAATGTCATAAGCAAGATATTTACATACCTGACTTGCTGAATATTTAAACTCAACTCAGTTAATATCAAGCTGAGATCAAAATTAAAAGAGATCTTAAGGACTCTAAGTTGAAAATTTTAATAACCATGACTCGCTAATGTGGAGTATGTGAAAATATAATTGCAGGTATAGACCTTATGGAACTTAAGAGATCTTTCGGTCCATCCAACGAGTTCATAAAAACCCTTCGTCGAGACTATAAGCCTAGTTTCATCAATGATGGGGAATCTTCAAGCATGTTGCTGGAAGAGGCCAAAGTTTTAGCCTCTTGCTCCTACGAAAATCAGACAACATGGGGCACGAAGGCAAGTACATCAACCAGGAAAAGAAAATGAAATTTTGTTTCGGATTATAGTGACACAATAATATCATACCTATGATTTGTTGTCCTCCAATTCATATGTCTGCAGGTCGGTTTTATGTATTTTTGTGTTGTGGAAGATTACTTCACAAGCTTTACTTTACACTGCAAAGGCTGGAAATCTGTCTATCTTAATCCGCCAAGGCCCCAATTCTTGGGAACTTCTACCACAAATTTAAGTGACCTATTAATTCAGGGCACAAGATGGGCATCTGGATTGACTGAAGTTGCAATCTCAAGGTTTTGCCCTCTCATTTATGGACCATTAAGGATGTCTTTGCTTCACAGCTTGTGCTATGCAGAACTTGCATTTTGGCCTCTTCTCTTTTCCCTGCCTCTTTGGGGCTTTGCTCTTATCCCTCAACTCTGTCTAATCAATGGCATTCCTTTGTATCCAGAGGTAAAGTGACATAAATTGAAAGGATGGTGTTTTAAAAGACAACTCACTTTTTTAGTGAGGAAACCATGGAAGTAAATGCTCTGAGTGCATTTCTTTTTATTATTGAACTCTTTGTTTACATGTTTTTAATCACTAATCTTTTCCTTTGCTTGTCTCACAGGTATCAGATCCATATTTCAGCATATTTTTGTTCATTTTCATATCAGCGCTTTCAAAAAATTTATACGAGATTTTTGCAACTGGTGGGCAAATTCGGACATGGACAAATGAACGGAGGATATGGATGATAAAATCAGTTACATCTGATTTTTATGGATGCGTGGATGCTATTCTGAGTAAGCTTGGTATGAGTGAAGCCAGTTTTTTGCCTACCAGTAAAGTCACTGATGATGAACAAGTTAAGCGATACGAAATGGGAGTGTTTGATTTCCAAGCGCCAACAATGCTTCTTGCTCCATTGGCTACAATAATTCTAGTGAACATTGCATCATTGGTTGGAGGTGTCGTTAGAATGGTGGCCATGGATAATGGAGATTGGAAAATGATGGTTGGTCAAATCTCTCTGTCATTTTACATATTAATTGCGAATTATGCAATTATTGAAGGGATGATAATCAGGAAGGACAAGGCTAGCATTCCATCATATGTTACTTTATTATCTGTTGTATTCTCAATGATAATTTTGTCAATCGGATCTATCGTTCTGTGTTAAATTATATTGAAATAAACTTATAAGTTGCATTTGGTAGTTTATTGGGAATTTGATTATTGATGATGTAATTGTTTGGTATGTAATTGTTGAAAGGATAATTTTATAGCATTTGGTATAAAATAAGAAAGTGATGATTGTATGGAATGTGATGTCATTATAGTGTTTGGTTGAAAGCACTTTACTAGAAACATAATGTAAATTTACAAAGTTATAATTATATATGAAAATATAAAATTGAATAAACTTACTTTTTTAATATAATTTTTTAATTTTTCAACTTTATTTTTTAAAGTAATAAATAATAACATGATAAAAATAATATAATATTTGAATATTAATTATTTAAATATAAAAATATATGAAATTATTAAATATTTATTTTTACTAAATTAGTTAAAATTTAAAAAATTAAATTAATTAATTTAAATTATTTTATAAAATGATTAATCAAATAGTTTAATTGATTTATATTAGAAGTGTAGCATGGCTACCTGTTCTTCAAGTTATATCTAAGTATTTAAGTTCTAGGTTGCCACACAATCCACCACTTTCTTTCTTTTTCTTTTCTTTATTTTTTTCTCTTAGTCCACTCTACTTTCCCTCTGTCATGGGAAAGTAACATTGACTCCCATCCAATAGGGAATCACTTTCTCTCCCGCTGTTGTAATCTTATTTCCATATAAAATTACATTCCCAACAACTTGACATATCAAACAGCATAAAATCTTTCTGATTAATTAAAATTCCTGTAAAATAATTCACTCTCCACATACCAAATGCTTCCAAAATTTTCTTTGGCATTTGGGCAATTGCATGCTGCTTTTTATTGAATCATTGAAACCTTCAAAAAAATGGGATTCATGGCATTTGAAATTATTATATAGAGTACTGATATCCTGTCTGGCCAATTAAAAACAATCAATAAAAGTTAGCCTTTGCCAGCTCAACTTGAATTTTAGCCTATGATGTTATGGCATCTTTTCAGCTTTAAATTTGAACATTCTATGTAATTGATCAATAGCTAAATTGCAAGCTTTCGGGCTCTATTTTTATTGAATCATTTTTTTTGAATTTATCATTTGTAACAATTTTTTTATATCTAAAAAATTAAGATTGATTATGAAAATGGAATAGATGAGAATTTTTTTTAACAACATAATGTAGAACACTATCATCTACCACAAACCAGCAGTAAATCAATCACAAACCAGCAAGAAATCTCTCACAAAATAGCACCAAATCATTCACAAACCAATAGCTAATCAGCAAGAGATCAGCAACAAGATTAGCAGCATGTTTTGCAATATTTTCTGTAAAGAGACGTTTGTTTTTTCTCTTCCTCTCTTGTCTATTATCTCTCTCAACCTCTTTCTCTCCCTCTCCTTTCTATTCCTAAGCTTTTTCATGGTATTAGAGCAATTTCTGGGTGAATTTTAATTTTTTTCCCCTCTGTTTCAAAGTTGTTTCTTCTGCCTACTACCTTACTTGAGTTGTTTTTTCTGTCTACAATCTTACTTGAGCAGGTTGAGTCAAAATCTTCTATTTCTTATACTTCCTTTTTTGATTTTTTTTTCTGTTATACTTATTCTTATTCTATCATCCTAATCTTATCCTAATTGCTCTTCTTATCTTATAATTCTGTCATTCTACTATTTGGTGATTTAATTATTCTTCCATTCTAGATTCCTTCTTAAATATCTAAATTCAAAATCAAATCAAAACTTTTAACTATTTGATAAACTTTTACCCAATCTCAATCTCTTTCTTTTATGAAATTTCACTATCATTACAATTTATTTTTTTTCTTTTTACTTATTGTTCTTACTATTACGTTACTATTACATTTTTTTTTCTGAACTACTAATATCATTACACTTTTTACTATCAAGCCTTTTTTACTGTTTCTAAATTTCTACTATCACTATATCTTTAATATTTTTTCTTTTTCTTGACCATTCTTAAATTACCTTACTAGCTATCTCTTCTCCCTCAATAGCCTCATCTATTAAATATCCATACTCTTCAATACTAAATGTAGGAAATTTTGTTTCTATCCATCTCAATAAAAAAAAAAATTTCTTTCATGGAAAACTCAGGTCATGGGATTAATTGAAAGCCAAGATATGCTTAGTTTTCTTGATGGTAAATATACCATTGTAGACACCTAAAATAAATAAATAATTTCCCATTTTTTCTGCAAACTCCATGTCTTATAAAAAATCTACCAGAAGCTACCTAGCCACAAAGAACCAAAAAAATAAAAAAACCACAGATCAAAAGTCCTAAATCTACCAGCAGCAAGATCTAGCCACACAAAAAAAAATCAAAAAAACAATCAGAAAAGAACCAAAAAAAGAGAGCTGAGAGATCAGTGTTTGAAAAGGGGGTTCGGGAAGTGGGTGAAAGGAAAGGAATCGATCTATGTAGGTGTTTGGCCGGTGGTGAAAAAGAAAAAAAAAGGGAGTTTTGGTTGCCGCCGTCGGTGAAGTGAAAGGAAAAGGGAGGTCTTGTGGTGGCCTGCGAGAAGAGAGAAAGTGGAGAGGCCAGCGGGTAGAGAGAAGGTGGAGAGGCCAGCGGGTAGAGAGAAGGTGGAGAGGTCGACGACTAGAGAGAGAAAATGAAAAATGAAAATGAATAGAAAAGGCTAAAAAGGGGTTTTTATACCTAGAGGCAGGGAAGCAAAACAGTGCCATTTTAGTGGAGTGGCAGAAGTTAAAAGGTCCAAGCCCAAACGGCGTCGTTTTGAGCAGCTCCACAGGCACCAAACAGTGCGTTTTGAACTCTGCTTTGTGGACCTTAGGAAGCAGGCCAGGTGTAACAGATTTGGGCTTTTGCGGGCTAGCAGGTTGGGCTAACTAGAGCCCAGTAAGGTATAATCCATCTTCTTTGGTTTGGACTTGGCTCAATTAACTTTGGATTGGCCCATTTGGTTAAATAAATTACATTTTATTATTATGGTTTAAACCATATTAGGAAAAATCATTTATATATATATATATATCATGAATGCTTATATTTAATATTACAAATAAAATAATAATAATAATAATAATAATAATTCATAATACAAATATATATTTTAAAAAAATAAGAAAAATAAATAAAAAATAAAAAAATAATAAATAACATAATTGGAACAATTATTTGAGTATTACTACCTAAAAGGGGCAAAGAGTTG
The DNA here is from genome assembly GCF_053813885.1 of Theobroma cacao. NCBI lineage: Eukaryota > Viridiplantae > Streptophyta > Magnoliopsida > Malvales > Malvaceae > Theobroma > Theobroma cacao. The sequence goes on from NC_142642.1 coordinate 37,959,619, forward strand.
CCTCTTTCGGGTGGATGTTTTTCGGATGCGAAGTTCGAGACGGATTTTCACCGAAGCATCAGGATAAATCTGAACTCTAAACTTCAAAACCCGTTAAGTCAAATAGTCGTTGTTAAAAAATGATATATGTAAGAAAATGTTGTTGCATTCGAATTAATGTAATTAGTTAATGAGCTTAAATAAATATTACTAAATAAAGTTAATTTAATCATTTAAAAATTAATTAATTATTTATTTGATAAGCTTTGTAATCAAGTAAAAATTAACCAACAACGTTAAATAAAGGATATGGATTTAAATAAAAATAAAAATATATATATTAAAAATAATAAATAATCTAAAAAATTTTATTAAACATATAATTGGGTGAATTATAAATCACCTAAATCAATAAACGCGTGCATGTAGATATCATTATTTTATCCTTTCATAGCATGCCACATTTATCTTGCAAATGGTGCGGGAGTCCCGATGATGGGATTTCCCCGAGGAGTTTGTAGAGACGAGTTCTTCCGGGGATATCTCTAGGTGAGGAGAATTTCGAAACTTCACCAAAGCGTTAGGATGGTCTTCGAATAATTTTTCAATAAAAGATTACCGACTCCATCATTTAAAATAAACAAGTCATGACATCATTTTACGCTTGCATCATGTGCATACGTAAAACTAAAAAAAGAACTTAGTCAGTCAATTTAATAAAAATTTAATTAATAAGTAGGGATTAAATTAAAAGTAGGCTATATTAAGATAACTTAAGATTAAATGGTATTGTTCGCGAAATGGGCGCCACGGAGGTGCTAACCCTTCTCCGTGCGTAACCGCACTCCCGAACCCATCTCTAAAAACGTTGACCAGTTCTCGTTCTTTCGACGGACCTAAAATTAATTTAGGACTTCGTCGATTAGAATCAGATTAATAGGTGACCAATCACACTTAGATAAAAAAGATTGGTGGCGACTCCTAAACCATTTAATTTTCGCTCGTGTTTGGCGGTCGGGTTCCCGAACCCGCACGTTACAACAACCATGCCTGATCAAACTAGTCCAGAGTATATACTTTGGAAAAAATCAGATTCTCTTCTACGAGGTTGGATAACAGGTACATTATCTGAAGAAGTGCTCCGACTTGTTATTAGATTAGAAAAATCATTAGATGTATGGAATGCCTTAATGGATGCCTTTGCCCAAGAATCACAAGAAAGGGATTTTTATCTTTTACAAACTCTACAAATTCATAGAAAATATAATCTCTCCATTCCTGACTACATCAAAAAATTCAAAGCAATTTGTGATGACTTGGCTGCTATTGGAAAACCAGTAAGTGATCGAACCAAAGTGTTCCAATTGCTCAGGGGTCTTGGTCATGGATATGAGTCATTTGTAACAACTATGATGAAACCTCTTCTACCATCATTTTGTGAAATTGCTCTTTTACTTCAAGGACATGAGACAATGAAGTCTATCAACTTTCCTGAGAGTTTTGGTTCTTTAAATCAAAAAATGGCTTTTGTTAGCCAATGTTCTCAACGTCAATCTAATCAAAGGATCTTCAACAATAGATCTCAAGAACCATAAATTAGTTTTTCATCTCAAGGTAAAGGTTTTTCCCAATCTACTCATTCACATGTTAAGGATGGCATTCTAGGCATAAGATCCTTCACATCTACAACAAATGTCTCTACCAAGCAAGACCAAGACACTGAAGCCTGTTGTCAAATCTGCAACAAACCAAGGCATACCGCTCTTAATTGTTAGCAACGCTTCAATCAACTTTATCAACTTGGAATTCCTTCACAAGGTCTAACGGCCATTACTATATCAGATATTCAAGATGAAATCTAGCATCCAGACACTAGAGCCTTGTCTCATATGACTTCTGACATTGGTAAGCTAAATATTTTCAATTCATATCATGGACCTGACAAAATTATGGTAGGTAATGGACGCATACTAGATATTTCTCACATAGGATCTGCATCACTTAAAACTTGAAAAAATAATCTACATTTACAAAATGTTCTTGTTGTCCCTCAAATTAAGAAAAAATTATTATCTGTCAGTCAATTAACCTCTAATTATCCTTACACTTGTAAATTCTCATATAATGGATTTGTGATAAAAAAAAAAAAGGAGACAAAACAGGTCATAGCAATAGGAATAGAAATGGAGGCCTTTATGCCCTGTAACCAAATAATAGTTCAACAACAACAGCATTGTTCTCCAATAGATTTCGAATTGCTTCAGCAAAAGTTTGGCATGCAAGGCTAGGACATCCTCAAATGATCATCATTGATATGCTCAAACATCAAAATTTAATCTCCAGTAAGACTAATTCTAGCAATGAAAAGAACATGTTTGCTCCAGCTGTCAAATGGCCAAAGCATGTAGGCTGTCATTTGCATGTAGAAAGGATTTAAGTAAGAAACATCTTTCTGTCATTCATTGTGACTTATGGGGAAAAGCACCCATTGCTTCGTATCATTACTTTAATTGTTATGTTATTTTCTTTTATGAATGCACAAGGTTTACATGGTATTTTCCTTTGAAGAATAAATATAATTTTTTACAATGTTTTATTAAGTTTCATAAATATGTTGAAAACTAGTTTGAAAAAAAGATTAAAGTGTTTCTATCTCACAAAGACCAAGTTTAATGCCTATCTATCCAAGTTTGGCAGTAAACACCAAATGTCTTGTCCTCATACATCACCACAAAATAGGATTGCAGAAAGAAAGCTTAGGAACATAGCTAAATTAGGTTTAACTATGATGTTTCATGGAAGAATTCCCAAATACTTGTGATATGAGGCATTTGGAATTGCGGTTTGGTTGATTAATAGACAACCTTCTAGTATATTATAATGAAAGAGCCCTTATTAGCTTTTATACAATAGAAAACCTAATTATTCATCCTTAAGAGTCTTTTGTTGTCGTTGTTTCCCTAACTTAAAACCTTGCAACAAGACCAAACTTAACCCTCACTTCTTATCATGTGTATTTGTTGGATACAGTGAAGTATACAAAGGATATAAGTGTTATTATCCTTCAACAAAAAGAATATATATATCTCGACATGTGGTTTTTGATAAGGAAACTTATCATTTTCAAGAACCGACCAAGTTTTTCTCTAACAATCGGACTACTAATGAAGTTACTTCTTTTAGTGAATGGTCTACAGGTGCAGGTACTACAGACTTTATCACAGCCTCATCAACAATACCCTAGTTTAGATTTCTACCAATTGTTTATGAACAAAACCAACAAACTAGTTTTAAAAAAAAAACATGGAACCTTCTTCCTCTATCCAAGACAAACACTTAAACCAATCTCATCTTGAGTCTTCACCAAATACAATCCCATTATCCACTTTCATACAATCTGATCACACCTTGTCAACCACAAGTGAACATTTCAATCCACAACAATGCTTTCCTACCCATGATAGTCCTTTAGACCAACTTAACCATGAATTCTCTTCCATTGTCATACCATCTTCCTCAACACCACAAACTAATATTCTTCCTTCACTATCCAATTTTAACAAATCTCTCTCACAAATAACTCAGTCTCCATCATGCACTCAAACAAAATCACATACAATGACGACTAGATCTAAGAGTGGCATTGTCAAACCAAACCCCAAATACGCATCTTTAGCATACACATTCCTAGCCCACATACCTCCTAAACCTAAAACACTTAAAACTACCCTTCAATATCCAAGATGGCTAGCTACAATGCAAGAAGAGATTGTCGCACTCCATGCCAATGAAACTTGGGAACTTGTTCCATGAAAATCTGATATGAATATCATTAGAAGTAAATGGGTTTACAAGACAAAACTCAAGTCAAATGGCACTTTAGAAAGATTGAAAGGTTGATTGGTGGCAAAAGGATACTCCCAAGTGCAAGGTTTAGATTTTTTAAAGACTTTTTCTCTTGTCATTAAACCAGCTACTATTAGAGTTGTTCTTACTATTGCTCTAGCACATAATTGGGATATCAGACAATTAGATATAAAGAATGCCTTCCTCCATGGCACCATCTCTGAAGTTGTCTATCTTAAGCAGCCACCTGGCTTTCAAGACACTAGTAGGCCCAATCATGTCTGCAAACTAAAGAATGTCTTATATGGTCTCCATCAAGCTCCACGTGCCTGGTTTGATCATTTTAGCTTATTCCTTCTTTCAATTGGTTTTTCTTGTAGTACTGCAGATTTCTCACTCTTTATTAAACACAACACACATAACATCATCTATCTTTTTGTATATGTTGATGACATTCTTCTCATAGGTAGTGACACAAACTCATTGCATGATTTTATTCAAACATTAAACAAAGAATTTTCAATGAAAGATCTTGGATTCATTCATTACTTTCTAGGTATAGAAGTTTATAAGTTTCCTTAGGGGCTTTTTCTCAATCAAACCAATTATGCTACCGATCTTCTTACCAAAGCCCAAATGCTTGATTGTAAACCATTCTCTACCCCACTACCATCCAAACATATCCTTCCCACCATTGAACTTTTTGAAGATGACCATCTTTATCGAAACATTATTAGTGGATTACAATATTTAACATTAACTAGACTAGATATTACCTTTAGTCTTAACTATGTCTCTCAATTTATGCATTCACCCTCTAAATACCATTTTCAATTTGTTAAAAGAATTCTTAGATATGTTAAAGGCACTATGTCATTCGGTATTCGATTAATATCTCAAAATCCTTTAATTCTTTCTGCTTATTTAGATGCAGATTGCACAGGTTGTCCTTCCACACAACGATACACTACTGGCTTTTGCACATTTCTTGGTGGTAATTGTATCTCTTGGAGTTCTAAGAAGCAATCTACTATTGCTCGATCTAATGCTGAAGCTGAATATCGAGCTTTAGCCTCAACGGTAGCAGAACTTACTTGGTTATCCTACTTATTGCATGATCTCGGTCTCTATATAGCTCGCCCATCTTTACTTTTCTATGACAACTTATCAGCTCTTCATCTCATTATTAATTCTTTGTTTCATACTAGAACAAAACACATAGAGATTGACTATCACTTTGTTCGAAAAAAGGTGGCCTTAGGATCTCTCGAAACCAAGTTTATTCCTTCAAAGTTATAAGTAGTAGACATACTCACTAAGGCATTACCTCGACACACTTTCGAAGCATTTCATGGCAAACTTGGAGTATGATCTCCTTCCATGTCAAGTTTGAGGGGGAGTGTAGAACAGTATCATCTCTCACAAACCAGTAGTAAATCAATCACAAATAAGCAAGAAATCTCTCACAAAATAGCACCAAATCACTCACAAACCAATAGCAAATCAACAATATATCAGCAACAAGATTAGCATCATATCTTGCACTATTTTCTGTAAAAAGACGCTACACCAATTTTGGAAAATTAATACACCATTATTGACCCTATAATCTCTCCCTATTGTTGGACAAAGTTTCATTGTATAACATGATTTGTAAGCTATTTAAAGAGAGGAGAACTAACTAAGTTCTTAAGCAGAAAAAAAAAGAAACAAAAACTTATACATTTGTTTTTTCTCTTCCTCTCTTGTCTACTATCTTTCTCAACCTCTTTCTCTCCCTCTCCTTTCTGTTCCTAAATTTCATCACATAATACTTAAAGAACCTCTTCAACTATTTATAAAAATTCAAATAAATTATTTTTTATTAAATTTAATTAAATTTCTATTTTTTTATTTTAAATTTTATAAATTTTTATACCTAAAAATTAACTAATTATCTTAATTAAATTTAATATAACATTGTTGTGCTACATTAAGTCATCACAATAAAAAATAAATTTGTCATATGACTAAATCTTTATGCCACGTCAACTTCAAGTTTTTATTTTTATTGGCATATTACATCATTCTCATTTATAAACTTTCTTTGTCTTTCTACACTAAGACGGCACAATGAGTGCCCCTTTGACCAAAAATTTTCAGATTAGTACTCTCTATGTCGGTTTATTATAAGAAGAACACACACACATATACACACACACACACGTTGTTTGTTGTTTGTCATCGTTTGTTTCCAATATACGGAGACAGCTCCGTATAGTGACTTAATCCGAACTTTGCCTACTTCAATAAATATATTAATCCTATAATAAGGTAATTACCGATTCTATTTGCGTTTCGTTTTGCAACTCCTTTCTTGAGAAATCCCACCACGATTCTAGACACCTTGGGTAACCTTATCCAGCTATTCTCACCCTCCACGTTTCATCCGTAATCGCATCATCTTCCTACCCACTAGCCCCAATGTTTTTGTCCACTTAATCTTCTCTATTTCATTTGATCCGATTTTGTACAATAGGGAGTTAATTTTTTTCTAGTACAATTTTTATATTTATATCTGCTCCAGTTAATTAGTATATGAACATAGTACATGTCGAATCTGTCTGTATTAAATGGTAATAAATTACTATACAATTATATATAATGAAGGTGATGAGAGAAATTTAATAGACTGGATAGGGAGCAAATGTTAGCATGCAAGATGAAGCCTCTTCCCTTCAATCTTTGCAACCCCAAGAAAAGACCTGCCATAATCAACCGTTCTTACGCTCTCCTCCATTTCATAGCTGCAACTTCCCTAATTTTCTACAGAGTTTCTTCTTTGTTGCATTCAAGACCTTCTCTCCCTCACCTCCTGATGTTTGCCTCTGAGCTTATTCTATCTCTTCTTTGGCTACTCAACCAAGCTTATCTATGGAGACCCGTTTCTCGAAAAACTTTCCCCGAGAGATTATTGCAAGAAAAGGGGGAAGAACTACCAGGAATCGATGTGTTTATATGCACTGCAGACCCCAAGAAGGAGCCGCCTTTGGAGGTAATGAACACTGTTTTGTCAGCAATGGCACTGGATTATCCGATAGGGAAGCTCTCAGTTTATGTTTCGGATGATGGTGGTTCTTCCTCAACTTTACATGCTATCAGAGAGGCTTGGAAATTTGGTAGGTCTTGGCTTCCATTTTGTACGAGGTTTGGGATAAAAACCAGATGTCCCAAGGCCTATTTTTCAAGGTACGAGGATGATCTTGGGGAAAAGGGATACCACGAAGAAAAAGAGAAGATCAAGGTTTGAACATTTTTTTTTTGGACTTAATATAATTTCATTACCGTTTATAATTCCTTTTTTATATAAAAAAATACCGCTTAAATCAACTTCACTTCTAAATATGAATTCTGTGTAGCATTTTGTACAGCTTTCTTGGTTCCATGTGTAAGACCTTGTTACTTTCATACTTCAATAATTATTGTTAGTCAAAATAAGCGTTTTTTATAATTGAAAGAAAACTATCCTCTACAAGTGTGGTACATTTTAATTAACTCTAAGATGGATTTAAAAAACAATAATCTTATAATAAAATAACACTTCCAAATAAATATTTAAAAAATTATTTGGAACTTGGATTTTTATCACTTGCAGCTGTTATTTATTAGCTATAATTATATACAAGCATATATCGGAATCTGTAATGCTTGTGCAAGGGGAATTAATCTACTAACTGTTTAAATTTAATAATTGAGATTTGGGTCAACACTGGTGCAGCAACAATACAAATGGTTGGAAGAGCACGTGAAGAAAGCAGGAAGCAGTGGTGGGATGCTGGGAGAAACCTGCAGTTTGAATTCTATAAATCATCCTGCACATATTGAGGTATTTCTTTAATATATCTCTGTAAATCACTAAATCGTTGGCCACTTTAAGAATATGTCCATGTTTTGTTTTTGTCTAATCTTTTGGATCATGGGAAAATTGATTTTGGGGGAAAAGGCCGAAAAGGAAAACGAAATAGAGAAGTTTATTATATATATATAAATGATGCAGATCACGATGGTTGGTGATGGGGGCTTTAGCATCTGGTTTTGGTATTTCTTTGGGTCGCTAATACATAGAAAGGGCAGATACGAAATAGGGTCCATTAGATCTGGCCTTTTGTAACAAAAACATAATCGATCCACTAGCTCCATGGACCAAATTCAGCTGAGAGGCCCACGACTGACCTGCCTTAGTAAAGCATTCAAATGCATTGGGAATTCTTTTGCAGGTGATACAGGATGAATCCCATGACACCAATCAAGCCAAGATGCCCCTTCTCGTCTACGTTTCTCGTGAGAAAAGCCCTTCTTCTCCTCACCATTTCAAAGCTGGAGCACTCAATGTTCTTGTAATTTCTCTCTTCCCTATATGTTTTGCCAAAACACATTTCTCATGCAGAAGACGACTGATCGTGAAGTTGTAAGTTGGTTTTACTTCTGTTGTAGCTTAGGGTGTCCAGCATGATAAGCAACTCGCCTTACATATTAGTATTAGACTGCGACATGCGCTGCAATGACCCGACATCCGCATTACAAGCAATGTGTTTCCACTTGGATCCTAGAATCTCTTCCAACCTAGCTTTTGTTCAATTCCCTCAGAAATTCCACAATCTCAGTACGATGGATATATACGATGGCCAATTAAGATCAGTATTCTTGGTACGTGAATGAAGTGAAACTACAATCATTGTGTTACACTTACATGTAATAATGGAATGATCCCTTGGCCTGCATTAGGCACAATCTTTTTCAGAATTATGTTATAACTGGTTTAGTCTTTAAGAACCATACGTGTAATCTTGCATGGGCATCAGTTTGTGTAATCTAACACTTGTTTAATGCTGATGACGAGTGCTAGTGCAATGAAACTTGTTCTACTGCTATGTTTACTGTAAGTAATGTGGTTGTAATCACAAGTGTATGTGTGTGTAAGAAATATAAGAAAAATGTGCTCTGTTTGCCCCTGTTTTCAGGTTCAGTAACGGAGGCTCTTATATGTGAGAATGTTCTTGTTTGCTGCTTAGTTGAACATTAAACACAATTGTTGGATCTCATTTTTTAGGTAAAGTGGCCTGGTATGGATGGACTGCAGGGACCTATGTTATCTGGAACGGGCTTTTACATGAAGCGAAAGGCATTGTATGGAGATATAGTACAAGAAGGTGGGTGGAAAAAAAAACCAGTTAAGCAGAATTACTCAGAAAACTCATCATATTGGACTTAAACGTTGAAATAGTTCTACTCGGATTTTGTAATGTGTAGCATTTTTCATTTAGACTGTATGGCTTTAATTTTCATTTTCAATCCAGATACCGACCCCATTCAGTTAAAACAATATCTTGGTCCATCAAATGAATTAGTGAAATCACTTCATCGGAGCAACCATCACAACTCTGTCAACAACATGGACTCGCCAAGCAGATTGCTAGAAGAAACCAGAAATTTAGCCTCCTGCACATACGAGAAAGAAACTCAGTGGGGAAAACAGGCAAGCATCGACATTCAAATATAATTATTTCTATCATAGACTAGTTGATGTGCCAATAAATTTTCAGGTTTTGTTTCCTAAAAAAAAAAAAAACAGGTTGGATTCTTGTACAATTCCGTGGTAGAAGATTATTTGACTGGGTTTATATTGCACTGCAAGGGGTGGAATTCTCTCTTTTGTGATCCCCCAAGGCCAGCATTCTTGGGCACCGCCACAACTAAGTTGAATGACACGTTATTACAAGGTGCAAGGTGGAACTGTGGGGTGCTCCAAGTTGCCCTCTCACGGTTTTCCCCTCTGATTTATGGATTATCAAGAATGTCCCTGCTTCAAACAATGTGTTATGCCCACCTTTCACTTCAGCCCCTCTATTCCTTGCCTATGTGGTGTTTAGCTACTATTCCTCAACTTTGCCTCTTGAATGCCATTCCTTTGTACCCCAAGGTGCGTTCATTAAAAAGCAATTCTATTTTAACCAAACTGGATTTTCTTCACTAAGAGGATCTGACTTTTTTTTTTTTTTTCTCTCTTACAGGTTTCAGATTCATGGTTTATGATCTATTCATATATTTTTATCATGTCACAATTGAAACATTTAGAGGAAGTTCTGTCAACGGGTGATCCAATGTGGACATGGTGGAATGAAGAGAGGATTTGGATGATGAAGTCAGTTACATCTTATTCCATTGGAAGTTTGAACGCTGTGTTGAAGTTTTTTGGTTTGAGGGAAGCCAACTTCGTGCCCACAAATAAAGTTGCAGATGATGAACAAGTTACATTCTACCAAAAGGGAATATTCAATTTCCAAGCATCAACAATCGTTCTTGCTCCACTGGTTACATTAGTCTCCTTAAACATGATTTCCTTCGCCGGAGGGCTTGCCAGAATAATTGTCAAGGGAAGTAATTGGAATGAGATGTTTGGACAAATTTTCCTCTCCTTTTTCATCCTAATGGTGCATTTCCCTATAGTTGAAGGGATGATGTTCAGGAAGGACAAAGGACGGATTCCTCCTTCGGTTACCCTATTTTCTCTTGCACTTTCCACTTGTTTCCTGTGCCTTGGATCCTTGATTCTCATGCCCTGAACTGTCAAGTTCCTCTGCTGCTATCAGCCTACTGCTTTTCAAGTATCAAATCCTAAACTTTTGTGACAAAGGAGGCAGAAATTTTTCAAATAAGAGGCTGTCAGGGGTAAGTCTTTGGTATTTACCAGTAACAAATCTAGTTATCAAACTTGTTAGCAACAAATTAAATGGCTATAAGGTAGATAAAAGGAGATCTTAGGAACTGAAGAAACAGATTTGGCAAGAAATAGTACTGCTCTGTTTTTTGCTTTTGCCAGTATTCCATTGAATGGTATGCTAATTCACTGTTTGGAGCTTGGAAATTGGAGAAAAGAATTCCAATGCGTAATACTCAATGATTGATGTTAAACAATTAATCATTAATTCAGAAAGCAGCAACAAAAAACCAAAAGCAGGGGACTTACATAGGTAATTACATTTTTTAAGTTCTTGGTAGATCATCTCTGATCGGCTCGTGGCTACCCTTTTGGAGTAAAATTTGAAGCAGCCTTGAAAGTGTAGCCCAAGGACCAGATCAGTCTGGAAAAGATGAGAGCATATCCACTTATCCAAAATTAGTTTTCTTGGATTGGTTTATCATTGCTTTCCTTATCTTTCACCAATTGCATCAAACAATCACCTCATTACTATTTTTCATATTTTCATTAACTATATAAAATAATCACATCAACTCTCTATATATGCTGATTATAATGGAGTCTCCAATGCTTTTTGGTCCAAAAATAGATTTTATTAATTGCAACAAAGATATAGAACCAATTAATATTAATTAGCTCCAAATGCCCATTGGGGCAACATCCCATTGCCTTTGGCCTTTGCTTCTTTTTATTTAATGCTAGAAGCCTGAAGTTCGTTCTCTTTCTTTTATACAGATAAAGTAGTTGTAGATTCACATGTATCCCCTTTACCCTCTCATAGATAAATATATCACCGCTATAACAATGTCTTTCCTTTTCAAACCTCACAAGAAAACCGCCTAAAACCTTTCTACTTTTCTTTCTCTTCCCTTCATCTATATTCTTCAAGAATCCTCCAGAAAAACCCCATCCCAAACAACAAGAAGAATTCTGTTTCACTCAGAGAGAAAGCAAAGAAAAAAGAAACTCCATGGCTCATGAACAAGAACATCATCCTAAGCTTCAATTCCCATTAGAATCAGAGGCTTACAAGATCATTGATGAAATCGGAGTTGGTGTTAGTGCCGTAGTTTACAAAGCCGAATGTACTCCCATGAATTCAACTGTTGTTGCCATTAAATCCATTGATCTTGACCAGTCCAAAGATTTCGACAACATTCGACGTGAGACCAAGATCTTGTCGCTTCTTTCACACCCTAACATCCTCAATGCTCATTGTTCCTTTACAGTCGACCAACGTCTCTGGGTGGTGATGCCCTTTATGTCTGGCGGTTCTTTACAATCCATAATCTCATCTTCTTTCCCTGATGGCTTACCAGAGCAATGCATTGCCATTGTTCTCAAAGAAACCCTAAATGCATTGTCGTATCTTCACAACCAAGGGCATTTGCATAGAGATATAAAGGCTGGCAACATTTTGATGGACTCAAACGGGTGTGTTAAGCTTGCCGATTTTGGCGTTTCCGCTTCGATTTATGAGTCCAATCCGGGTTATGGATCAGGCTCATCAACATCTTCATCACCGTTGATGCTAAATGACGTGACGGGAACCCCATATTGGATGGCTCCAGAGGTGATACACTCGCATACAGGATATAGTTTCAAGGCTGATATATGGTCGTTTGGTATAACTGCACTTGAATTAGCCCATGGAAGGCCTCCTTTATCTCATCTACCTCTTTCAAAGTCTTTAATCATGAAGATTACCAAACGATTTAGGTTTTCTGATTATGAAAGTAATAGCAAAGAAGGTAAAAGCAAGAAGTTTTCCAAGGCATTTAAGGATATGGTTGCCTCGTGTCTTGATCAAGATCCTGCAAAGCGACCCTCGGCAGAGAAACTTCTGAAACATTCTTTTTTCAAGAGTTGCAAAGGTTCTGAATTTCTTGTGAAGAATGTGTTGCATGGATTGTCTAGTGTTGAAGAAAGATTCAGGGTAAGCAAGATTCTTGGCAAGGGTGTTCATGTTGAAGCAGATGATGATGATGTTGATGGGGAGTCAGTGTCTCAGCTTGTTAAATATAGAAGGATTAGTGGGTGGAACTTCAACGAAGATGGGTTCGAGTTAGAACCCGTATTCCCCGATGAATCAAAAGAGGATTCAATTGTGAAACAGGTTCGTTTTGGTGGCGAAATGATAATTCCAGGAACGGTAGGCGAGGCGGATGGATTAAGTAACTCTGGGAGGATAAATTTGAATTCACCAGAAACAGAGTCAAGTTTGCTTAGTTCAAGAGGGGAGGGAGGAGATGAGGCTTCTTCACCATCATCATGGCGAGTTGGGGGTAAAGAAGAGTCAGGCATTGAGGGAATTGTAGGAGATGAGGCTGGAATTGAAGGTACTGTTAATACAGATATAATGGTGGGTGGCCTGACAGCACTGATAAGGAGTTTGGATGATCAAAGGCAGAGGGTGACAGATCTAATTACCCTGTTTGGAGGGGATGTGACCAGCAGAGAAGATCAATTGTTGCAATTAATTGAGAGGTTGAGGTTGGACTTGGAGAATGAAAGGCAAAAGAACTTTCAATTAGAGATGGAACTGGAGTTTCTCAAAATTCATATTTCTGGTGCATCTAACACTGATGAAAACAATTGAAGTTCGCACAACTATTATATGTGGAGTCGGTTGAAGACTTTCGGATATAACCGTGAAATTTCAGTCTATTTTCATGTTTTCTTGCCTGGAACCTGTTCTTTGGGTCTGGGTTCTAGTATTACGTATCAGTTGTGAAAATTTGTGCTCTAGGATAGTTTGGGGATATGCCAAACAGGCCTAATCTGATTTCATCTAATAGAAGAAATTGAGATAATATGAGATCATCTTTTGACGTCCTTTTAATGCGGAGTTCAATCGTCACTTAAAGCTGGGTTTATGAGCTACAGAAACTTGTTGGGCTCGAAAGCCCATTTTTCTTTTGAGGGGTTCACCTGCGGACGACACAAAACTTTCACCATGGTCCATAGGCCGCTCCATTGGGCTAATCTCAAGCGAATAGCTCAAATAGTTCTTAATTTTTGTGCGTATTTTTCAAATGCCAATAGCAGATTCTTAATCTTCCTTAATTGACTACATAATGAAATGGACCATGAACTAATAATTTTTATCTCGTTCTTTACAAAATAAAAGAATGAAAATAATAATTTTTCTTTTGGCTATCAATTCTTGATATAGCAAAAGTCTTATCTTTATTTTCCCAATGATGCATAAATTCATAGTTGTTTGATAATAAAATTTGTACAAAGAAAAAAATTTGACAGGGTGCCCTGATTTATGAAATAGTTAATTAGCGGCCAACATGAAAAATGTGACAACAGGACCATGGAAGATCTGCTCAGATCAGTGAACATTTTGCCATTTTCTTCTGGTCTCAGGACCTTCTTCCCCGTTGGAAATTGGAATCTCTTATCAACACAAAGAGCTGTGAACAGCGAATGGCAAGCCTTACCGTAATTCAGAATCCAAACGAAAAGGAGTTCCCAATCTGTCAGCCTCTCAAGTCTCAACCCGCATAAATTCAATGCACATTGTAAAGAGCATTTGAGCTTCTGCTTTACCTGTTGATACTTTCCATGTGCTTTTCAGGCGGAGATTAGAAAAACAATGACAAAAAAAAGAAGACTCGAAATGATTCAAAGCTGATGAGACAAGCAACCAAATGGCAAAGCCTGTTTAATTCCCATCAGGACTGTAATTCATTAACAGCCAACAAAACCACAATTTAGCCTGTACTAATTAACTACTTTCTCCACTTCCATTTTTGTCATATGTAAACAAAGTAATTAAGCATTAAAGGAAGCTGTAAACCTCAGATTCTAGTGAAAATATACATAACAACCTGCAATCTTAAACTATGAGTGGAAGAGACGGCAACCTCTTACACTGCGGGTAAACACTGCAATTTCGGCTGCCGAACCTAATGAAATCACGGCTATATATAGCATGACACGGGATCACCCAATTGGCTGCTAGTCTTTTAGTAAATCTCAGCTAAATGGGGCAGTATCTTTTGTCTAAACGGCTTCTCTGATGAACCTTGCTCCCTTATTCTCAAAGAATAAGGAAAGGAAATCATGGGGGGGGTGCACTGGGATTTCCTTCCTTTGAGATAATGTTGTGTAAATCAAAGCTTTTTCGAATGATATGATATTGGCTGCAGGCATTGTTGCATCTGCGTTGTGCTGGCAATTATATACAGCTACTACCTTTTCTCTTTTTTTTGTTTTTTGGTACTTTTTAGCGGTAGCTATTGTAGCTAGCTCCATTCCATTTTCAACATCCAAGTAAAGCAGGAACAAAAGTTGAAAAACGTAGGGAATGTTATGACCTTGTTTTCGTTATCCCAGTGTTCCCATGTTAACGATTTCATGTCTTTTCTTCCTTGGTTTTTCACAATTTTTTTAGCAAAAAAAAAGAAACCCTTTTGGGGCATTAATTCAGTATAGTTTATTATGGCTGGCATAGACTTAAAAATACATTGAAAGATCTATTTTATATGAAGGGTTTGTGTTGATTTTAAATCAATTGGGTGTGACTTTTGTCGACTTTTCCTTCTAATGGTAAAACAGAACTATCACCGGATTTTGAATTGTGTTTGTCATGAAGCATGTATAAGGTTGGCAATTTTTAACTTTCCCCTTCAAACTACAACAAATTTAACAATTTAAAAATATGCTATTAAAAATATTTTCAATAATACTTTCTGTCTGTATACTTTTACAGTAATTTTGTAAATTTAATTGTTCTATAAAAATTTATAAAAGCACTATGAATAAAATGTAGTTATAGAGCTTACATACATTAGTAAAGACTAAACGTTTGATATGTCTACTAAATGTAAAAAAAATACAATTAAAAGTTTAAATAGTTACACTTTTTAAGATTTCATTATATAAAAAATATATTGTTTAAAGAAATGTAACTGAAGTCCAAATTTATTGTACTATTTAAATTTTAATCTTATATTTTTGAACAAATAGTTTTCAGATTAATTATTTATGAATTATATACGTGTTGGACTCTAAGAACATTAGTAAAACTTGAATACTAATGTATTAGCAATTTTCCATTTCCAAGAAAATATCTTAGAATTTGAGAACTTCAATTTGCAACATTTAAACTAGTAGTCTGAATTCTGAAAAAGATGTTTGGTCTAGGAAATGAAAGAGACTTAGTAGTCCTCGTTATATTATATATAATAACAATAATAATAATTTTAGAAGTGATAAAGCACATTAATTATCTTCTTTTTGACTTATTGCTTCCTTGTTAATAAGTTAGAAGTAATGTGCATGTATGTCTCATTAAAGCACAATAATTATGAATTTAGCCGCGCCATTGATAATTTTTTTTTTCTTTTTTAGAGTAACTGATGAAGGACAAATACTCTAGTATATTCCTTTAGTTGAGGTCCAACACTAAGGGAACATCTTCAGTTTTTTTACTAATTAAATTAAGTTTATTTGCAAATGAAACTTTACTAATCACTAGTATGACATCAAGAAAATTTTGATTATGTGCTCTAAAAAGATATTCGTTTATCATTTAAAATAAAATCTAAGCAAAAAGGAAGATGCAAGGGTAGGATAAAATCTAAGGATAATGAATGTGTCTAAGAATAAGCTCCATGTACCAGTCATTTGATTATCAGTTTGATGAGTATTAATGAATGATTAGGGCAGTTGTGGGTATCAAGATTAATGCTTGTTCATGCACGGTGAATTGGTGATTGATTCCGTACTCAATTCATTCAAGTTGCCATTGCAGACATTCAATATTAATTGTAGCCATAGTACTTCTTGTCGATTGGTCCAGATATGGATGAGAATGATAACTTGTACTCCTATTAGTCCATTATTAATTAGGTTCTGATAATCAATGAGCCTTATTCAAACATTCAGTACACAGAGTTCTTGTGTTAATCTCATCATTTATTTTTCCTTTTTCCACAGAGGTACAAAAGCTAAGAACCATGGGAAATCAAGCATTCAAGCTAGTATGTATTTTCTCTTTCCTCTGACTTGTCTGATTTTAACCAATGGCATCTGGCCATGTTGTATGGTTCAGTGTAAGGTGTCCATCCACTGATCTCATCTCCTAAATTAATTTCTTTGGAACAGTTACGTATAAAACAATTTATAAAATAGTTGGAGAGTTTTTTCTTCATATGGCAAAAAGGCGAAACATGGCGGGCCGAGGTTCTACATATAGTATGTAGTGACCGAAAATATGGATGGGTTACCCCTTCAATGGGATTTTCAGCTTCTTGGCTTAGAATTTGATGGCCTGTATTGTTGCAACTTTAATCACTTTCTTCTCTGAGACCGAGAACCCAACTCCATATCATCACCATAAATCTCAGGTCAGTTGCGTTCCCCTCTCTTTCTCTCTCTCTCTTTCTTTTTTCTAGTCCCAACTTTTGAGAGGTGGGGTTCTTTTGTTTCTTTATAAATTGACATGATATGAGCTAGACTGTTCTTGTCTTTTTGATCTTGCCAGGTCTGACTGAACCAAAAAGAATCCATGGAGAGGAACAGTTTTAGTAACAGCCTGAAAGACCATAGTATTGGAAGTAAAGCCATTAAAGACAGCAGCAGCAACTACGACAACCAGAACAACTTCAAGCTTAAGGATACACGGAGCAGTAATAATCAAGGTTTTGGAGAAGATTATCTAGCTGGGTTTTCATGGCCACCAAGGTCTTACACTTGCAGCTTCTGCAAGAGAGAATTTAGATCTGCTCAAGCTCTGGGTGGTCACATGAATGTTCACAGGAGAGACAGAGCCAGGCTAAGACAATCACCTCCAAGGGATCATGGTCAGCCCCCTTGTCTGAACCTTAACCTTTACCCTAACCCTAACCCTAACCCTAATTTCTCTTCCTCATCCTTGGTTTCTTCTCCATTCTCATCCACATTACCTTCCCTGGTTTCTCCTCCTCTTTCTTCTTTATCTTCTTCTTTTGCTTCCCCTAGTCATGAAATGAAGAAATGGCGAGTGAATGGTACCCTTATGGATCCTTTAAGCTCGAAAGGCTCGGATTCAACTAACATGACCAAGGGTGCAAAATCGTTTTATGGAGTTAAAGAATTAAAAGATTATGAGTGTAATAAGTTCCTAAAGAAGACTGAGTATGTAAGGTTGGACTTGGACTTGGAGATCGGTCTGGTTAGTGATTCCAAGAAAGATTTGGATTTGGAACTTCGATTGGGGTACTCTTAGTTCTTTGATGAATTTGTTGCAGCTTTATCAACTAACATCCAAGGACTGGGTGCTTCCAATTTGGCATATTGAAGTCTGTGATCAATTATAAGCTTCATTTGTTTACCATGCACTGGGAAATCAACTCAATCATGAAGCTGCAATGCTACATAAATATGTCTTATCAGTTTGCTTAAATGTTAGAATATCATAGCCGAATGTGCTAGTCTCTCATGACTCTCATCTTCCGGCCCCTCAGCAGTAGGAATCTACCATGTAGTATATACCTACCATATATTGACAATTTAGTTTTATGTTTAAATGAAGTATGCTTAATTAATTCTTCATTATATAGCATTGCACATCTTTTAAGCTAAGGAAAAGCCATCTTGTTAATTAATTTTGTATGAATATTATCTCTATTGTCTCTCCTTACATATACGTGTGTTAATTTTATCCTGATTTTTCTTATTGGCTTTGGTTATTAACGTTGTTGGTGTACAAACTACAAAATACTCTTGTTAGGTTAACTGTACTTAACTACAAACAGTTGGTTTAATCAAAATTTTAAAACCCAAAGTAAAATAGTTCAAGTGGTCAGCTTTCTTTTTGTGTAATTGACCTACTTAGAAGAGAAAACCTGATGATGTTTTACTAGTGAATATATGCCAAAGAAAATATAAGGAGAACTAATGTTTGAATGATTTTCTTAGGTATATTAATTATATCAAGGTAGCTTGCTTTAGTTAGAAAACATAACTAGCTAGCTCTTGTTTTAGGTGAGGAACAAATTCAAATAAACCCCCTCTCCCCAAAATATATAGTACATATATGAAGAAAAAATTTTGCTTGGCTGCCTAGCCAAAAGGAAGATGAGGACAAAAAATGTTCCATAGTTGACAAAACAATCGAATTTGAATGGTAATTAAACACAAAGAAGGGGGAAAAAGGCAAGAATAATTTGTTCCGATTTGATAATATTTATTTAGTTTCTACTCTTAACAAGTTAGAATATAAACAAAAACAAGAGATTGATTTCATGACAGTTTGTCAATTGTTAGACAAATCTTAAAATTGCTTGCTGCATCTATAAATTAATATTGCTTTGAATAGATTATGTTGATAAAAAGGAAAAATATGACAGTTTAAAGTTTGTTTTTGAATCACTGGTGGATGGAATGTCACATTATTGAAAATAAAATTTGTAGTGAAATAGGGAAAAATGACTTCCTGGTACTTTTTGAGCAAGTCATTTTCCATACAGTCACTTATACTCTGCATTATTTACAATCACCATGGCAGATCATTATTGGAACCAAGTTCCAACACAGGCATGAGTGTATACTGAGCAGAACCCATAATGCCAACTTCGTTACTTCAAAATTTTAACAATTCAACAAAAATTCATAATAATCTCTAAATGTTAACTACAATTTTTTAGCATACAAAAGCCAACAATATCTTTTTCCTTTTCCTTCTTATTATACCTCTGCGAGTACATATTAGGTGATTGCAATGATTTAAATTTAGTTAAGTGGAGCATATATACTTACTCATATCAATTTAATGATGAACTATATGCAAAAATGTTGAAGTATTCATAGTAAATTGAATGTCAGCTCCAACAGAAACTCATGCAAAAGAGAGAAAAAAGAAAAGCAATGATAAGGTTTGAATATCATAATGTGATTCCTCCTTCACAAGATATCTTAGAATAAACCAAAGAAAGATTTTTCTCAGACAAAAGTTGCAAGATTTTGGCACACCTTGGACAGTCAGTACAAACGTAATAAAATGAGCAATTAATGAAATAAGAAGTTACATATGAGAAGGTGAGTGAATGAGGATGAAGATAAAGATGAATTGGAGGAGTAATCTCTATAATTCACATACTGATACCGAAATGGTCGCCATGTCAAAAGGACATGCTGAGTGGTGAGAGAGGGTTTGTTTTTTTTTGGGGGGGTTCTTTGGATGCTTTTCCCAAAATCTGATGGTTTGCATGTTCCCGACAATGTCTGGGTGTCAAATGGTATGATGGCTTTTCCTTAAAGGGAATGAGAGGTTTAGGTCAGTTCAAAGCATTACAGAGAACTGATAGACCCAAACTCTTTCCCAACATGGCATTCAGTCAGGACACAACACTCACATACTTACAAACCACTCCCCTCCCCCCAACCTCCTCTCCTCTGTCATTTCATTTCATTTATAACATTTCAGTACTACTATTTCTCCTCCTAAATGCACTTTTATGTATTGACAGCCCTCTTTTTGATTGATAGGGCACTCTTTCCCCTCCTCTTCATCTCTCCTGTCGTCTCCACCCTCCCTCCCCCCCCCCCCCCCCCCCCCTTTTTATATTTTTTTATTGAAGCCCTGAATTAAGGTGCATGTACTATGTTGTATTAGAGCCTTATCAAACAGTTCAAAACCATAAGTTGAGAGATTTTATCTTTAAGGGTTTTGATTAAGGGAAGCAAAAGAATTCGAAACAAACATATACACGCATCATTGAATCAAATGCTGTTTTGCTTTTGACAAATAAATTGAGAATATTTTATAAGAGGTGAAAACTATGGCATGCCCTTAAGAAAAGGAGGTCAAAGAGAGTGGCCTAATCAAATGTAATGTGAAGGGTGAAACCGAAAACTGTTAAAGCTGTACTGAAGAGAGAAAAGATGGGGCAGGGCACATCCAATCCAATCCAACACATCTGTTACAAACATGTAGCATGTACAAGCACTCCTCACTCAAGTCAGATACTGAAATGTGATTGATTATAGAACCTCAGGGGAGGGGCCAGAAGCCCAGAACCGACGTCACCTTCTTTATCATTGTCCATTCAAACTTCTTTTAGATACTGTCTTCGCCAAAGACAAATGAGACCAAACGCTTGCCAAAGTACTCAAAAATTGTTACATGTTCAACTTCTGCCAACCGATAAAGGATCAATATCCCATGTTCCTTGCATATTGAATGAAAGAAAAATTAGGTGGCCATGGAGGGAACCTTTTCTTTTTCTTTTGTATATAAAGTTTAAAGTGTTATAGCAAAATATGTAGAATCAAAATGTTGTCAAATCTGAAGAAAGGGTTTGCATTTATGTAAAAAGGATGATTATTACTTGAAAACACTTTAAGCAAATAAATATCTTTTCATTGCAAATGCAATAACAAAAAAGAAATCCCACACCACTACTCTATTTGTTAAAGTACCAATTAATTTGTCACGTCTCACTTGAATTTAACTCAAATAGTAAGGATAAGGTGAGATTTTGATAAAAATTTTAAATTCGAGCCATAATTTTGCAGAAAGAAAAGAGTAAACTACTTTGTGATTTTCATTAAAGGAAAGTTTTTAGATTAAATACTAATATCTTTTGGTAGAAGGGATACCCTTGCCTATATACCACATGGAATTAGTCCATGGGAAAAAAATGAACAAGAAATATAGGTATAGGTTTTTGATTGGGAATTATATCTCTATTTTGGGTGAGAAGCATTGATATCAAATACAGAGACTCTTTTTGTAAGTATTTTGAAAGGGTGATATCTCTTCTCTTTAGGGGTGAGTAAAACTAAATCAAATTAATTATCCATCCAAATTAAATACGATTTGGATAAAATGGTTCAGTCTAATTGATCAATTGGATCAATTAGTCCAAAATGTTTGATCTAATTAGTTTTTTGATCGGTTCTCAATTTTAAAATTTTTAGACTAATCCATCCAAAAAACCAAACTAGCTTTTTATATATATTAAGAAGAATTGATAATAAACTTAATTAATAATACATTTAAAATATATTAATTTATTATATGTACGTATACAAATCATAATCATAACAATTCAATTTTTTTTTATAAACCTGTATTAATATGAAATTATAAGTTATATATTTTAAATGATATCACTTATATGTTAATATTATAATATATGATAGTAAATATCCTACATATTAATATGTTATAATTATTACACCTTAATAATATTCAATAATATAAAATGTTTTGTGTGTATATATATATATATATATATATATATATATATATAATTGTATAAACATTATATATATATTTAATTTATATATAAGCATTACTATAATTTATAATAAACTTTATTTTTATGATTATACTTAATAACCTTATTATTTATCACCTTAGTTTTTATAACATATTGTTTATAATTAGTTATTATTTATACAAAATTTTGATATAAAACATTATAACATATAAGTTATGTCATTAATTTCATATATACATAATAATAATATATTATATATATACATATATTTAATTTATATATATGCATTACTGTAATTTATAATAGATTTTATTTATATGATTACACTTAATAATTTTATTGGTTATTGTCTTAATTTTTATAACATATTGTTTATAATTAGTTATTATTTATACAAATTTTGATATAAAAATTAAAATATTATAACATATAAGTTGTGTCATTAATTTCATATATATAATAAAGTATACATATATATTTATTATATACATAATTTGCATATTTTATAATTATAGATGAAGTTTATAAGTTTTAATATTATAATTTGTAAAAAAAAAATAAATAATAAAATTTTGATCAATTAGTCCAAAATCAAACTGACAAACCAATTCTATGTTTGGTCAATTTGATCTTTTTTTATGTTTGGTCGATTTTGATTGGTTTTCTAAAAATGTTTTGTCTATTTAGTCTTTAGGTATGGTGGACCAAACCACTTAATCCACTCATTTGCTCATCCCTATTTCCCTTGGTGCAATTTCAATAAAATTCTAATTTAAAAAAAAATAGTTTAAATTATGTTTATAAGATTATTTTACAAAGTGGTATTTAGGCATCCTCTAAAAACTTCATAATTTTTTTAAGCCCTGTTATTTAATAGCATAGACTCTCTTGTATCGGATCAATCCTCGTTGACTGACTTTTAAAAAAAAAAATCCTCGTGGACTCACTTTAACTATAGTTAAATTATCTAAAATTAACACTTAAATTAAACAAAAAAATAAGGAAAACCGATTGGAAAACTCTTGATGTGTGACATCTGTATTTAAGATTTACCCATAAAAGATAATTTATCATAAAAAATATAAAAATAAAAATAAAGAACTTTGATGTGCGACTCAATTACTTTCAACTAAGCAAATTGTTGTGCGTACGTTTATAAGCAAATGAGCATGCACAATCAAAGCAAATTATGCATGCATTCACGACTCATTCAATCAATTAAATGTTATTACAAACTTTATATTATGCCATTGTTGAGTGATTGACTGATTATGTCGTTTTGAACTAAACTTGCATTCGTTTCCCATTAATAACACACACCAAAAAGTGCTTCTTGGGGAAAATCAAATGCGAAGCTTGCTATCTCTTTTCATATGTAGCTAGTCACTTAATTAATTTAGATCTTTAAGTAAGAAAAAGTTCAAACAAAAACTCGTTTTCTTGGTCCTTGGGTTGTCAGAAGACTAATTAAGACTTACCAAATAAGGATGGTAATATATCATACTTCAAGACCCAAGACTAGGTATTGCAAGTGAGTTTTTTCCAATAATACAATGTGGATCTCAAGATACTTGTACTCGGGATCTTCCCTATTCCATTGTATGGTCAAATTTGAGATTTACATGTGAAATGTGAAATGATGCATACCCTGCTCTCCCATCCATGGGAGTAGACTAACATAAAGTGGAGTGGTACCAGGTACCAGATACCATCACTAAACTATCAAAAATTCTTATTAATTATATTATTTATGTTAGAATTTTATATAGTTAATGATTCTAATTAATCCATTATTTTTTTATAATTTTATAGGGAGTGAGGTCAAAAACTTGAAGTCAAATAGATTTAGTTATAACACCACTCAAAAAAATTTTTAAATCCGCTCCTATTCAGGCAATAAAAAATGTGATATAAATTAACATTGGTTTCAACTCGGCAATCTTTTAAGTTAATGCATGGAGTGTGGGATCAAATGAAGCTTAACCTCATTGATATGATACCAACTATCTAAAAGTTAAAGGAATTGTAAAAAAAGAAAAGGAGAATTTTTGTTTTAATTGAGGGAGAGGTCCCCACACGTGGATGGTGAAAGGAAATACAGAGAAAGGAGGAGAGACAAATGGGAAGGAGGGTGAGGCCGTAGAAGGTCTTGTTTTAGTGAAAGTGAAGAAAGCGAGACGCATGGCATAAAGGAAAAAGGGCAAAGCCTAGCTACAGTCGGCGCACATCGCCATCCACCTTGGTGCTCAACCTGGCCCCTTCTACGCCTGATCTCCCTTTTCTCCCTAGTTCCCCCTTCTCCATTGCTTTCACTAACATGGAACTTATTTTAAAATCACTTGATTTTTCTAACCATCTCTTCTTCTTTTTTATTTTTTAATTATAACATGGCACTGAATTAATTGCCATTTTTTCAAAGTCATAGTGCTATCCCATTTTCTCCACCAAGCATAAGCTTTGATAAAAACTCAAAGCAATCCAGAAGAAGCCCAATCTCTAATCTCTTTGGCCCAAATGATTGTCCAGGAACAAAATTCGACTTATTAAGCAAAACTTTGGACCCATAATTAATAGATGCACTATGCTTCTTAATTATTGAAGCCCAGTTTTGAAGCTTGGGATTTTCTCAGGAAACAGAAAACAGAATCAAACAGGAGGACAAGAGGATCGGTCAAGGTCTCTCCCAATTCTTTTGTGTTTTTTAGATGAAACAATGAATGAACTGGCACTAGGTAAGAAGTACAGCACTTACGTTGCTGTCATTGACGCCCATCTTCCATTTGTACGAGACTGATTAACATCTTAACGATTTATAAATTAAACAAAAACTACAATTATTCTCAAAGAAGCAAACACCTTATGATCCTGAAAAAAGAGCAGCTGTGTCAAGGGACGATGTCAAAGATTATGTGTCTTAAACGCGTTCTTATGGCCGTCTTTAACCCCCAAATTACCAATCTAAAAAGAAATCAGCATACACTAAAAGACATAAGGTATGTTAGAAAGATGTCCAAATAAAAATAATTAATGGGTTACATCAATTTATTCTTTTTGAACTGCTCCCTCCTTTCCCTTCTCAGCCTTTTTATTAGATTATAGACTGGAGTCAGTTGTTAGTTGTAGCTAGCTTGCATTAAATGAATGAGAATAAAGCATGTGGCTAATAGGACATGAGCCTCAACAAAAAAAAAAAAAAAAGAATCCCCCTTTGATGATGAAGCATGCCATCAGGTCACATGAATGCTGCCAAATGCTAACTTAATTTGCCTCAGAGTTGTTCATAAGAATTGAAATATGGAAATATGTCACATGATCTCTCTTTCCCCTTCAGCAAGGAAGTCTAAATAGGGGAAACAAACGGGGTGATGTTGAATTGAAAGTCCATTTTCCTTACTATAGGGAGTTGTTGGGGGGGAGAAACAAATTTTAGAAACTTTGATTTTTGGCTTACCTTTCAAACCTAGCTATTGGAAAATAATGTCAAAGATGCTTGAACGACGCGGTTTGATTACATATGTCTTTCATTATCATCCTTTCTCCTCCCTATTGTGAGGGATTTGCATTCACATATAAATTAAGATGAGGATCATTCCATTGAAATTTAGAATATCTCCCACTCGTGAACTAGAAATATTGTATGCAAAATATATTTGCATGTCAAGATGGGGCAATTAATGATCAAATTTTCCTCAAAAATTAGAATACAATATATATATATATATGTATCCTCATGGAATCTTTCACTTTCTATTTGTAACTTAATAATAAAAAATATACAAGTTCATGGTATTTAGGTTAAGTCCCAAGGGAAGAGGTACCGCGTTGAGAAAACCTCGCTGAAAGGAACATGAGCACAAATCAGAAGTTCACAACCAAATCAAAGTGTCTGTTTGTGAGGGTGTGATCAGGGAGAGTTAATTATATACTAAATAGTTTACTAAAGATGGATCCATCTTAAAGCCGACTGAAAGGAAAAGTCCGTATGCAAACGCCAAAACCTAGTCTCTCCCCCTAAATACAAATACCAAGAAAATGCAATGACAAAGCCAATGTCTTCTAATTGTCTCTATGTTCCTTCTTCTTATCTTTTTCCGCTCTATATAACCCTTCTTTAATACCATACCATTTTCTCTCTCTTCCTGGGAGCGTAGCCATCTCCATATCCTAAGCCAATACCAAACTTTAGGTAGAAGAGTTTTATAAATTTTGGTTGGGAATGGAATCAGGGAAACAAGGAAGCTCGGATGCTTCAAGTGAAGAAAACGATCGGGTTGATCGAGTCAAGGGCGACACGGCCGCAACCACCAAACGTTCCTACGAGTGTACTTTTTGCAAGCGAGGCTTCACCAACGCTCAGGCCTTAGGGGGACACATGAACATACATCGCAAAGATCGAGCCAAGGCCAAGCAACCAACGAGTTCTTCGGTCCCAAGTGAGCCAATGAATGAGGACTACATGAACCCTGGATATCTGCCACCAATTTCGACCGAACCGCCAAAGTATTACCCGGTTTTGGAGGCTCAACGGAACTATCACATGTATCTTCAGCCACCAGTGTCTAGCCCTACACTCCCATATGGTTACTATGAAAGTGATTTTCTTGTCCCTGCCAGGTCGCAATCTCTGAGCATGAATGAAGAGCTTTTGGGTGCAAATTTGAGCCTACAAATTGGCCCTACGCATGTAGATGATCGTGAAGTGAGGAGGGGAATTATAAAAGAAGATGAAGTGGATTTGGAGCTTCGACTCGGTCACCATCCATAGTACACAGTATACTGTGTTCTATCCCGAACCGTGTATTAATTCTAGTGTTAAAGGAATTTTATTGTACAGTGGAGAAATATTTAGTCAGCTACTGTTTCATAGGGCAAAGGGATTTTCTTAAGGGTTTTTTTTCAGCAGAGAAAACATTATTTGTTAGATTCTTCCCTTTAGGACGTTCATTGATATTGGATCGACGAAGAAAAGAAGAGGGATTCTTAATTTTTCTGGAATTAATTGAAAGATGAACGATGGAAGCATCCGCTGAATGAAGCACATATAGTCAATGCTCTCTGAGGGTAAGTGTATTATTTGGTGTTTTTAAGTAGAAATCAAGCAAAAGTTTTCTTTTATTTTTAATTTATTAAAAATTCCATTTATTTAAGTGTATGTTTCAGATTGTAAATGAATATTAATTTAAGATAAACATGCATGTTTTCATTTCTTCTTCCTTAAATTCCTTCCCTTTTGAATCTGATCAGGCAACATATAACTCAGCATCTGCCTTCATGTTTCTTCTTCCTCAATTTTAATGTAGTTTTCCACTTGAGGCTCGACATTAATTAATTAGTTTGACAAATATAATTTATTATACAGTCCCCATAAAATTAAGCAGGATGATACCACGTTAGTTTGGCTTTACATCTAATTCTTAAGATCATTTCTTTTAGGGTAGCATCAACAGTGAAAATGATTGAATTGAGGGATGACATTGATGTTTTTTTCTTCCAATTCTATGGTAGTACTATTGTTAATGTATCTAGAGACTATGTAAGTTACCCTAGGGTTCTTTGACATGCATGTGAAGTTTATTTATAGAAATGTTAGATGAGTTTTCTTTTTGTCATATGTGGCTCTAGTCCTATATAGAGGTACTTAAAAACTAATTATATGTAATCCTTAATTAGAATTAGGAATTCTTGTCTAGTCATAGAACCTGATTATTCAATGAAGTTCGTAGCAATTTTTAACCTTAACACATTATATCATTGGTATTAATTAGCATTAGGAACGCAGTTAATCTTTCAAATGAATTATATATAGGAAACATCAATATTTTTAGCTAAGCTTAGTGCAAATTTGAACAATGAATCAACATGAGTTAAGATTACCTTCATATATATAATATAGCTATCTATGCAGACAGCTTCCTTAAAATGTTCGGTGGACTGTGCCTAGTTAATTAAGTTGATGCAAAGGTCTATTTGCAGGGAATATTATACATACCTTTAATTATATAGAGGGAGAGATTGCTCATTCAATAAGTATTTTCCCCATCTGGTCACATAATTCCCAAGTATGATGACCATCAACAATGATCCTCGAGTTAACTGCAGTCTCTTCGAAATTTACTCGTTCAGGTTTGCAAATGCAGAGAGTGACAGACATGTGAAAGAATTGCCAAGAAGGCATACTGGTTGCAATAGTCAACCGTGGAAATGGTATACTTTCCACTTTATATATAGCTATGCATATAATTCTATGAAGCCTAGAGAATTACATAGCTTTAGTACATTTAATCTTCTTCACTGGATTCCTATAATACCAACTTGCTCTACCTAGGGTGAGTGATGAACCAGTTTTTTTTTTTTTTTTTTTTTGGAACCACTTCCATTCGAATGCATGCAATGGCATGGAACCATTATTTAGTGAATTATCATTTTTTTCTTCGATCTGTGGAGGATATATAAGTCATAACTTGAACTTGAAATCTTGTCTTTGGATTGCAGGAAAGATATATTGACATTTAAGAAGTCTATACCACTGCCACTAATGAGAACAATATCATTTAAGTCCATTTTAAATTACAAAAGTAAAAAATTGGAAATCAACTCTTTGAATAAAAAAAATGTATTTACAAATTAGTTAACCAAATATTTAAAGAATTCATTTTTTATCACTTCAGTTGGCTTTTTGAAAAGAGTTAGTAATGAGCGATATAAATTGGTGTAGGCACTAGAGTCTTATTTCTTAGGCACCATGTTGTGCAATTACATTTGCAACGTTGCTCAAGAGATCTGCCTTCTCTAATCAGTCATTCACATATAGTTGCAGGGAAATGTGCATATATAATCTCCAAATTGAACCTAATTATCTTAACACGTGTATCTTCAATGCAAGAACTTGAATATAAATCGACTCAATTTAAATCAAATTTTAAAATAATATAACTATTTTTTTATGATAGTATTGTCGTAAAAGTCACGTAATGGAATGTTTCACTCATGAGCCTATGTAACTATTTTGCAATCTTCTCCACTTACCTAACATGCATGATCCACATTTAAAATTTCGAATGAAAAACCAATTAATTTACCATACCAAGAGATCCAGAGAAATTGGATAAAAATGTGAGATATAAATATAATAATTCAATCATTTTCTATAAATTTACACTTAATTTGATATAAATATCGATTCATCTATCAAGCATCTGTAATTATTTACCACTTTCGAAATCCCCATCAAGGATTTCCTTAAAGCCCTATTGGTTGCATATTGAAAGCAAAGATCATATTCGATCCCAACGTATCTGACAAACAGCAGAAATTTGTTGAAAAGGACAATAACAATATCAGCCACAAAGAATTTTCGTTGTTTTGATTTTTCTTCCTCTTTTTTTTTTTTTTTGTTTTTTTCTCATCTCTTTTGGGCCACAACAGAATTACTGGCCCAAAATACTCTTCTCTAGGACAAGGGTGTCTCCTGTTAGGCTGTAAGAGATGAATAGGTGGATTTGGAGATGCATATATATGGACCATCAGTTTTTACTGCCTGCTTTAGCACTTGTTGGCCCAATGTAGCCCAATCCGCTGCCCTTCATATGATCAGATTTGATGATTGCAAAGCTAAAACAAAGGAGGGTCCAGCAATTTGGTTGAATTGCAAAGTTTCAACAAACCATGAAAAGCATGTGCCTATTAATAATAAGTGCCTGTTAGGTCCTGGGCAATGAAGCTACATTGGCTGGCTTTTAATTGGACCCTCTTTTCTTGTTAGAGATGACTGATGGCCGGAACCTGCTTGGTGCCTACCCTGAAACACAAGGTAACGGAGCAATAACTGCATGTCATCTCCTTTAAAAGAGAGTTCAGCATTAAAATCTGAGCAGTAACTCTAGTGATTAATTAAGAAAGAAAAAGGAAATGCATTTACCGCACGGCCCTCTATCCAATTTGAAAGGGTTAGAGAAAAGCTTCTCTGGACATCCAGCAGTCTTTCTATGACACCAAATCCATAAGCTTGGACGAAGAGAACCATGTCAATTTAGCTCAGCAGCACAATTTTTTTTTAATGAAGAATGAAACTCCCACCAGATTATAAACCATTTTCATACCGTCTGCAAATGTCATCTACAACTTCAAAGATTTTCTCAGGCAAGATTAGATCAAACGTGTTCTGTCGGCAGCGACTATGGACAGGCAATAGTACCTCCAATGTTAAACAAGGAAATCTCATTGGAGTATTAGTTATGATTTGTTGCTAACCACGGGCACCTAAATTTCATAGCCTTACAGCGAAAAAGCAGAAGAAAGCAGTAGCAGAAAAATGTCAAAGGACAAGAATGCCTCCCCCCCAACAATTGACTTTCTAAAGCACACCCCAAACGCCCTTTTATTCAAAGATCGTGCTTAGACATTCCGTGGGCAATATCCTGCCTTCACATTCTCATATCAATTTGTTGTACGTATAAAGCACTTAAAAGGTGTTTTGTTCATGGTATTGGGCTAAATTTTTATAGCCAATCATGTTGTATTTGGTATTACGGCTATCAAAGCTTAAGATTACATTATATTGTAAGTTCAATAGAATGTAATTCTTGACTTCTTCTTCAATAAATGTATAACATGGTTTGCTCCTCCCGCGTCCTAATTATAATTATAATTACTAATTAAATATAAACTTTAAAGGTAAAGATTTAATGTCTCACATTTGGATAACTACTAAGAGATTTTTCAGCATTTGTAAATTAAGATTTTGATATCAGCAGAAAGCAAAAGAAAACAAAATGGTTAAGCAGCAGCAGAGCAAACCCTTTAAAAAGGAGCAGAAAATGTTGGCACAAGGCATCGTTGGTGAGGGGCGTGGGAGGGCAAGGATTTGACCCCTTTTCCTTGAGACACATGGGGTGTGTATATAAGCATGTGGGCGATGTTTGGGCATGTGCTATTGTGCAGGGGACCCCTCCACCAGCTTTTGCCCAAAAAAAAAACAGAGCATGTACCATCCACAACAGCACATGGAAGGTAATAACAAGAAGAAGATGAAGAAGAAGAAGAGGGAGGGGGGTTTCTTTTCTTAGCGTGATCTTGACTTTCCCTACCTCAATTATATTTTGTCCACAACCAATGAAGCAATTTCCCTTTCCCATACTTTGTTTTGCAGTGAGATACAAGTATTTCCAATAACGCAAGCCGTCCCCTCCCCTGTCAGCTAGCCGCCTAGCCCACAGGAATTTGAATTCTCTATATACATGTATCAAAGGGTTCTTCACCTTTTTCTTTGGACACCAATTTTTCTTAAAACATATGAAAATCAATCATCATTTTCTTGCACCGAATATTTAACTAGTTAATTGATACATTATTCTCTTATCTAGAAAGTAAAAAAAAAATAATGTTTTTGTTTTTGTCAAATAATTTACTTATTAATTGTTTTACTAAGCATTGGACATAATATTTCTTAATAGTTTAAAATTTTTTTTAAAATATTATGTCTTTTAAGTTTCATTATGATACCTCCTCTCACAAAACATATGATAATTTAATTTACAAGTCTCATCTGACGGCTAATTAAATGAAAATAATTGAACAAACCATCATAGCAAATATGCATGGCACCTTCCATGTAATTCAAAGTAAACGACATGGATAAGACTTTGGTTTTTAATCCCCACAAATATCTGTTGATGTAATGGCAAATTGTCTTATGGTATTTTTCGTTTTTCCAATTCCTCTGTTTACCTCTTTATCCACAGTTGACAGGGCTCCCTCCTCCTACCAGCTCATCAAATTATTGTTACTTCCTGCCTTAAAATCCAAAAAACCATTGAAGTTAAAACATGTCCATCTTGTTTTATTGTTCTGTAAGAGCAGGATCAATCAATCGAGGATGGTGAAAGGAGACTTGATCGCTGCCCTTGCATGCCCACAATCCAATTTGAGTAAAGAAAGAAGTTATATAACTTATAAAGTTAAAACAATTTGTATTTTGGAATTTCGGAAGCAGGGATTTGTAAATGAAAATTCGTGGATAAACAGATGCTCTCAACGAAAAAATGTGATTTGATTGCCAAAAGAAAAAGAGTGATTGAACATTTTCTTTGTGCACCGAACGTGGCCTACTAGTCGATGGCCTTAACCCCAAGGCCAGTAAGCTAATTTTCTTTTGGGGATTTGATGTTCATGAACCTTCCCTTAACAGTAGTCTTGATGGAACAGAGCATAACTTTCACTTCACATTTACTAAAAATTAGTAGTTAAGAAGATTGGGAACTGTCTAGTAAAAGGAATTTCACTTGTTTTTCTCGCTCTCTTTTTATTTTTAAAATCTTTTACTCTGTATGATTCATCTTCCTTGCAATATAGTCCATCTCTTGCATTTGAGAACACAGTGAAAAAAGTACCAAGGCAGATTCCCTCTTTTCTCTACCCCTACAATTTCATCAGCCTAGGCCCACTTGTTGGGTACTTGGTGAATTTTCCCGAGATTTGGGTTTGTTCACACAGGGACATTTAGTTTCGGTATAATTGTTGGGGTTGAAAAAAAAAATTTGGATTGAGAATATTTTGAAAACAATTAAATGTGAGAAATTATTGCAAACTATTGTGATATTCTCATTATATTTTTATTATTATTTTTAAATGCATTAACATATTTTTTTAATTTTAAAATATTTAAATAATTAAAGTGGTAGCATTTGAATATTTAGTTCAATAGTTGGTGTATGATTTTTTTGTCTAAAATATAAATTTTGAATTTTTTTTAATTTAAAAAGTATTAAAATGGTAATTTTAATAATTAAAAAATATAAACAAGTTTTTTTGGTTATTTGATATTTAAAAGGTGTTTTTGAGGATAATCATAAAAAGGCTACCGTGGAAGAAGCACTAACACTATACCAAACAAACCCTCGAGTCAATTGATTGATGTATATTTCAGGGTCAACACCCATCATTTGATTCTACAGCACCTCCAGTTTTCTTCACTGAACTTGATCCAAAAGGAAGATGACGAGGACAATTGTGCCTTGCATTGCATGAGTGTGCAAACTTGTGAGTGTACAATTTTCTCTTGAAATACTTAGAATGTTCAAATTGCTTTGAACATTCTTTTGATTCGGTAGAAAAGAAAACACTAAAAGAAAATCACAACAATTCATAACTTTAAAAATATTATTTTAAAAGATATTCAGTATCTATCATTTCTGATATCACTGTTATAAGTAAGATTTGAAAAATAATATGAATAAAGTTTTTTTATCACTCGATTGTTTAATTTCGTTGTTACTAATTAACTCTCATCATTATTTCATTATTATCTTAATCTTAATTTTGTCATGAATTTCTTGCTTGTGCTGGATTTTAATTTTTATTTTTTAAAAGAAAAGGGTAGTCAAGAATTCATGGCATTAAAAATAATCTTCAATGGAAAATTAAATCTTTCAATGAATATTAATATTTCAAAGTCGTCGGGTCACAGAGTAAAGCTGAAACTATTTATAAATAACGTTGACTCTTCACCGCATATAAGTTGGTTCAAATATTGTTGATTGAAGAGGCCACCATAGGCAGCAAATGCACTTGGATTGGATTAGGTAAAGCACAAACAGGTGTTGTGCAATCCTAAACCCATTTTCTCACACTTAAAATTACAAGCAAAAAGGATTAGCACAACAATGAATGGGGAAAGTGATGACTAGGAAACAAATGACAAGGCTGCTATCCACGAGAGGGGAAGGAAGGAATTATGTGACAAAGCCCATGATTTGAAAACGAAGTCGGATGGATTTTTAAAATTATAAAATACATGGAAAGTAATTAATTAATTATTGGGCAGATGATAAACTTAAGAGGGACCCAATCCTTGACGGTGATAATCAAAATGTTGAGACATTTGAAGCTTCGTCTCCGACCAAAGGCTTGGTGCCGCCCACTTGCAATGCTAGGGCTCATGACCAAGCTAATTACCAATTCTTTTTGTCAAAGGGGACATCTACTAAGATTTGACAATTTGATGGCAGACTTTGAAGCAGCATTTGGGTTGGAATTTTTACCACTCTCTCCACCTTTTCTTTTTCCTATTTTATTCCTTTTTTCGTGTAATATCTTTGGCCTACAACGGTTTACCACATCTTCTATGTTTTTATTTTTCTTTCCTTTTTTTTAGCTTTCAAAGAGGCAACAAACAGTTTAATTTTGGAATTTTAAAATGTTTTGATAGTAAAGTGACATGTGATGACTGATGAGGGGTGGCTTCTGTTTCTATAATCTCCAAAATCATAATGCTAATTTTTCACCCCTTGAAATTGTTTTAGAGAGAACTTATACATTAAGGGGCACCAAAATCCTGCTTTTAGTAAATTAGATAAAATAAAATTGTTAAATAAAAAACATTAATTGATGAGATTCATTCAGTATTTAATATCCCCTTCAAAAAAGATCATATTATATCTTTTTTATCTTAATTAATTAAAATTCAAATTCTTTCATCAATGTTTTTTAGTATATTTTGAACAAAAATGAAGGAAGAGAAAAATTAATTTGAAGCTTATGAGTATTTTGTAACCAAATTTTGCAAGGATTATTTTATTTTGAAAGGTACCAAGAATTTTAATTTTATGGATGAAGAAAAAAAATCAATAATAATTAACATACTTAACATAATAGATAAAAGAAAGAGAAATTACTACAAAATAACGTTAAAATCTCTAATTCAAGGAGTTTTTATTGTTATTAATCTATCTATCATATTATATTATTAATTGCTCTCGATATATGATCGAAAAGAAATCAATAATTTTGCACTTGACACTTTCGATATAGCTTGATACATGATTCAATATTTATGGGACGGTAGAATGGCTTGTCGTGGAGAGCATAAAGGTGAATTACAGAAAAGAAACTTGTTTATAGCATTTCAATAATTTTTCCCCTTTTAGTTGAATTTTTAAATGAGAAAAACAGAATGAAAGAAATATATATCTCAAAGTCAATTTTCCGCCATATAGAAGTTAAACGTGACGGCTATTTGAAAGTCAAAAACAAGGGATGGTTTCTCCCCCAGTTTTGCAAGAGACAAAGGACAAGAAGTTCGATCTAGGACGATAATGAACTTCATTTCCTTTGTTCTCTCCTTTGCTTTGCCCAAAAGGTGATAGAGTTCCTTTTTTTTTTTTTTGGTTTTTTTGAAAAATAAAGGAGATAGGATTGAAAGAGAAATATTATCAGCTCTTCCATTTAAAAAAATAAATGAACAGACAAAAACCCGTTAATCCAAATTTGGATTTTTGAAGCTTATAATCATCAATTGACACAGTTTTAACACAGTCTTTTAAGAAATAATTAAGACATTAACTTTAAACTTTGACTCTAGCTAATTAAAGAAAAATAAACAAATGGATTAATATAAAGCATGTGGCTATGAAGAACTGTCTCCAATGAGATTAGGCAAGTAATAATTAGGTTTGTGGGTGTGTCCACCTTTGTGTTAGATAGAGAAAAAGGATAGGTGACTAATAACAAATTAACATCTAGAAGACAGAAATTCAAATGACAAAATACATTAGCTTTTGTGGTCAGAGTAATTTCCAAGAAAAGAAAATAAATGATTAAGACAATGTGTCACTAGGTGCATGAATTTTCTTCTGCTTTTCTTTTGTCCTCCCTCTTTTGGGAATACCAAAGTGATGCCCTTGTTTTTATAGGTTGTAAAGATGATGATGATGCTTAGTTTGTGTACACAATATTCCTCGTTTTAACCTACCCCCCAACTTTACCTTTTATATTGTTAACGATCTTCTTTCTCTATATAGCTTGTTTATGTGATGTTTTGATTTTAGTATTTCAAAATAGACAAGCACTTAAATTTTTTTTAATATTTTTTTCTTCGAATCTTTTCGAATTCTTTTATATTTTTTTTTTATCAAAAAATATATATCGATAGAACGAGGTGAATAATATTTATCAATACTTTTTACACCACTAAAATGAAAAATATTAATATTAAAAATAATTTAGGCAACAAATGATAAATATTTTCCTAAAAACCCGTTGTAAGGATTAGAAATATTTTCATAAAATGACTGAGTCACGACCTAACTTCATTTTTGTTGACAATTTAAAAATATGATTAGACCAAGTCATTAATGCATGTATACAACAATCTTAAACCAATTTTACATGCTTAGAATTAGATTAAAGAGAAATTTTGAATCATAATTCATTGCACAACTTCCCTTTTGTATTGATTAGACCAAGGAGAAAATTGATTTGTAGGCTCTAATCATCAAGTATCTAGCTATCATCATCCCCTTCATTTGGGTCATGTTATTATCAATGTTAATGCTCATCCCCGGTACATTGCATTTATCTTCCTTTATTTTGGGGGTTCCCCAAGGTATTTATTATCTTACTTTTTTGACTAAATAAAACCCATTAATTCCAAAGCATCAATGGATCACAATTCTAACTTCTAAGCATTCTTTCTCATGTCTAATCACGCATATCCAAATGCCACTTACTAATACCGTATGCTAATGAAACTTATCTTTGATTGCACTAAGCCAAAAGGACTTTTATGATCAAAAAAATCAAAGCAAGATGAGAGAAAAAGAAAAGAAAATGCCATTGTCAAAGAATTCATTCTCTATGAAAATTGTTTTCCATGTTTTAGGTTAATTTCGAACGGAATTCTCTTTGCATGTTTTAATTGCAATGGGGCAATGCGATTGGGGGGCATTTGATAGAATTAGGTAAAATCTTCAATTAGACTAAAATGTAAAAGATGCTTTAGATTTATGGCTTGTTTGGTTGTTCCGCTTTGTAGACACCTATTGCAGTAAATAATATTTTGTCGTCCCACCTTTTATAAAAAAATCTTGCTTTTTTTATTTTATGTTCTTCTAGTCTTACTCACTAGAAAATTAATTATATATAACACCCATTTAAACCTTGGTATACATGATTTACATAAACAAATGAGCAATACATAAGTCTTACATCTATAGATCATGAGATCCTCTAATCAAAATTGATCTGATCTAAATGATTAATTACAAAACATTATTATGCAAAGATAAAGTAGCTAAATATATGTATATATATATATATATATATATATTTATGAGGAACATATTTTTCTTTTTACTCAAACCTAAAGCAAGAAATATAATAAAAGAAAAATAGTGATAATAAAAGTCAATTAAATAAAACTATTGAAATAGAATGAATACCCGAAGGAAAATTGGAAACCCAACAAAAGAACTAAGAGTTTTTTTTTTTGGATCAAATACGAATAAATCACGTGAGAAATGCGCACATGTTGGCTTTTGAATATTTCGATAGCCCGCCTACCATGAGTTATATAAATGAAGGCAAACATTTAGGTACACGTTTATGCATGTTCACATGGGGAAAATAAATTAATTTTTCTTCACCTATTCATGTCCTTATCTCAATTAAGGTAATTATTACCATCTTTAAAAGAAAAAGAAAAATTCAATCTCAGAACATAAAATAAAATATAATAAAAGAATCACTTTACTTGGTTTATTCTTTAAAGCACGTTTGCTTTAAAAAGCAATTTTTTTGGGTAAAAAAAAAATTTGAACCTTTTTCTTCTTTTAGCTGAGAAGGAAAGTGTTCAATCTTCTTTTTAGAGGAAATCCCATCATTTTCAACATAATGGAATTTGCCACAAAAAAAAAAATAATGTGTTGAAATATTTGACTAGTCGGGTTATTTTCATAAACTGTTGCTAAGTATTGAAATTTTGTCATAACTAATAATGCTGAGCTTGCCAATGGTGACGTAAAAGAAAAGAGAAAAGGAGATGGACTATGTTTGTTTAACCAGTAAAAATCATCAAAGCTTCCTCTCTTTATTTCAACCTCGTAAATTCAACATGTGATCATTTCAATTCTGCTTTTCTATTGTTCTAATTGAGAATTGTATGTAAATAATAAAAACAGGGATTTACTTTTTAACATTTTGACTTCTTATTTAGGGTAATTAATTGAATTACTTTTATCTTCATAAGTTATTTAATCAAAAAATTTACGATATCGCGATAGCGATAAAAGTAGGAGAGTGATTCAATGAATTAATATAACGTTGAAATATCATGGTTAATTTACTTTGTCTTTTTGTAGACTTTTTAATTATAATAATTTGTTCTTTTATTCAAATAGGATTGATGTTTAAAGTCAAATGTTAATCATGAAAGAAATGAGAAAAAAATCCATATGCATGAATTAAATCCAGTGGTCTATTTGTGAATCTAAAATCTAGATTCTTTGTGTGGATATAATTTAAACCATGAGGATTTTAAATTATTTGTGTGGTTAGAATTTTAAAATTCTAATTATAACTTTGAGAAATTTAAAGATCTATTAAAATTAAAAGAGTGACAAAATGATTTAAAAAGACAAATAAGGGACTAAGTGTCTCAAAAGTTTACGTTAGAAGCATGAATTATTGTTTTGTAGATTGGCAGCCGAAGCTTTTGAATTGCACAACATATTTATTTAACATTCAATAATAACTATTATATTAATTGATTAACCTTATCAAGTTTAAAATTTTAATTTTACATTTAAAATTTTTTTGAAAACAAAAATCGCTATGAATATAATAAATAAGTATCGTATCAAAATTTGCCCACCTATAATTTACACTAAAAACAAGAGAAAAATCCCAAAAAAAATAAACAACCTCAACCCAAAGGTTCAAAAGCTAAAATGAACAGCAAGTTCCACTAAAACTTAAATTAATGGCTGAAAGGGAATGAAAAGATCAAAAAAGACAAGTGCTTTTGGAAAAAGCTAGTGTTGGAATTGGAATTGGAATTGCTGTTGCGGTTGAAAAATCTGCGTTTGAAAAGTGTTGCAAAATTAATGTGGAAAACTTTGATATTACTCTGAATAAATAGGATAAAGAGTTAAAATGTATGAAAAAGACGTGATGTTGAAAAATAAAAAATAATTATTTTCTTATATTATTTAATAATAATTATCAAGACGTACTCAAAAAAATTATTACGAAATTTAATTTAAATATGTACACGTAAAATATTATTTAGATTCTTTTAAAATTTTAAAATTACTTTGAATTAAAAATTAAATAATTATATCCTCACTATTTTTTTAATGCAATAAATTTTTTATTTTAAATAATTCAATAATTTTGATTATTTGATATTTAAAAGTGGTTCTAGTAATTACAAAAACACTTTTTAAGATTGTTTTGCAATTATTATTTTTTTAAATAACCAACAGAAATGCCAAACAGGCCTAAAGTGAGAAGGAGAGGGAATTCCCTTTATATTTTGTGAGCACATTAAAACTTTTTCCCTCTTTTTCTGCTCATTTCTATATTTGTTTTCTATTTTAAGTAAAAGATGCCAGTCAAAAATCTCTTTGGATCATGATTTTTCCTTATATAGAATGGCTGGATCTTGCTGGACCATCACCGTCCCGTGCGGCTCACCATTTTTAATACTCCCGAAAAAACACTCAGATAATAATGAAAAAAATAAAACCAATCCACCCGCGCGTGAGCTGGAAGCGTCGTCCTCCTCCTTCGGGTCGGTGATCACGTGCTCCACGTTACTGTTGGTTTTGCTTATCGAAGGAGAGTTGGGTATTTTCCACCAATCTTGACCGTACGCATTGTGGAAAAAAGTTAGACTTGACTTACTCGGCCTCCGTACGATTTGGTATGGAATTTTAAGGCCACGCTTACTCTGAAGATAAGAATTTTTACAATATTTTTCAAAACCGAACATGACTTTTGTACAAATTCGCAAATAATGGGTTTTATTTAAATGACTAAATTCGCCCTCACCACACATTTAATTGCTTTAATTGTTTGCATGTAAGGTGAAATTAGTTTTTTTAATAGGTTTAATTTTTAACAGTCAAATTTTAATCAATAGTTAACTATAATTAAGAATGTAATCAATATTTTATAATCAGGTGACTTGCATTTTTTTATATAATTAAATAAGATTAAAATATCATATAATTGAATTTGAGTAGTAAAACTATTACCTTATACAGGTTCGAGTAGTAATGTTAAAATTCTCATTACTTGAACCAGATTATAAATAATATTTTTTAATACTAAATTTTAATTTTATATTAATTTAAACTTAAACTATTCAATACTTTTAGTTTTTAATAATCAAATGTTAATGAACAGTTAAATGTAAGTATGTAACCCTCTAATACCTGAAATAATTTCATGATTTTCAATCAAAATATAAATGAATTAAGCCCAATACTCCACGTATATTATTTTTAACATTCAAATTCGTTTAAAAAATCATTTATTATTACTTTAAAATTTATCAAAAGTATTTGGTTATTGACCATTCTTTCTTTTGATCAAGAAGCGTTGTCTTTATATGGTCAATGCACTACTCTAATAATCAAGAAGGTCCCAACTTTGATATTTTTTTCCTTGAACATTTATCAAAATTCATACCATATTTAATCCACTCAGTAGTAGGTTAGGTGTGGATGTGCCCACACACACACACACACACGTAATAAAATTGTACATGATTTCCGATCCAACTTAATTTTTGTTACAGTTGAATTGTTTGATTAATGATTTGAGTAATCAAAATCGTCTTTGCTCAAGTTTTGAACTTAACGAATTTAGTTGAAAGTTTGATTGAGAATTTTGATAGTCAGTTTCTTTTTTTTTTTTTTTTGTCAAAAAGAAAAATCTACAAATTGTTGAAACTTAATGTGCATTGAATGCGTCCATAAATTGCTAACCTTGTTAATTCACGCAATGAATGACTCAAATGTAGATATGGAAAAAAAATTCCTCTTATCCTGTCTTTTAGAGGAAAATAAAATTCAGAAGAAGAACATTCCTTTATAAGATGAAAATTTGACTATTAGTTAGTCTTTTATATGCTGGTAGAATATGTCAACTTTTGCGATATCAATTTTTCTCAAGTGTCCCTTTATCTCACAAGGATCAAATTTCTATAAAAGAAGACAAAAATGGAACCTAGAAAACAAAAATTAAGTATTCATTTAACTTCTAATCCAAATCTTATATTAAATTATTGTTTTTCTTTTCATTTTTTACAAGGAACTGTCTTGGTTCCAAATTTATGAAACCAAGTGGTCTCGAGTAGCACAAATTGTCAATTAAATTATAACCAAAAATAGGAAAAGATATAGACCCATTTTTTAAAAATTTTAAACATTAAATTCAAATTGTATTGAGTTATTTTAATGTCACGAATCTGACATTAGTAACAAATGAAATGAATCTTGATTTATAAATAAGAAATTTCTTTTATCTAATAAACATATTTTTTAAATTAAAAATACAAATTCTTATAAAAATATATTCAACTCTTTATTAATATGAAACTTTTATAAAAATATTAAAATCGAGATAAATCAAAATCAAGGTAAGTAGCCTTGACTTTATAAGAAAACATGAAAAATTAGATGACAGCTTGCTTACTTATTAGGAATTGGATAGCAATTGGATTAAGTTCCTAAATCAAAAAAGTTTAAGGCGTAATTAACAATATACTATTCTAATACGATCACTAATCACAAGAAGGACCACTCCCTTAAAAGCGCGTAGGAAACACTCTCCTTTTTCTCTTTCTAAAAAATCTATGCTGCAGTGTATACCGTGTGCCTAATTATGTTATGCCTTGTTTGTCTAGCAGGTCATTGAAATGTTTACTAACTACAATTATTGTAATTCTTGTTAGTATTTTTAAGGAATGTTTCTTTGAGATTGATGAATGTTTTCATTAACTGTACAAAGAATTACATTTATTCACAACATTATCAAATTTGTATAACCTAAACATGTAATAATTTGAATGAACAAGATGATGGTAGTCATAGAGATGGTAATTCTAATAATTTGAGATATTTAATTTATTTATTAAGTTCAAACCCTTTTTATCTTCATTTTAGAGCAACACATCACTTGACGTAATGACAATTCAGTTATAAAAATATTATAGAGATATATAGGGTCATATAAATGATATATATATATATATATATATAT
This sequence comes from Theobroma cacao, assembly GCF_053813885.1. Taxonomy (NCBI): domain Eukaryota; kingdom Viridiplantae; phylum Streptophyta; class Magnoliopsida; order Malvales; family Malvaceae; genus Theobroma; species Theobroma cacao. The sequence continues at coordinate 38,001,448 of NC_142642.1, forward strand.
ATATATAATTGCAATAGTTGTCATTTTTGCTTTCCTATGCGCTTTGCCACAACGATGGAAGAATTTGTGAATATAAAATAACATCATAATATAATAAGAATGAATTATAATTGTTTATGAAATTACCTTACATGTAAGATTACATTCGTTTAATCATAATATGATAAGAATGAATATAGTTATTGATATGGATGTATTTGTTCACATCCGATAAGACGTATTTTTAATACAAAATATATTTATGGTAGATGAAATTAAGAGACTAAATAGGGTCATTTTTAGAAATAAACAGTAAAATTGAAGTATGACATATCTACTACTATATGATTAAAACATGGTGGATGGAGATAAGATGGCATGGATGGCAAGTTAAAAAAAAAAAAATCCCAATAATGAGTGCGCCCAAACAAGGCTTGAGGATTTGAAACATGTTGCATTGTAAAAGGACGATATCCCACGCGCCGTAAGTTGAAAATGAAAGAAAAGACTATCGTGGCACCAAACAACCAATAAAAGGGAAAATGAAATAGGTTTGGATTGGGAAGCTTAGATTGAATTGCAAGAAAATGATAAAAGAGAAATATAAAGTACTAAAATTAGCACAAAAAAAAAAAAAGAAAGAAAGAAGGAAAGTAAAGCCTCGGGGTGGGGGGTGGGAGGGGGGGAGAGAGAGAGAGAAATAAAACAAATCTTTTGGGGTGTGACGAGGACGTTTTGGTTCGAAAGAGCGTCCAAGTTCTCTTCATGTAAGAAGGTGGGTCCCAGGCTTTTCCCTCTCTTCTTCGCCTTGTCTCTCTCTTCCTTTTTTTAATTTTTTCAGCTTCTTACAAAAACAACGGCGCTAACTTACATATATACATACCCCTTTTCCTTTTCCTCTTAAAACCTCTCTCTCTCTCTCTCTCTCTCTCTCTCATTTCTTCTGAGAAACTGTTTTTCGGTTTTTGAGTTTTTTGGGGTGTGCTTCTCTGCTTTTGTTTGAAATTTGAAAGAGAATTTAGAGGAAAAAACAAATATTAAACAAAAAGAAAACCAGATTGTTTGCTATATAAAGGAAAGCTTTGAAGAAGGAAAAAAGAAGGGGACCCAAGTCGACCAGACCAGACATAAAACTCAAAAACCACCTTGTTCTAGCCGCTTCTTCTTATTCTTGTTTGTGTTATTGTTGTTAGCTTCACCGCCTCCTGGTTTGGTTTTTGTTTCAGCGGTTGAAAAAAACAAAAAATAAGGAAAATACCCCGGAAGCTTTTGGAATAAAAAAACCATCTTTTGTTTTCGTTTTTTCTTCTTTGGTTTTGGTGCTTTGAACCTGTCAAATGAACGGCGAGTGATTGAATTGGAATGTGAAAAACTTCTACTTGGAGTCGTCGAAGATATGTCTCTGGCTTTGCATGTGGTAGAAACTCAAAAGATCTGAAGGTGGTTCTTGTCCTGGCTTCGAGTTTCAGGTAAGTTTTTCCTTTTTTGGTTTTTAAATTTCCGGGTTTTCTTTTTTGGCATATTTTGAGGCTGCATTTCTGGGATTATCAGTCAGAAGAAATGGGTTGGTTTCTGTTGCTTATACTGGTGTTAAGGTTTTTTTTTTTTTTTTTGGTTTCTGGGTTATATTGTTTTTAAGTTTTTTTGTTTTGTTTTGTTTTTGTGGGGGCTGCCCTTCGAAAGCTTATTCCTTTTTCCTTTTTTTTGGGTTATATAAGCTATAAAAAATTGTATTTCTTTTGAGTGAAGAAAATGTCGTGTTCTTTTGTTACTGTACTATTTGATAATTCATATTATATAAGCTAATAAAAATCAGATAAGATTTTTGGGCTAAATTATTTTGACCAACCAAAATTAATTAAGTTTACTAATTCTGGGATGTACAGTGTTTTAGATCTTAATTCAATGCTATTAAATCTAATATTTTGGTGGGTTTTTAATATTTTTCGACAGTATTGAGTCGTCTTTCTATTACAGGCAATGAGAATTGAAGCTTGGAATTCTAAGTTTGTAGCTCAGGTGAGCTGTGTTTCAGATAGAGGCGTTAAGTGTTTAGAAATAACTGAAATGGTTTATCAATAAATGGATTGAAAAAGGGTAGCAGTCCGTTTGGATGCAATGTTAAAAGCATTAGCTCCTGGGCTGTTGATTTCTTCACTTCTCATATCGGTATCAACGGCAGATAATGGCTTTCCGAGGTGTAATTGTGATGATGAGGGAAGTTTTTGGAGCATTGAGAGCATCTTAGAGACTCAAAGAGTGAGTGATTTCTTGATTGCTGTGGCATATTTTTCGATCCCTATTGAGCTGCTTTACTTTGTTAGCTGCTCAAACGTGCCATTCAAATGGGTCCTCTTTCAGTTCATCGCCTTCATTGTCCTATGTGGATTGACCCATTTGCTAAATGGGTGGACCTATGGCCCCCATCCTTTTCAACTTATGTTGGCTCTCACTGTGTTCAAGATTCTCACTGCTTTGGTCTCATGTGCCACTGCTATTACTCTTATCACGCTCATTCCTTTGCTTCTCAAAGTGAAGGTGAGAGAATTTATGTTGAAGAAAAAGGCTTGGGACCTTGGGCGGGAAGTTGGTATTATAATGAAACAGAAGGAGACTGGATTGCATGTCCGCATGCTCACTCAAGAAATTCGTAAATCATTGGATAGGCATAACATTTTGTACACAACAATGGTTGAATTGTCCAAGACATTAGGTTTGCAAAATTGTGCTGTTTGGATGCCTAATGAGATTAAGACAGAAATGAATCTGACTCATGAACTCAAAGGAAGGAACTATTCATTTAATTTTACCATTCCCATTACTGATCCAGATGTTGTAAGGATTAAAGGGAGTGATGGAGTGAATATCCTCAAGCCAGACTCAGCACTTGCTACTGCAAGCAATGGAGAGTATGGTGAGCCAGGACCAGTGGCTGCAATTCGGATGCCAATGCTTCGTGTATCCAATTTTAAAGGGGGAACTCCTGAGCTAGTTCAGACATGCTATGCTATCTTGGTTTGTCTTCTTCCAAGTGAACAACATAGATCATGGAGCAACCAGGAGCTAGAGATAGTTAAAGTGGTTGCTGATCAGGTTGCTGTTGCACTTTCTCATGCTGCAGTTCTTGAAGAATCCCAACTCATGAGGGACAAGTTGGTTGAGCAAAATCGGGCATTACAGCTGGCAAGGCAGAATGCTATGAGGGCAAGCCAGGCTAGAAATGCATTTCAGAAGGTAATGAGTGATGGAATGAGGAGGCCTATGCACTCGATTTTAGGCTTGCTTTCCGTGATGCAGGATGGAAATTTGAATAATGATCAGCGCATTATTGTTGATGCGATGATGAAGACCAGCAATGTCCTATCAACTTTGATAAATGATGTGATGGATATTTCAACAATGGATAGTGGAAGATCCCCATTGGATAGGAGATCTCTCCGATTACATTCCATGATAAAAGAAGCTGCTTGCCTTGCCAAGTGCTTGTGTGTTTATAGGGGATTTGGTTTTTCAATTGAGGTTGAGAAGTCCTTGCCTGATCTTGTTTTCGGTGATGAAAGGAGAGTTTTTCAGGTGATACTGCATATGGTTGGGAGTCTCTTGGATGGCAATAATGGAGGGGGAACTGTAACACTTCGGGTGTTTTCAGAGAATGGTAGTCAGGAACGGAATGATCAGAGACGGGCAGCCTGGAGGCAAAGCTCTTCTGATGCAGATGTACATATCAGGTTTGAAATTAGGATTGAAAGCAATTCTCAATCAGAGGGCTGCTCAACGTCGGACGTACAGCACAGTGGGAGAAGATACCACAGCCATGGAGCTGAGGAACGCTTGAGCTTCAGCATTTGCCAAAAGCTAGTGCAGGTAAGAATGGTAAATTTTTTCTGCTGAGAGAGAAAGAGAGTAATAGAGTATTAAGAACATATAAAATCTGCAACATGATAGCGCATTAAGTAGGATAAAGAGTTTTTATCATCTGATAAGTTGCTGATGAAACGTCCTGCATCTGGTTTTCTATTATTAGTTAATTGCATGTATGGCATGTCATGCTCGCTGTTCCCTATATATGTCTAAGGCTTTGGATGCTTGGATATATTCTGAAACCATATTAGAGTTTTCCATTTGGATGCTTGATAGTTTCTTTAAGGAAGTGGCTAAGCGGGAAGTGTTGATTTTTTCTGCAAGTGATTAGTGCAAGCTGAAATTTTTAATTGTGATGCAGTAAAAGAGGCTATACCCCTATGATAATAATATTTTTTTAATACTACTTTTTGATTAATTTATTTCTGATGATCTCAAAAAAATTTGCAGCTGATGCATGGGAATATCTGGGTAGTACAAAATCCTCAAGGTTCTGCTCAAAGCATGGCACTTGTTATTCGGTTTCAAGTCCGACCATCCATCACCATAACAATGACTGAGTCCGGAGAATCTTCAGACCAGCCACGTTCCAACTCTCTTTTCAGGGGCTTGCAAGTTTTACTGGCTGATAATGATGATGTGAACCGTGCTGTGACTCGAAAGCTTCTTGAGAAGTTGGGATGCACTGTTTCTGCTGTGTCATCTGGATTTGAATGCCTTAGTGCTATTGGGACAGCCTCATCTCCTTTTCAGATTGTTATTTTGGAGCTTCAGATGCCTGAGTTGGATGGATATGAAGTTGCACTGAGAATTCGTAAGTACCGAAGTCGAAGTTGGCCATTGATTGTTGCCATGACTGCTAGTGGCGATGAAGATGTCTGGGAAAGATGTTCGCAGATTGGAATGAATGGAGTTATTCGAAAACCAGTGCTATTACAAGAAATTGCCATTGAGCTTCGAAAAGTCCTGACGCAGGCAAACAAAGTTGTGTGATGAGACCTGCTTTAAGTTGCAGAACTCTGGCAGCCTTGAATCTTTCAAATCAATTTGGGGTTTCCATAGACTAAGAAAACATCTTTTGGCCCCTTCAATTCCCCTACGTGCTTCCTGCATAGAGATGTTACACACACAACCTTCACAGTCAAAATGGTATACAAAGTTAGCTCCTTCACCTTTTCCCCCCTTGATGTGCTCAAGCTCTTGTGCAATTGCATAGATAGTTTCAGATCTAATCATTAGTTTACTAGAATTCTCTTCAACACATCATTCTAATAAAATAGATTACATGCACAGTGCAAAACTAGCTAGATAAAGTTATTGCAGGTTCGAATTCAGTTGGTACAGCAATTTGGGAACATACTTAGAGTGCTATAGTATAGATACAACTTGGCAATTGTAAGGCAGTTTATTCTGTGCCATTTGGAAAGAAATGGTTCATAGACAATTGGAAATCTCTAGGTGAAACATTTCGCAGAAGTTGTATTTGTAGAAAGTTGTTCATCAGCCTGCCTTGTGCCGTGCTAGTTCTGCCTTCTGTCATAATTGAAATTTCAGTTGAACATGATGTCTACTTGCAATCTGCTATAGCCTAGCCTAACAAGTCTTGTGTTGAGTGTCAGTGTTATGTTCAATTTCCTCTTTGATCTTAGTACAAAACGGCTACTCAACATGACAATTGTCAAAGCTGACATTCTTGGAAGATTTTTACCTTAAGAAACGGTCAAAGCTTGAAATCCCAAGGGATATAACAAGTTCAGCAAAGACCATATTCTACATTCTCTTCTCTCCCTTGGGTTAGGGTTAAGAAAAATGTAAATGGTAAAAGCATGCAATGGAATGATCGACCATGTGAAAATATTCAGTTGATGTTGGTTGACGGCGTGTGGTCTTCCCACCAGTGCTTTCGTACCAGGATGGCAATGGCAATACCCTTGCAGCTCACGCATCTGCGGACCGTATTAAAACCCAGCAATTATTTCATTCAGGAAAAACCTATGAACAATGACTGGAATTCGTCCTTCTATCCAATCCATGAACCTGCAATCCTTTCAAACGAGGTTTTACATTGTTTTACGGATTTTCTTCGCTGACATAAAGTGAGCCCGCTGTTCACATTCCCTCCATTCGGTTCTTGAACAGGATGTGAAGACTTGGAGGAAATATTTTTTATTAGGTTTGGAAGAAAAAAGAATGGCACACCCATGATATTGCAGACAAAATTTAATTCACAAGATATGAATTCATGTGCCTTTTTCCAAATACTGGTTGCGTTGAGAAAGTGGGAAAGGATATGATGGGAGAGTATGGGTCAATTTAGACTATTAGCTTTTGCTGTTGTTTCTTTGCTTTCAAGTTCATGCATGAACCCGAGTACGTATATAGACTTAGGTTCTTCGTTCTTTATATATATTTCTCTTCTCCCCTTCTGTTTCAATAATATCACACCACGTGGACCGCTGTCTTATCATACGAACCCCAACCCCAGATTGGGAAAAATATATTAAGTATTATCGGTAACACACCCAGGGATGAAGTTGGTCTATACCATACAAATTTTCTATTCGGGTTATGATTATTTTATTTGGAGGATTTGACCTTTAGATCCTTTTGGAATATTGACCATCCCCCCTTGCCAAAAATTCTTCCATTTGCTGGCTGTCGCTTTTGCTCCCATCAACTTCTACTGCAGGTTCTTCGAATTAGTATTAAGTTGGTGGCTCACTCAACAATCATGATTAGGTAAACAATGCCTTTGGTTGGTGCATTTCAACATTAGCTTGACGGTACCTATGGCATGTTTAAGTTCTCCCTCTCTTTCCTAATTTTAATTCCATTCATCCCTTTCCTATCCAACAATTATTGATTTTTCAATTCTTCACATTTTAAACTTTTTTTTTTTACTTTAAATTGACAAATTAACACTATTATATATATAAAAAAAAATCCGTTGTCGAATTCAGATCTCTACTCAAAATCATACTTTATACAATTACGCGAGTTATTATCATATAAATTTTATGCAAATTTTTTCGTAAGAGTGAAATTATGTGTTTAGTTCCTTATCTAAAAAGTTGAGTTAGGTCACATTTGACAAAAGGAAAGAAAAATTGCCCCACTCTAGAGTTGTAGTCTTGCTCCATAATTTATCATAGAACAAGAAACTTATCAATGAGTGGTGTCTCTAAGAAGGTGGCAAATCATAATGAAGGTGATAGCATTGCTTCTTAAAATATCTAAGGGAATATGATTTCAGGACCAACAACCTGGTCAAAATAAAGAAACATATGCAATGGATCCCAGTACTAAATTATGGCACAACTTGCCCAAAACTTTTATATTTATTGCTCAGAATAACAAGTTGAGAATATGATTTTGTACTAGCTAGTAAAAAAGTGTTCTGCCAGGGGCTCTGCACCTTCACCAAAAAAAGAAAAAAAAAATACAATCAATTTGTTCTTTTCATGGGAACTTGATTGTTTGAAGCAGTGAATCTAGGAGAAATGGCCTGGCAAACCTCAAACCCACTTGTTCATATATTGCTTTATCATAGGGAAGCTAATATGGGCCAAATGGCTTTATGTGCAAGCAAAGTATAAATTAAAATAAAGTCAAGAGTTGCATTGGGTTTTAGATGAAGGATTGGCAGGACTTCCTAATTTGGGGGTTTAAGAACTTAAATTAATGGTTATTGAATTCTTTATTGCTTTTTCACATGCATATTTCCATTTATATGCTGCCCTAATCTGAGCATAAGAAAGAACAAAGTACAAACCTACATTATAGATAATTGAAATTCGAGTTTAATATTATTAAGAAGAGATCAGAATAGAAAAGCAGCTCTTGTCCCAATGGGATCAACATTCAAATATCTTCTTAATATATACAAAAACAAAAAAAAAAAAAAATTAAGTTTGCTGAATTGAAAAAAATTTGGACTTTGCTGTCTGCATGTGGGCTTATTAATTAAGTTATTATATTTACCTAACATCACGGCTAGGATCTAGGGGCCATGTTTACAACCAAAAAGAAGTGGCAAAAATTATTAGTTTTTTAACTATGATTCAGCCATGAAAAAGTTTAATTTAAACATGAGAATTAGGTGGTAATAATTTACTCAGCTTTTTCCCCATTCCTCTTCCAAAAGTCTAATCATTTGATTACAATGGTTGAACTTATAATGTGACAGACTTATCAAGCACAAGTCAAAAAGGAATATATGTATAAAGTTTCTATTTTTTTAAAAGGTAAATTAAAACTTTCTTTTAAAAAAAATTACAAAAACTATCTTGCAAAATTGTAATGTAATAATACATTATAAGAAGGGATATAAAAACCTTATTTTTTATTTGATTTGCGTAAATTAACAGAAATAAATTTATTCGACTATAATAAGATCATTTAACAATTCACCACGAAACACACAACCAAATAGAAAATCTCATAAGCAGAAAACTCTTCCAGAACACGAGAGACTCATCCCACCACACTCAAAAGTGTATCCTTTCTGTTTTTAGTTCTTTTGTTTGATCTCCCTTTTTTTTTTTTCCCTCAATTGTTTGTCCATTAATTTTGGTTTTAGAACTACTATATCTTGTTGGTCCCTATTCCTTTGAAATGAACAATTTTAGCATGTTTGAGTAATGAGAAATTGTCTTAGAATTTTTTCTTAAGAAACAGACAAAAAAAGGGACGGTACCTTTCCTCTTTGTTAATTAATTTGTAATTTGCTTTTGTCAATTAACAAATTAGGGAAAAAAGAAAAAAAAATTAGCATACTTTGAAAAGTGACAATCCCATAGAAAGTGGGTTTTTTCTTTTGTTCCTCTTTAACAAAAAATAAAGGCCTTATACTTACCATCAATTTTGTAAAAGTGTGAGAATCACTATAAAGAAATGACATTTTATTATTCGTTTGTTTCTTGTCTATTAATCTTTCAATCCATTTGGAAATTTGTTTCAATTTCCATCTATCAAAATCAAAAGCAATTAATATCTTAAGACAAAATAAACAAAGCCGTGGATGTAATTGTGATAAAATTTATTGCTTATAAATTTTTCATTTTTTGTGTGTATATGTAAAGATTTATTTGGTTACAAACAAAGTGCGAGAAGCTTCCTCTTATCTTTTAAACCCCATTTTACAGAGTTTGCATACGAATTTGTAGATGAAAATTGTGATTTTCCAACCAATGAAATATTCCAAGTAATGTTATTAAAAGTAAGAAAAGAATGTACAAAATCATAAAATATCTCATTGGAAAGGAATTTCCAAGGTTCCAATTTGAAGGCATGATTGAAGCCTATTGGCGCACTGAAGCCCAATTACTGATCATAAAATCGCATGACAGTGAGAGATTGGCTTTTTTGTTTTTCGCCAAGGACAACTACTGTAGAGATTCAGAGACAATGGAAGAGAGCATCTCTAAATTTGACTACTTTTTGAGTTTTCTTTTGTGCGTAAGATTACTTGAAAGAGTTATGCAACAGACAAGTAGGCACTAGGCGGGCACTGCTTCTTCTTGACTTGTTTGAGAAGAGGGCTGATGGGCCTAATTGGATTTGGAGCTGGGTTTTTTGAACCCAAGAAAAAGCTTTGTGGTTGATGGGCCATGTTGTAAGAAAATTAATGGGCTGGCCTTGATCCTTACTCATTCCATCCTTGGGCCAGCAACTACTTTTGGCACCAAAGCATGACCTTGGAAATGTGAGCAAAGCTTTTGAGAAGGAAATTCCAGGTCAAAACAATCTCTGGCCCAGATATGGCAATTAATTAAGTTGTTTTTTCATTTGCTCAATTGGGCTTCGTCGTTTCTTCATAAAGGCCCACCAAGCACTATGAAGAAGGAGGCCCAGATATACCAATCTTTAATCTTGTTTTTTTATTATTGGTTTTTGGTAGAAAGGAAGGCCGAGACACCAAACTCCAAAAGCAAGAACCAGGTGACACTCATCGAGCTGGTCAAGCCTTTCGCTCAGGCTATATTGTGAAGTCTTTCTTTTAGACTTCCAAAATTGTTTTGAAAAACAATTGTTAACGAGTGCCAGAAGGGTAAAGATTATCATATTTAGTTTACACGAGTCATAATCAAACTATAAATGTGTTTACATTATCATATTTAGTTTAAACGGGTTATAATCAGATTATAAATGATATTTAAATGATAAATTAAATGAGTAATAAACGGATTACAAATTAACAAAATATAATAACACGATTCATTTAATGAGTTAAACAAATTTGACACATATAAGACACAAAATTTTAATATTTTAATTATATCGATATAATTAAAACAGGAAATATAATTATCTTAAATCTAAATTTATTTAATTTTAAATCATATTCGTGTTATATATAACATTATCAAGTCTAACATTCATTAACAAAATCTTTAAACAAATAATATTAGTAGTAATAACTTACCAAACTTGACGATCGAAGGAAGTTTTCAAGGTCGGAAATGTCTGCAACCTGCTGAAATATGACTATCATTTAATTTTTTTTTTAAAAAAAGAGGTCGCTGCTTTTGAATATATTATGTTTGTTGAATACAATTATTTACTACCGCTTGCTGATTACATAAGATTAAGATTAAAATTAAGATTAAGCTGAAGAGAGTCAGTCCAAAGAAATTAAAAAAAAAGAAGTCTACATCAAACTTTAAAACCCAGACATGATATTTTTTTTCTTATTTTGCTGATTATATACATAAAAATAATAGTTCTTTAGTCAATGTAATTACAAAGAGAAAACAGCCAAAAACCCTTTCTTCAAATTGTCATCTAGTGATGACAAACTTATATTAAACTAATTATAAAAAAAAGGGAAATAACAAACCTCAATTTAATTAAGGAACATGTTAAATAAACTAATATGGTTGATTCACTAATCTCCAAGCCTCCCCCCTAGTTGTTAAATAATTTTTCCTTTTTTTAAAGCCGGCATTTCTGCAGCCCCACTCCATGTCTGTAGTTGCTTGCTGACAAATTCAACATGTATGAGCTGTCCTTTTGATTAATTTTATCATTATCTTCAGCATTATTTGGGGGAAAAATGTTTAAAGCCCCCTTGGTCTGGCAGATGGAAAAATGTGACATTTCATTATTTGACTCATATGATCAAGGTCAAATCTGAGATTTAATTAAATCAATTTCTTGTAACAAATACTAAACCGTTTTCACATCTCTAAGGATTTTGTTGGGTTTTGAGTTTAATTATTTTCAACATTCTAAGATGTGTAATTGGCTATCTTGAGATGGTAACCCACAATATTTGAACATTATTACATTCTTAAAAAGGGCGATTTCTTGCATAATTGAAACCCAATCTCAAGTCTTACTTTCCAAAAAAGGAATATGCCCTTCGTTGACTAAGAAAGTAGGGAGGGTAGAAAAATAAAGGGGAGAAAGCCTAGTTGATGTTCATTAACTTCAAGGAAGCTGGTCATGTCAAGGTTGTTCATCACTTTGGGTTTTGCAATTTGATTAAGAAATGATGTAGTTTGGGATGGTTTGTAGCCGTTGGTTTGATTTAAGAGTCAATAGGTGACTAATAAGCTGTCAGCTCTAACAACACCAAATCCAAGTCACTACTGCACTATAAGACAGTACTTTGACCACCCATCATCTCCAAATCTTATCAAAATTTATATAACTATATATAATCAAGAAAGGAGAATTCTATTTTTATGTATATTTTGATTCCTTTTAACATAATACGTGTTAATAAATGTGAATAATTGTATTAAAGATGCTCAAATCTGCATTGGAATAAATTAACTTAAATTATAGTAAATTTGTTAAAAATTTTCAAGAAGCACCAGTGGTCTAGTGGTAGAATAGTACCCTGCCACGGTACAGACCCGGGTTCGATTCCCGGCTGGTGCATATGCCTTCTCGGTTGCTTTTAAATATTATTTTTAGTGCAATCGTTTTTTTTTGAAGAAAGAAGAAACTTTTTCCTCCTAGGGACAAACACTGTCCTCCCGCATTTGACGGGAGGGAAGCAACGGGCGGATTTGTAGGGACCAAAAGCCACCAGAAGACGCCCACGTGGAAGCACATGAGGAGTTGACCGGTCAACATCGGTTTATTTGGGTGTCCCATTGCAAAGGTAAAGATTGGTGGGTCTCTTCCTCTATTGGATACTGATAGTCTGATACCCTTTTTTGTCTGCTACACCCACTTTTACCATTTCTTTTTCTTCATCCTTTTTTTTTCTTTCAACATCCTTCTAGGGTTTTGTTTTGGGCAGCTGATTAATTTTGCTGAATTGCATATTCATTGACTTATCTAGAGCTGATAAATTGATGAATTCAAATAATTTTGGATTTCATGTTTGATACGAAATTGTGATATTTGTTATATGTGAAAATTTAAAATTCTAAACTTAATCGGATGAGAATCAAATTTCAAATTTATGTCAATTAAATATTATATCCGATCAACTCAAAGTGTCAACCTTAAAGATAAATTGTGAATTAAGCAACATAGTCGGGACATATATTAAGCTCAACATGCCTGCCTGTTACTTTTTCCCCATATCACTCAACAAGTCCATTTCTTTGGCTTCATCCTTTTATCCAATATCAAATCTAGACAAAGTATCGATATCTCGAAGTGATTCTAGCTTGGATGCCAATCCAAGTTAATTTATCAGTATTATTGCTGACAAACATACAATCGATGGGAAAAGATATAGTACACTATATGTATGCAACGAAAATGACATGAAATTACTGGGAAAGCATTTGTGTTTACACCTTTATAGATTGGTTTAGTATAGTAAATAGTGGTTTTATATATTTTATTTGTGTCGGTTTATTAGGTGAGCACTTCAAATTGGTTATTTCTTTGTTTATTTAAGGGATTATAACATGGATATCATGTTTAATTCATTTTTCCACAAGAATCAATATGTAAGTTAATGCGTAAGCCATCAAAATTTCTTAGATTCATTAAGATAAGTAAGCCATTTAATAGTCTTAGTTAAGTATTGTTGGTGTATTTTTGAAATAAAAAATTATGTTATATAATGAAAAGCTATCTTAACTCAAAGGTTATGTCACATAAAGTGACATAATGTGACTATTAGATTGTAGGTAGGTTTTTCATGTGAATGGTTACATTTTTTAATAAAATGATATTTAAAAGTTATAAGACAAATTGAAAAAATATCACAACTCAAAAGTTTAAATATGAAAAGTTATCGTTTCAAACTTTAGCTTAATGATTATGTTTTATAAAATGAATGGTTGTCCTTTTATAGGGTGATTATTGAAACAATACTTTTATTCAAAAATTGTGTATTACAAAATATAAAGATGTCTTTTAGACAAAGTGATGCCTTAATAAAAGGGTCGTGTCATAGATGAAGAGATACTTTCAAGCCTATATAAAAGACTTACTATCAATCATTTTGATACAAAAAAAAAAAGAAGATATTAGTAGAAAAATAAAGAGTAATACAAGTGTTATGTTCTGAAATTAAACATAAACACTTGAGTTCCCATCATCTATCAAAAGAATCAAATTCTTTATAATCTACTTGCTACAGAAAGTAGGTTCTAAGGCCGAATAACTTTGCAAATCCTGTAGTGCATCTAGTAATTTACTATTTTAAAGTGCAAAGACGAAGTCAAATGTTGGTTTCATTGTATCTTTAAGACTATTGGCATAAGTTGCCTTTTGCATACCGAGTGGTGAGGCCGAAATAAGTTTTAAAGATAATATCTATTGAAAGGCTCGCCTTAAAATCAATTTTGCCAGTTATTTGAATTTTATCTAAACCCCATTTGCACAAACAATTTTAAGACTTATTTTTTATGGTATTGGAATTCAATGGTTTCCTTAAAAGAGATATACCAACATCATTTAGCTAGACTTCTTTGAAGAAGGAAACTTTATTCGTTGGCAAACGATGGATCGATTTGATGGTGACAAGGAAAGTGACAAAATGGTTCCTCATTGGATTACAAGATAAGTTTTATTTCTTTACTTGATATGCATGATATTGTATTTGACATGCATGGAAAACGAATATTAGTTGAAAAGAAAGATTTTGTTATATTCATGTATGATCTTGATATGGATAAGGTTTTTATTGTGTCTTCTATAATTGACATACTTCTCCCATCATGGAGAGACACTAAAAAAACTCTAAAGCATAAGAAAAAAATGATGTCTCTCAAGGACCTTGGTAATCACTTTCGAATAAAAGAAGATTGTTGCAACCAAGATGAAGTCACAAATAAGATGAGGAGGATAAAGATCCCAAAGTAAACCATCTTAAGTTTATGAAGATCCATGTGATGGAAGACACAAGGCTTGGGTATGTGGCATTCTTATTATACATTAAGGTATAATGATGCCAATATGTAAATACCATCAAGGTTTATGTGATAGGTGGGTAAATGACATTCTTATTATACGTGAAAGTATAATGGTGTCAATATGTAAATTTATCATTTTGGTATGTGGTGCATTCCAATTTTACGATCAAAGGCAAAATGGAGCAATATAGATATTCAATATCTTTGACATGGCATTTTTATTATGCAATAAAGGTACAATGGTGCTTGTGTGAACATATACGTTGATGTGTTAATTTGACATTTTGATTGTACATTAAGGTACAATAGTGTCAATTGAAAAAGAAGGGAATGTGTATAAGTTTGTAAAATCTTTGTATGAATTAGAACAAACACTTAAACAATGACATCAAAGCTTGATGAGATTGTACTAGCTAATGACTACAAAATCAATCAATCTAGCAAACGTGTCTACAGTGAGTTATAAGTGTCATCGTTTGTGTATATGTGGATGACATATTAATCTTTGATACCAATTTTGGAATAAGTGGAAGACAAAAAAAGTTCCTGTCAAAGAATTTTGACATGAAAGATATAAGTGTAGCGGATGTTAATCTTGGTATACGAATAATGAAAAACACTAATGACCTAATATTATTTTAATCTCATTATATTCAAATGATTAGAATAAAGTATAGTTAGTTAGATTGTACGCTAATGTTTACGCCTTATAATCTAATATAAGGCTAGTACCCAACAAAGAAAAGCCAATAGGACAAAATGAATATGCAAGTATTATTGGATGCCTAATATATGCAATGATGTATACAAGGCTGGATATTACATTTGTGATTTGGATGCTAAGTCAGTTTATAAGTAATCAAAGTAAAAAATATTGGTATGTTGTTCATAGAGTTTTAAAGTACTTAAAAAATATAATGAATTATGAAATTTTTTATTTAGGTTTTCCTTTGATTTTATAAGAGTATAAAGATGCTAGTTAGAACTCAAATAGAATGAATCATACCTCTACAATTGGTTGGATTTTTACAATTGGTGGGGGTGTTGTTTCTTTGGGTTGTAAGAAACAATCTTGTTAAGCAAGCTCCACTATGACGGTTGAATTTAAACCCTTAGCATTTGCCATCCAAGAAGCAGAATAGTTGAAAGATTTACTCTACGAAATTTTGTTGTGGCCTAAACCAATGGTATCAATCTTGATACATTTTAATAATAAAGTAATGATATCAAAGGCATATAATTAAGCATACAATGGAAAGAGTCGATTTATTGGACTTCGACATATATAGCATTGTAAGACAAAGAATTAGTGATGGTATAGTCACTATAAGTTATGTGAAATCTTGTGAAAATTTAATGGATCTATTTACCAAAGGTCTAAAAAAAGACTTGGTAATAAAGACCTCAAGAGGGATGGGTCTCAAGCCTATCAACTAAATCTCCAATGGTGGGAGCTCACCTTGATGCTTGCAGTTGACTTACAAGTCTTGGGTATTGACCATTCTACCACATAGTGATTACAAGCACCGATTTATATTTTTCATCCTGAGGTGTGTAGTGCTTGATTCCCGTTATGTGTAAGATGAGGTTGAACAAAAGTTCTTAATAGACCCATAACATGTATATGTTGAAGTATTATATGATGGAGTACTTCTAATGGGGGTTACTTATATGAGTGGAAGTATGGCTGCTTCTAGGAGCTAAATGCTTGACTTTTATAGCACTCATGACTGGATGCAGAACACAAAGCTATAAAACATGTTGGCAAAACTAAATACAAAGTGAGTGAGGAAGCTTGTGTGTTTAATGGCCTGACTAATTAAATGAAAAATCGATCGTTTAATGTTTGATCAACCACTCAATTCAGATTAAAACCACCCACATTCATTAAGTGAAGGTTCAAATCTATGAGATACCTTCATTTATGCATAAAATTCTCAAATTTGTTGGTATTTGAAAATTTTGAAAATGGTGAGAGATTGTTGGTATATTTTCAAAATCAAAGGTTATGTCACATAATGAAAAGTTATCTTAACTCAAAAGTTATGTCAGGTAAAGTGACATAGTGTGATTATTGGATTGTAGGAAGGTTTTTCATGTGAATGGTTACGTCTCTTGATAAAATAACATCAAAAAATTATGAGACAAATTAAAAAAAATACAATAACTTAAAAGTTTAAATATGAAAAGTTATTGTTTCAAATTATAGCTCAAAAATTATGTTTTATAGAATGAATAGTTATCTTTCATAAAGTGATTATTCAAACAATGCTTTTATCTAAAGGTTGTATCTTGCAAGATGTAAAGATATCTTTTAGACAAAGTGGTATCTTAATGAAAAGATTGTGTCCTTGAAGAAGAGACATTTGCAAGCCTATGTAAAGAACTTACTACCAACCATTTTGATACACCAAAAACAAATAAGATATTGGCAAAAAAAACTCAAGTATTATTTTCTGAAATTAAATATAAACACTTGAGATTCCATCATTTATTGAACGAATCCAAATTCCTTATAATCTACTTATTGCAGAAAGTAGGTTCTAAGGTTAGACAACTTTGCAAATCCTTGGGTGTATCTAGCGGTCTACTATCGTTAAGTGCAAGGATAAAGTTAAACGTTGACTTCATTGTATCCTTAAAACAATTGGCATAATTTTCCTTTTTCATACTGAGTGGTGGGAGTGAAATAAGTTTTAAAAATAACGTTTATTAAAAGGATCGTCTTAAAGTCAAATTTACCCGTTATTTAAATTTTATCTAAACCCCATTTGCACCAACAAGTATTTCCGATCTAGCACTTTGGAAACCTGAAAGATAATTATGTGTAGGACTTTCCCAAGGTTTGGATGAGAGCTAACTTCAATGGTAGAAATATATATAACTAGTTGGTTATTACAACACCAATTAATTGGGGTCCATGCTCAATTAATCATTCCATTAATCATCTGTCAATTGCGTTGCTTCAAGTGCTTGAATCTCTCATCTCTTAGTCATATCACCATTAATTCAAAGATCAGTGTGGAAGCTGCTAAATTTAGGGCTTGGAGTTATATCCTGATTAGCTAGCTAGTCCAATAACTAGGTGAGATTTGAAGTCAATAAAGCAAATTGTGGGTGAACTCAAGCAATGTGAGACGCATGCCATCTGACCAACGTATTAAATTCTAATTGCCATTGCTAATCCATTAAGTTGAAAGTCTTATAAAGCTACATAAAGTCTGTATATAATTACCACCATAGCTCCAACTTCGCATCTTAGAAGTATTTGAATATATATAGTATCACATTTAATTAAAATATCGTATAAACCTGTCGTGTACGAAACCTATATATATATATATATAAAATAATCTAATGTCTGCCAAGCTAATATGGTATTTAATTCACAAATTTTTATCAATTATGTAACTGACTAGAGTTGTGCTGTTCAGTTCAGTCTTTGGATTATGTTGCTGTCCGCAGTTTATTTTGAGTAACTTTTACATTTTATATTTGTTAACAATATATGTATGCAATGCAAAAGCATCATGCATTTCAGCATTTGTTAATAAAAAAAAATGTGCGGAAAACTGTAATAACTCATTTTAAATGGTGCAATTATGATAGGTTATTTATTTTATTAGATTTAAATAATAAACAAATATGTACAGCTAAATTATTTTAGAACTTTTTGGCACTGTTTCCTAATAGCTTCCTTTTATTTGTTTATTGAATTCTATTTTGGCTCGTGGGATTCATTTGTGTTTGCCTCTAGCCATTATGAAATTGAATGATTGGCCTCAAAGGGTGAATAGAAAATTCCAAATCCTACAGCATATTGTATTTGTATTTTTTGGGGCTTTGAAGTACGTATGCAAAAATTATCAATCATAACATGACTAATATTCAATCACAGTTACAAGCCTTGTCAATCATTTGATAAGAAAGGGAAGGGGTGAATCTAGCAGTACTTTCAATCCCTTTCCACTATTAATGAAGATTAGAGACTTTGAGAAGGAGAGTTTTTCCATTTTCCTAACCTCCAAAATTTAATGGAAATTTGTTCATCTTAAGATAAACCCCTTGTAAGTTCATCTTAAGAAGTTCAAAATTAATTGTTGCTAATTTCAATTAAAACGTGAAAATCAAGCCAATTAAAGAAAGGAAGAAGCCACTCAGGCTAAGCAATCTCTACAACAAATATGATCCCATGAATCAAAAAAGAAAAAATTAAAGTAAAAAGTAAAGAGTAATAGATAAACTTGAAGCCACATTCCAGGCTTTGTTTTGTTTAATTAATTTGTTGACACACTTTATGCTTAGCAAAGGCTATTGCTAATTCAACGAATCCATGCCTAAGTTAAATTCTGCCTTTTATTTGTAATCCCTTTCAAAAAAAAAAAAAAAAAAACAAAACAAAATCCAAGTCCAATTGGTTCTTTGAGATTAAATTAGGTCAAACTCTTTGATTCATTGGATCGAAAAAGATGACGTGTACTCCACAACAAAAGGCAGGGCGCCATTGAATTTTAGCATCAAAGGACTTGAAAGAACAATAAACAAAAGAAGGGTTTCGACATGTTTTTGGATTTCTGTTGGATGATGTTGGCTGCTGCCCCACGACTAAATCTTATTAAATTTAATCACTAGATTAGAATAATAATTAACCATCTTTATATGAGTGGTCTACATTTCATTAATGCAAAGACTTAATTAGTGGATTCCTTTTCAAATTATTGTAAGCTGAAAATGGCTTTCTCTCTCACAATCTAAAAAGAAAGCTAAGTAATGTGTGTGCAACACAGCAAGTGGTAGGGTGCCAACATTTGGAAAGGCAAATGGAACAAAAAAGGGGAATATATTTTGTTTTTAATTGGTTCTTTTGATTGTGATTAATTTAACTGGGGAAAAAACAGTGGTAATTATTGAACAAAAATGGGGTCCATTGATGTTGTGACTTTAGCGTTGGAATGTTGTATCCAAGTTGTTAAATTTCGAGTAATATTTTATTAGGGCTTATTAACTATGACACGTGAATTCATGTGAAGAGGGTCCTCCATGTTCTTAACCTCTTATACACCTCTATGATCCTTTGAGTGTATTGATGGAACATTATTCTAAACAGCTTGATTAAAGTTGTATTATAGTGTATTAGGTGGAATATAAAAGTTTCCAATCAGCTTTTCTAATTGTTTGAAAACCTTTTTTTTTTTTTGTTTTCTTATACTCGGTATTGACTGGACTCAGATATATATATATATGTATTGAATGCGATTAACATGTATTTGACTCCGATATAAATATTGGTCTTATTTATATTATGAATTTTTTTATTTATATATTTGAGGTTATGACATTTTTTTTAAATGTTTCATATTTATATATATATATATATATATATTGTGGTACAGTTGAGATTAATGTGAATCCCCCCCAAAAAAAAAAGAAAACCAGAAGAAGATGAAGGGGATAGAGTATTATATTTAAAGATATGATACTCTATCCCCTTCATATTTTTAATTAAGTCTCATATTTTCTCCCATTAGGTCTTAAGACTTAATTGTTTCCTCCAAAATTTTAGTTTTTACTATTTTTTAAGATGATATTATTAAGTCTTAAAATCAGAATGTTATGTTAAGTTTCTTGTCTACTTGATCAAAAACTCTCATGACATTAACACCCAATTTGGCGAAGGAACCTCTAGTTAAAAGTTGCGTATGGGTATTTTCATAGAAATCTACAAGTCTACGACAGCAATATATGAGTATTAAACATGAAAAAAGAAATCCAATTTTTTTTAAAAATAAAATAAAATAAACTACTGTCACTGATGAAAACCCACATGCATTTCAACTCATGTCCAGTAAAAAGTGTATCATTCTTCTACGATTCCACAGGAAATCCTTGCAATCTTTCACTTAAAAAACAATTTGATTACATATTCAATTCACATCAATATCATCTTTGCAGTTGAATTTTAAAACTATATCTAATCTTACTCGGACCACTTAATTTGTTAATTGATGATTGGAAAAAAGTATGATGATTGCCCTTTTATGACAAAAATATCTTTATCTACTGCCATTGCTCTATTTCTGCTGCTCTATATAGAACCAATTAATCTATAACTTATAACTTAGATATAGGCATGCACACAAAGCAATTCATCAATTTGATGAAGCAAGTTTCGCATCTTTCCAGCATTCTTTAATCAGGATATCGTAGATGTCAAAATTAATCCGCTAATCAAAGTAAATTAGAAGAGAAGTGCTTTTAATGAAACAAATTAATAATTTGATTCATATCAACAGGAAAATTAGGTAAGGTAGGAAAATTGCATAGTGCTGATGAAAACACGTGATAATGCAAAGTCATGTACAAAATCAAATCAAAATGATTTTCTTCTTTCTATTACCCTTTTTCCTTAAGGACAATTAGTGGGAAGAAGAAAAAGATGAAACCCTTTCCTCTCAAGTTGCATCTCTTGAATATGATGAAAGGATAAAAAAAAGTAGTGGATGGGGTTAAGTGAAAATTATTCGAATGGTTTTCTTCTCCCCCCTCTTTTCTTTTTTTTTTTCCTTTATATTTCTTTTCCTATGATATGTTACAAGGTATATTAATTATTTTTTTTCATCTTAAACAATCTAATCATACTGTTATTGTCTTCTCCTAGCTAGTACATTCAGCCAGCTATATCCTTCCAATTAATTGCCTTCGACTGAGCAATTAAATGCTGTTTATTTTCGTTTTCCCCCTTAGTCTAGGATATGGGAACATGGTTCATTTAATTTATTGCTGAAATTTAAGAATTTCATTTCCCATTATACCTTAGTTTAATTACCTAGCTAGCTATAGTAGATGTTGGACTGAGCCAATTATAGAGTAATAACACTCATGTTTAAATAGAAATTCAAAATTATTTATCAGGGTGGGAAAATGGGAATCATCATATGAATTTCCTTATATTATATGAAGTCCAAGATTCCGACCATAAAATAAGCTGATCTGCTTAAAATTAATTGTTAGAATAAGACCTGGAACATAAGGTGGCTAGAAGCTGGGAAGGAATAAGTATTCTAATATGAATATATTTTGTCATGCATATGACAATTGTTGAATTTTATAGGTTAATTATAACACAATTTAATAAGAAAGACTTTGTTTGTTAATTGGGTTTAGACAATAATTTAATAAGTAGACCATTACTAAAATTTTGTCAATCTGTTGGAAGATATATGTGACGTAGTCATTGTATATTAAACAAGAACGTAAATACTTAAATTCGATCAAGAGAAAGGCATCATATAGATCTTGATATCAGTATAAAATTTTATTGCACTTCGAAGAATAATGGCTGAGTCCTTATCCCAAAAATCATGTGCTTGAATTAAGCTATAAAATTACCTCAAAATAAAGCTTTTTCAGTTAATTTATCTTTTAATTTATACATCAAAATGCTTAAGTCGATTGGTCAGAATTATACTCAATTCTACCAGCAAATTTGTGATCCAAAAAAGAAATTAAATTAATTGACCTCTTCACTTCGAGGGTTTCAAGCATCACATGTGTGAATTCAAAGGGGGGATACAAAGAATTGGTCTTCCTCAAAAATGGCAGAGACACAAGAGCCCTACTGCAATGGAAGAGGGCTGCTTTGGTTTGGTCAGACATGTGGGGCTATTAAATGTATGCTCAAGCAGAGTGATGCAGTAGGCTGCTCCATTGAGGAAATGCCAATGAGAAAAAAAAAAAAAAGGAGAATGTCTCTGGTAAAACCTATAATTATTTTTTAAAAAGTTTTAACATAAATTCTAAAATATACATAACCTATGAAAGATCAAATGATTTGACTTAAAACTTAAAACAGTTTTGGAAGATGTGTGCTTTCTCCTCTTTTTTTTGGGGTTATTCTATTACAAAACCTGTGTGTCTAACTGCAGCATGCTTTTAAGTAAAGTTGCACTCAAACTATACAACTATAATAATAATAACAATAACTTTAAAGAGAAACTACAATTGTTTTACAGGGAAAGCAGAAAAAAATAATGCTGCTCTTGAAAATGAATGTGTATCTATATATATATTTATACATTTATCTTGTGCCCTTTCTGCAGAATAGCCACTGCTATCTTGTTGATAGCATAAAATAATCTTTTGAGGTTGCTTTTTATTTTACTACAAAATATATGAAAGACATACAGACACAAACAGGCATATATGTAGGTGCTCCTTATCTGCCAACCTACAAAATCAAACACAAAAACATGACATGAAATTTAGGACAGTCCCTTTAGTAGTTCATCATCTGTGCAAAAGTGGGATTAACCAAGGCATAAAGCAGGAGATTAAAAAAGAATGCTATTGATTAGCAAAACACAAATCTTTATAATAAGAGGATGCCTTTTCCTGCAGCAATATAAATATTAAATATACATATAGTTTTTTGTATCTGTCTAATCCATCATGCATAATCAAAGAAACTATACTCTACTTAGAATCAAATGAAAGAAAAAAAATATAAAATAAGTAATCCAACCAAGAAAGATATGTAAAAGGGAAAAAACACTAGCTCAGATGAACAATTCAATAATTTGAATTGGAGGATATGGAGAACAATTTAAAAGAGTAGTCTAAATCATCATCTTTTATTGCAAACAGAAAAGAAGCAAAGGGAAAGAGAGAGTTTAATATACAATGAGATCACCCAAGGTTTTTCTCTTGTTCACAATCCCCTCTTTTTGCTATTTTCTTCCAGTCTCTATCTCTAGATACAAACACAACATTTTTGTAAGATCTAAGAAAATTAAGTCTCACTCTCTTATACGAAGCTGCAGCTCCAATAATTATTAGTAAGGCGGCCGCCCATGCGCCCAAGCATAGGCTTCATGCCCTAGTTGCCCTCCATTGGCGAGTAGATTAGGGGGTAAATTGTATATTGGCAGTGAAGATGGATCGGGCAGACCTGTCTGTGGGCCGCTACTTCCAATTGCCGGTGGGGAATTACCTGCTCCTCCTTGGATCTGTCCTCCATGGCCACCACTGCCAGCTTCTTCATCATCTTCTATAGGCAGTCTTTCATAAGTTGCGTTTGCAAATGTTGCTGCAATGACCATAACAGGCCCTGCTGCAATCAGTGAACCTACAACGCTTCCACCAACGACTTGGCCTTGACCACCTGCTAGGTACACCGTGAGCCCTGTTGAGCCTGGTGGTGCTGGTCCAGGCAGAAAAGCCCCCGTTAAAGACAAGATTTCGAACCTTCCATGGAGAGCAACCACAGCTCCTGGTGCTGCTGGTTGTCTTAGTGTAACGTTAGCCACGGAGCCACTGCCGCTGAGCACACAAACCCCACGTTGTCTTCTTCGAGCGAATTGGGCTATGCTTTCAGCTACATCAGTGCCGCTTGCAACTTCCATGACATGGCTACGGAGCGCGTTTGGGCTGTCCCGAGTGACGAAAATGGGTGGCTTAGGCTTGTTTTTGGAGCCTGGAGGACGGCCTCTGGGTCTCCGGGTACCAACCTCGACTGCCCCTTCTTTAGGCTCATCGCCGGTGTCTCTATCTTCATCTTCATCCCCTCTGCCGTTGCTTCTACAGTTGCTCGTGTCGTTCATGGAAATTTCAAGGTCACGTTTGCTTAAGGCTGGTGAATTGCCTGCCGGGTCCATGCCCGGAAGACTCACCTGATTAGCCCACCAAGGATTCGCCAGGGTTGCAAATTGAATTCAACACACAATTAGTAACGAAAAAGAAGAACAAAAGGACCAGAATTGGCGGACCTTGATCACTTTCTTCTAACAAGTTAATTGAAGGGTTTGAGATCAGAGAGAGTTAAGTTAAAGAAGAAGTCAGCAAGGAGAAAGGGTTTGCTTGCTGCCTCAACAGGGTTCTTTTTCTACTCGTTACTTGCCATAACACTTTTCACAAATTTTGATGAGAAAGAGAGAATTAGCTGAGAAGGTGATAAGACAAGGGATGAGAAGGTTGTAGGAAGAGAGAATTAGATGCAATTCCCAAACGCAGAATCAAGTAGAGAGAGAAGAAAATAAAAGAGAACCAACTAATCTCCCTGGTGAAGATGAATCAACTATAGATCAACGACCCAGAAAAATTTGATCAAACAAAGAACCCTTGATAGCATCAAACACAGAGAGAAAAAGAGAGAGAGAGAGAGAGAGAGAGAGAGGAAGAAAGGAAAGAGAAAGAATAAACTAAAGCACTGAGAGAGAAATTTGCAGTATTTAAAAGAAGAAAACGTAAAACAAGATTGGATCAAATGTTCTTTTCTTTCTTTCTAGGTTGAAACTGTGTTGTGTTTTGATTTGGGGAGCTACCGGGTGCGTGCGTATATTACTATTATTAATATATACACTATCATCAATATTATTATCACCACCATTTCCCTTATCATTTTCCTTTTCCTTTTTTTGGTAATTAAAATGAGCTCTCCTTTTAGAGGGCCTTGGAAATTAGGGTTTCCGTGGGGTCGCGTGCGCGTGGGCAGGTGGGAAGCACGTCGTTTTCTCGTGCCCCAACATATCTGAGGTAGTAGTGCACTAGTGTGTATATATATATATATATATATATATATCTATATCCATATATGAGAAAAGCCAGCAAAGAGGAAACAACTACAAGCTTGAGAGAGATCCTAGTAAAACTCCCAGTGGTTGCTCACAACCTTTCCATGCCCTTTCTTTCTTTCTAGTTCGCACATAATCTTTAGTCTATGATTTCTACAGTTTCTTTTTTTTTTTTTTTTTGAGGTTAGGCCTTCAGTCGTTTTCCTCTAAACTATACATAATAATAGCCATTAAGTAGAATAAAGAATTTGGCTACTTGCCCTTTTTTTTTATATGCAAGTTGCAAATGTTTAATGGTATTATTATCAATGTTTATTATTGGCTATGGGCTGCATTTTCATTTTAGATGATACAGCAAGAAAGAGTACGTATATATGACATGGTTGTCTGATATATGGGCGGCATGCTAGCACCGGTGCCACTGCCATTTTCATGTTTAATCTTTTTGGCTTCTCATCATTCTAATTTAGAGGTAGGAGGTAGCTACAATGGCACTATGAATAGTAAGAGACAGCATATCGAAGATTTAATTTGATGAAACCAAAGTAATTAGTCTAATTTAGGGTTGACATGCATGATCTAAGGCCCTTAATTAATTGCTTTAGTTATCAATGATCTTCATTTATAACACAAGGCATGTTGCCATCCTCTACTTGATTTAATTTATCCGAAAGTCAAAGTCACATTACCTTTGTATGAATTGTATATACAGTTTTGATCAATTATACAATATTATCCTGAACTCCAATATAAAAGTTAAGGAATGCTCTTTTCAATCTGTTATTAGTGGCATCACGGAGTAAGCAGTGGAAATTAATTTGGAAGTGAAAAGAGATCACTGAAAACTTGTATACCCTCTCTATGATATGTGGTAATGCAAATTGATCAAGGGTGTACGTGATTTTGCACCTCTCAACAACTAAAATGCAACTTGATCCAAGTTCCCCCATTAGCTAATTTGACAACAATTTGTCTACTTTAATCCTCTAACCAATCCCACACACACACATACATATTATATAATATATACACAATTTTGTTTTTTGTTATAGAATTTAGTCTTTGACTTCTTTCATTGTCGTCATTCCATCACTTTAAAAAAGAAAAAAAAAAAAAAAGAAAATCCATAAATCCAATAATAGACCTTTCCTCATTGCATCTTTCCATTAATCCTCCTTAGAACAATGACCAAACTTGGTTGATTTGATATCTAATAAGCCCTTGATTTTATTAGAACCAATAGCCTCAAGGCTTTTGCTTTACCAATCCTTTTTCTTAATTAATGTACATGAAAAATGGGTGAAAATGTATTTAGACAACATATATTATATTTATAGGTTTATAAAATAATTAATCGAGAAATTTTATGATCAATTGAAGTGTTTTATTAATATACACATGGATAACTATTTTTCGTGATTTGAAAATTTTTATTTGTTTTAAAATGATCAAAGTGAAAAGATATATATTAAGTGACAGTACATAGAAATTATAAATACAATTTTACGAATTTGATATGTTAATTTAAGAGAGAAATAAACTGTTAATTTAAAAGAAAAACGAACCAAATCAAAATAAATCAGCCTACCCCGAAAGAAAAAAATACCCACAGTCCACTGAACTATAGTGGGAGTAGCTCGAACTTGAGCCTAGCTAATGGTGTAGGGTTGTAAGCCATTAGTGAAGCTAGATTCCTTCTCGTTGACACAAAGACTATATGCTATGCTCCCAACAATGGAAGATCCCAGTCCAGCAATGAGCAATTCATCGAAATCAAATTAGTTTTTGTTTAATTTAAGTTAGTCTGTAATTAAATTGTCTTAATTAATTCTGGACTCATTGATCGAACCAAAATTTTGGAAACTGTAAGCATATATCTTTGGAGAGAACAATGACAACACTTAATTAGACCTGAATTTGCTAGAAAATTAGTTATTGTTGCCAAAACCAGGCTGTCTTTAAAAAAAAAAAACATTATCCGTAATCAAGATGTAAGAAGAAAAAAATGAGAAGTCCCCATTATAAAAATGGAAAATGGAAAGTAAAGAACATAGATACATAATACAACTAATTAAAACACGGCTTTTTAAAGATTTATAGACCAATTAATGGAAGCTATGCAGTCAAAGCTAGAATGATATGAGATCATAAAAGAGATTTCTCCATAGCAAATGTTGGTTTTGATGACAAGGGAAATCCAATAAAGTGCAACAAATATGGGCGAGTCAACATCAAAAACCATTGTGGAGCATCCAAGGTGTGGCTTTGCCTTCTTACAAGAACTTAGGGTGACTTTGATTGGACTAACTGCAACATCCATCTTTGCCATTAATCTATATATATAATAAAATCTATGACATGAACATTGCCTTCCATTGAAGCCTTTGTTGTTTGAAGAAATTATGACCAGAATCATTGTGTTCAAGCTCTATGTTCATGACTTCGATTTTCTATTCAGAAACTCAACGTTTAGAATCGAATTTTTCTTTGGTTTTTCAGGCGGCTGGTGAATCAGAATATGAAATATTTCTATGCTATAAAATGATTTGACATCTTTGAATCTGACTCTTTTTAAGTTTAATTTATTTTCATCAAATATCAAAATTTGTAGATGTATTCTGATGTGATGTTAAAAATTTGTATTGGACTAACCAACGCACATAAATCATAATCAAATATATAGAGTTGGCCATCCACACTATTTAGGCAATAAAATTCTTTTTGGGACCACATTGGATTAGCCCGTGGCACCTCAGTACCATTTTTAACATTGTGTTTAGTGTTTGGAGAGAAGGAAAATGTGTTAAAGGAAAGAAATTGATCAAGGAAAATAAGTAGATGTAGATTCACACGAAAAAGAAAAACCCTTATGTAGGGAGGGATATGAAATAAAATCTCCCAGTCAAAATAAAAGTGCATACAACTGCATTCATTATTCTGAAAGAAATCGTCAGCAAACAGGCTTTGATGTGTAATTTTCAACAATAACTGGTTGAACAGGTTGATTGTAGAAGGAAAATTTTTCATGCAATTTGCAAGAAACCATCTCTACAAATGGGTCGATGCAACATCATCAACATGTTCTTACAAGTTACCACAATTCACTATTTCTAAATTCCAATCCTTTCTTCTTCTTTTTTCTCCGTTCCTTTCACCTTTCTTTTTTTTTTTTTGCCTCTTTGGTCAAACAATTATATGCTCAAAACAACATTACAACATTCAAAATGTGGGCCGCCTTCAATACGGTCGAACAGCAGTCTGGAATTTCTTCTTATGATGAGCAACCATGTCAGCAAATGGCAAGCAGTACCAGATTCTCAAGATTAAAAAAACAGGACTTTTGTACCTAGACTTGACATTCAAATCTGTGGATGGACCAACTTCATGAAATTTGTGGTTTCTTCAACCACGGACATATCTAAGCATCCTGCAAACAAGATAAGCAACAGCACAGATTCATTAGAAAAATGCTCAATTATGTCATGTCTTGTTTGTTTTTATTCCTCATTTATCGTATGAACACATCAATGTTGCAAATCGTATGAACACATCAATGATGTATGAACATGCTGAATAGCAAGTACAGGATTTTACGAAGGGTCCTCTTTCCCCTTGCCTGTATTTAGCATGACACTGCTGGAATTTTCAGAAAAGAAACTGGTTACGCCCTCAATGGTCTTAAGGTCCCTTCAGTTAGGGCTTTCAGAAAGAGGGACCTACAATCAAGTCGAAATCAAGAAGAAAAACTAGTTTTGTAAGTGATTTTGTGCACAATTGATGACTCTTGTTTTGGTAAATATTCTGGTCATAATAAATAAGGCAAGGAAAGGATGTTATGAAAAATTTGTCAAGTGAAGGATATCATTTCAGGTGAAAACCGTTCAGAGCTTACAACATTCAAAGGGTGCCTTTAAACACTTGAAAAATAAAAAAAGTCAAAACTCCTGAATTTTATTACTGACTAACTATAATTAGAGACAAGTAGGTTCAACTAATCATGCAAACAACTTTAGTACCTTATATCATCCTTAACATAAACATCTTAAGAGCAGATATAATTAAATCTTGAGAAGTCAAAAGCACCTATGTTAAAGCACATAGCATGAGGAATTATAATCAACAGTAATGAACTAATTATGCCATTTACCTAATTAGATAGTATATAATTAAGAAGGAAACCACAAAGCCCCCCACCAGTGTACACATTCTCCGGTTGGACTTCTTCTCAAACACCTAGAGAATAGCAATCTCATCATATTGAACCATTTTTTTATAAGGAGCAAAAGTTAAGTTTAAATAAACATGAGGCCAAAACAGTAGAGCAGATCTCTTTAGATACCTTCTTGAACCGATCCATGGTGCCTGACATTATACCCCTTGTAGCATCCATACCGTTGCCCTGATTTAGAACAAAATCCATTAAAAACAAGAAACCAGTTCTTTTCACTAGAGTTGAAATTTGAGGCTTAATGACTGTAACCTAAATACCATTCGGTCAAGCAAACGATTATGGCTCTCCACCTCGTCATGTATATCACCTGTTAACTGTAAAAAGTTTATAAATATCAAAATTTGGCAAAAGAGTATAAACCATAAAATTTCAGGCCATTTTTCTCCATTTGTCTAGCTTTGGGCGAAGAAAAACTAATACAATTCCCTACAGCAGAAACAATTCTATTTTGTAAGTAAAGGTGCACAAGACTACCCGCGCACTCACATGAGTCCAGAAAAACATGACAAACAGAAGACTCTCTGTGCTGGGATATGGAATGATATAACTGGTATAAATGGCAAAGAGGTAAAATAAACAATGCATATTGACATTGAGGGGCTCACTAGATGTGCTTCAAATTCAACACGTCAATGTCGCCCTCAAGCACTTATACCAGTATAAGTTTGGACCTTTTGGTACTCATGGTGTAGATGTTGGGGAGTTACTTGGGTCATGCCTAGAGGGATAAAAGAACTGGTGGTGATGTGGAATTCTTCATGCGCCAATAATGGAGCTAAAAGAATTTGGGCGTTGAGCCCCTTCGCCATCTCCTGGACCATATGGCTTTTTTGAAATGATGTTGTCTTTCAGAATGCAAGCTGGGACAGCAAGCAGGTATGGGGCCTCATTCACTTGCGAATGGCAACACAGGCAAATGCTAATTGGCCCTCTCAGCATGGCTTGATTTTAGATGTGTACAGACACCCAAGTTGTCCTACTACCTAGACCAATGGACCCAAGAAAAGAGTTGCCATTAATTGGAATAGACCAGTTGAAAGGGCTCTTAAATTCAATGTTGACGGGGCGGCCAATGGCAGCCCAGGGGATGCAGGTATTGGAGGCATCCTAAGAAGTGAAAATGTAGTGCTGGCCAGATTCCCAAAAAATATTGGCATTGGGGACTCAAGTCTTGCAGAACTTCTTGCAATTCGTTAAGGTTTCATTATCTTTGCCTCCTCCGTTTGGGTTGGAAATTTCTCACTCGTCATTGAGAGTGATTCTCTTAATGCCATGAAGTGGATCAAAAATCCAAATGACGCCCCGTGGAGACTTAGAAAATGGATCTTACACATTGAGAGCTAGAAGAAGATGGTTGGTGATTGGGAAATCTGTCATACGCTAAGGGAAGGAAATAGAGCAGCTGACAATTTGGCTAAGGGGGCTATTCGAAGGGCCCCTGATCTGCTGGAGACCAGTGATGACATAGAACATGGGTTGGCGATTGATGCAGAGTAAGCTCCTCCAAATCAATTTCCCAAGTTGCATTTTCAGTTCTTGTTTTTTATGTTTGTGGAACTTCTACCATTGTTTGTCTAAGTTGCAGTCATTCTTAAGGTCCCAAAATGTATATTGTGGTGGGGATTATGATGCTGGAGGCTCCTCATTGGTTGCTAAGGGATTACTCCAGACTGGGTTTGATCTTATAGGCAACCAGTGGCTTGCCACCTGACCCTTTCTTTTTCTGCAGCCTACTGGATTTTTGTAAGTACTAAGGAGCTGCCTCACTACCTTATGTGGTAGTCTTTTGTAAATCTTTAATGAAATGTACTTTAGTCTGCCCTTCAAAAAGAAAAAAGAAGCACTTATACCAGTATTTCACTGATGCTTGGGATTTTATCATGATGGCCTGGAGAAAAGAATATAGTAGCCCCAAATTTAGCAGCCAATGTATACTAAAAACTTTCTGAAAGATCTGCTTGAGCTTTCTCATGAAAGGTGACTAAAAGAAGCACTATTTTGAAGCTAGCTTAGGATTGGTTTTGATTTTTATCGTTTTTCTAGGTGTGAAGTTAGCTTATGATGCATGCAGTATAAAGGAACTCCAGTCTCACACATCGTAAATGCCAACCCCACAAAAACCCAAGCATCTAACATATGTCCAGAAGACCATGGTAAGTTCACCTAGATTTGAAAAATACGCAAAGGTTTAGATAGATATTTAACATTTTAAAAGTTTCAAATAATGAATAAAACTGCATGGTAAATCTTCTTTGGCAGAACTTACTCTTTTCAGAAAAGCAACTCTGTCCTGCAAGCTGTCTACAGCTTTGTCATTGTGATGCTCCTTAATTTCGTGTGAGAAAGATGAAGAGGACCTGAGACCACCTTCTTCAAGCTTATCAAAGCCATCGAATAGAGCTGATTTTGAAGAACGGTGATCCCTACACAACAAGTGATCATGCCGCCATTTAGAAAATGCGAATAAATACAATGATAAAAGGATCATACCTAACAAACCCAACATTTCTAAAACGAACTTTTCATGCAGGAAAGATTGATTGGGAGGAATTTCTAAAGGAAGATATCAAAATAGTCAGCCACTGAGGGCAAATCAACCATGAATTTTTACAGCAAGTGATACATTAATGTAGCGAATACTAGAAATAACCAAAAGACAACGCACATAAAGGACAACACCAGAAAGATGAACAATTCGAGCAGAGAATCATCCTATGATCACAATTCTTATCATACGCAGGAATACAGACGAATCAACGAAATCATTTGATTTTTAATTAAACTATATGTCAAAAAAACCTAACACCTAAAAAGAAAGCAACAAATCAAAAACAATTCGAGAACCCAATAAATTAAAACGAAAAAAAAAAGCTCATTTCTGTGACTAATTTCCCAAGTTACAACATTTTCGAATAATTCATCAATTTAACATTTAAAACACTCCAAATAATTAGAAACTGCAAATTCGAACAAAATGTGAGGGAAAACACCCTAGAAAAATTAAACCAAATAATTGAATTTTGTGAAATCATATTGATGCTTAAATCTAAAGTAAAAGCTAGCGATAAACCCCCCAAAAACAAAACTAACCTTCTATAACTCATTGCTTTTAGCTCCACTTCCTTTCTCCGATACTGCTTTTGATAAATTTCCAGACTCTCGCTGAGGGAGAAAAATGGCTGTCGAAATTTGTTAAGTGAGGTGGCGAATTCTATTTCCTTTGCTTTTTCTTTTTTTTTTTTTTCTCATAAATTTAATGTGATCTATAGTGTGGGATGGTTGGGCCTTATTAGAGGCCCAAACTGTAAGAGTAGCGAACCCAAGCCCATGTTTCATTTAATATAAGATGAGATCTTAGAGCAATTAGCGGATTAAAAAAGATAATACGAGGCTTCACTTCAGTTGCTTTGATAGTTAATGAGATCCAACGAGGAAGGTACAAAAACGAGCAGTCCATGCTATCCACTACCCACCTATTCAATATTCATTTGCCACATGATGGCACCTGCTTCGCTGGCGTTTTATGGCTGCTGCTGCTGCTCACCATTCATTCATTTTCTTTTTAAAGCCTGACATGATCCTTGCTTGTCACTTTCCCAAATGAATCAGCTACACATATATGTATATTGTTCAACAAGAAATGGCATGTTATCGACCATTTTTTGTCTGCTGAGAGCTGAATGAAGAAAAAGAAAGAAAATTTTGATGATGTGTTGATGAGAAAATGAGAAACTAAACTAAACCCAATTTGAATAAGATTTAATGGCGGAAGATTTGCTTTGGGCACACATGCTAGGAGGTTAGGACCACAGTTTGAATAGAATCATGAATTGTTCCTTTCCACTAGGTTGCCCAGGCCCCAGAGTAGGTTGGTAAAATATAAAATATCAGATAGTCATACATAGGATCAACATGTTACTTGCGTTCTCCACTAAAGCTTGTGACAGTGAAATTGATTTATCTCTTTTTCTTATATTTGGACATTTCCTCTTCTCGGCCAAAATTCCACGACCCAGCGTCAACCCTGTCTTCTTTTTCAAGCCTCTTCACCCATCTTACAACCCTCTCTCAGTTTCTTCCTCCTCCTGAAAACTTTTCATTTCACCCCATCTTTCTTTCTTTTCTTCATGGTATGAACTCCGATTAGCAGAGGCATAATAATAGAGGACATCAATAGAGTACGTCGGAAACGATCAGCCCGGCTAACCATGCTAGTTTTTCAAGCATTGGCTAATCCTAGTTTCACAATGCAAATTCAGCTCAGTAAGAGTGAGATGCATCTAATATTTTTTCTCTACTTAGAAACAAAAAATGATAATTACATCTTGTGAACTTATAGGGAACAACAAAGGTGGAATGAGAGCATAAAAGAAGGCCCCGCACGCCACATAACTAATAAGTGGATGTCCTCATCATCCAAGGGAATAAAAGGGATGACATATAAAATGGGAAATGCCAGCCTTTTATATTCAGTTAATATGCATTGCTCAGCTTTCATGACATTAGGGCTCAGGTACAGGATAGTCAATACAAAATTCAGGAGTGCTTAAAAGTTAAAACCAATGATGCTCTTCTTTTTGCATGCTTAGGACACTGAACACACCATCAGCTACTTTCATGTTCCATCCTTACTTTAAGGGACAGCATGCTCATATGATTCTTCTTTTCAGAAACACCGCTATGGACTTGATCTAAAGCCTTTCACGCTATTGAGTAATATATAATCTAGTGTGAATCTAATATTCTCACAACTAGTAATACGAGGAAATGTCTATATCGACGAAAACATCAGTAGTAAACCATCAGTACTGACTACGGGAGTGCAAGAATGAGTAACAAGTATACTGAAAAGAGATATGAGCCAATACATTATCAACTACTCAAATTGATTCCATTAAACTATGATATGCAAAGACAAACGTAGCCTAAGGAAATAGTAAAGACTGTACAGAGAAACATATACATAATCATTAGAGAAGGAAAATACTTCTTTTTGTAAATTAATTGGAATTATATACTTCGGAAGTAAAGACTTCTCATGCCTTCAAAACTAAATACATTAACCAACTTCCAACTTTGATTAATGAATGCCTTTTCATGCACAATTCAGATATTAACATCTTGTTGAACCTTTAACTGTGTCTTCACATGACTATGAGGATTAAGAAAAATGCTTTACAAACCTCTACAGGTATTCATAAAATTTCAGCAATGTAATCAATTAAGATAAGAAGCTCCATATTGCAATTGCCACTCCATGCAGTCCTCAAAATCAAAACTGCTTGCACAATCCAATAATGCATTTTGCTGATGCTCATAACGACATATATAATTCAACCCAACAAGAAGCTCACAGATAGCTGCTTCAGTCTTTTCCCTATCAGCAAAATACAATGTCTGGAGAAGAAGAACATTTGTCCGAGTAACAATTTGCTGCTGCTCAAAATTCCGCTCACTTTGCCATCGAATCATGTTATGTGCCAATGGAGCAAGCCACCTAAGTATCCCATCCAGAGTTTCTTTCCAATCGTGTGCCAATGGAGCATCATATATCGCCAAATTTTTGACATAGGACTTGAGATTAGTCCTCAGAGACAGTCTCAAACTTGTCGGTAACATCTGATACAAATCATCCCTAGCTTCCTCACCAACCAAATGAGGGTAGCGCAGTAACTTCTCAATGACAATAATTACATTGGCATAATGCAAGGCAAGAGCAGAGCCTCCCACAGTGCAGGGTGTAGCAAATACTGCTAACCTACTTTTAGGACCAAATTGTGCATCATTCAACACACCACACTTGGATTGTCTCTGATCTCCATTCAAAGGAACAGTAAATTGTGGCTGACCAAAAGGAGAGCGATTTGGCCGCTCTCTCTTCACCCCATCATTTACAACACTACAACAACCTGAAATCTGGCTACTCCGGTCATCATGATCAACACTCCCATCACCATCATCATCATCATCATCGAACCTTGAACCTGAACTACTCAAACTAAGGCAATCTGTGAAAAGCCTCCCAGGACTAGTCCCACACATAAAACCAAAATCCTCTACCCGAAACAACCCAACTTCACCCTTCCGAGAATCAAAACCCCGATGCTTCAAACTCACTCCCCTTTTCTCCACCACACCTCTCTCTGAATTCGCAGGCTGACCACCCCTAACACTACTACTCTTACTGAGGGCCCGTTTCAGCTGCCTTGAAACAACTTCCTCTCGATCACAAAAACCCCCACTAACCTTCCCTGAACCCTGCCCACATTCTCTATCCTTTCTCAAAGCAGACTCCCCAAAAACAACAAGAATCCTAGCAAAAAGAGTACAAACGGTCCTTGCCAACAACTCAACAACCTTATCAAACGTTTGGTTCCAAAGTGAAACATCCTTAAGATGCCTAACATCTTGCTTCTGCCAAATCAATTTTTGCTCAAAAGCTCTCTTACTTTCCTCATGTTGGTTTGCTTGAAACTTCTTAGTAGCTTGCTCTAATTCATTCAAAACCTCCATTTCATTATACAAATTTGCAGTCGAATTAACATACCTCTCCATTTTCCTAACCATTCCTTCCATATCTTTAACTAGAAATCCTAATTCTCTAACATCAATATCCCCATTCAAAATATCTCCATAAACATGTTCAAATCCTTGTAAAGCTGGTTCATTGCATTTCTTGCCTAGTCTAGAGACAACACTGGCGACCTTGTTTAATTCATCGAGCTTTTCAGCTAAAGCAAGGGTAAGGAGGTAATTGTCGTCTGAAGAAATTAAGTGGCAAATGCCTTCGGATTTTAAGATCTCGGATTTGAGCTTCGAGATCTCGGGTTCGGACAGGGATTTGTGGAGATGGATGGTTTTGGACATGACATTGGCAACTTCGAAAGACAAGATTCCAACGGTTTCATGTGTTTTTGGGGTTGAGTTGTTTTGGGTGTTCTTTTTCTTAAAAGAAGGCTCGAGAAGAAGAGCGTGTTTAAGATTAGAACTCACCTGGTTTCCCATTTTAAGTATCCAAGTTTCTGCTACCATTGCTGAAGTTGGGCCGCTGCCAGCTGCTGCCTCCTTTGGGTTTCAACAGGTGAAAAGAAAATATCTCCCTAAAGAGCTTAAAATGGGTTCCAGAAGAACAAGGCTTTCCTTTTTAGTTCATTTCATTTCTGGGTTGAAACTGGAAAGGAAAGGACAGAGGGGAGAGAGGAGAGAGGAGAGAGGAGAGAGGAGAGAGTAGAGAGAAGTGTGAGCGTTTGAAAAGTGGGGATGGGTGTATTTGAATGTGGAGTGAGGGTTTTGAAAGTATTACGTTTGTCTGCCATTGGGAAATTCATGATCCTTTGGTTTTACCATACTATCCCCTTCTTCTTTTTAATATTTTTTTTCTGATTGTAATTAATTATTTGAGTCATTACATCGCATTTGATTCAATAGTTCATGCATAATTTTTTATTTAAAAAATAAAATTTTAATTTTAATTAAAAACCTTACATCTACAATTCATAATGATAATTAAATATAAAATTCCTTTCCCTTATTTTTTTTATTTTTTTTAAAAAAATTTGTAATCCATATTGAATGAGCAAGGAAGAGATTCATGGTCCAAACTAGTTTGATATCCTACATTCATTGCATTGAAGTTTCACTTTTATTTTGGTGGTTTGATTTCACCACCAAAATGGTTGGAACTCATGAGTGCCTTGATATTAAGTAGATTTGACCACATAAATGGTTCATTTGGGTCAACAAAAGAGAAGCAACCAACCCAAACAAACACATCTACAAAGTAGTTTGACTTAACCCCCCCGACACAAATATTTCCCTCATTGCATACATAGAGCAAAGACCATAAATACTTTGATGTAGCCCCATTTAATGGAAAGTGCATTAGATTTGCATATAGATGATGATTAGTTAGGTTTAAAGCAAAGATCCCAAAAGCAAAAACAAAAATTATATCATTCCCAAAGTCAATTTGTTGCAAATTATGAGTATCAAGTCAAAGGGTACATATGTTAAGCCCTCTGAGAAGAGTTTCTTCCATGGGAGGGCAAAATGTAAGGTAAGAGAAAATGTTGATTGTGGGACCTTTCTTTCTTAATGGCTTGAGAAAATATTTACTTGCAAGTTTGAAACTGATGGAAATTGTCCATTTTTTTAGATGATTTAGGTGTTACCTGCTCCTCTTTTCCGTTCCTTTTGCTTTGATAATCACACAGCCTTTGGGCAAGTTGTAACTTCTCCATTAGGCCAACTTTTGATAAAACACAAAAGTGAACCCTTCTTTTCCCCCCCTCCCCTCTCTCTCTCTCTTTCGTCTTTTTTTCTCTTTGTTATCCTTAATCCCACGCAAAGGGCAAAACAATAAGGAACACTAATGATTAGAATTTTTGGTCTAATCTAACAAAAAGGAAGTTTTGGGATGGAAAAATGATGCAACTAGAATAAGGGAGGAATTGTCAACAGTTAACCAATAGTGGGAGCAGGTGGCCTGTTTGTGTTACTTAGGACTTATATTAGGCGCCACATGGGTTGGCCACCCTAAACAACAGGTCCAGAAACGATCACATACTGACAAAAAGAAAGTCTGGGATGGGAACTAATGCATTTCCAAGCTTTTAGCCTTAAGTTATGGGGTTGTGGCAATTCCCATTCCAATTTGAATTTCCTCAGGTCAATGACATTAATAAGCTATGATCCTACATTTCTAAATATAATGTTGGGGCTCCTCACTCTCTTTTTTCAAATTAGGGACAGGCTGACAGATTGGTAGTAAGCAACAGCTATGAAAGCCCCACGTTTCTTCCACTAAGATCCCAAACATATGCCTAATAGAATTATGTGAAAGTGGGTTTATTCCTATGTTTCTAAAGTACTTGCCCCCTTGTTTAAGTGCTTCAAGTACAAAATCCTGCTGTTCTTTTGTGGTTGAACAATTCTTTGGAAAAAAGAAAAAAGCAAAGGATGTACAGCTAGCTGCTGGCTGCCGCTGTTTATTTTGCACTGGTACTTTGTTGGGAATTGATAGAGGGAGGGGTTTAGGTAGAAGAGAGAGGACCACGTTCCCTTTCCCTTTGCATTTCATTTTCTGGCCCTTACCCTGATACCCTCTTTGCTTATCAATTGATTTCAACATGCCTAGTTGGCCTTGTAAGCCTTTCCATTTTCCTTTTTATCTTCATCTTCCTTTCTTCACAAAAATGAAAACCAAAAACTTCAAAATAAAACAATCTCATATAAACTTCATCGGTCAATACTATTAGTTATATATCCGAATTTAAAAGTTTCGAATTTAAATACTAAAACCGAAGAAATGTAATTTATGAACTTGGAAAGATAGTGATGATGGCTCCATTTATAAGTAATTGATAGGCATCCTTCACCTGTTCCAAGCATATGGGACCCTGTTAACCTATCCAACCCAAGAAAAAAATAGAGTTTAGAGGAGAAGATGCGTTGCAAAGGAGTAATCAGCCAAGCATAAAGGGTTGGTGAATGGTGACAATTTCCGTCCAATACTTTCCTGTAAGTTTGTGTTTGGACTAACTTTTATGTGCAAGGAATAATGGAATGCATCAACAAAGAGTCAAGAGTGCTGAATTTGTCCCCCACACACTCTGTATCACTCCCTTGGGGTCGCTTTTTGATGCAGAATAATTATGTGGAAAGTCACTGTCATGGATGGGGATGGTATTGTTTTCTTTTTTTAGGGATTGTCTTAAAGATTAGATTGTGTTCATCTTTTTGACTAACCGATTGGTTAAGCAATTGGGTGATTGGATCCATAATAATTAAAGTCTTCAAAGTGTAAAATCACTTTTCCTTCAGCAATCAATCAAAGATTCCTTCGTCAAAAAATCTTTTGATAAAAGTTTAGATTAAGCGGGAAAATGTCATTTTTTTTATATTTTTTTTTTACATTTTTTTAAATAAGTTGAGAATTTTAATCTTTTTTTTATTAAAAATGAGATTAAAATATTATCCTATGTCTTTTTTATTTCAGATTAATTTATTAATTTTTTAAATATATTTTAATAAAATATACGGTAATTCTCTCACTCTATTCATGAAATTTAAAAATTTTATGGATCATTTTAGTGGATAAATTTCGATTCAAAATAATCATTAAGAGTTTTTAATTTGTTAGAGGAATATAAGATCCACAATTGGTAAGAGGTCAAACCCAAAGATGGGTTAATTGATCCAAACAATTCATAGATCGTGGGTGAATAAAGGCTTTTTGGACCCAAATCTTATTTCAAACTCTCAAAATGGACTAATTAAACTCCATACGTAAACCTTTATTTCCATTCCTTTAACATATAAGGAACTTAGATTTGGTGCAATATGATGGGAGCACCGTGTTGGGGTTGAAGAGTAATGACTTGATGAGGAGCATGGGTGTAAGAAGGGGAGAGCTCGAACCAGAAATGTTGAAGAATCATAGCCAGTGCCATCTTTGCTTCTATTATAGCAAAATTTTGGCCTAGACAAAATCTAGGACCCCAACCGAAGGGATAGAAGGCGATTTGATCCTTTGATGCTTTGGAAACTCCTTCAGCAAATCTCTCTGGTTTAAATTCTTCTACATCATCTCCCCAGTATCCTGGCTCATAGTGAATCAACAATGTCGGTAACTGAATGTCTACTCCGGCAGGAATCGAGATTCCTCCTATGCTAGTTTTCTTGCTAGTATGTCGACCCAACGCAGTTACGGGTGGATAGAGTCTCAGGACTTCATGCAAGATCATGGATACCTGCAAAATTTCAAACAAAATAGGCTTGAACTCACGCCCTCTTAATCTTCTGCCAGCATAGGCCTTATTTTCAGAAAAGTGCACTTACAACTTTGAGATGGTTTATGCTTTCGGCACTAGGAATTGTCTTTCCACAGATTTGTTGAACCTCTTCTCTTGCCTTTTCTTGCCAATTTGGGTACATGGATAAGATGATCAATGTCCATGTGAGCCAGGTGGCCGTGGTCTCCTGGCCAGCAAAGTAGAACAATTTGCATTCCTCTATGACATCTTCAACAGTCATCTCATTTTCAGATTGTCCTTTGCACTGTAACAACAAGCCTAGTAGATCATTGTTCCTGAATTCTCCATTTCTCATGGCCTGCTCTTTCTTATGGATCATATCCCTTAATGTTGTTTTTATCTCCTTGTCTATATCATATCTCCTTCTGTTCTTTCTTGTGGGTATGAATCTGTAGAAAACAGAAGCGGCACATAATTTAGGCTCTTTTTAAGTACATACATGAGGTTCTATTTAATCAACTGCAGTAAACAACAGGCTAGAGAAAACAGAGGAATTGAACCTAAACCCAGGAATGTAGAAGGAATAGAAAGCTTCAAGCGCCAAAACAACTTGCTCTTTCTGGAGTTCAAATATCCTTTTTCCCTCTTCATAGCTGCTCCCAAAAGCCGTTTGAGCAATAACATCACCAGCAAGATTATGGAACTCCGGTGCAACATCCAATTCGCAAGACCCTTCAGGACTCACCAACTTTGTCCATCTATCAACTAAGTTACAACAACTTGTTGCAAATGCTGGTACCATTTCCTGTTCACCCAGAAACCATTACTACATGTATTCCAATAGCTTTACTAGGTGAGCGACCTATGGTCCATAACATACTGTTTTTCAAGCGTTATCCAGGAGCAAGTAAATCTGCATTTGTCCCCTTGAAACATGAATTTGGAATAAATGTATGATGAAATTAAATCCATAATATTTCATTGTTGATTGACCATACATATTATCAATGTTGAAATTTGTGGGAAAAATGGAAGTAATTGAATAACACTGCATAAAGCTAAATTATGTTTTTTCACAGCCAATTGAACATCCAAGTTGAAAGTTTGGTGAAACAAACATATTCCATCTTCTTTATTTTTTAATAAACAAGAAAG
Organism: Theobroma cacao; assembly: GCF_053813885.1. Classification (NCBI taxonomy): domain Eukaryota; kingdom Viridiplantae; phylum Streptophyta; class Magnoliopsida; order Malvales; family Malvaceae; genus Theobroma; species Theobroma cacao. The sequence continues at coordinate 38,042,327 of NC_142642.1, forward strand.
TTATGCAAAAACGATATTGCCATCAGATTTGCTAATGTTATATGAATGGAGGTTGTAAGAATTTAAAATTGAATAAGCCTATCTGAACTAGAGTTGAAGATTTGGTGCAAGTGGAGGTACCTTCAACTTCTCAAGGTGAAAAGCAGGTGTTATCAGCCTTCTGCGTTTGGCCCATTTCTGGCCTTCCAAAGTTGAGACTCCCAGCTGCAGAAGATCCACCAGAGGGTTTACTGGTGGCTTTACAAAATGACCATTCTTGTCTGTTAATACCAACTTCATCAGCTCAGTGTCCGCCACTATTATACTTGGCCTCGTTTCCTTCCAACTCATACAGATTTTTCCTGTGTCTCATCCACCATTCGAATCCATTAACATTGCAGACAAAAAGCAAATGTGCTCACAATATAACTGCTGTAAATTTTATGCAGAATCACAACTTACCATAGTTTTCCACCATTTGATGGATGAACGGTACTACACGAGGCACGATATGGTGATTCAGAGTCATGGGTTTGGACCTTGCTTCCTTTGAGGACCTGACAACTTCTTTAGTGTCACCATGCAAAAGCTTGTAGGAAGTTCCTTTGATTCCTTGCTGCCTGAAGTACTTCTCCAAGCTTTTGGGTCTCCACCAAACTACATATATTATTCTCAACACTGAGTAGAGAAAAAGTGATGCAGCTGATAAAACAAGGGTGCTAATGAAAATGGAATACTCCATTTTCTATTCGCTCTGCTTCAACTTTTGTTAAATTAAATAACCTTAAATTGAAAGTATGTCTCCACTCTCAACTTATAAACAAGGATTTTATAAGGCTTGTTTCTGAACTATTTGAAAATGACATCCACATTCTTTTCAACCAAGAAAAAAAGTTTCATGGCTTTATACTTGTGCGTCAAGGCAGACCAAGGGGAGTTTGTCTCACCTCGTGTCTTCAATTGCATTGAAAAGAAGTATCTATGTTGACTTTTGAGGAGAATTGGAAAACAGACAAGGAAAAAGTGAGTGTGATTGCCGTGAACCCCAAGCGTATGGCCATGGGCGGACCCATGTTCATGGGACACCAATCAATTTAAAAAAAAAAATTGTTTATTATATTATTTGTTTAGAATTTTATATATTTAATAATATTATCAACCTATTAATATTTTTGTAACTTTGTAAAAAGTGGGTCAAAAGGTAGATTTTATTAAAAAATTTATATATTAATAATATTTAAATATATTTTTTAAAAAATAATATTTAAAAATTATCAAAAATTAGATTTATAAAAAAATAATTTATATATTAATATTTCAATTCTACATGAAAAGATAAAAAAAATTTCTTTTATAATTTAAGATTTTATTAAAAGGTCAAAACCTAAAGTATTTTCTCTCTTCAAAAATTCAAGTCTTACTTTTAAGACTTACAGTGACTTTTCTCCTCTCGATCCTTGACTTTGTTTTTCACTCTCTCAAAACAATTCAATTAAGCTTCGATTGTAAATAATTTTCAAGCCAAGTTAAGTTTTTAAATATTTTATATCTAAATATTTTTTGATTAATTTGATAGTTTTGATTCATAATTATAAAGCACAAGCTACACAATCGAATGAGTGACGAGTTGATGAATGATTGTTTGGTGACATATATTGAAAATATGTATTTGATTATGTTTCTACTCACACTATCATACAACGTTTTCAAAATATGAAAAATCGTCATAGACAATTATAATTTTTTTTAAATATTGTTACTTTGAAGTATTAAATAAATAAATTGAATTTACATTTTCTTTAATTGAATGTTAAAACTTCTACTTTATTAATTTTAACATATTTATTTTTTAATTATGACACCACTCAAAAAAATTTCTAATCCACCTCTACGTATGGCTAATGGCCAATGTAGAACAATATGCATTCCTCTATGACATCTTCCATAATCATATCATTTTCATATTGTTCTTTGTACTGTAATAGTACTGGATTCTCCATTTTGCATGACTTGCTCTATTTAATAAATCATGTCTCATAACATTGTTTTGATCTCTCTGTTTATTTGAATATCTCTTTTTGTTCTCTTTTATAGATGTAGATGTCCAATTTTGGTTAATTTTTTTTTAAATACTATTTACAGAAAAATTATATCAGGGGTGTCTCAAACGCATAAGCACCCAAGGGTATTTCAAGCGTGGAAGCGCCCAGGGGTGTTCTAAGCGTAGAAGCACCCAAGGGTGTTTTAAGTATGAAAGTGCCCAAGGGTGTTTCAAGTATGGAAGTGCCCAAGGGCGTTTCAAGGGCAGAAGCGCCCAGGGTGTTCCAGTGTTCCAAGCGTGGAAGCACCCAAGGATGTTCCAAACGCATAAACGCCCAGAGGTGTTCCAAGTACGGAAGCTCCCAAGGGCATTCCAAGCACAGAAGTGCCCAAGGTGTTCTAGTGTTCCAAGAATGGAGGTGCCTAGGGATGTTCCAAACGTGGAAGCGGCCATGGGTGTTCCAAGCGCAGAAGCGCCTAGAGGTGTTCCAAGGGCAGAAGCGCCTAGAGTATTCCAAGTGCGGAAGTGCCTAAGAATGTTCCAAGCATGGAAGCGCCTAGGGGCATTCCAAGCGCATAAACGCCCAAAGGTGTTCCAAGAGTGGAAGCGCCTTGGGGCATTCCAAGGGCATAAACCCCCAAAGGTGTTCCAAGCGTATAAATGCCCAGAGGTGTTCCAAGCACAGAAGCGCCCAAAGAGCGTTACAAGCACAAAAGCATACTGAAACAAGCATACAATAGCTATTTGTACGAGGAAGTGAAAGTAACTCAGAATAAGTGGTAGAGTTCATGAGTGACCTTCACATTTGGAATGTTTTAGAGAGTTTGGCTTGGTGGCTCAACTATGGAGATAGTTAAGAGGACTTCCTTTTAACATTTCCTTGAAGTACATGTGTTTTACCCTTTTCTCTTTCCTTACTCAAAAATACATGTTACGCACTTTCAGATGCTACTGCTCCATTTACCCAGAACTTACGCCTATTACCTAATTACGTGATCATTCTTTTAATATCTTGTAAACCGTTCTTTAATTGTTTTTTCATGACAAGCACATTCTCCCATGATTGAACGTGCTCTCTTAAACAACTCCTAAAAAAGCGTTCTTACTCAATATAAATATGAGAACTTGGAAGGTAAGTGTGGATTTTTTTGGGAGACACCCAATAGAGATTACTCTGGAAAGCTCTTTCTAGATTCCTCCAAGTATTCTTTCTTTTCAGCTTTTCCCAATCACCGTTATTCGTTGCCTCTTCCACCTTTTCTCATCCCTCACCACTTGTCACCCAAAGCACTTATGCTTCAAGGACTACTCCAGTCTTCCTCTCTGCCGCTTCTAAAGCATCCTAATTCACTCATTGCAACACGTCCTCTCTCCTTAACCAAGAACCCTCTACAATAGATATAAATTTGTAGAAACCAGATCGAATGTATAAATTAGTAAGTCTAGAAGGACATATTCAATCGAGAACAACGAACCAAACCTTGTCATACCACCTATGATCGAAAATACGAATTTGTTGCAAATGCTGGTATCATTTCCTGTTTACTGAGAAACGATTAGTGCATGTATGGCCATAGTTCTGCTGGGTGATGAGCTACCTATGGTTCATTATATACTTTCTTTCAAGCAATATCGAGGAGAACGAAACTCTGCATCTTTTTTTTCCCTTGAAACATGAAATTAGTATTGAATTTTTTTAATTTATTCTTCCGTTTATCATAGAACCAATTGGTACATGTATTTACGTGGTTCTGCTTGGTGAGCTTTGCCATCTATAGTTCATGATATGCTGTTTTTTCAAGCAATATCCAGCAATTAGTACCTTTTTCTTTTCTTGTGCAAATGAAATGAGTTTAGCACAAAATTTTTACCTAGATTCTATCATGTATGATGGAATTAAATTTGTATGACTTCATTGTTGACTGATCATACATACTTGCACTGTTGAAATCAGGGGCAAAACTGTGTAGTTATGGACTCTACATAAAGCCAATTATGTTTTCCACAGCCAACTGAACATCCAAGTTGGAAATTAGAAAATAAACATCCTGCCTTAACAATAGGTTGTAAGAATTTCATATCAAAATTGTCTATCTAAAGTAGAGTTGAGGATTTAGCAATTGCTACCTTCAACTTCTCAAATGTGAAAAGCAAGGTTCTGCGTATGGCTCATATCTCTCCTGCTAAGGTCTCGACACCCGGCTGTAGAAGATTGACAAGAGGCTTTTGTGATGGCTTTACAGAGTGACCATTCTTGTCCGTTGGTACCAACTTCATCAGCTCCGTGTCCATTAGATTTGGTCTCGTTTCTTTCCAACTCACACAGATTTTTGTCCTGCTCCATCCACTATTAATGAAGGCCGTGAGCCCATGACGATCATTTCATTAGTTTTAGTTCAATTTCTAGATTTCATTCTAACCTCCCCCTAACTGCTTACCACGGTTTTGCACCATCTGATAGATTAATGTTCTACACGTGGCACAATACGATGAGTCAAGAGTCATGGATTTGGACCATGCTTCATCGAAAGACATGACCAGCTCTTTAGTCTCATCATGCAAAAGCTTGTATGAAGTGCCATGGATTCCTTGATGGCTTCAGTACTCCTCCAACCTTTTGGGTCTCCACCAAACAACATATATTAGTCTCAACGCAGAGTAGAGAATAAGTGATGCAGCGGATACAACAAGAGACTATGCTATGCACTTCCTCGCAGAAGCAACAACCGCATCAACCTCGGTTGAAACAAAAGCCATTTGGCAATCAGGTGGTAAACTTTGAACCTTCGGGTATCCTGAAGACTGTTTGTTTCAGAGGTGGAACTCAATAGCTCAATTTACAATGAATTTTTCAAAATATACATGTTTAATAAACATATACCTATATGCTTGCATTGCTTTCTCCGGTTTTAAAGAAGCAAGACGAAAATCTCAGCTGCAGCCTCCTGCAACGGTTGGTCCCATCATACTCTCTCAATAGCCATTTTCTCTGCCATTTCAGCTATCATTATGTGCAATTAGTTACCCATTTTGTATTTCCCTTTCCTCACTGTCATTGCCTATTTTACTATGCCCTAAAGTTCCATTGTGTTCCTTCTTGGAAAATCATTTCCGTTGGAGGATCCTTCCTGTTAAGCTACCATGAGGAATACATGTGTTCCATTTTGTTGTAAAAAAAAAAAAAAAAGAACTTTTCTTGCTTTTGAATGCACAAACAACAATAAGAAATGTAGTTCAGATGCTATTAATTTGGTGTGATGTTTTCCTAAAGCTGCTTTTATATTCAGGATTACTCGACGATACATAAAAGAAAGCTGATGAAAGCTTCCTCTGGAATTGTATCAGAGTAGGAACATTCATCAACAAGAAGGGGAAGGGGATATTATGTTTGGTGTTTTATGGATGAAGGAGAACAATTTCCACATCTGTCATCATTTTGTTTACTTCTGGGAAGCTGTTTTAGGGATGTTGACGATTTGCAATGTGTTACGGTGACGCTAATTTCAGGCAGAGGGATGTAGTTTCTTTGGTTTCTGATACTTGTGTGTAAAATATACAGGTCCTTCAGCAAATTATGTTGGGGGACATGGGATGTTATTATGTTCATATGCTGGGCGGGGTCACTTTGACCTTGTGTAAAAAGGGTAAGATAGTCATGAGAGGATGCTAGGAACTCTAGACTTTATTAAGGAAGGTAAAATCTTTTGTCAGATGTAGAGCTGATTCTATAATGTTATACTCATTTCAGAGTATAACATACTAGGATCAACTCGCTTTGTTTCGATTCAGGGGAGTGTTTTTGCCTCCCTCGAGAGTTTTATACAATGAAATTTAAGAAAAAAAAAAAGAAGGTATATGGAACATTCAGGTCTATGTTCCTGAAATGTTGATCTATGTAGAATGGCCTAACCTATCATTTTTCTATGCTCTAATGATCTGCTCATCCAAAGGGCTAAGTTTAGTTCATCAGCTTTTTGGGATGAGGAAATACCTTGTGGATTTGACATTCCAAATTGATGAAGATAACTGTCTTTTTTGTTCAATCTGCGAAGGCATCAGACCGGAATTCATCTCTAAAGTTCATTTCATAAAAGTTTAGAGATCTGAAATTGAATGGACATAGACTTCTAGTCTTCAATATATAACTAGGTTATAGAAACTATGATTTCATGCAATTTTTTCTCTTAAATGATAGGATCCATAGTAGCTGTAGCCTATTCGTATAAGGAATGGGGAAGATCGTCCTGCAAGACATCCTCATTTTCCTTCTTCATTTGCAGGTTTCATTTGTACAAACAATTCATCAAGTGTCGTTCATGCTGAGACTTCTTTCGAACAACTAAAGAACTCGGATATTAATTTCAGCAGCTACAGTGATAAAGCAGGATAATGTGCCTCAGTGCAAAGGGGTCTGCTAATTAACATGGGTATGTTTGGACACTACTTTTCCAATTTGTCTCTTCTGATATCTACAATTTTCACGAGACTAATAAGTTTAGGCCCATGACCCATTGCATAGCCCTCCATCACAATCACATCCAATCAAACACCAGACCTTGCCTCACTTCTATAGATTTTCCATATCATTTCTGAATTCCCACGAAGTTTTTTGTTGACTTTTGCTCACTTTGCAGTATTTTCAAAGAAATCTCAAGAACAATGTCATAAAGGAGCTTGATTTGGGCAGCATCCCCTACCCGAAACAGATTTTCAAAGCTAACAGTGGGCCTTAATTGCGCCTTATTTGCATTAGTTCTTTTCCTAGGAAGATCAGATTACCAGGCTGTAAATTCTCCATCTTTTCACACTCATAGGCACACTGTTTCTGAGATGAGCTGCTGAAGACTATTCAACCACTCGAGTTTGGTCCATTTGATGTGATTTGTCGGAGATTTCATTTTTGACAAGTAAATGCTGCAAGCTGGCAATGGCCAAATACGCCCAAAGGCATGTGGTGTTGCCTTCCACATGGGTTCCCATTTTACTTGGTTGTTGTTCTTCATAATTCTGATGACTATATTTTCATATTTGTGCATATCACCATATGCAATCTTTTTCTTTTTCCCGTACAACAAAATTTTGCCTTAGATATTCTTTGCCATTTAGCCCACTTAAACAGTTAGATAGCTATTAGCAGCAGATTGTCAATAAAGTACCAGATAATCTATTCTCCAATCGGGACAAAGTCTTTATAATCAGTCCCAGTTGTTCTGACCGTTTCCTTTTTTCCCTATTTCTCTTCTGGATACAGGAAAGGAAATATGGGTTTTGATCAAACCTACTATGGATTTGTCACACTAACCAAGTCTTTGAAAATTACTTCCACTTGTTTTCTATCCCTGCCCATGTTCTTCATGTAAACCTTGTGCTCAACTATAACCATTCAATGGAGACCAAGTTATTCAAATTAATTATTGCCTTATACTAAGACGTAATCAAAGTAAAATACAAATAATCAAAATCATTTATAATTCAACAAATTCATCATTATATTCTTCCAAATTCAATCCCGTATCAAATAATTAAAAAAAATTCTTATTTCAATCTCATATCCAACAATTAGAATAGAAGGAAATGGCCCCGCAACAATTTAGTCTTCCCTTCTCCGACCATTATTGGCAAACCAAACATGGTACCACATCTAAAAAGAAAGATGCTAAAAGATCTGAAGGGCAGAAAGAAATTGGTAGTGGAAATCTTACATCAATAGTGGGCTAGAAATTAAAACAAAGGCACAAGTTCCCAAATCGAGTCAGACAAAAATTAACAATCGAAATAAGATATGATTTCTATATAATTGTAAGGAATACTATCTTCCTAATTTTTCCTACTCGGTTTGATTACTTTTATCATTTCTTCGGATGACCATTCAAACAGGATCAGATCATATACGGCCATCAAACAAATCTAGTCGGCACCTAATACATGACCATTGTTGACCCCTTCTCTTATTTTGCCTTCTAAATAAATCCCTTGTCAATTTCGTTTGTTAACTTTCATTTTCCTTCATTTTCACTCATTTTCTCACACCCCAAACAGGAAGAAAGAACATTAAATGAAATTAATTGGAAATGTAAACCGTATCTCAGAAGCGATGCTTTGTTAATTCGTTACAAGGAAGTTTAAAAAATCGAAAGTATTATATGAACATACTGATGGACATTTCTGTAATTCCATACAAAATTAGTCACGTGCAATGTTGAACAAACGCACGCCGTTAGATCTAACTACTTTTTTCTCTTTCTTTTTTTCTGCATTTACATCTACACCGGCACAAACGACGGCACTAACGGGGCCGGTTCATAACAAAACGGCGCCGCCGGATGCTGCCACATCTTAAAGACAATCTTCTCAGGCTCCGTTGTCTGGCTTTGCCGCTGCTGCTCTTGACGAGGTGGCTCTTCCCTTTTCTCGACGGTCCTCCGATCAATCGAGGGAGGCGACGAAGCGAGCGGCGATAAGAGAGGGATCGCAACGTTCCAGCTCGACACTGGACTAATCTGTAAGGAAGCCGGAGCACGCCGTTGAAGCCGGCTGGGCTGTCGCCGGTCGCCGCCGCTGATGACGGAGGTTTTCCTCGGTGTAGTCGACATTATTGAGTGGGGAAATCTGAGGCGTTTCGTTGATTTGCTCGAGAGGAAAGGAATAAAGTTACTTTTCTTGCTTTGGTTGAAGAGAGAGAGAAATGATGAGGGTATCTGTTGTGTGTAGAGGATTTTTATAGGAAAGGAGTGGGGGCATGTGGAGCGCACGTGAAAAGGGTCGGCTTAGCTGTCAGTTTACATGTGGCTTGGCTTTTGAAGCCAAGAGATCATTGGGATTTTTCTTTGACTTTGACTGCGTTATGGAAATTTATTGGATTATTTTTCTTTTTCTTTTCTCGTTGTTGACTCAATTTTACTTTATGGGTTTGATTTTTCTTTAGGTTAGTTACAAAAAATATATTAATCATGAAAAAAAAATATTACTCCTTTATTACATCGCAAACTTTCAGCCATTCAAATATATATCATATCAAAGTTAAATTACGTCATTTAAATTAATTCAAGTAATAAAAATAAATTAGAAATTTAGAATTTTAAGTTGAAATATTTTGTTAAATATATAAAAATAAAAACAAAGTAGTTATTTTGTCACCCTTATTTGTTACTAATAAAGTTATGATGTGATTGAATGTTTAAGTGTCAAATTTTGCATTTTGTTCAAATTTTTTAACTTAATTACCAATTCAAAATTTTCGTGGACTCAATTAGGTGAATCAAAACAATATATAAAATCGGTATTGTTTTTCCCCTTTTTTTTTTCTTTTACAAATGATTTTGATAATGAAAAAGAGAACTAATAAATTCTATTATTTGATTTTAAACTTCTTTAAATGCAATATTCAGTTCTTTTTTGTCTTTTTTGAATTTTCTTAACAACATATTTTTTAATAAATTTAAAAAATATATTATATTTAAAAAAATTTTAAATTATTTAAAAAATTTTACATAAATCTTTTTTATTATGTCCAATCAATTTTTTTTATTTTAAATAAAAAATTTTATAACTAATGATTAATTATTCTATATTAATCAGAATATTATTTATTATTTTATATTAAATCACTTATGCTGATATAATTACGTAACAATTTTCACAATCTATATTAATTATGAAAACCTATTTAACTTAAAAAATATGAAAAATTAATTAAACATAATAAAAAAAATTATTTCAATTTGATTGAAGAGTTAAAAAAAATTTTTAGAACATTATGCCATTTTAAAAAAATAATCCTTTCAAAATTAGAGCCTGAAGGTCAAGGATGATCCGACTCTAAATTTCATCCACGAGATTTCTTTTATACGGTAACAATATATAAATAATTAATTATATTCCGTAATAAATTCGAAGCAAAATAATCAATCATTACCCAGAATCTGTTGAACAAGTAAAATGAAGGATCAAAGGCCAGCCAGGCCGAGCGAAACAAAACCTTGGGAAGCCAGCCACCTCCCAAACCGAAAGGGCCACAGATAGCATCAATAGTCAAAAACTTCTGTTCTAAACAAACCAAAAAACGGCTTGTGAACTCTTCGGATTAAACCGACCCCACAGCCCGCAACTTCAGTTTTCAAACCGCGGGGGCAAAGCACAGTGTGTAGCGCACGCGCCACTGGATTTTGACCACAAAAATAATGCTTCCAAGAAACGTTACTGCGAACAATTTCATCGTCATATGATATTTGTTTTCCCGTTTTTTCCTAAGCACCAATCCAACGGCAAGGACATCAGTTACGTGGTCAATTCCAAACCTTGATGGGATTGACACGTGTCTGGCCCACATTTTTTGTTGTTATCTTCTCTGTCGTGTCGTTAATGTTTTTTATTACAGGTTCCATATTTCCAAATCCAATGACAGCCAAGTTTTTGTGTGTAAGGGGTGCTTTTGTCAAATTCAGGTGGCACTTAGTCAAGGGTAGGACCGTCATTTCAGAATACTCAAAGAACATTTAGAATTTCTTTGTTGGGTTAAAAAAAATTTTCCATGGATGGAATCACTTTACACAGTCAAAAAGACACTGTGAGGGGTGCATTTTATTCTGTTGAATAGTCAAAATATTCTCATACTAGAGAAGAGAGTATAATTGCCATTGATACTAGCCAAAATTTACAAAAATGGGCTTTCAAGCATTTTGTAATTTAGTCCTCTCTTAAGTACATATCATTTACAAAAAATTAGGGTTGATACTAACTCAAGTACCAGTACTAATTAAGATTAATACCTGTAGATGGATGAAGAATTCATCTGAAAAGCATCTGCAGCTCTTCAATCCTGGCTGATCTGACTTCTTCATCAGTCAAGGCACCAGCAATCATCTTCTGCTTCCTGGCCTGAACTTGCTGCATGCGTTCCTCCACTGTGTCCTGTATCATTCATTTGTTTAATTTGATCAGTAATGAATGACTAAGAAAAGAAAAAGAAAAAGAAATCAGAATTTTCAAGTTTAAAAATCTTTGGTTAGGTTGAAGAGTAACTGTTTAAACTGAAGACTCTAACAGGAAGACCTAATCAACCTATTAAGAATTATTCACACAAACTGCCCTGTTATTGAACAAACCCATCAAAGTTTTTCAAGTTTAAACAATTTCCGAGTCCAAGTTGCCCAACCTTGGGATTGGTGGTGGGATGTCCTTGGCTTAGAAGTTAGAACCAATCAAACCTCTGGAGGCCGGCTCTAGTTAGTTTTGTGTTAAACACGGGTCATCTACATTAATGAGCCAAGTCCATACGTTGTGAGTCAATTTGTGACGCATTCCAGCCCGTTTTATGATCAAATAGATAGATGAAACTTGAAAGACTGAACTCACCTTAACAATGAACCTTCTAACAGAGACTGCTCTCTTTTGTCCAATACGATGAATTCGCATAATTGCTTGTTCCTCCACTGCAGGATTCCACCATGGATCCTACAAAAGGATAGTGACAAATTAAGACCAGGAGATTTAAAATTCCTTTGTTTTTTTTTTTTTTCTTTTTTCATCTTTGAAATATTCCTGGCAAAAAGGGAGTGGTTGAGACCGAGGAAGGCAGAGCTGAGAATGTACCACTAAGAAGACATTAGAGGCTGCAGTTAAGTTCAGGCCCACGCCACCAGCTTTCAAAGACATAAGCAAAACCTGCAACAGTAAAAGAAAAAGGATTGATTCAATGCTAATCAGAATTTTCTGTCATAATGCACTGACACAAAGCTATCTACATTGTCATACGTAGTGCTTACCATTTTATCTCCTGTCTCGCGGAACTCCTTCAGAACATTCTCCCTTTGTTTTTGCACCAGTCTTCCGTCAAACCTTAAGAATCCAATTCCTCTCCTCCTTAATGGGATTTCTAAGAGATCTAGAAATGAAGTCCACTGGCTAAACACAATGCTCTTCTCACCAGAACCTGACCGGCGAATGCGTTCCAAGCACTCTAACAGCTTTGAAACCTTTGAAGACTCTTTCCAGTTCTTCTCAATGTCTACTCGAAACTTGCTATCAGTTGGACAAGTTATGAGATCACTTTTCTTCAGCACTGTCCTACAGATTGGGCATAACCCAACTGTTGGTGTGCGCCAACTTGAGAGGAGACATTCCCTGCACATCCTATGAGCACAAGGTGTGAGCACGGGGTCATCTGCAGACTCCATGCAAATTGGACACTCTCTGTTTTCACCCCTCCGGATACCATCAACAACTTCTTCAATGTAGGCTCTGGTAGGGGCATTTTGATCTGGAGAGACAGAATGAGGCAGAGTTTCAAGGAACCTTCTTGCAAGTTTGTTCAAGTCTGAATACTGCTGTGAATCAGCCCGACTGCATATTTTCCAGGCCAAAAAACAGATTAGAAAGGGAAAATAATTTTCATACATGATGACAACTATTTAAAACACCAGTAAGAAGTTCACCAAATATATTAACTCCCATTATACCTCATAACAAGAAAAGGGTGGTTGCAACACTGCCTCAGTCGAAGTAATAGCTCAAGAATGGATGCATAATTGTGAAGAACCTTGCCTTGTGCAACAAATTGATCAAACTGAACCTGTTTAAATCGAATAAATATTTGCAAGCTTTATCTCAGGTAGGCATTTACTGAAAACTCAAAAGCAATAACTATTTCAGGAACATAGTCTGAAAGAAAAGTTCCTCCACAATATGACAGTGCATTTCTGGTGTAAGGCAGCAAATTACTAAATCAAAGAAGCATTTAGAGAATAAACTTACTTTAGATCTTTTGAATAGAGCATCATAGAAATCACGTTCAGCTTCTGACTGCTCACACTCAATGATTTGAATATCAGTTGGAGGGAGAACAAGAATGGGCCTAACAAATCATATGCATAAAACATCAAAACGCTGAACAATGATTTTCAGTCATATTGGAAAGAAGCTATGAACAAGAAAGGTTGACTGGAGCTGAGAAATGCTGACCCTCCTTCTTTATCCTTTGTTTCCTTTGTTCTTCTCAACATCAGCAGCCGTAATATAGCCTTGATCCATTTCAATCCTGTTGGATTACCATTCTCATAAGGTCCTTGAATCTCTGCCTTCCACCTATACATATGCAAAAGACATCATGAACAAAGAACTATGTAGGACTCACCAACAAATCCCAATTTCACCTAATATTGCAGTCTTAATTAAAATATGGAATGTTAGCATTTTTGGTGCCAAGCAGAATCTAAATACAGAATAAACACATAAAATCATTCCAACTTGGTCATACCATGCCCAGTTGCACCATGGCTCCACATGCAAGAAGCATAGAAGGCTGTAGAGATCTTCCAAATTATTCTGCAGTGAAGGCAGACCAGAAAAGGAAATTAGGCACATGGCTATCATGAAGGCAAAGAATAAGTGCAGTAAGAAAAAATGCAAACCTGAAGCGGGGTTCCAGTGAGACACCAACGGCAGTGTGCAGACAATGCAAATGCAGCTCGAGCTCCTATGGTCTTTGAGGATTTAATTGTATGAGCTTCATCTAAGACCACCCTATACCAGTCAACCTTGTGGTAAATGCTGTTCTCGGCATCCTGTATCAGAATGCCCAAAGAATTCAGTTTAAATAAGGAAAACTTAGATATTAAGACATGGCATCAGAAAAGTTTTGAACAGAGATGAAAAGGAATTGGAGCAAAAACTCTGTTCAGCGCAGAAAATAGCTAAACCAAAAGTTTTTTCTTACACTTTTATAAGCAGCAGTTAAGACCCCGTATGTCGTCAAGACCACATCATTCTCTGAGATAACCCTGGGATCATTGGTTCTTTCACCACCATAGTGAACAAAAATTGATATGCTTTCAGGCCTTGAGTGGGTCTCAAGCTCATCCTGGGGATTTCACTAGAACTCATAAGATACCAATAAAACGTTGTGCCATAATGCAAATAACATTGTACAAGCTTTCTTTTGCATGCAGAGTCAGGATCTCAAACATCAACCAGTGTGAATAAAGGAGTGACAAATGAACTTCAAAAACAATTCAACCATTAGCCCTTTATCTCTTAATGCAAGAGGGAAATAAGAAATCACCTTCCATTGGCTTAACAAAGCCATGGGACAAATAATAAGAGTGCCTCCCATTGCTCTACGTGGGGTGTTTGCATGAGCATCTTTCTTTTTGTTTGTGCTTCTGCTATCATCTGCGTTCCTGGAATCAGGTTTTTCATTAGTAGGATTTCCTCTACCAAGTCTTGCAAGGATTAGCGCAATCGTCATCACAGTCTTTCCAAGACCCATTGCATCTGCTAGAATCTGCAAACACATTTGTCTAGTTAGATACAAAGCATAAAATACTACTACCACCACCACCATCACCATTAAAAAGAATGAGAAAAAAAGAACATATCAAAGATGGAAGGCTACTGCTAACTCTAATAGCAATGTCTATGTGATAAATGTGATGCAGAGTGTCTTACTCCTCCTCTGGCCATCTGCCTAGCACTGGGGAAATGAACTGTGGCTTCTCCTGAGAACACATTTACATAGATTGAGGAAGCCCTTCTGCTAGGAAGCATGTGCGATCAAGTTACACACTACTTAACTAATGATCAATCAAGGTTCACAACCAAAACAAATATACATACTCGTCACATATGCTATAAGCAGACCAGCATGGATGAAGAGTTTGTGCTGCTTTCTCAGCATCTATTCCTTTCTCCGACTCAGACATCCAGTACAGAGCTTGTTTCTGGTACGGTCTCAAATCACATGTGAGTGTGTATGGGGGCTCCATTTCCTATGAGATTGTGATAGAATGAGAGAATACATAGCACAACGTTGTTACTAAGTTCACAAACCACCTCAAATTCCCAAAACTGAAAGATAAATGCTTAAAAGGTCCTTTACCTCCAAATTGTATGCATCTGCAGAACCAAAAATCTTATTAAAAGATGCCTCTGAAATATCTTGTTCATCTTTATTCTGCTCCAAACAACTCTTTCTTCGTTTTGCTATGGGCAAAGCTCCTTCCGCTTCACCATAATCATCCTGTTATAATCAACAAAATTGTCAATGTGCATCTGTGTTAAGCTCAAACACCAGTGAAACAAATGTATATGTGCAAAAATGCCAATGTGCAACTAAGAAAAATTGGTGTACATTAAGCAAATAGACTATGCTTTAAAGGTTTAATGGTACTGTAGTATTGGTTGTGCAATCAAAACTGTTGCTACTTGATCACTAAAAAGGATTTTTATTATATTCCTTATCAGTTGCATCAATGGTGAAGAATGCCAATGCATAAATGAATAGATAAATAATGCATAAAATGGATGGGGGACACTATAATAGCCATGAACATCCAAGCAGAACCCATTGCATAAAGCAAATAACGTTGACGGTGTTCATCTAGGCATATAGAAACTTGCTAAGCCAATAAGCAATTAAACATCCGTGATCAAATTAAGGCTCACCAACTGAGCAATACAAAAAGTTATGGAGAAATTAAACATACTTCTATATGGAGAACACGCTTGCCAGAACTCAGTTCCTCTGGAGTGAAGTCAGCCTGATGTATTGCGAAACAAAAACAACAGCAGAGTTAAGAAACCACAACAACATTATAGCAAGGTCTACAGTAACAAGTGACCTCATCTACAGTTTTTAACTTTCACCAACTAGAGTTTTGGAGAATACCTTCTGATATGGTCTCAAATTCAGGTGTTTGAATAGATTAAGCAGAGGGTTAAGCGTAGACTCCATCTTCCAAGGTGCATCAAACATCCATGAAGACTTGTCACCCTCTGTGAATATAGAACTGTGAATGTAGAAGCTGCCAAAGATGGGAAAAAAAAAAAAGGCAACTTAATTAGCCCCTTATTTAAGAAAAATACAGTCCATCTATAAGCTTAAACAAACATTCAGTTAGCCAAAAAAAAAATCAAAACTTTACCTTACAAATAGCATGATTTCTTGCATAATACTAAGTGTTGTTGGAGCAGCTATACACCGACCAATAACTTTAACCTTATTGGAATATACAAGGGGATTTACCCATTTACCCCAATCCATTGGAAGCCGACCAATCTAAAAGTCAATAAAAATAAAAGAAAATGCTCGTTAATCTCAACAAAAAATAATGCTAAAATCAACCCCTAAAAAAAATATTGAAATTAAGTACAACTGAAATAAGCTAACCACTCCACAGCGCTTAGTTGAGAAGCGAACTATAGACTGAAGCTTGTGACTGGCTGCTGGAGAAGGGAAAGTGAAGTAAACAATCTCATTATCTAGCAATTTGTTCTTCCCTTTAGTTGTTGAAACTGCATTGACCATAGTCCTTCCAACCAAATACCAATCTGGATCTTCAGGAAACTCCCCATCTTCCACCAAAACACCATTCACTCTTCTCTCTTCAAAACCCTCTTTCTTTACATCAGTCGGTTTTCCCAATCCTTCAGAACACTCAAAACCGGGTTCCTTTTTCACCAACCGAGAGTTTTTATTTTCTGATTTCACCTTTGCATTTTCACAGGCCTTGACCTGAGCAACAGAAACAGGACCAGGAGACTCTTCTTTGATCTGAGTTTTGACAGAGTCATCAAGAGATTGAACCTTTGTATTTGTGAACTGAAGAAACTCATCAAAAGACATCCTTGACTTTGAATCAAACTTCTCGGCAACGGCTTCCTCCCTGCAACCCGAAGCCGTTTCTTCCTTCACTGGAAACTTAATGTCAAACCCCAAATCAGGCTCCTCCTTTTCTTTAATCCCACTATCTTCTTTCATCAAAACGTTTCTCTGAAGACCCAAATCAGGCTCTTCCTTAACTTTCAAAAAAGGCTCCTCCTTCACTTGGGTCTTAACGGGCTCAGATTCTTCAAACTGATCACGTGAGCCGATCAGGGTAGAAACCCGAAACCCAGTTGCGGTTACCATTCGACTAACAGTGTTTGATTGGAGACATGAATCAGGGTCGTTAGGAAGCAACTTAACGACAGAAACAACGTTGTTATCTGCAACTGATTGGCTTTGTTGAATCTTCTTGTCTTCCACTGTGTCTATATCCATGGCCTCCATGCCTGATTATCTTAATCCAGATACGAAGATGATGATGATGATGACGCAGAAAAATAAAATATATCTGAGAAATGGAAATGGAAAATAGAGAGAAGGGAAAAGGGGTAAAAATTGGAGGAGAATAAGGGATTTAGCAGGGTTTAGTTTGTATGAAAATATTTTTGGCGCGAAACATCTTTTACCGCGTTGGAATTTTCGCGGTTAGTTTTTTGGGTGCTTTGTTAAAGTAATAGGAGGGAAAAGCGGTGGGTTAAATAGGGTAAGAAATTTTTTGGGGCAAGTTACATTAACCAACCCTTGCTATTTTCCTAATTCTTCTATTTCGTAGGAATGAGGCAGCCCCGAAACGCCGTCGTGTGGAAATTGGTTGTTCAAGCCCAAAATGTATAGGCTGGGTTAGATCCACATGCTCAGCCCGTTTTGACCAAGCTTTGGGTAATGGCTCTTCACTTTTAACTTAGTCCTGTCCCAGTCAAAGTTATTAACTCGTTATTTTCTTAAAAGTAATAATTTACTTTTTATTCGAATTTAAACTTAATTTCAAAGTATATTTAAAAGATTAAAATATTAATTTAAAGATATTTTATCAATTAGCATTTAGAGGTCGAAGCTTATTAAGTAAGGTCCTACCATGAATTCTTCTATTTTTAACACTAATGGACGATTTGATCCTAAACTTATAAATTAACTTAACTTTTTGATTCTAAACTTGCAAATTAAAGAGGGGATAGCCCCAAGGGCACCACAAGTAAAGAATGGCTTATCTTGGAAGAGAAAAAGTTAGAGCATCTGAACATTACTTTTTGAGAAAGACTTAATCTGATTTACTCATTGGTTTTTATCCGATGAAATTAAAAAATAATAGCCTGATCTTTACATCTATGTGTAGAAATAGAACCGTCGGTTTCAGACACACACCTACATAGAGATAAGAGATGGAGTCGCAACATTTTGGGCATGAACATCCCCCGGCTTTCAATGAAAAGCAAAGCAATCAAAGCGAAGAAGCCGCTAGCTGCTCAAGGTGTGGGGAGATGGTATCGGGTTCAAGTTTTAGCTGCGTGGAGTGTGGCTTTTTACCTCCATAAGAATTGTGCTGAGGCACCGTTGGAGATTAATCACCCTTTTCATCGCAAGCACCCTCTTGTTCTTATGCCAACCCCACCTTACGGTCCGAGGGCAAGATGTTTTTGTGACTTTTGCGGCAGAACTTGTAAGATGTTTGTTTATCATTGCTCTTGTGGATTAGATTTTCACATCAAATGTGCTTTATTTTCATGCACAATCGCTGAAAAAAATTTTGGAGAGCTTGAACACATAGTCCAACCGTGGATTTCCATTGATGAACAAACTGAAGAACTTGAGAGCGCTAAGTGCTTCGGGTGTTGGAACCCGTTACTAGAATCTACATACTTTTCTCTTGATTGTGGGTTTAACCTACATAAAAAATGCGTTGAACTGTCTCCTGAAATCAACCACTTTTCCCACCAAGAATATCCTCTTGTTCTACAGTGTAATGGTGAACGTTTCTCTTGCTATATGTGTCAAAAACCACAACCATTTGGTTTTGTTTATTGTTGTTCACCATGCAAGTTTGCCCTCCATATTAAATGTGCTGAGATACATTCTGAAATCAATCACCTCTCTCACCGCAAACACCCTCTTTTTCAATTTAATAGTGAAAATCTCCCTTGCAAGATATGCCTAGAAACCAGTGGAAAATTTGTTTATTTTTGTTCATCTTGCAAGTTTGCCCTACACATTGAATGTGTGTCACCACCACCAACTATTAAAGAGAAAAATCATCAACACCCATTGACCTTAATTTGGAGACCAGTCCTTTTCATTTGTGATGCATGTGGCCTTGAGGGAAATGTTGCATATATATGTTCTACTTGCAATATTGTAATCCGTTAAACATGCATTTTTTTGCCACGCATCATCAAAGCAGTGTTGCATGACCACCCTATTTTCCCACACCTATTTCCTTCATCAACATGAGTTTAAAAGTTGGGATTGTAGAATTTGCCATGACAATGTGAATACAGAGCACGGGAGTTATTGTTGTTTGGATTGCAAGTTTGTTGTTCTTGTGAATTGTATTATAAACAGAGAAAGATGGTATCATATAGTTGAACCAGAAAAAAAAGATGAGAACCACTTATTATTGACTGATATATCTGCTGATTCCATCACTCGTGTTATTGAGAGGAATGAAGCTGGAGAAGCCACAAAGATAAACCACTTCAGCTATGATCATGACTTAATATTAAGCAAGATGATCATTGAAGATTATAAATGTTGTGATGGGTGCATGTTGCCAATCTCAACTTCCTTTTACTATTGTTTACAATGTGATTTCTTTCTTCATAAAACATGTGCTGAATTGCTTTAGAAGACACGACTTTGGTTTCACTTGTGCCAAGGCATTGTCACCCTCATTGCAAACAACGTTTTCATTTGTGAAATCTGTAAATACGTGTGCAGTGGCTTTTCCTATAATTGTCATAGATGTGAGAGTTTTTGCTGCCTTCGTTGTTCAATTCCTGATATTTTCACTTGTGATGGACACGAACACACCCTCTTATTTTACTACAGTTATGAATGATCGTGCAATGCTTGTGGTAAATATATGGACCAAGGATACTGTTGTAAGATTTGCAATTTTGCTTTAGATAGCTTTTGTGTAACCTTACCGCAAGTAGTTCAGTACAAACATGATGAATATCTTCTTGCACTCACTTATCATGATAGCAATGATTATTCAGGAAATCACTATTGTGATATCTATGAAGAAAAAATAAATCCAAAACAGTGGTTTTATCATTGTGTAATTTGCAACACTCTATTCACTCTCAATGTGTTATCGGAAGATATCCATTTATCAAACTCGGGAGCATCTGTCAAATTGGAGATCATCAACACCCTCTCATGTTTGTCAAAAAAATTCATCAATATCCTGAATGCCTTAAATGTAATAAGCCTTGTCAAGATTTGACTATCGAGTGTATAGAGTCTGAATGTAACTTTATTGTTCATCGGGATTGTTATAATCTTCTCACCTGAGTTAGGAGTTTCATTCCTCCATAAAAAGTCATACCGAATGTTATTGTATAAAAAGAATCTGCATATTTCACTTAAATGTAATTATAAGTTTATTTGAAAATTACGTTCTAATGAAATTGTTTTATACCATTTTTTTTTTGAAATGTGCACTATCTCATATTTAGATTTACACTTAAATTACTATTATACAAGATCTTGTTAGAGATTTAATTTTAATTAATGTAGCTCATTTTGCTATGTTCATGCTCCATTGCTTTAATGTTAATTAGTAACTTTTTTTAATAGAAAAATAAATTTAAAAGGTACTTCAATATTCAAAATTGCCTTAAGAGAATCAATTATTAAAAGGTCAAAATATTGCAGGTAATTAAGCACTAAACATCCTTATTTCTTGTAGCAATTAGAAAAGTTTCATGAACAAAATTGTTACCGCTTGTACACAATAATAGTCACATGTTGAAAATAATTTATTTGTGTGTATATATATATATATATATATAAAGTGTATCATTTGTTAGAGTTGGATGTTTTAATAATGAATTCACGATAGTCTTAGTACCAGAGTGTCAAGTAGAAGATTTTGAAGGGGCTTTTACCTAATGTATATGCATGCACTCAAGCGACTAGGACCGAAAGGAAATCAAAGGACAAACATGTTTATATAGATAGAATAGTGCTTATCCCAAAATAAAAATATACATCCCACCAATTTATGTAAGACTTTTGTCCTACCAAGTTTTAATCAAGTCAATTTAGCAGAATTCCATGGCCCATCCTTACCATTTTTACCTTAAACGAATCAA
Source organism: Theobroma cacao (assembly GCF_053813885.1). Classification (NCBI taxonomy): domain Eukaryota; kingdom Viridiplantae; phylum Streptophyta; class Magnoliopsida; order Malvales; family Malvaceae; genus Theobroma; species Theobroma cacao. The sequence continues at coordinate 38,063,262 of NC_142642.1, forward strand.
CGAAGAAGTTTTTTTTTTTTTTTTTTTTTGTCTTTTGGTTCTTTTTCGATCGTTCAAGGTTGCAGCAGCAAGCCATCGATAAAGCAACAAAAAACCAAGGGAATTGATCCTAAACTTGCAAAGTAATTAATGTAATGTAAAGGTTTTTTTTTTTTTGAAAATTCAGAATATATTCATAACAGAGGAAACAATGGTTCTCCTCTGGCTGGGGTAATGTAAAGTTTTGATTCTAAACTTAGAAATCAAATCTGTCTCTTAAAGAGAGGAGATGGGTACCACCAAGTGCAAGAGTTTGGTGGTGAAAGAATGGCATATCTTGGAAGAGGAAAAATTAGAGCATCTAAACGTTGCTTTTGTTGCTTTCTCTCTACTAAAAATAATAGAATCAACTTTAAATTTAGAAGATTATTCAGCAAGATAAGTAAAGAGAAACAAAGCATATTCTTTTCTATTTCCCTTTGTTTCTTTGTTCTTTTTATGTTTATCTTTTTCTTGTCTCATGTTTTTCAACTTTAAGGTGATTAATCCAGTTTTCTCGATATAATTACGTGTAAAATTAATTAGTCTTTGTTTTTAATACTAATGTGTACATTGCTAATATATTGGATTTTAAATGGAGAGGTTTTAGGGTAAGTTTTTATATTATACAAATTTTAAAATTTTCAAGAGTACGTGCTTGAAGTCATTCTATCCAAAATAGGAAAGATAAAAAAGTCCTTCTATGAATATTTTGTGATGATAAAACCATAGTCTTCTGCTATCATAGACACAAATTCAAACTTTTGAGAGTTAATCAAAGAAAAAAAAAAGAGAGATGGAGTCACAACATTTGCATTCACATCCGTTGGTGTTCAATGAAGAGCAGAGCAATCAAACGAAAGCAGGCAATTGCTCAAGATGCGGGGAGGTGGTGTCCGATCCAAACTTTAAATGCGTGGAATGTGGGTTTTGCTTCCACAAGAAATGTGCTGAGACACCCTCAAAGATTGATCACCCTTTTCATCAGTCACCCTCTTATTCTTTTACCAAAGCCACCATATAAGAGAGAAACTCTCAACGAAAAATAAAAGAGGATGTCATAATTCTAGGGAGCCATGAATCCCATATAAAATATATACTAAAGTGATATCGAGAATATAAGAATTTACATCACCTTCAACTTATAAGATGTTTTTTGGTGGAACAAAACACTCACTCAAGGGTTGATATTTGATTTTTGCAGTTGATTTAGGGTTATAATGTGATAATCAATTTTTTTAAAATAAATAAAGTAGGATTTTATTTTTAATTTGATTTAGAGTTATAATGTGATAACCAATAAAAATGGTAAAAGTAACTAACTAAGATCAATTTAATATCAAATTAAAATTCTAACAGAAATTATGACAAATTTTTTTCAAAATTTTTTCAACATTAATACTATCCCACAGTTACAATTTAAGGAAGAATTATTTATCACAATTGGTGGTCAAATGGACTAGTTGCCCAACCCATGACAGCACTCTTTTTTTCTCTCTCTTGTTCTCAAAAAAAAAAAAAATGAAAATCTTCACATCAAATTTTTTACTCCTTCTCTCTCTTAGGGTTTCAGCAACACATTTTCTTAAGAAATCAATAAGATTTTAGTTTGGATGCGCATAGGAGAACCAAAAAAAAAAAGTGAACAAGGTTTGGAAAAAAGTGAAATATTTTAGCTTGTAATTTTAATAGAAGAAGAAGAAGATGGAGTTAGAGAGAGATAAAAAATAGCAAAACAATAAAATAACATTATGGGGGAGTTGAAGAAAGAAAAAAAGAGATTTATTTGTTTTTTATTTAATTAATTATTAACAACTTTTCAATATTTAAATTTAAGTTCTTAAACATTTTTAATTATATCTCAGTAATAAAGTAACAACATTTAATGAGCTGACAGTATATAGCTTCATATAAATCCTTTTTTAACACTAATATTTACCTTGCCTATATGTTGGATTTTAAATTGAGCGGTGGGTTAAAAAGGGTAAGATATTTTTTACGGCAAGTTACTTTAACCAACTCTTGCTATTTTAATTCTCCTATTTCGCATGAATGAGGAACCCCGAAACGTCGTCGTGTGTAAATTGATAATTCAAGCCCAAAATGTATAGGCTGGGTTAGATCCACATGCTCAGCCCGTTTTACCTAAAGCTTTGGGTAAGGGCTTTGGGTAATTAACTTATTATTTTCTCAAAGTAATAATTTACTTTTATTTAAATTAAATTTAATTCCAAAGTAATGTATACTTAAAAGATTAAGATATTAATTTAAAGATATTTTATTAATTACCTTTTAGAAGTTGAAGCTTATTAAATAAGGTCTTACCATCAACTCTTTTATTTTTAACACCAATGAACGGTTTGATTCTAAACTTATAAATTAATTTAAATTTTGATTCTAAACTTGCAAATTAAAGAGGGAATGGCCGAAGGGCACCACCAAGTAAAGAATGGCATATCTTAGAAGAGTAAAAGTTAGAGCATCTGAACATTACTCTTTGAGAAGGAAAGAATCTATGCCCTCATTTTGACTTAATTAAAATTTTCAGCTGTCAATATTGTTGCTTTATCCCTACTCAAAATTTTCGGCTATCAAACTGAACATTTGGTATGATATACGAATTAGTTTTGGCACTTTTAAATATTATTAATTAGTATTAATTATCCTCAAAGTCACTTAATTTGATTTACTCATTGTTTTTTATTGTCTGAAATTATAAAACAATAGCCTTATCTTTACATCTATATATAGAAATAGAAACGTCGGTTTTTTGCTATTTCACACACGCTTGCATAGAGACAAGAGAGAAAAGAGATGGAGTCACAACATTTTGGGCATGCCCATGCCCTGGCTTTCAATGAAAAGCAAAGCAATCAAAGCGAAGAAGCTAGCTGCTCAAGGTGTGGGGAGGTGGTATCGAGTCCAAGTTTTAGCTGCGTGGAGTGTGGGTTTTACCTTCATAAGAATTGTGCTGAGGCGCCCTCAGAAATTAATCACCCTCTTCACCGTAAGCACCCTCTTGTTCTTTTTCCAAACCCACCTGAATCCGAAGAATACGCTGATGGATATATTTGTGATTTTTGCGACAAAATTGGTAAGATGTTTGTTTATCATTGCTCTTGTGGATTGGATTTTCACATCAAATGTGCTTTATTTTCTTGCAACATTGCTGAAAAATTTTTTGGAGAGCTTGAACACATAGCCCATCCATGGATTTCCACTGATGAACAAAATGAAGAACTTGAGAGTGCTGAGTGCTTCGGGTGTTGGAATCCGTTGTTAGAATCTACATACTTTTCTTTTGACTGTGGGTTTAACCTACATAAAAAATGTGTTGAACTATCTCCTGAAATCAATAACTTTTCTCACCAAAAGCATCCTCTTGTTCTACAGTTTAATGGTGAACGTTTCTCTTGCAATATGTGCCAAAAACCACAACGTCGTGGTTTTGTTTATTGTTGTTCATCATGCAAGTTTGCCCTTCATATTAAATGTGCTGAGTTACTTTCTGAAATCAATCACCCCTGTCATCGCAAACACCCTCTTATTCTTCAATTTAATACTGAAAATCTCCCTTGCAAGATATGCCTAGAAACCAGTCAGAAATTTGTCTATTGTTGTTCATCTTGCAAGTTTGCCCTTCACATTGAATGTGTGTCACCACCTCCAACTATTAAAGAGGAAAGTCATCAACACCCATTCATCTTGTTTTGGAGACCAGTCTCGTTCATTTGTGATGCATGTGGCCTTGAGGGGAATTATGTTGCATATATATGTTCTACTTGCAGTATTATAGTCCATACAAAATGCATTTTTTTACCACGCATCATCAAAGCAGTGTTGCATCACCACCCTATTTCCCATACCTATTTCCTTCATCAACATGAGTGTAAAAGTTGGGATTGTAGAATTTGCCATGACAATGTGAATACAGAGCACGGAAGTTACTGTTGTTTGGATTGCAAGTTTATTGTTCATGTGAATTGTATTATAAAGAGAGAAAGATGGTATTATATAGTTGAGACAGAAAAAAAGGATGAAAAGCCCTTGTTGTTGACTGATATTGCTGTTGATTCCATCACTTGTGTTATTGAGAGGAATGAAGCTGGAGAAGCCACGAAGGTAAAACATTTCAGTCATGATCATGACTTAGTGTTAAGCAAGATTATCATTGAAGATTATAAATGTTGTGACGGATGCATGTTGTCCATCTCAACTTCGTTTTACTCTTGTTCACAATGTGATTTTTTTCTCCATAAAACATGTGCTGAATTGCCTCGGAAGACAAGACTTTGGTATCACTTGTGCCAGAACGTTGTCACCCTTATTGCAAACAACGTTTACGAATGCGAGATCTGTGCGTACGTGCGTAGTGGCTTTTCCTATAATTGTGAGAAATGTAAGGAATCTTTTTGCCTTAGTTGTTCAACTCCTGATACTTTCATTTCTGATGGACACGAACACACCCTTTTTTTCTACTACGATTATCAAGGATCATGCAGTTCTTGTGGCGTGCATTTAGAACAAGGATACCATTGTAAGCGGTGCAATTTTGCTTTGGACTACGGTTGTCTAACTTTACCGCAAGCAATTTGGCACAAGTGTGATGAACATTTTCTTACACTCACGTATCATGACAGTAATGATTATTCAGAATATCTTTACTGTGATGTTTGTGAAGAAATAAGAAATTCGGAACACTGGTTTTATCATTGTATAATTTGCAACACTTTTGTCCATCTTCAATGTGGTCTTGGAAAATATCCATTTATCAAACTTGGGAGTATCTATCAAGTTAAAGATCATCAACACCCTCTGAAGTTTATCAAGAAGATTTATTATTATCCTAAATGTCTTAAATGTACTGAGCCTTGTCAAACTTTGGCTCTTGAGTGTGTAGAGTCTGGATGCAATTTTATTGCTCATTGGGATTGTATAAAACCTTCTAGCCTAAGTTAGGAGAAGTCATACTGAGTTGGTCAAGAATAATGTCATCGTGTTTGTTTCTTTAAAAAAAGTGTACATGTTTCACTGGAGTGTACTTGCAAGTTTATTTGAAAATTAAGTTCTTGTGAAATTGTTCTCTCATTCTTTTTCTTTTCTTTTTTTTGAAAATGTGTTCTATCACGCATTTAGATTTACATCAAATTAGTATTATATAAGTTCCACTATCGGAAGATCTTGTTAGAGATTTCTTTTTGATTAACATGGCTACTTTAGCTATTTAATTAATTTCATGCTTCATTACTTTAATGTTAATTAGTAACTTTTTTAATAGAATATTTAATTTAAAAGGTACTTAAATACTCTAAATTGCCTCTTTTGCAAAAGAGAATCAAAGGGTCAAAATATTACAGGTAATTAAGCACTAAAAATCCTTATTTCTCGTAATGATTCTAAAATCATTGATTGCCCATAATTTGCAATACTACAATTCATTGATGGTATTAGACTTACTTGGAGAATTTGCTTTTAGAAGTTAGAAGACTAAAGCCTTAAGAAGTCAGAGGATCGAATGTAAAATGCCAGAGAATATCAAAGGCTTAGTAACAAGAGCCATGTGCAAGTCATGTGACTATTTAATGTTCCACTGTACAGTAATTATGTAGTTAGCCTAGTCATTAGTCAGTTAGTTGAAACGGACTATTATAAATAGTTTACTGGTGATATTTTCTTCTTTTCAACGAAGAATGAAAAAACTTCTTCTTCACCATCGTTTTGCTCTCTCTGCACCTGTTCTCTTGATTTCAACATGGTATCAGAGCGAGTAATCTTGCTATGAATGTTTTTCCTGATTTAGGCAAGTATTTTCTTCTTCTTGCTTCTTAAATCAGTACAAATTTATCGTTTAAGTTCTTGATTTTTTTTTGGGAGAATTTCTTGTTTCTTGAGATTTTGGTACAAATGACGAACACTAGAACAAATTTCTCTTCTTCATCTGAAGATTTGCAAGTGGCAAATCAATTAGGCTCGAAGACTAGTGTTTCACCAACTGAGAACCCTCAATCACCGTATTATCTGCATCATAGCGATCATCCTGGATCACTAGTGATAAACCCTAAGCTGACAACAAATAATTACGTGCCATGGTGTAGATCATTCCTACTTGCCCTTTCTGTTAGGAATAAAGTTGAATTTGTTAATGAAAATATCCTTAAACCAGAACCTGTGGATCCTTTGTTTGAGTCATGGAATAGGTGTAATGACTTGATTGTGGCTTGGTTGTTAGACTCTGTAACAGCACCTATAGACTCAACAATTTTCTATATGGATAATGCGATGGAAATTTGGAATACACTGAAACAGAACTTTGCACAGCCATATGATACTAGGGTGTGCAACTTACAGTACATTTAGGCAATATAACACAGGGGAGTAGATCGTGGATACTTACTTCATTGAGCTGAAGGGTGTTTGGGAAGAAATGAGGAATTTTAGACCATTACCACGTTGCGAATGTGGTAAATGCAACCCAAATTGTTTCAAGAAATACACTGAACAATACCAAAAAGACATGACATTCAAGTTTTTGAATGGTTTAAATGATTCATTTTTTGGGATCAGGTCTCAAATCATATTAATAGATCCAATACCTTCCCTGGATAAGGTCTATAGCTTGGTGTTAAGGGAGGAAACTCAAAGGAATTTACTGATACAAGGGTAATCAGTTTTGGAATCTACAGCAGCCATGGCCACTATGTTTGAAGGAAAAAGGAAATTAAAAAGGGATGTCATTTGTTCTCACTGTAACAAAAAGGGACATGTCAAGGAAAGATGTTTTAGATTGATAGGTTTTTCATATGATTTTAAATTTACAAAAGGAGAAGGAAGTGGATTCAAGAAAGGAAAATCTGTTATGAATCAAGTTTCTACTGGTAATAATGTTGATACAGAAGACTTGCAGCAAAATCATGAAGATGGCACTGAAGTTCTTGGTTTTGACTCACAGTTGTCTATGATAAAATAGCAAATTCATAAGCTGGTGGATCTTCTCAATGGGAGTGGTATGAATGTCAATGATGATAAAAGTCCTTCATCAATTCCTTCTTCAAGCAACCACCAAGCGAAACATTCTTTGATCAACTCATCTTTTGCAGGTATCATATCTGGAATTTCATGTTTTAATACTACAAATAACCTTCCTGCTAGATATAAAAATGTGAATCCTTTCATGATTAAACAAAGTTCCTGGATCATAGACACATGGGCAACAGATCATGGGTGTTGTACTTTAGATAAATTTATTTCTGTCAAGCCTGTTGTTAATAGATATGTTCAGCTCCCAAACAATACTAAAGCCATTGTTTCTCATATTGGCATAGTTAAAATAACTCTTTTGCTTACCTTGTCAAATGTGTTGTATGTACCCACTTTCAAATTTAACTTGATATCAGTTTCTCAGCTCATTGATTCTACATCAAATTCTGTGTTTTTCACTGATAAAATCTGCATTATTCAGGACCTTGCCTCATGGACAGTGACTGGTGTAGTTAGAGTTTACTCATGCCTTTATCTCATGCAAGATAGCAAGGATGAAAAAGATTTATCAAAGTTCAGAATGGAAAAACTTGTTGATTTTTCAGTTGTATCTTCTTTTACTTCTTGTAATTCTTTTTCAAACAAGCCTTGTGTTTCAGCTCTAAGGTCTTTTGACCTATGGCATTTTAGATTAGGGCATCCTCCTATAAAAAGGATACATGTGTTAAATAAACAAGTTTCAGATATTCACTGCTCAAATGATTTGCTTTGTGAAATATGTCCCCTTGCTAAACAGAAAAAACTTCCATTTCCTGTTCATATTCAAAGTTCAAAGAATGTTTTTGATCTTATACATGTTGACATATGGGGACCTTATAAAATACCTACATTGTCTGATCAACGATATTTTCTCACTGTAGTTGATGATTTTACTCGTTTTACTTGGGTTTTCTTGATGGAAATATAAATCTGATGTATCAAGCATCATTCCTGCTTTTCAAAATTTTGTTAAAATTCAGTTTCAAACATCAATCAAAATTATAAGATCAGATAATGGATTAGAGTTTAAATTTCCTGATTTCTATGCAAAAACAGGTATTATTCATCATTTGTCTTGTAATGAAACTCTTGAACAAAATGGTTTGGTGGAAAGAAAACATCAACACATTTTGACAGTAGCTAGGTCCTTGTTGCATCAGTCACATTTACCTATGTCATTTTGGGGTGATTCTGTTATGACAGCAGTTCATATTATTAATTGAATGCCTACTAGACTTCTCTCCAATAAAACACCATTTGAGCTATTGTATCATGCTTTACCTACCTATGATCATTTTAGAGTTTTTGGCTGTTTGTGTTTTGCATCCACTTTATCTCAACACAGAAAGAAATTTGATAAAAGAACTAGTAAATGTGTGTTTTTGGGGTATCCAAATGGTGTTAAAGGGTACAAAGTTTATGATATTGATGCTCATAAAGTGTTAGTGTCCAGGAATGTTGTTTTTCATGAAAATGTTTTTCCTTCTTCTTTGTCCAAAGGTTATAGCAGTGATGTTCCTACATTTTATCAAACACCTGGTGTACTTGCTTCTATATTTGATCATTTCCAAGTTAGTTCTAATGTTTTGCACAATTCTGACCCTTTACTTGTTAGTTCTCAGTCAGGTGAGCATGACATTTATTCAGAAAATCATTTGTCATCAAATTCCATTGATTCCACTCAAAATTTTCCTATTGACTTTGCTGATCATGTTCCAAATTTTAGTAACCATACTACACCTAGTTCTGTGTCTGTTCAACCTAATGTTGTCGTAACGTGCGGGTCTGGGAACCCGACCGCTAGAGGTGAATGTGAAAACTCACTAAAAATTTAAACTAGGAGTCGCCACCAATCTTTTTTTTTTTACTAGGTGCGATTGGCCACCTATTGACTCGATTCTAATCGATGCAAACTTAAATTAATTTTAAGCCCACCGGAAAGAACCTTAAACCGGTCTACAATTTTCTGGATCTAGGTTCGGGAGTACGGTTACGCCCGGGGAAGGATTAGCACCCCTCAGACGCCCGTTCTATGAACGGTACCATTTTTAGATCATCATATTGGGCTTTAATTTTTAATTTCACTAGATTTCCTTAATTATTATTTTTATTATTTAACCTAAAATGGAACGCAAATGAGTGGCGAGATGAAATGCATGGCGTGAGATAAAAATGCCGGACAAATAACCTTTTATCGAGGATATTTTCCCGAATCCGCCCATCATACTGGTGGGACTCGGGATATTCTCTCACCTGAGGAATTATTCGAGAAAACTCGCCTTCGCAAATTCGACGAATAATTCCCGTCATCGGGGTCATCGTACGTTTTCTTTTTAAAATAATATTTTGTGCATAATGAACCTAATTCGAGCAAAAGCCTTTTATTAAAGATGGTTCTCGAGCCCTCCCATCACACTGGTGGGACCCGATGATATCTTTTCACCTAAGAAACTTTTCGAGAAATACCCGCCTTCGCAGGATCCCCGAAAGATCCCATCATCGGGGCTTAAACTCGAAAACCAAAAATATTGATATGCGATGATATGTATGATGCAATATGTATATGCTATGCTAATGCAATTATTTATTTTTTTATTATCATTAATTATTTTTATTATATATTTTATTATCCTATTTCCTATTCTTATTTCTTATTATTATTATTATTATTATTTTTATACTTTACATTTTTTGTTCTAAGTTCTTTGTTTTTCATTTATAGTTAGACAAATTGTTTATAATTCTATGTTATTTTAATGAGTAAAAATTATATATATATATTTTTTTTATCGTACTATTTTATATATATTTTTATATTTTTATTATTATTATATTTTTTATAAGCGATTTTTATTCAAACCTAATACCTAAGGTCTTTATTTATTATTTTCACATTTCTTTATACCACTTAATATTCGATGCTTACTTTTAAATTAGTTATTTTTTTTATTATTATTAATTTATTTATTTACTTATTTAATGTCATATATATTGTATTTTCACGAATTAATTATTATATATATATTTGAATTGTTATCATTTTATCATTATTTTATTACTTGTTATTTATTTTTTATCAAAATAATTTCATCAAGTAATAATTTTTGTTGTATAATCAAGCTCTTTATTTATTAAGGATTTCGGAATCTTAACAACGAGACCCTCCCATCATACTGGTGGGGCCTTGATTCGGATTCCGAGCCTAGGGAACATAAGCTCGGGATTGCGACCTCTTGCATCCCGATCAATTATCCCATCATCGGCACTAAGTTAAATGATTCTTTAAATAATCTATTATCTCATCCTATTTTTATTAACTCTACATTTCTCATAAAATTATCTCCTTTGATTTGTTTTTTTTACTTTACCGATCTTATTCCATTACATTTTACATGTATACATATTATATATATTTAGTTTTAGCAATTAGATGTATTTCTTTGTTTTGTTATACATTTATTTAGTTTTTCATTTACCTTTGTAACCAAATATCCATTTCTTCATAATTTCATTATTACTATACATTCAAACATATATATATATATGTCCCTATATTCTTATCTATCTCCATTTTTTACATTTTTATATATTATGAATTATGAAACATCCTATTTTTATTTCTACCTATTTCATTTTTTTGTTTTTTCGTTTTTTAACCAATCATCTTTAAAATGAAATGCTTGTCATTTTACCTCTTCGCATCTTTACATTTTTGCTCATGCTAATTTCCCTACTTATAGAATGCTATTTGAAAATTTTAAAACATTATATTGAAATGATTAAACTTTGCCATATATCATTAATCACCACAATAAGCCCAATTCATGAAAGACATATGATTTTTTTACCTCACCTGAACGATGTCGTTTGGAGCCTCTTTTTGCACTGAGGTATGGTTTTCGTCTTTTCTTCTCTATGCCGCAGCAGATAACCTCTCCCTCCTTCTCTATTTTTCTGGTTCAACTCTCCTTGCTGCAGGTTCCCTCCTTGCTGCCGGTTCTCTTTACTGCCGGTTCTTCTCCCTTTGCTGCAGGTTCTCCTTGCTGCAGGTTCTCTCCCTGCTGCCGGTTCTCTCCCTTGCTGCGGGTTCTCCTTGCTGCAGGTTCTCCTTGCTGCAGGTTCTCTCCCTGCTGCCGGTTCTCTCCCTTGCTGCGGGTTCTCCTTGCTGCCGGCTCTCTTTGCCGCCGGTTCTCTTCCTTGCTGCAGGTTCTCCTTTTGTGCCAGCTGCCGCTCCTTTCTCTCTATTCCTCCGCTCCGTGCTTCTTTCCCTTGCGCCAGCAGCAAATCCTTGGCGTCAATCTGCAGACTCTCTCTCCTTCACGCCTGCGGCTTAGGAATTTTGGTGCTGTTCACTGCTCCGTCTCTCTCCATGGCAGATGTGGTTGCCGATGTTGCTGCCCCCGTGAAGCCGGAGAATAGAGCATCCAAGAAGTTCAGCTCTAGAGGTGCCGATCTTGACGTTCTCTTGGAGATGAGCTCGTCAAACTCTTCCCCGCCCCTGCTCGCCGAAGGCTTTTTTTTCAGATTCGAAGAGAAGGCCCTTGGCTTTGACCAAGAAAATTCTGTAACGCCAAATGGGAGGCCCCACCTGGTGGTTCTTTAGCTTGCAGGTTGCTTTTTTCTTTTGCCTACCGGATCTCTGATTTTTCTCCTCCCATTTTCTTCCCCTGTTCCTCTTTCTTCCTCCTATTTCTTTTTGTGGGTTCTTTATGTGGCTGCTGGAATTTTTTTTCTTGCCGGTTTTTCTTCGTTGCTCGGATCCCCCTCCCATTTATACCAGATTTCTGGGTTCTGGAGGGGGCGCTCCACTACCCTGCCAGACGCGAAAAATTCGCGTCTGGCAGGTGAGAGAGGTGCCTGGCAGGGTGCGTCCGCACCCTGCCAGTCGTACCTCTCTCCTTTTTTTTATTCTTTCATTTTTTCATTTTTCATTTATATATTTTTTACTCTGTTTTTCATTTGTAATTTAGTGTCTGCAGCTGCCCCTCTTTGAACATTTCGAAAATTTGAAATAGTGCAAAGACGTAGACACCGTATTTGACTAAATTCTTTAATTCTCTTACCAAATTTTTATTATACATATATAGTTTAAATAAATTCCTCAAAACTGAGGCCACAAGACTTTTAAAATGAACTCCTCAAAAATGAGGCAACGAAACTTTAAAAATGAACTCCTCAAAACTGAGGCACCGAAACTTTAAAATGAACTCCTCAAAACTGAGGCAATGAGACTTTTAAAATGAACCCCTCAAAATTGAGGCACTAAAACTTCAAAATGAACTCCTCAAAACTGAGGCAACGAGATTTTAAAAATGAGCTCCTCAAAATTGAGGCAACGAGAACTTTTAAAAGTGAGCTCCTCAAAGTTGAGGCAACGTACCTTTAAAAAATAAATTCTTCAAACTTGAGGCAACGAAGCCTTTTTCCTTTTTGAAAATGGTGAAAAATAATCAATTCCTCATCTGAAATTCATATAATTTTAAAGATGAATTTCCTTCTTTTTCAATTACTTTAAAATTTTGAACATGTCAATTCATCTTCATCAGTTTTCCCTTTTTTTTTTAGTGTTTTTAGAGCCTTTTCTTTGATCAATGGGGGATGAATCGACCACATTTCTGATCTCTCGTCTTCCTCAATTCATTGCTCATAACTGTTTTCTTCTTCTATCATACGCATGTTCCAATCACTCTTCACATTTTAACTGTGTTCCATTCTATTGCTAATTCCATTCCTTTCTTTCCCTGCTTAGACTCCATTCCATTCCCTGTCAATTATGATCCTTTTCCAACATATTGCAAACATTTCTTACTTTATCATGCTCTTTATTAAGTATCATTCTAATTTTATGGCAAATGTAATGCAATGTACTCATATCTCCTCTTTTGTCAAAATGGAAACGAGGGCATTATTGGGAGCAAAAGGCTACTTTTCATTAGAAAAAAGTGAAGTTTCTACAATCAAGTATAATGACAAGGAACAAGGGAAAATTGATTAATACCAAGGGGATACAGTTCCTTCTTAATGACTGTTTCGATAGATATTAACAGTAGTCTCAAAATTCTATCCCGAAATAGGCACATTTGTCAGCTCCCTTGTCTTTTGCATGAACATCTCGGATCATGATCTTCACCCTTTCTGTGTTAAGCCTTTGTAGTATTTGGACCTTTTTCGTGTCTAGACCGCCCTTTCGGGTTTTCGCCCTAAACACATCTCCCAAATTCAAGCTGCCTTTTCGGGTTTTCAACTTGAAAATTTTCTTTTTTTTTTTTTTTTTCATTATTATTTACTTATTATTTTTTTTTTATGCAAAATATTTCTTGACAGCATCGGCATTCACCGGGTTGGAAAACTCCCTTCCATCCATCTCCGCCAAAATTAGTGCTCCTCTTGAAAAAGCTTTCTTCACCACGAATGGTCCTTCCCAATTCGGTGTCCATTTCCCGCGAGGATCATGCTGGTTCGGGAGAATTCTTTTCAATACTAATTCTCCTTCTCGAAACTGTCGAGAGTGTGCCTTCTTGTCATATGCCCTCATCATTCTTTTTTGATATAACTGCCCATGGCAAAGTGCTGTCAACCTTTTTTCTTCTATGAGATTCAATTGCTCATAACGAGCATTGACCCATTCGGCTTCTTCCAACTGTACTTCTTTAAGGACCCGAAGGGAAGGGATTTCCACTTCAATTGGCAAAACTGCTTCTATCCCATATACCAAAGAGAACGGTGTAGCTCCCGTGGAAGTTCGGACTGTTGTGCGATAAGCATGCAAAGCAAAAGGTAACTTCTCATGCCAATCTTTGTATATATCTGTCATCTTTTCAATTATCCTTTTGATGTTCTTGTTGGCTGCTTCCACTGCTCCATTCATCTTTGGGCGATAAGGTGTTGAATTGTGATGCTTGATCTTGAACTTGGCACAAACCTCTCTCATCATCGAACCATTGAGGTTACTAGCGTTATCCGTGATGATCCTTTCTGGGAGACCATAGCGGCATATTATTTCTTTTTGGACGAACTTACACACCACTTTCTGGGTCACATTGGCATAAGATGATGCTTCTACCCACTTAGTGAAGTAGTCAATTGCCACCAGAATAAATCGATGCCCATTTGATGCCTTCGGAGTTATCAACCCAATCACATCCATGCCCCACATTGAGAATGGCCATGGTGATGTCAATACATGCAGTGAATTAGCAGGGGTGTGGATTCTGTCCGCATATATCTGACACTTGTGACACTTTCGAGCAAAGTCTATACAATCCTTTTCCAACGTGAGCCAGTAATACCCTGCCCTCATGACCTGTCTTGCCAACTTATGTCCACTTGCATGTGCTCCACAAACTCCTTCGTGAACTTCTTCGACTATTCTCCGAGCTTCGGTTGAATCCACGCATCTCAAAAGTGTTTGATCCCTACTTCTCTTGTATAAAATGTTCCCATCCAAGAAGAAATTCATTGCCAACCTTCTAATGGTTTTCTTATCATTTTCTGAGCTTTGATCCGGGTACTGCTGAAATTTGAGATAGTGCACAATATCGTGGTACCACGGTTTCCCGTCTATTTCTTCTTCTACACTAGAGCAGTGCGCGGGACACTCTCGAAGATTAATCATGATGGGTTGGATCTTGACATTGGTACCAACTTTGAACATTGCCGCCAGCGTGGCTAATGCATCGGCCATTTGGTTCTCCTCTCGGGGTAAATGATTGAAGCAAATTTCATCAAAATTTTCAATCAGCTTTGATACATACTTGTGATACCGAACTAACTTTGAGTCACGCGTCTCCCATTCTCCTCGCAACTAATAAATAACCAAAGCAGAGTCCCCATACACTTCCAAAATGTGAATTTTCCTCTCGATTGCTGCTTGAATGCCCATGACACAAGCTTCATATTCAGCTACATTATTGGTGCAATAGAAGTTGAGTTTAGCTATAACGGGATAATGATCTTCTTCTGGTGATACTAACACGACCCCTATGCCATGCCCCAAGGCATTCGAAGCTCCGTCGAAAAACATCTTCCAATTCTCTTTCTCTGATTCCTCCCCACTTGTTTGACATATTGACATCAAGTCCTCATCTGGAAACTCAAACTCCATTGGTTCATAATCCTCTTCCACCCTTTCTGCAAGAAAATCTGCGATTGCACTTCCTTTGATAGCTTTCTGGGACACATATACAATATCATATTCAGACAATAACACTTGCCATCTTGCCACTCTACCTGATAAGGAAGGTTTCTCGAAGATGTATTTAATCGGGTCCAACTTTGCAATGAGCCAAGTGGTATGATATAGCATGTACTGCCTGAGTCGATGCGCCGTCCATGCTAAAGCACAACACATCTTTTCCAACGAGGAATACTTGGACTCGTATTCAGTGAACTTCTTGCTCAAGTAGTAAACTGCCCTTTCTTTCTTACCAGTTTCATCATGTTGCCCTAACACACATCCCATGGATCCTTCATTTACCGTTAAATATAAGAGGAGGGGTCTCCCGACCACAGGTGGTGCCAATACTGGCGGACTTAACAAATATTCTTTAACTTTGTTAAAAGCAACTTGGCACTCCTCATTACACGCCCCCGGATTGTGTTTGCGAAGGAGTTTGAAGATCGGGTCACATTTGAGTGTGAGTTGTGATATGAACCGGGCTATATAATTTAATCTCCCAAAAAATCCTCTAACTTCTTTTTGCGTCTTGGGAGGGGGCAAATCACGGATTGCTTGAACCTTATCTGGGTCAACTTCTATTCCTCTTTCACTGACGATGAAACCTAGTAGCTTTCCTGAAGTGACTCCAAAAGTGCACTTTGTCGGGTTTAATCTGAGCTGAAATTTTCGTAACCTCCTAAATAATCTTTCAAGATTAGTCGCATGGTCCTCTGTTTTGCGAGCTTTTACAATCATATCATCCACATACACCTCGACCTCTTTGTGCATCATATCATGGAAGAGAGTCACCATAGCTCGCTGATAAGTTGCCCCGGCATTCTTCAAACCAAATGGCATTACCTTATAACAAAAGGTCCCCCACATAGTTATGAAGGTAGTTTTCTCTCTATCCTCTGGTGCCATCTTAATTTGGTTATACCCTGAAAAGCCATCCATAAAGGAAAACATGGAGTGGCGGGCAGTATTGTCAACAAGGGTGTCAATGTGGGGAAGAGGAAAATTATCTTTTGGGCTAGCTCTATTCAAGTCTCGATAATCCACACACATTCTCACCTTCCCGTCTTTCTTAGGAACTGGGACAATATTTGCAACCCATTCAGGGTACTTAGCTACTTCCAAGAATCCTGCATCGAACTGCTTTTTCACTTCTTCTTTAATTTTCAACAACATTTCAGGTTTCATTCTTCTCAACTTTTGCTTAATCGGTTTGCATTCAGGTTTCAAAGGCAGTTTGTGGGCTACAATGTCTGTGTTGAGTCCTGGCATATCTTGATAAGACCATGCAAACACATCTACATATTCATGAAGTAGCTTTATTAGTTTTTCTTTTTCCATTGACACCAACGTCACACCAATTCTAACTTCTTTCTTATTTTCTTCATCTCCCAAATTAATTGTTTCAAGTATCTCTTGATGTGGGACAATTTGTCTCCCCTCCTGTTCTACTAGCCTTAACAAGTCCGGAGTTAAATCATAATCCTCCACGTTTTCTGTACTGTCAAGTTCACTGACACTTGTACCTTTTTCAAAATCAACTTCAAAACCACTGTCATTGTCATCTTTGCATTCATTATTTGGAATCCTGGAAGGTAAAGGGAATTGAAATATGTAGAGCTATTGTATAGGTAAATAGTTAAAATAAAAGGATGAAACGACACTAATGGAAATGATTAATTATGAGAGGAGATATGAGAAATGCACTACGCATGTCAATTTATTAAAATGATAAATGATAAAAAGCCCGATACATAAAATTCCAATGCTTTTGGGCATAAGCATGGATGTTTAGTTTGCATTACTTTGAAATTGAATCACAAGTGACTGGTAAACTCATGGTGGTCCAGTTGCTCAGCTTTAGATTCGGTGGCCCAAGGTATGTAGTAGGAATCTCATCCGCATTTCTTGGCTGTTCTTCACCTTCCTCCGTTGCACATATTGACAAATCAGAAAAAGTCCCTCCTAGAGCTGACACTGATTCTTGGTTCTCAACGGTGAGTGATTCAAGAAAGATGCAACCTCCAGATCGGAATGTCTTGTAAAGATGAGGATATGTCATTCCTCGGATTTCCAACTCATGCCCCTTAAAGCGAGCCAACCTTTCTTTTCTTCTTTCGGCTATCATTTCTTCTCTTTCCTTCTTAGTTGGCTTGTACCCCAGGCCAAACCTTTCTTCATTTTTGGTAGTGCGTATAGGACTTCTAATACCTTGCAGTTCTTTTCCCAATCCTGCCCCTGCTCGGTATCCTTTTCCTAATATCTGACTGACAACCATCTTGGTGGTTTTGGAAAGCCTCGGAATAGGCGGTGTGGTTCCTTCTCCCACATACGTGGTGTTAACGAACTCGAAGGATCGAAAGGAACATTCAGGCACTTCCTCCGTCGCTTCCACGTAAGGCGTATCTGCTGGCTTGCTTATGAGTAAGTCCTCTTCCCCGTTAACACAGACAATCTTCCCTTCCACTATGAACTTGACCTTCTGATGAAGAGATGAAGGTATGGCCCCAGCCATGTGTATCCAAGGTCTTCCCAACAAATAATTGTATGAAGGAGCAATATCCATAACCTGAAATTCAATGGTAAAGGTACATGGGCCAATTTCTACTGGTATCTCAATGTCCCCTACTACTTCTCTCCTTGTTCCATCGAAAGCTCTTACGATCATCTGACTCTTTCGCATGTAGGACATGTTGATGGGTAAACGGGCCAAGGTCCTCATGGGCATCACATTTAAGGACGATCCGTTGTCAAGCAGTACCTTTGCGACGGTACAACCTTTACACTTGGTAGTGATGTGCAAGGCTTTGTAATTTCCTCTACCTCCAGAAGGGATTTCTTCATCGCTAAAGGATATTATGTTACCCACCGAAATGTTCCCAACAATGTAGTCCAAATTTTCAACTGAGATATCATGATCCACATATGCTTGGTTCAGAATCTTCATCAGAGAGTTCCTATGTGGTTCTGAGCTGAGGAGCAAAGATAGTAGTGAAATACGAGCGGGCATCCGGTTCAATTGCTCAACTACATTGTACTCACTATGTTTGATGAACTTGAGGAACTCGGCAGCTTCTTTTTCTGTCACCGATCTTTTTGAGCCATCTGTCGATTCCGGAGGTTGTACCTTTTCTTCTCTAGGACTTTGCTCTTTTTCCTCTCCCTTCTCATTCTTGAGATTCTCGAATGCTTCCGGTGAATAGCAGCGTCCGCTGCGGGTAATCCCTCCAACACCAGTTATATTGGCAGCATCATCTTGAGATTCAGCTATCCATTTCTTCGCTTCCGAAACTTGTACATTGCAGTTGTAGTTCCATGGGACAGCTTTGTTGTCTTTGTAGGGGAAGGGTTTAGGGACTTTGATGACCATCTTGGCATGGTTTTTGTCCTCCACAAGCTCCCCTTTTGGTTCGTAGAAAATGGTCAAAGGTTTTATCTTCATTGGGTGAGTAGACTCCTTGGATATCATGTTTACTGCTGACTCTGAAGCTTCCGTATAGAACTCGATCTTTGATTCGTCCATCATTCTTTGCACTTCCTTCCGGAAAGAACTACAACCCTGGATTGAATGTCCCACACATCCTTTGTGGTACAAGCAACATAGTCTTTGGATATCTCGTGAGTCATTCACATTAGGACATTCAGGCCACACCTCGAGCATATCGGCTTTTACCAAGGCTTCAAATACTTTTTCCATGGAGGTTTCCACTTCCCGAATGTTCCTTTTAACATACACCTCCCTTTCGATTGCATTTACCCCTGCCCCAGCATGATTTGGCAGCGGGTTGTTGTTGACATTCTGTTCTGGCTTTTTTTCAAAGTTCAGGATTCCTGCCTTGATCAACCCTTGCACCTTATGCTTAAATGCCGTGCAATTCTCAATCGAGTGACCTTCGATTCCGTAATGATAATCACAATGGGCGGACGTGTCATACCATCTTGGGAACGGAGGTTTTAATGGCTCTATGTATAAGGGAGCTACTAGATGGTTTGCAACCAACTGAGTGAAGAGTTCAGCATAAGGGATTGGGATAGGGTCAAACTGCACTTTCTCTTGCTTGTTTCGCCATCCTCTTGATTCACCGGTAGTATGGTTGTTTGAGGGTGTTGTTTGTTGTGTGGTTGAAGCTGTAACAGGTGTGGAAGCAGGCGGGTAAGGTGTCCGTTGGATGGGATTATATGGGTACGGGTTAGGAAAGGCATTTGGCATAGGCGGGTATGGGTATGGGCTTTGTGAAGTGTTGTGCACAGCTGGGTAATAGGGGTATGGTAGGTATGGCTGGTAAGGGTTGTATGTTCCTCCTTGGTGTTGTCCTGAAGTAACGGCTTGGGCTTCTCCTTCTTTCCTCTTGAAAGTTCCCCCTTTCCTTGTGTTTGCCATATCACCTCCTTCTATCTTCCCTTGCTTAATGACAGTTTCTATCATTTCTCCCGAAATCACCATATCAGCAAAGTTCTTTGTGGCACTACCAACCAATCGTTCATAGTAAGGGGCTCGCAAGGTGTTGACAAACATTACAGTGGTTTCTTTCTCAGTCAATGGTGGCTGAACTTGAGAGGCCACATTCCTCCATCTTTGAGCATATTCTTTGAAGCTTTCAGTGGTTTTCTTCTCCATGTTTTGTAAAGAAAGGCGATCCGGAGCCATATCTGTAACGTGCTTATACTGAGCTACAAACGCCCGAGCAAGGTCTTTCCACGTGTGGATTCGATTGCGGTCCAGTTGGACGTACCATTTTGCTGCAGCACCAGTAAGGCTATCTTGGAAGCAATGTATTAAGAGTTTGTCATCATGAGCATATGCGGCCATCCTTCTACAATACATGGTTATATGTGTGACCGGGCACTTGGTTCCATCATACTTCTCAAAGTCTGGAACTTTGAACTTTGGGGGTATAACCACATCTGGAACCAGACAAAGCTCAATTGCATCCATAGAACAATACATTCCCATTCCTTCTACCATGCGCAGTCTTTCCTCAAAAAGGTCAAATTTTTGATGAGTATCGGGATTATCTTTCGATTCAACGGATCCACATTTGAGCTTCTCTTGTTCCTTTGGATCATCCAAATCAGGCACAGAGATGGGATCTGAAGGACTTGCCCCTCCAATTGGCCTTTGTTGAGCATAAGTCGGTGGTGGTCCTATTGGCATCCCAAAAAATGGATATTGACCCATGGATGGCATGGGAATAGAAGCATTCCTTGCAGGTGGAGGTGTAAATCCTGGTGGATACACGGGGTCTGTATTGGTTTCTGTCTGTTGAACGGCTTCTGGTGTACCAGAACTCCCCGCCACTTTCTTTCCTTTATCTGTAGATATTAACTCCAAAATTTTTGATAACTGACCCATGATTTCTTCTTGCTTCTTCTCAATCTTATCCATCCTCTCTGAATGCTCGTCCCCCATGATCTTAGAACGGGCTCTTGTATTGTATCTGTGGAGAATTTGTTTTTCTGGAATTTTGTTCTATTAGTTCAAGGAATAAGTTAAAATTTTATATTGAGTGCATTATTATTTATTATTTTTATCTGAATCATGCATTATGATGCAAATGAAATGTATTTGAATAGAAAAAATATTGGCCATCCAACATTTACCATAAGAAAATCCGCATCCATAAAACTTAAATATCCAATTACATCATTGTCTAAAACCATACATAACTATCAAAAAGAAAAACCGACTTTGTCATATTGGTCCCTAACCATCTTGAGGTGATTGATCAACCGCTCACTCAATTCATCCTTGGGAAGGATCTCCCGCCTGAGCTCTTCAGTCTTGTCTGCCATTACTCGAGCTCTAAATGCCACTTCTCTCATCTGCCTCAGTATCCATTGCATTTCAGCTTCTTTCCTTTGAAGGCTTTGTGCGCATGAATTGTTTCTTTCCCTCATTTGGAAATATTCTTGCCTTACTGCTTCATACTGTGCCTTATAGCCCTCCATGGCAGTTTCCAACATGTCGCAGTCATTTTTCAACTCTTGGATGGTTTGTTCTTTCCTTTGTACCTCGTGCTGCAAAGCGTTGTTGGCACTTTGGAGTTCTTGTATTCGGGCTAACAGAGAAGAATTTGCCACGCTCACTTCCTCAAACTTGCTTTGCCACTCATCCCGCTCTTTCAAAGCCACCCGTACCTTTCTTGCAGTTTCTTTCTTCACTTCTTCTAGCTCATCCTCATGCCTACGCTTCATATTCATCATCTCCTTTTCAAGTCTTTTCCTCGTTAACTCACTCTCCAACAGGACGTCTTGAGGTTCTGGGTTTACGGGATGTTTGGATGGGTTCTTCGGGGGATGTATGACATTTTTCACCCTTTGGTCATGCCAAGTATGATATCCTGTGGTGACTTCATCAGTAACCCTTCCCTGATCTACTCGGCAAGTTTTTTTCCAGTCTTGAGCAATTTCCTCAATTCTCTTTAGCGTTTCTGGCTCTCCATATGTAAACTCTAACTGGTCGAGCTGGTGAGTCATGGGCACGAATTGCTCAGATCCGAACTGTCTCCGCACCATTATTGGGGCATAGCTGATGGCTCCCCAAGGTCCCATCAGTGGTACCCACGGCTTATCCCCACATTTATACATTACTTGCATTCGTGGCATCCATGGAGCTCTCCAAGTCACTTCAATGCTCATTAACCTCCGGAGCCTTGTGACCCACTCTTCTTTCCTTTTGTAGTCGGGCCATTCACTTTCGCAGAACTCAAGGATAGGACAACTCACAGACAGATAAAGCTTTCGAAATTTGCTCTCTTTGCATTCGAAATGGCTTTTGATCCATATGGTTAGGAGTTGAGCACATCCGATGAATCGTCCCTCACCTTTGCGTCGACAGAAATTCAAGGATCTGAAGGTTTCAGCTAAGATGGACGGGGCCGGGTTGATGCTCCTTGTCACCTGATCAAAGAAGTCTATGACTGACACCTCCACATGACCTAGAACCTTCGGGAAGACCACTAAGCCGTAAATCGCCATCGCAAAAGCCAAGAGACCTTGTTCATCCTCCATGTGTTTTTTAATATATCCGTTCAAGAAACTCCACGGAAGGCATTCTGTGTCTCCTTTCTTCTTCAAATGCTGATCCACTTCCACCGTAGTCATTCCTAATAACTTGGCCAACTTTCGTCGGTGTCCCGTCTTCTGGGCCCTCCAATAGATCTTGTCAGGCTGCATATGGTCTATCCGGAGCAGAGAGGAGTATTCTTCTATGGTAGGGGTCATGTCCACCTTGTTAAAGACAAAGCAACGATATGAGGGATCCCAAAACTGGATAATGGCTCGGAGCATCTGGTCATCGACTGGTACATATAGAAGCCATGCAATGTGTCCATACTTGTTCTGAAAATTGTCTCGGTGAGCACGTCTCCATTGTTCCCAAATTCCTACCATCTCTGTGAAGTCATTCTGCTGAAGATCCAAGTGAACTCTCTCGGGTAAAATTGAGATATGTCCTTGGGTCAAACAGTCTCCTTTTTCCTATTGAATCTGCCTCATCTGTAACTCTATCTCATAGTCATTTCTGTATATGTTGAGCGGGCCTGCTGATGACGATGCCATGGATATAACTGGGATCTCTTAGGTTGAATGTTGTGTAGCCAATATTCCTCCTATATGCAATTACGATGTATGCAAATGAACATGTAACATGCGCATGACAAGAAAAATAAACTTAAGTTAGTATGGTAAAAAGAAATAATGGAATGTTAAAAATAATGAGAGAATAACAAACAATATCATGGGTATTATTGTCTACTCCACGATACTTTATTATCTCGGGGCATAATTTAGAATAGAGGGAGTGGAAGAAATTCCTTCATGTGTACCTATTTATAAGGTATATTCTCTCGGGTATGGCTCTTTCTAAGGTTAAGCTGCTCTCGGTACTATATATGCTGAGCGGGGTTTATAAACAGAGCTAAGGTTCCCAAATCGTTCCTCACTATCGTCCACACGGACTAGTAAGGCACCCCGGTCCTCACCCATTACAGGCTTCAAACGGACTAGGTTCGATTTGAGTGGGAGTCTTCACTAGCCCGTGCGGAGGTTATCACCTCACGAGAGCGTAGCTACTAAACTCCCTCCTAAAAAGGACATAACCCGGGTGGAGGGTTTATGCATGAATGTAAAATGTGCTGTGTGTGTGAAGGAAACCATGAGTTCAAAGTAACGATCTCACATCCCTCTACCTTAAATCCCCACAAGTATTAGAAGTAGTAAAGTAATAAATGCGAAATAAACTAATGTACCAAACAAGGTATGCAGTGCAAATCATTAATATTAAGAAAACAGTGAATTATTTAAAGCCTTGGATAACCTATTATTATTTTTTAATGGCTCGACTCTCAGCAAGTCCCCAGTGGAGTCGCCAGCTGTCGTAACGTGCGGGTCCGGGAACCCGACCGCTAGAGGTGAATGTGAAAACTCACTAAAAATTTAAACTAGGAGTCGCCACCAATCTTTTTTTTTTTACTAGGTGCGATTGGCCACCTATTGACTCGATTCTAATCGATGCAAACTTAAATTAATTTTAAGCCCACCGAAAAGAACCTTAAACCGGTCTACAATTTTCTGGATCTAGGTTCGGGAGTACGGTTACGCCCGGGGAAGGATTAGCACCCCTCAGACGCCCGTTCTATGAACGGTACCATTTTTAGATCATCATATTGGGCTTTAATTTTTAATTTCACTAGATTTCCTTAATTATTATTTTTATTATTTAACCTAAAATGGAACGCAAATGAGTGGCGAGATGAAATGCATGGCGTGAGATAAAAATGCCGGACAAATAACCTTTTATCGAGGATATTTTCCCGAATCCGCCCATCATACTGGTGGGACTCGGGATATTCTCTCACCTGAGGAATTATTCGAGAAAACTCGCCTTCGCAAATTCGACGAATAATTCCCGTCATCGGGGTCATCGTACGTTTTCTTTTTAAAATAATATTTTGTGCATAATGAACCTAATTCGAGCAAAAGCCTTTTATTAAAGATGGTTCTCGAGCCCTCCCATCACACTGGTGGGACCCGATGATATCTTTTCACCTAAGAAACTTTTCGAGAAATACCCGCCTTCGCAGGATCCCCGAAAGATCCCATCATCGGGGCTTAAACTCGAAAACCAAAAATATTGATATGCGATGATATGTATGATGCAATATGTATATGCTATGCTAATGCAATTATTTATTTTTTTATTATCATTAATTATTTTTATTATATATTTTATTATCCTATTTCCTATTCTTATTTCTTATTATTATTATTATTATTATTTTTATACTTTACATTTTTTGTTCTAAGTTCTTTGTTTTTCATTTATAGTTAGACAAATTGTTTATAATTCTATGTTATTTTAATGAGTAAAAATTATATATATATATTTTTTTTATCGTACTATTTTATATATATTTTTATATTTTTATTATTATTATATTTTTTATAAGCGATTTTTATTCAAACCTAATACCTAAGGTCTTTATTTATTATTTTCACATTTCTTTATACCACTTAATATTCGATGCTTACTTTTAAATTAGTTATTTTTTTTATTATTATTAATTTATTTATTTACTTATTTAATGTCATATATATTGTATTTTCACGAATTAATTATTATATATATATTTGAATTGTTATCATTTTATCATTATTTTATTACTTGTTATTTATTTTTTATCAAAATAATTTCATCAAGTAATAATTTTTGTTGTATAATCAAGCTCTTTATTTATTAAGGATTTCGGAATCTTAACAACGAGACCCTCCCATCATACTGGTGGGGCCTTGATTCGGATTCCGAGCCTAGGGAACATAAGCTCGGGATTGCGACCTCTTGCATCCCGATCAATTATCCCATCATCGGCACTAAGTTAAATGATTCTTTAAATAATCTATTATCTCATCCTATTTTTATTAACTCTACATTTCTCATAAAATTATCTCCTTTGATTTGTTTTTTTTACTTTACCGATCTTATTCCATTACATTTTACATGTATACATATTATATATATTTAGTTTTAGCAATTAGATGTATTTCTTTGTTTTGTTATACATTTATTTAGTTTTTCATTTACCTTTGTAACCAAATATCCATTTCTTCATAATTTCATTATTATTATACATTCAAACATATATATATATATGTCCCTATATTCTTATCTATCTCCATTTTTTACATTTTTATATATTATGAATTATGAAACATCCTATTTTTATTTCTACCTATTTCATTTTTTTGTTTTTTCGTTTTTTAACCAATCATCTTTAAAATGAAATGCTTGTCATTTTACCTCTTCGCATCTTTACATTTTTGCTCATGCTAATTTCCCTACTTATAGAATGCTATTTGAAAATTTTAAAACATTATATTGAAATGATTAAACTTTGTCATATATCATTAATCACCACAATAAGCCCAATTCATGAAAGACATATGATTTTTTTACCTCACCTGAACGATGTCGTTTGGAGCCTCTTTTTGCACTGAGGTATGGTTTTCGTCTTTTCTTCTCTATGCCGCAGCAGATAACCTCTCCCTCCTTCTCTATTTTTCTGGTTCAACTCTCCTTGCTGCAGGTTCCCTCCTTGCTGCCGGTTCTCTTTGCTGCCGGTTCTTCTCCCTTTGCTGCAGGTTCTCCTTGCTGCAGGTTCTCTCCCTGCTGCCGGTTCTCTCCCTTGCTGCAGGTTCTCCTTGCTGCAGGTTCTCTCCCTGCTGCCGGTTCTCTCCCTTGCTGCGGGTTCTCCTTGCTGCCGGCTCTCTTTGCCGCCGGTTCTCTTCCTTGCTGCAGGTTCTCCTTTTGTGCCAGCTGCCGCTCCTTTCTCTCTATTCCTCCGCTCCGTGCTTCTTTCCCTTGCGCCAGCAGCAAATCCTTGGCGTCAATCTGCAGACTCTCTCTCCTTCACGCCTGCGGCTTAGGAATTTTGGTGCTGTTCACTGCTCCGTCTCTCTCCATGGCAGATGTGGTTGCCGATGTTGCTGCCCCCGTGAAGCCGGAGAATAGAGCATCCAAGAAGTTCAGCTCTAGAGGTGCCGATCTTGACGTTCTCTTGGAGATGAGCTCGTCAAACTCTTCCCCGCCCCTGCTCGCCGAAGGCTTTTTTTTCAGATTCGAAGAGAAGGCCCTTGGCTTTGACCAAGAAAATTCTGTAACGCCAAATGGGAGGCCCCACCTGGTGGTTCTTTAGCTTGCAGGTTGCTTTTTTCTTTTGCCTACCGGATCTCTGATTTTTCTCCTCCCATTTTCTTCCCCTGTTCCTCTTTCTTCCTCCTATTTCTTTTTGTGGGTTCTTTATGTGGCTGCTGGAATTTTTGTTCTTGCCGATTTTTCTTCGTTGCTCGGATCCCCCTCCCATTTATACCAGATTTCTGGGTTCTGGAGGGGGCGCTCCACTACCCTGCCAGACGCGAAAAATTCGCGTCTGGCAGGTGAGAGAGGTGCCTGGCAGGGTGCGTCCGCACCCTGTCAGTCGTACCTCTCTCCTTTTTTTTATTCTTTCATTTTTTCATTTTTCATTTATATATTTTTTACTCTGTTTTTCATTTGTAATTTAGTGTCTGCAAATGTCAATTCTTTACCTAGGAGAAGTTCTCGAGCCAGACATGTTCCTAAATATTTAGAAGCCTACCATATTGATATTCCTTCAAGCTCAAACAATGTAACTTCATATCCTATAACAGATTACTTGTCTGCTCATAAACTGTCTTCAACTCATGAGTCCTTTACCTTGGCCTTATCTCAAATTCATGAACCTACTTCCTATCATCAAGCTATTCAACATTCTCATTGGAAAGATGCAATGGCACTTGAATTGCAAGCCTTAGAAGACAACAAAACATGGTCTGTAGTACCCTTGCCTTCACATTGTCACACTATAAGCTGTAAATGGGTATACAAAGTGAAGATGAAAGTTGATAGTACTGTGGAAAGATATAAGGCACATTTAGTAGCAAAAGGTTATAGCCAAGTTGAAGGTTTTGATTACCAAGAAACGTTTAGCCCTGTTGCTAAACAAACTACAGTTAGAGTTTTTCTAGCTATTGCAGCAGCACAAAGGTGGTGTTTAAGGCAGCTGGACCTAAATAATGCTTTTCTTCATGGTGACCTTGAGGAGAAAGTTTATATGGAGATTTCACTAGGTTATACAGTTCAGGGGGAGTATTCATCTGATACAAAACTTGCTTGCAAGCTTCACAAGTCTTTATATGGGCTCAAACAAGCTTCTAGGCAATGGAATGCAAAGTTTATAGCTTCTCTCATCAGGTATGGTTTTAAGCAATCTTTGTCAGACTATTCTCTATTTACTATGTCTATTGGAGATGGAAATTTTGCTGCATTACTGGTGTATGTAGACGATATTGTGATTGGTAGTACATCTGATCAGTTAGTTGATAGCATTAAAGAGTACTTAAGTACACAATTCAAGTTAAAAGATTTAGGTACAGTTAAGTATTTCTTAGGGTTCAAAATTGCTAGATCTCCTGAAGGAATATCTGTTTGTCAACGCAAGTATGCTTTGGATATGCTTGAAGAATATGGTCTATTAGGTGCTAAACCAGTGTCAACCCCTATGGATTATAATTACAAGTTGTAAAAATCCATTGAAGATTACCAATTAAAAGATCCTACTGTTTACAAACAATTGGTTGGAAAGTTATTGTATTTGACATTTACAAGGCCAGATGTTTGTTATGTTGTTCAAGTGTTATCTCAGTTTATGGACAAACCTTCAAATGATCATTTGGCTGCAGCATTCAGAGTTTTAAGATACTTGAAAAGGGCACCAGGACAAGGACTTCTACTGCATTCACAGTCAAACTTGCAAATTCAAGCTTATTCTGATAGTGATTGTGCAGGTTGTCCAAATACTAGAAAATTTGTCACTGGATATGCTTTATTTCTTGGAAACTCAATGGTTAGTTGGAAGGCTAAAAGCAATATGTAGTTGCTAAAAGTTCAGCTGAGGCTGAATATCGTTCCATGGGAGCAACATCCTATGAGATAATATGGTTGAAATCCTTGTTGGCAGAGTTTGGAATTTGTCAGACAAATGTTGTTAAACTGTACTGTGACAGTCAATCTGCCATCTACATTAGCAAGAATCTTGTGTTTCATGAACGTACAAAACACATTGAGCTCGATTGTCACTTCATTAGAGAAAAAATAATTGCAGGTTTAATAGAACCAGTATATATCTCAACAGCAGATCAAGTTGCAGATATATTCACAAAGGCTTTACAGCCTAGGGATTTCTACAGATTACTTAGCAAGATGAATGTGTATGATATACACGGTTCATCTTGAGGGGGAGTATTAGACTTACTTGGAGAATTTGCTTAACTGGAGTTAAAAGTTAGAAGACTAAAGCCTTAAGAAGTTAGAGGATCGAATGCCAAATGCTAGAGTATACCAAAGGCTTAGTAACAAGAGCCATGTGCAAGTCAGGTGACTATTTAATGTAAATATTTTTTTACTATTTTACCATTCTACTGTACAGTAATTATGTAGTTAGCCTAGTCATTAGTTAGTTAGTTGAAACAGACTATTATAAATAGTTTATTAGTGATATTTTCTTCTTTTCAACAAAGAATGAAAGAACTTCTTCTTCACCATCGTTTTGCTCTCTCTGCACCTGTTCTCTTAATTTCAACAGATGGCTAATAAAAAAACCTCCTTAAAATTTAGGTCTAAAAATTTTTTGTATGTTCAGTTAAATCAAGTAATTTATCTCACATATTTTGCTTAAAAAATAAGTTGAATAGATTAGAATGATAAACAAATATGATAAAAAAGAAAAAAAAACAGCCCTTGGTTTTCATATTTGGTTAAATCGAGTAATTTACATTTTCATTTCAAAATATACCGAAATCTTATTCGATATATATTTCAACTTTTTCTTTTTCTTTTTGAATGAATTGATATATATTTCAATATTATCCTATCATTATTTTTTTTAATTTTCCAATTACTGGTGAATAAAACAGAGAAATGATTAATTTATTCAACTTTTTGATAAAAAAAACAATTAATTGTAACTCAAATTTTCCTTTCCAAAAAGCAGAAACAAAGTTATTTTGTTCAGTACACAGACAATATACAAATAAATATAGAGGGAATTGATCCTAAACTTGCAAATTAATTAATGTAATGTAAAGGTTAGGTCTCTAAACTTACAAATCAAACCTCTCTCTTGAAGAGAGGGGATGGGTACCACCAAGTGCATGATCTTGGAAGGGGAAAAATTAGAGCATCTAAACGTTGCTTTTGTTGCCTTCTCTCTACTAAAAATAATATAATCAAACTTTAAATTTAGAAGATTATCTGAGACAAAAAGAAGGGAAACAAAGCATATTCCTTTCTCTTTCCCTTTTTTCTTTCTTCTTTACATGTTTTTTTTTTTTGTCATTTTTTCCAACTTGATTAATCCAGTTTTTTTTCCATATAATTACATGTAAAATTAATTAGTCTTCTTTTAATACCAATATGCGCATTGCTTATATTGGATTTTAAATTGAGAGGTGAGGGTAATTTTTATATTATATATAATTTGAAAATTTTTAGGGTATGTACTTGAATTCTTTATGATTGAAGTCATTCTATGGAGAATAAAGGGCAACAGTAGTAAAGGAGTCCTTCTAAGTACATTTTGTGATAACAAAACCGTAGTCTTAGGCCCTCCTCAAAAGCATTCTTCTGCTATCCTGGCCACAAGCTCAAACTTCTGAGTGGACACAAAGCCCTAAAAGAAAGAGAGAGATGGAGTCAGAAGATTTTGAGCATTCACATGTATTGATGTCCAATGAAGAGCAGAGCAATCAAACGAAAGATGCTGATTGCTCAATTGCGGGGAGGTGGTGTCCGGTCCAAGCTTTAGTTGCGTGGAATGTGGGTTTTACCCCCACAAAAAATGCGCTGAGGCACCCTCGAAGATTGATCAGCCTTTCCATCGCAACCACTCTCTTATTCTGCTATCAGAATCACCATACATATGAGCCTGTTTTTGCGGTTTCTACAATGAAAACTCAGAGGTTTTTTTATCATTGTTCTTGTCTATTAGACTTTCATATCAAATGTGCTTTGTTTTCTCTTAAAATTGCTGAAAAGAAACTTGGAAAGCTTCAACACATAGCCATAAAAAATCCATCAATCTCCACTGAATAGTAATAAGGATCCGGAAACTGCTGAATGTTTCGGATGTCAGGAACCTTTATTAGTATCTATATACTTTTCTCTTGATTGTGGGTTTAACTTACATAAAAAATGTGATGAGTTGCCTGATGAAATTAGTCATCCCTTTCACAATAAATATCCTCTTGTTTTACAGTTTGATGGTGAAGGTTTCTCTTGCTATACTTGCCGATATACACAGTACAGGGATTCATTTATTGTTGTTCACCTTGTAATGTGCCGAGTTACCTTCTGAAATCAATCACCTCTGCCATCGTAGACATCCTTCCTTTCTACAGTTTAATAGTGAAAATCTCCTTTGCAAGGCATGCAAAGAAACCCGACTCAAGGACTTTGTTTGTTGTTGTTCAACTTGCAAGTTCGCTTTTCACCATGATTGTGCATTCTCACCACCTATACTCAAAGTTAAAAAGCACCAGCGCTCATTCATTCTGCTTCTGAAAGAAGTCTCATTCATTTGTAATGCATGTGCCACCGAAGGAAATTATGTTGCCTACGTATGTTTCAAATGCATGCTAATGGTTCATAGAAAATACGTTTCGTTGCCACTTATCATCAAATTCAAGTGGCATAAGCACCCCATTTTCCACAACTATTTTCTTTCTGAAGAAAATCTCAAGGAGTGCCAAATGTGAAATGAAGAGGTGAATACAGAGTACGGGAGTTACTCTTGTTCCGTTTGCAATTATATTTATCATGTGGATTGTGCAATAAAGAATAAAAGATGGTATGATGTAGTTGATAGCCAAAATGAAGATGAGGAACCTTATGATAATTTGCATTGTTGCCCAATATATCTATGGATTCCGTTGCTTGTGTTATCGAGAGAAACAAAGACCGAGAAGCCACAAAGATGAGCCATTTTAGTCATGTACATGACCTAACGTTAAGTGACAAGATCATGGAAAATGATACATTTTGTGATGGGTGCATGCTTTTCATCTCGATTCCGTTTTACTGTTGTTCACAATGCAATGTCTTTCTTCACAAAACTTGTGCTGGATTGCCAAAAAGGGAGCCATTTAGGTTTCATATTTGTTGCCAGCCACACATCCTTATATCAGATGGCATTTTCAAATGTACAGTATGTGAATACGAGTGCAGCGATTTCTCCTATAAATGTTACGGCTGCAAGAGGTATCTATGTGTTCGATGTGTAGCTCAAAATAATTGCAGAATTGAAGGACACCAACACACTCTCCTTTATTATTACTTCAGTAAAGGACAGTGCAATGCATGTGGTATTGATATATATGGAACAGTTCAGATGTAGTTGCAATTTTGTTTTGCATCGTACATGTGCTACATTACCATGAAAAGTTCGGCACAAGTGTGATGAGCATCTTCTTGCACTCACTTATCATGGTCAAAATGATCATTCTAAATGTGACTACTGCAACATATGTGAAAAATGAAAAAAATTCAAATCATTGATTTTATCATTGTGTAACCTGTGATACTTTTATTCATCTCAAATATACTCTTGAAAAACCTTCATTTATCAAACTTGAGAGCATCTATGAAGAAACAGATCATCCTCATCCTCATCCCAATAAAGCAAGCAATCAATTCAAAGCTGAGCATCAATAAAAAGTGCCATGTCCCATCTTGAAGTTGAAGTTTGTGGGGTGGGGTTTAACTATAAACCTTATTGAGCATTCATTTCAGTGTTTGTCACGTGAAATACATCTTCACAAGTCTGTATCTGTTAAAATGAGCATGACCCGTTAAGTCAGTTCATTTTTCATTTAATATAGGGTGGGTTAAATCATGAAAATTTAGGCTCATATTTAAATCGAACTTAGATAAGTCAGTTCACTAAATCAGTGGGTTGGGATGGACTGGGACGAGCCAACCCTATAGGTTAAAAAATTAATAATTTTAATTAATTTAATAATTTTATATATTTAATTATATACAAGTAATAATTTAATTACCAATAATATTACTTATTTTATATATTTTAATGTGTTTAATCTTTACTTATCAAATTAATAAATTTAATTTATGAATGAAATTATAAAATAATTTTATTAATAAAAAATTTATTAACTAAATTATAAAAATAATTTAAAAAAAAAATAAGCTGATCCAACTCAACTTATGGACTAATAAAAGTGAACTGGGTTAGAAATTTTATAACTCATATAAAAATAAACTGACTCGACTCGACTTATATTTTTTTAATCCACAAATATTAAGACCGGGCTGGTCCGAGCTTACCCATATGTACAGGGCTCACAACCTCACTTTAAATAGTACAACCCGCAACTTAACTTTTAATCAAGTACAGTAGTAGCAGTATTTGAGTTTGACTTGACTGGAGGAAGAGTTGGCAAAGTTTGATTTGAGCTAAAAAAAAATTATAATTTAAATTCGACAATTTAACTTTTTTTTATTAATATAAACGAATCTGGTCCGTTGGATTCGACTCATAAATCGTACTAAAAGAGTTGAAAAATCAACTAATCATAGTCGATGCATATTTTGCAGGAACACCTAGCTCTTTATATAGGTATTGAAGATCCCATTCCTAACTTCTTATTTTTCCGATTTCATCATTTCTAGCGATCAAATTGAATACAGTTCAACGATGGCAATGTGCTCGCTAGAGAAACGTGGCAACCTTTTTATCCTGACCCTGATAACTGACCAGGACGTCGAGCACCGGCTCAACCCCAACCTCTTCACATCAATCATCTCAGCTCTTTCAAAAGCCAAGGCTCAGTCAACGCGTGGTTCAGCTCTTGTCACTGTGTCGCATGGCAAGTTCTTCTCCAATGGCTTAGACCTTGCTTGGGTCAAAGCCGCTGGCTCCAACCAAGAAGCCCAACAACGCTTCGACCAGTTGCTCCACTGCCTCAACCAGCTTGTCCTAGCCTTCATCTCCCTCCCTATGCCCACTATTGCCGCCGTCAATGGCCACGCAGCTGCAGCAGGCGTGGTGCTCGCCCTCAGCCATGACTACGTCCTCATGAGGCGTGATAGAGGTGTGCTTTACATGAGCGATTTGGATCTAGGAATTAAGATTCCTGAGCCTTTCATGGCTTTGTTCAGGGCCAAACTAAGCCCGGGTTCTACTCGGCGGGATTTGCTGCTGCGTGGGCTGAAGATAAAGGGAGAGGAGGCTGTGAAAATGGGGATTGTGGATGCGGTGCATGATGGTGAGGAAGGGGTGAGCGAGGCCGCGATGAAGATGGCAGATGGGTTAGTCAAAAGAAATTGGGACGCTCAAGTTTATGTGGAAATTAGAAAAGGGTTGTATCCTGAGCTTTGTGGCATGCTGGGATTGGCTACCGAAGTTATTGCAACTCCAAGGCTTTGAGTACGATGGATTTTTTTGTGTTTGATTGTTATTTTTAATTGTTGATTCAATAAATTTGTCCAAGTGGAGAGATCACAAATCCACAGGAGATGGCGGCGCAACATGTGAGGTGCGTGTACCAAAATTAGTCTTTATACGCCAATAGAAGTCTTCTAATAAGTACCAAGACTTCTTACCATTCTAGCTCGTGGGAATGAATAAAATTTACTTTCTAAAAAATAAGTTACTTTCACAGCAGTCTTGTTTTTTTTTGTTTTTAATTTGGTTTCGTAGTCACTGTTATAAAAAGAATTAAATATACATTTAAAATCAAATGACATCAAACTTAAAGATAGAAAAGGAGCTTCACTTTTGCTTACATCCCCAAGCCTTTGCCAAAAGTCTCCAAACTCGCCATGTGTACGTTGGAGAAACGCGGCAACCTCTTCTTGTTAACCTTGACCGGCGATGATCAGCACCGCCTCAATCCCACTCTCATCACCTCCCTTCTCTCCGCTCTTTCCCAGGCCAAGGCCCAATCCACTCGTGGGTGCGCCCTTATCACCGTAGCCCAAGGCAGATTCTTCTCCAATGGCTTCGACCTAGCCTGGGCACAATCCGCCGGATCCAAACAAGGAGCCCAAGAAAGGTCACTCCACTTGGTCGAATCGTTCAAACCTGTCGTTGCGGCTCTGCTTAACCTCCCTATGCCCACCGTTGCCGCCGTCACCGGCCACGCCTCCGCCGCCGGATTCGCCCTCGCTTTATCTCACGATTACGCCGTCATGAGGCGAGATCGAGGGGTTCTTTACATGGCCGAGGTGGACATAGGGCTATCAGTTCCCGATTATTTCATGGCCTTGTTTAAGGAAAAGATGGGCGCGGCTTCTGCTCGGCGCGACTTGTTGCTGCGGGGGCTGAAGATGAAGGGGGACGAGGCTGAGAAGAGGGGGATCGTGGAGGCGGCGTACGATAGCGATGGTGAAGTCAGGGAGGCTAGCGTGCGCATGGGGGAGGATTTGGCGAAGAGAAAGTGGGACGGTGAGGTGTATGCGGAGATCAGGAAAGGGTTGTATCCGGAGCTATCAGCCATGCTGGGATTGGCCACCAAAGTGTTTGCTTCTCCGAGGCTTTGACTGAAAAATAAGCAGCCATTGTTACGATTTTGAATAAAGGCGTGTTGTTTTTACATCTTGAACTTGTAACCATATTATATATCATTTTAATGCCAGGGAAGTTAATACAAATTTGTATAGCTTTAGACTAGAAATTGGAGGGTCGGCCAAGCGAGCCAACCCTATTAGGGTTCCACAAATTATGTCGGCCATATGTCTTGATAGCCATACAGCACCCACCAGACGAGGGTGAGCGTGGCATATTTAGCCAACCGACCCTTTTAAGTTTTCTCTTGTGCTTGCTTAGCTGATATATGGACAACCTCTTTCATGCTCTTGGCACCTTTACCCCATGTGGGATATTTTGCAGTATCTTCATCGTAGTATCTAATCAAGAGCCATGGCAGCAGCTACCGGTTCAAGCCCCGTTTAGGAGATAAATGATATATTTATGCGAAGGAGGGCAAATAATCAGAAGAAAATCTATCTCGGTTGCAGCTCCATTAACAATGAACCCAAGTCATACTTGCTATACAAATTTGATGATGCACTCTAAGAGTCTAGTTTGTATTGATTCTGCTGAAGATTCTGGTTTATCACATCAAACAACCATGGATATATGAGTGTAAAAACAAAAATAAACCTGCCATGCAGCTGTACCTATCCTAATGCACAATTGCTTTGCTATCCCAAAGTGCAGTCAACAAGTTACTTGGTCCTGAAAATGCAAAACAGCAAGACAGTGTGAGTTAGGAACTTAATTAGAACAAGAATTAAGGGCATCAACTTCAATCCTTGTTGACTAATTGTAGAAGAAAAATAAGTACAAGTATCCAACAGAATATCACCTTCAAGCTTGAAGATGAAAATTGCCTAGACAAATTCTCTCCTATCTACCAGATTCTAGGAATTGATGTAACACATTGCCTGTGCTTGAAGGAAATAAGAATCCTTGTATTTCCTGCCACTCCCAATGTGAATCCCATTGCGGGTCCAGTCCTCTCGATGTATCCAAGCATCCCGACCAAAATCTAGAACACCAAGGATCTGTAGTAAACAGGGTATAGGCATCATGAGAAAATTATTTTAAGAAATCTACAATCAATCTAGTTAGCTGCGGCTAAGATAACAGAAGAAGCAATTGGGATAAAGGCTGCAAACTGAACTATGGAGCATTGACGATAAAAGGGGAAAAAAAAACTGAGCACTACTGACATAAATTGCAAAGCAGACTGCATCTTACTGCGCACATTACAAAAGCACCTATCTCATGAGCTCATTTATCAACAATAGTATACATATGAAGATCTGACCTCCCAATCACGTTCTGACATCTATGTGAAACAGTTAACCTAGTCTCTATGGTACTTACTGTTGAAAACAGTAATTTCTCTCTGGTAGTTATTAATGTAAATTTTAATCTGTGAAATTTCACCCTTATGAAGAAATTGCATGGCAAAATGCAATGAGCAAATGCACTTTCATTGTAGCCAACACAAAAGAATCCCGAGCATGGAAAAGAAAAAGGATGGGAGATAACTTACGGCTCCGCCCTTCCAAGACACAAAAGTTGGATTCGTTCTTGATTGCAAAACCTATTTCCAAAGTGAGAATCCAAGAATATAAAATCAGCTTCCATGTTCAAAGAAAAAAAAGAGAGAAATTGCATGTAAGCAACAGGGAACGACTAACAGCCTAGAACCTAATTGACCTATAAAACTAACTTAAACTAATCATGAAAATAAAGTTGGTCATAAAAGAATTTATATTTTTCTTTTGAGATACAATATAAAAAAATTTACTTAATCTAAATATCAATACTGATGATATAGAATTTTGACTATATATTCCTTTTTTGCCAATAGTTATGTCAATCGCAAGAGATTGGATTGTCCAGGAATTATTGCTTATATATTCAATTTTAAAATTAAGTTCACCTAAATATCAAGATAAATAATATACTCGAATTATAACCACATCGAAGTGGCTAAAAGCTGGCATAGAAGACAGGCTTAACACCTTTACAATGAAGAAATTAAGCAGACTTACCTCAACAGTATCGATTGCTTCATTTGAAGGAATGGCATGTAAAACTCTGCAAGAATATAAAAGAAGATACAAAGATGATAGGGTGCCAGAATCATCTACAAGGACTAAATGATTACACTAAATATCACTAAGGAAAAACTCTATTACCCTGACAACTAATAAAAAATGGATCTCAATATGTTGCTTGTAAGTTACTCTGCTAATCAAGGTAATAGATAAAAAAGAATGGATTCACAAAGTACAAGCATTCCAGATCAGTACTAAGCTTGAAATCACAGAGCACAAAAGAAACCAACATTTATATGATTCTCATAACTCTTGAGATGATGAATTAATAAAAAACAGAGTAATAATCCAGTAACTAAACTTTCTGTGATGATAATATGCAAAGAAATGTCAATCACAAGGTAACAAAGAAAACAATTATTACCATTTTCTTGACAATCAATGCACTTAAGGCATTCTCAGTCAAGACTGCCAGTAGAGAGAACTAAGGCATTTGACCTAACCCAAGTTAGTGCTCTTCCAGCCACATACTTTATGATGTAGGCCTCAAATAAATCAGTTAAATACACCTACTTTAACAGGTAAGGGTCCTAATAATTAGCTAGAATGATGGATTTCCAAATAGACATTTTGATTTTTCTTTTCATTGAATACGTATTTGTAGAATCTATTAACTGCCTATACCATTAGCTACAATGATACGTGCTTAAAGTAGGAGGATAACAAATGAGGGGAAAGAGAAACCAACCTCTCCTCCACAGCAGGAATTAGCCCACCAGTCAAAGCCACTCCACCAATCTGAAGCACAAAACCAAGTTAAAAGTTCAATTATTAAAAAGTAAAAGTATTTCATGTGGCCTACACTTCCTAAGAAACTCACCAACTGTATGCTACAAAACAATTTTCGTTGCAGGTCTATGCGACCTGTCAATTGAAAAGAACCAAACGATTAGATTGGGATACTATTATAGCTTATCAGAACATGCTAAATTAGCAGTAAGCAAACCTACCAGTTGAAAGAATGCTACTGGTTATGGCTTCTGCTAGGCCAACCTTCTCTTCTTTCTTTGGTTTCATAGAAAAAATTGGGTAGTTATCCCACATTGGTAACCCAACATTAATTCCAGGATATAGACCATCTGGCATGTCAGGTCTTCTTGGGAATTCAACATGCCATGTATCTTCCAGCATATCTTCATAGTCATGAAACCTGATGAAGCACACCACCAAAATAGTGCTAAGGGAAATAATTCAAAACTACTTTCACAGAAAAAGTAATAACTTGGACAAGTATTACTAACCAAGAACGAGGTGGTGGAGGATACAAATCAGGAATCAAAAGTGTTGGGTAGAACAAACCCATAGGAGGAACCTATTTAAAACGAACCATCAATAAATCCTTCAAGAAAGGAAAGGAAATGATATCCGAGTTTGACTGAAAACATACGTTCAGAGCAGTTAGCCTTGTCTTATGAGATCCAGGAGGCATTGCATCCTCATAAGAATGAACTACAGCTATAGCATCAAGTTCACCCTCCTGTACAACAGTAAATTGAAAGAGTACAGTAAGAGTCTTTCCACAGCAAGGAAACCTAAGACTACAAGGTCCAGGAGCCAAATGATTCACCTTAATTTCACAGTAGGACACTTTTAGCCTGTTCAGCATCAATAGATCTATAGGCTTTGTCAAAATGTCGGTACGAATTTGTGGCCATGTCTGATGATGCCTCTGAGTCCAAAGAAGACATCTTGATATATCCTGGAAAAGGGAAAGTAAACGACAATGATGAAATCACCAACATGCAATGGTAAGATATCTTTATTTTAATCTGAGGTAGAAAAGTTTTAATTGAGCCATTTAAACTAATGGGCATAAACAGATTTCACCAACATCAACATTAGTTAAACATTCAACAATGAAGCTTCTGCCTCCACATGATGGAAAGCTGAGGAACTGAAGGAATGATGAGAATTCAAACCTCTCCACCAAAGGGTAAAGTCTTCTCTGTATTAGGTAGAGCCACTCCATCCTGCACATCAGAAGAGACATTAGGCAATTATTAGAAGTAAGACCACAGCTCTCGTAAATTAGGCATTTCCTAGTTATGCTACTAATAATAGTACCAAACACAAAAAAAAAAAAAAAAGCATGTACTAATTCAGTCTGCGTTATCTCTACATGCATGCAGAAGAGTGTGCAAGGAAATAGCATAACCCAAACTGAAGTATGTGAATGCTACCAGGTGCTTTTTTTGACAATAGTCACTCCAAATTGGTAACATCATATAGTTAAGGTGTTCATTTTGTATAGATGTTATACTCTTCATGACAATCACAGTGATACTGATATAGAGACAAACTACCATGATTTCCATGTATGATTGTGGGAGCAATAGTCTTTTAATTAGTGTCAATGGAGGTTGAGATGGTGATGGTGCTCAAGCGAAATGTAAATATTAAGGTGGTAATGACAGCAGTCAAAGAGCGATGGTGTTATGAAAGATACCAGGGTGTTTTGATGGAGGTGGTGATGGTGCTCAAGCAAATTGAAAATATTATGGTGGTAATGACAGCACTAGAAGACTGATAGTGTTAAGAAAAGTAACAGGGTATTATTGTGATGGAGGATGAGTAGAAGATAGTAGAGTAAAACAGAGTAAAAGGTTTAATCTATCATGATTGAGTTTTTTATTTTTTTTAAAGGGAGGGGAGAGGTTTGGAGGTGAACCATACCTCTCCGAACTCTCTCAAGACCTCATTCTTAAAATTCCCTTCAATAGGAGGGGCTTGAAAGTATAGTATTCCATTTAATAATTTTGGCTTGTGATCCCTTATTCCCAACCTGTAGCAAACAGTAAATATACACAACAATCAGTTACCTCAATGCAAATGACCGATGTCACTTGCGCACCCATATTTACAACACATGCCGTTGATAAACCATTCCCAAAAACTGCTGCCAAGCCTTCCTGACACCATCATATATGAAGGAAATATTATACACCAAAGAGTAATTCACTACTTCAAAAATATATTTACCGGTAAAGCTGGGACAGGCAAATGTCATGAAAGAATACCAGAGTCAGTAAGACTGAGAACCAAATATGATATTGACGCAGGATACCTGTTGTTTTATTACCACAAACAGTTTGTTCATAGATTTGAGTACAATCGTACATATATGACATAGATACAAACCTTTATACATGAGAATGAACACATGCATATGTAGACATTGTAAATAAATCAGACAATTTCAAGGAGAAAGACACTTGCGTCTAGTTGGTATCATTCCTATGAAGGAAAACAAAAGATCCCTAATGGAATGCCTCTATCATACCACGACAAGTTTATACTGCACAGCCCACGAATCCGTCAAACACGCATGAGCAGAAGCCAATGACACAACCTCAGAATCATCACTCTAAAAGTTTTTGACTTGCTGAGGCAACTAGGCATGTGCCAGTATTGACAAAGTAATTATTAAGTACTAAATAGGGTGATACATCATTCAGTTTAATGCTGGTATTGAAACTGATTTACATTTGCATCTAAGAAGTATCAGAAGAACTTCTCACCTGGTGTACCACTGCTGAGCTAAAGCACAAGTCTCGCAGTAAAATAGATAAGATCTCCTTTATCTCTGCTTGTGACAACCACAAAATTGCACATTAGAAAAGATTTGATACAATCTACAGCATTTAGTTTCAGTGGCAACTGATATTCAAGAGATAAAGCTAATCAGATTGAGTAATGATCTTATTGTCACACACACATCAATTTTTAAATACCACAATTATCAAACGTTTCAGCCCATTTAGAGTATGATAATCAATTTTTAAATACCACGATTATCAAATGTTTCTGGCACAACAAGAATAGCAGAATATAAGCTCCTTTCTTGGTGAGAGATATGCAGTTTGTCTGACAAAATCCAGTCCCATAGAGCGTGCAGATCTTCAAGGACCTGCAAGAAAATAAATATGTCATTTTAAGAAAGTAGATATATTTGTCACTTTTTTTAAGCAATGCAGCATCAACTGTATCAATAATTAAGTTTTATTATCTCAAACGTAAACAACAAACTGAGCAGGATTAAGATGATTCAAGATGTAATTGCAGCAACATCATTTGCTAAACCCTAAAAAGAAGAAATAACATGCACATTCCTTGAATGTAGGAAAGCCAATAAGTATAGAGACTATACCTGCTGCATGGGATAATGTTGTGAAATATTTAGGTGACCTCTACGAATAGGACGACGTAAGCAATATGGCTCAGTGGGAGATATCCTTAGGGCTTCCTCACCACATATGACCGCCCTGAACTTGCGTTTGGTCAAAGTAGGTTCCTTTGAATCAGTACCTTCATGTTGGACCAAGGACTCATTTATGAAACTTTTATCCATTGAACTTTCTGCATAACCAATATCAATCTATAAGAAGATGAAAGTAAGACCAAAGCAATAGAACTTACAACTAGAAATATTAAAAGCCACACAATCCAAAGAAACTGCTGAGAATTAGTAGCAATAAGGGTGCACCACCAATATTTTATAGATCCAGTCAAACAAGGAAGAGTGAGGATATAGCACAAGGAAAATAAATGGAAATTTCTAATTACCTGGTGCCACTGATGAATGTATGTCCTTCACATGTATATCAGTCCAAGTGAAGGCTACATCCTTCCTGGTATTCTGAAGATTATATCCATCAACACGTCCCATCTGTACATTAGCGTTAGTAATTTCACTACTACAACCTATAAATGGTCAATTGACAGCCACCATCATTGGCAATACATTCTGCTTAAAATTCTTACCTTCCGTGGAACAGAACTATTGGCAACCTCTTCATCAAGGAAAGGTATCTTCAACAATGACGCAATCTTTCAAACAAACAAACATTTAATTCAAAACTAAATTACAGTACAAAAACATGAGAATACAAACAAAAAAGGAAAGAAAAATGAAAACCAAATGAAGACACTCACAACATCATAAGCCTTTTCGCGCTCCATGTGCTGCGCTGTGGTAAGTTGAGAATTAAGCAACTGAAAACCAACAAATCGAAAATTTCATCCCAAAAAGCTCCGAAGAAAGGCGGAAAAAGGAAAAAAGAAAATGTAGTTAAAAAAGAGGAACCTGATCTTGAACATTTAACTTGGAGAATTGGGTGGTTCGGCGAGCAATGCAATGAGGAATGATGAAAGGAGAGTCCTGCTTAGCTAACCCTACTCTTATATTTGCAGAGCCTAAGCAATTAACAAGCAATTTAGTTCATTCAATTTCGTTTTTTTTCTATTTTAATTTTGGAATTCCTAAATTTGGAGGAAAATTGTAAAGAAAAAAGGAAAAAGGAAGTACCGGGGTTGATGACGACGAGATTGGAGCCACGTTCGGAGAGGAGCTGAGAAGGGACAACAGTTTTCAAATAATCCTGCAAAAAATTTAAAATGATTAATTTTACATAAATTTAAAATTTCGTAAAATTAATCTCTCTATTTTTAGGTTTTACCATGAGAAAATTGACGTGTTGAAAGAATGAGCTAGTTTTCTGTACTTGGAAGAATTTTCTGCTTTGTTTCTTCTTCACTTCTTTTCTGGCTCTTCCTGTCTTCAACCTTCAACACAAGTGAATCACTTGCAATTTCCAAACGTCTTTGTTTACGAAGCGTAAAATACCAAAACGGTGCCGTTAACGGCGTCATTAACGTTCTTCCATTCAAGGCTCAGAGCTTTGTTTTTGGGCCAGAGTCCAGAAGAAGTGGGCCGACATTGATATGATGAATCTGCTTACAGATTGGTATTAAAATATTTTGAAAATTTGGCCGTGCCTATGGTCCAAACTACCCTCTTATCATAATTTTTTTAAATTGATATAATATATTAATATATCATAATAATTAATGACTTGATAAGTTAACATGATCATATGATATTGTTTACTTCCAATATAACACCATATGGTCCATATCAATGTCTCATAGTTATAAAATAACAAGTTATATTTTAATTGAACGTATAAAACAATAAAAATTTATTTAAATATTTTTATAATTTAAAGATTTTTGTAAATAAAATGTAAAAAAAAACATGTTGACGTGTCAAACTCTCTTTGGGAAAATTAGTGAGATAGTGAAGGCTTGTTTTTATTTATGAATTTCTTATTTCCTGCTCAAGAATCTGTTCATGTGGTATTTACTGATAAGTGAATAACCAATTACCTGCAAGTAATCCTTGTGCCGTAGCTTAGACCCTTTACAAACTCCACGCAACAATGAGTGAAAATTGACTTCAGTTGGAAGTGAAAATGCCAGCTGACCTGAGACCTCCCCAAGAGAGTAGAGACCTAATCATGGTCTTGGGTTTTTCCTTTATGATACTAGTGAGCTATTGCAGGCATAAAAGAATGAGCCAAACCATTTACGTTAACCCTGAGATCATCCACTGGCACAGCAACTTCATGACTTGAAGTGGAAAAAATCATTATCCAAGTCCAAAAATGGAGAAGAACAATAAAATAAGCACGATGGTACTGATAATTTTCGGCTCTTGCCTGTGAATATATCCCATCCCGTGAACTAATAATGATCATATGAGAAGCAATTTCTTGCTCCATTCAGATACATGAATGGCTGCATGAAACATTAATAAGTACTGCAATTGCTGCTGTCTTAAAGGGCAGCCATGATTCCAGCACCATAAAATGTATGATCCAGTCATTTGGAGTGTACACCAGAAAATAGTAGTCATCAAAGCCCTAATTTTTGAACTCAAAATCAAACTGTCATAGAAAATAAACAAGGGGCAATCCATTCAATTTTTCAAATGTTCTGGTGAATAAGGAACTAATAAAAACTTAACAACTCCTAAAATTGGGAAGCAATATTTGGTAGATCTGCAAAATATTATCTGGTGCTGCACAGCAACTACTTGACATCGTTTAAATATCAAGACTTGAAGAACTTTCCAATCTTCACCAGCTACTTCTTCAATAAATCTAAGCAGCTTTCGATTTCAGGGCCTTCTTCTTCAGTTGCCTCTTAGGTATTGACTGCTTCATCCCCCAGAAGAAAAGTAATGCACCAAATTGTGCAACACACTGCCATCGATTAAGAAAAAAATTTAAAAACAATGAAGTCCTTACATCATAATGCTTGGGAACACATTAGATATGCCTTTGTACGTACCTGCACAAAATCACTGAGCAAAGCAGAGTATTGAGGCTCATTGGGACCATAGTTGTAGAAGTCATAGAGAAGAGGAGTGCTAACCAGCAAGTAGGCACCCTATGTCGAAAGAAAGGACAATTAAATGAGACATAAAACTAAAATCAGAAGAAACTACTAGGTGCAGTTTCAAATGTAAACTTCCTTTAAAGTTCAAATATAATCAAAACGATCACCCAAAAGAAACA
Organism: Theobroma cacao; assembly: GCF_053813885.1. Lineage (NCBI taxonomy): Eukaryota > Viridiplantae > Streptophyta > Magnoliopsida > Malvales > Malvaceae > Theobroma > Theobroma cacao. Next base: position 38,107,555 of record NC_142642.1, read on the forward strand.
AAATTCTAACCAAGAGGAAGGCTCCAAAGCCATGGCCAAATACAAATAGAATGCCACCAAGTCCTTTCAAAGCAATGGCAGCTGCAACTAATTGTCTAACCTGTGTAAAAAAGTCTGCATATCAGAAAACAATGTACATCTAGAGCAATATGAAAAAGATAAATCATATTAACACAAACTTAATATATCAAAAGCACCCGAGCATTTGGCTCATTGGTTAGTGCATAATCCCCTGCCTAAAGAGCAGGTTCGAATCCCCCCTCCCCCAATTATAAAAAAAAAAAAAAACCTTAATATATCAAAATAAGAAAGAACTTTATTACAAGTTATTAAGAGAGAAAAAGAATAACTTACTTCAATATCTGGAAAATTTACATGGACTTGAGAATATATATGTTTCTTAGCAAGATCAACCTTTGGTATCAACTCCTTTGCTGCAGGCCCGCCATCAACCCCAAATTCAGTGAACCTGCCAACATATTGTTTATGTTACTATATCTACAAAATAGCATTAGCTTTTACAGAGAGTCCTAGCTGAGTTCTTTACGCAGTCTATCTTCTCTTATCATTATAGGAGCAATAACTGGCAAAAATATAGTAGCAGCAGTGCAGTAAAACTTAGTATAGGGCCAATCACTGAAATTACACCAACCAAACCAGAATGGTGATTATGGGATTTTTATCTAGAAATTCAGGACATTGACTCAACTGCCACATTAGATAACAACAACAATCCATCACATCTTGCGTACTACCACTTCATGGTATTCAGATTCATCTTATCAAAATGACACGGCCAAGACAACACTATCTCCGGGAAGTACTTATAAAATACAACCGTATTCACTAAAACTAACCATCCAATTCTGAACTTGCAAATATTAGGTTTATTCAACCAAATAAAAAAGAAAGAAAATGTTTGTCATACCATTTTTCTTTCCTGGCAAAGTTTAAACATAAAAAATTGAAAAACAAAAAGGTTTTTCTCCTACTAAGCAGTAACTCCCCAATATACAATCTAGACAAGTGGCCCAGATCCTCAAGCGAAAGCAATCATTAACAACAGTTACAAATTAAGGAACATAATGCAACAGTACACACAAAAAATACCAAAACTGCAGGATAAACAAAATAGAAATAACCCAGATCTAATAAATAACATATTTCTAAAACAACCCAACAAAAAGATTTAACAGATCTATAACAAGAGAGAAAGAGAGATTACATTTGCCTAGCAGAGAGAATAAAAATAGAAGCAAACAAAACTCGTCCAACAAATGACATGAAACCCATTATTCTTGTTTACTTCTTTTTTCTTCTCCCCACTTGGTTTCGAGCAAAAAACAGAAAACTGTTAAGGCCGAATTTCGGGGTTCTTCTTTTCTCTTCTTTGCTGCTACCGTTAGAGGGGAGGAAGAGACAGAGAAGAGAGAAATTTTGGGGTTTTGGAGTTGGTCGGGTCTTGATGGGTCAATTATTTATGAAATTAAAATGAATAAAAAAAGTTTAAAATATTTATTGAGGTGGGATGAACGCGGAAGAAAGAAATGAATCAAGGTCCGATTCTTCACCAACACTACTACTATTGTAGTTTACTACTTCTGGGTTTGCAGTTTATCTTAATTACGCCTTTGCCATTTCTGTAAGAAGAATTCTTTAGCCCAAATTACCAAGCTACTCTACATTTTTATGCATATTTTGAAATTTGATATGATTACATATAAGTGTTATTATCAAATTAATTACGATACATTACAACTTACCAAAATTTAATATTTTGTCCATAATTTAACATTTTAAATAAAGATGTCAATAGATAGCGTATTCGCTATTTTTTAAGTTTTTTATCTCAAATCTTGTTATTTGATAATATATTCAAATTTTATAAATACCCGATTAAATTTTAAAATTACAATATGAATTCCTACCTGAATATTTTAAATATTATCCATTAAATACTTGAACCGATATTAGATTAAAATAAATTTAGAATTCAATTGTTATGTATATTATCAAAATTAAATTAATAAATTAAAATTAGTTCATAAAAATTTAAATTATAGTTTGAATAGTATTTAAACAATTAATAAATTTTAATAAATATTATATTAATTATAAAAAATTTATAAATAAAAATAATATATATATAACATTGAATTTTAATATTAAAATATTATTTATAATTGAGTTAACGAGTATTCTAAGACCACTACTTAAACCTTATCCAAACTTAATTATAAAATATTTTAATCTTACCTAATCGGATTGAGTAATGTAAGATATCCGATTATATGGTGTCCATGAACATCCCTAATTTCAAGTGATATCAAAACGAAAAACTATGTGTTTTTTGTTTAATTGAAAATAAAACGATTCTTTTGCAAAATATAGGTTAGGAATTTTAAGTTGAACCTTTAATTCAAGTTTAAGTTTTAGGAATTTACAAGAAATGTTAAATGAGTAAGATACGATTATTTCCTATTTTATAGCTAATAAATGAATCGAAATTTACCTTCACTTTACTATTTTTTTGAAAAAACATGAGTTAACCTTTTTCTAATACCAAACAATTATCACTCGATAAATAATTACTGATCTTAAAGAGGGATGTTTCACCCAACAAAATTCTACATGTAAATACTAGAAATCATAGATGTATCATAATCGCTACAAGTTGGAATACTTGGCACTTATTTTTTACCCTTGAATCTTTCCTTCAAAGCAAACTTTGTGATTATATATCATAAAATTAGGTTTTGCATAATTAATACGACTATTCAATGTTAAGCACTTAATTAATATTTAATAATTGAAAACCTTTTCATATTATACTAACCACTAAATTTAACCAGAACAAAATAAAAAATGAAATTAGGTTTGCATCTGATCTATATGATCTATAAAATGCTTTGCATTTATATTGTCATTGATTTCAATTATTTCATACGAATATTAAATACGAATATTTAATCTATATCTATAAAATTAGGTTTGGCACAGTTGATACCATGTCTGTTAACACATTTGTGTCTTCATTATTATATAGATTATAAAATTAGGTTCTGCAAAATTAGTAGGCATAATTGTTTAATAATCGTGGTGCATTTAATAAATGTTTGTTTAATACAGTTGTGTCTTTGTAAATTTTAGGGTGACGAAAAGCCATCTAACATTATTACATGACTAATGATTTGAAACTAAACTTTAAAGAATATAAATCAATTTCATCAGATTTTTGTTCATATTCTACTTAATTAAATTAAAGTAACAAGGAAAATGAAAAGTTTTAAGATATTGTTCTATTGATTTTAATTATTTCATGTTTTATAAATGTAATGATTTGAAAGTAAATATTTGAAAAAAAAAGAAACAATAAAATATTTTTTTTAAATTTTTGTATGAGATTTGATAACATAATGTAGTTTTTCTTCAGTGCAATTAAGTTTTGTATTTTTATATTGATAAAAAATGACAAAAAATATTTTTAATAATTTATAATCTTCGGATTGTCAAAAACTTGAGATTTTTGCAATCGTTGTACTTAATTTATAGTTATTTATTAATTTGTTCATAACTCTTGATCTCTTTTATTTAATTTATAAATAAAATTGTCATGATGAAATATTTTAGTCGTTTATATTTCATTTTTATTTTTTATAAGTTCAATATTGAGGTTATTGTTAAATATGACATGAATTTGTCTCTCTTTTTTTTTTTCTATGATATGATTATGATTTTTGTTTTTGACTTATTTTTTTTAATTTTTCCGAAGTTTTGTTTACTTTTTAATCTTTAGGTTATTATTTCTATTAAAATAACACAAGTAAAATGTTTTACTAAAATAAAGGTTTTGAATTTTGGAAAATAATATATATTTATCTTTGATAAACAAAGATCAATCATGCAAAACATGGACCAAAAGACCTAACAATCAATTGGTTTTAGTTTTGTAAGGTTATAATTTATAATCTCACATGGTGTTGACAAGAGTTTCTTCTAATTAATTTTAATCAAAGATAAATATAATTATTTAATATCTACATACGCACATATACAACATGCCTCAAATAATTTGTAGACTAGTAACTAGGTTGGTTAGGTACTTAGGCAATTGATGATTATGATTTGTTAGTTTAATCAAAACTCTTTCTCATAATGACTTTGTATTCAGTCATCACCACTCATCTACCTTCACCAACTCACTCTTGTTATTGCCCATATCTTTTTATTAATTGCATTCCAACAATCATGCTTGAATACCACTACAACTCACTCATCCTAAATGAGCATGGGAGACACACCTTGAAAGCTAAATTGATATTGAGATAATTTTGGGTTTTATCCAGTTAAGCTAGTTTTTCTTATTAAAATGATACAAAATTTAATTTTAAATTTGATCTTTGTGAAATTCTTGATTCTCAAAGGAAACTAGTTAAATGGAGATTGTGATGCCATTAATAGTAATGTGTTATTTTTGTGAGACGTAGTGTAGATGGGAGACACACTTTGAAAGTTAAAATAGTACAAGGGTAATTTTTTTGGAGTCTTTTTTGGTTAAATTATATTTTTTGATTGAAATGATAAATGTATATATGTAATCTTTTTATTTTAAAAAAGTCAAGTTTAAATTTCTCTTTTTTTTTAATAAAAAAATTCGTTAAAAAAAAGGAGAAGTTAAGCTTACTTTATAAACAAGTGTCTATAGATATGCCAAGTTGATTGAAAATTTGAACATGTATGCATTTTCAATGGAGAAATATGCTTAACTTTAGTTTATTTTAATCAATATTTCGCAAAAAAAAAAAAAAGAACATTAAATTTTCCTATTTATTGTATAGTTGTGGCATTGTGGGCTTCATGGATTGTATTGACTTCCCCCATTCCTCATAAATTATAGTGAGAAACAGCAAAGCGATCTTGATTCTTGAATAAGATCTGATCTCCCTTTTGATCATCTGTCATGGTTTTTTGATCTAGGTGAGTTGTTATTTTCACGTGCAGCCCAATCAAGCTTTCCCTATATCACAATTTTCTATTTTCAATTAATTACTGTAAATTAAATTAAAACAAATGAAAAAAAGCAAATAAAAGACAAAAAAAAAAAAGAATTATTAAAGTCAGCCACGGCACACTTGACTTGAATATTGGGATTGAATAAGAACATGGAAACAATACCTGACATTGTTCATTGCTTTTACATGAATTTGACTTGGATTTTCAAAATAATTTTGGCAATTCCTTTTTTCTCTTTACTTTCCTTTTAGCTTATTTATTTATTATTTGTTGAGATCTGAGATTCGCAAAGTCTCATTTGTTTTCTGCAATTGCTTGTGCCATGCCAAACTCCTTTCTTTTTTGAAAGTAAAATTCCATTGCATTGCATGTGCAATGGCAACTAAACTTACTGCTACAATTATTTCTTGGTAGGCAATTAATTATCTTTCTTTCCAAGGGATAAAGGAGAAGGAAAGCAAATGCTTAATAATATAACTTGGTGACATTAATTAAATGCTCCATTATAATTGAGGTAGCCACTAGCCTTAATTGGAGTGATGATTTTTTTGTTGGAATTTTTTATTATGTGGATTATTATTAATTGGTCATTTTAGTTTGATAAAACAGACTGATAATTTAATCTTGTTGTGAGACAAAGCATAAATTCAATTATTATTAAAATGATTAGTTGATGATGGGCTTTGCACGTTTAATTAGATTAGTGTGATTTGAGGATTGTGTAGGTTTTGACCCAATAAACTTTTAATGGGAGGTTGTTACTAAAGCTTATTTTATTATATATATGACTAGGTCTCCTATTCCTTTGAACAATATTTACTCATTGAGAGTTGTTATAAACAATAAAGAAGTGCAGAGAATATGATCTAGCATTGACTATAAATTTTTACATTCACGCATGGATCTAAGGATTTTAACTTACACTTTTAAATAATAGAATCTATATTTGAAGCATTGTTAATAGATAATATTTGTATACTATTACTTAATCGCAGAGTGTTACTTTGTAAATATATAAAATAAAAATTCAAAGTCTTTCAAAATAAATATTTTTAAAATTATGAGTATTTACATTTTAAAATTATCAAGTTTAAATTTATTTATTAATAAAATAACAAACATTTAATTCACTGATAGTATATAAATATTATATACTATATAGCGCATCAAATATAAACTTTTAAATAATAAACTTTTGTGTTGAAAAATAGAGTTATTTTTATTATTTTTGTATATTTTATTTAGTTGTTGGGCTTACTTAAAGGATAAAAATGTCTCAAAATGGAGCTAAATATAGTATTTGTAATTTTTGAACAATTTTTAGAGCATGCTTGGTTGGGGAGAATAGAATAGCCATTCCTCCCCTATTCTCATTATTGAGATAAAGCTGCATTTGGTTCAATGAAATGGTTATTTTTCAAAAATTACCAAGGCTCCCATTGGTAATAGCTATTCTAAATTGTTGGAAATAAGAAAAAAAATTGATTAGACAAATATACCATTTTACAATTTAAAAAATTACCTTATAAAAAATACTAAACCTATTTTTCTCTCTCTCTTCCTCACTCCTCTCTCTAAAGCACAAAAGACACAAAATTTTTTACTTCATTTAAAAAAAAAGAAAAAGAAAATATTTAAATATTATTTAATATATTAATATTATTTCACTATAATAAATATTATAAAGCATATTACTTAATATTATTATTTGAATATAATAAATGTAACAAAGAATATTATTTAGTATTATTTAAATTTAATGAAGAATATATTTTATCTTTTAATATTAAATATTATTTAATTATAATAAAAGGTTTAATTATCTTTTAATACAAAATATTATTAAATTATAATAAAAATATGTTTGTATTTTGGTGAAAATATTATTTAATTATAGTAAAAGTTATTTTAATTTTATTACATAGAATATTTTTTTTTAATAAAATAAATTCTTTAATTTTAATAAAGAGTATTTATTTCTCATCATAGTTTTTTTTTTGTTTTTTAATTAAAAAATCTTAAAATTTTAATAAATGATATTTTTATCATTTACCCATTATTCCTTAACCATTCTTAAAATTATTTCTGCCAATCAAATAATGGAATAAGTAATAATAGCAATTTCTATCCTATTCCATTCCCATGAACCAATATACATAATACCTATTATTTCTCTATTTTATTTTTTTAAAATGACTATTCTATTCTTATTTTATTATTTTCAGTGAACCAAGCATGCCATTAAATATATTATAAAAAAGAGAAATGATTCTCCTTAACAACTACAAATCAAACATTCAAACATTATTTAATCTTACATTTTACCTAAGTAAACGAGCAATAGTCATTTTTATTTAACTCGGTAATTTCCTTTTCCTTTCTCAAAAGCAAGCTTTTTGAACGGACCAACGCACACATGCACATTCAAATTTCAAAATTGGACCAAAATACCGGCAAAATGGACTGATTTCAAAAACACATATCGCTAAGGCCACAATCGTAAATTACAACCAACTACAAGGACATTTTCCGTAGCCAAACCTCAGAAAGATCAAACCCAAAAACACAACTCGCTCTCCACTCTCGCCCACGTCACTCCTGCCTCGTCTTAAACCAACAAATCTGATTGGTTAAACCGACGTGTTCCCTCCCCAGTTGTGCGAGTTTTATAAACACTCTAGTACTCGCGCGCGTACGTCATCTTTTTGCGATTGATCTTTTTCTCTCTATAAAAGTCGATGGTTCTGGGATATTTTTAGTTTTGAGTCTCTTCCCTTGCTACTCTATCATCTCTCTCGTCTAGTTTTCGGACAGTAGTTTCTTTTGTTTTTTTTCAAAATTCAACCTTTTATTTTTTTGTAAGATTTTTTTTTCCGTAGAATTTAAGGTAATTTCATCGAAAAAATGTCGTTCGTTTCTTTCGTCGGAAGAGTTCTTTTTGCTTCAGTGTTCATCCTCTCTGCTTGGCAAGAGTAAGCCTCACTTCAGATCTGCACTTTTTTTACTTTTACTTTTGCGTTTTAATGAAGATTGTTTGGTTCTCGAGAAAAAAGAAAAAAAAAGTAAGAAGAATAGTTTGGATCTTACTTTAGATTTGGCAATCAGAGCTCTTGTGAATGCTTTAAGCAGACGTTGATTTTAGTTATTGACGATTTAATGCTTCTTCTCAAGGAAATGTTTGACAGATGTGGGGTTTTATGTGTATAGATCGATCTTGTTTATAGTTTCTAGGTAACCCATAAAGTTGCTAGCTTTTGTTGGGAGAATTGCTCTAATTCAAGATGTTATTAAGAGTCAATTTTTTATATAAACTTTTGAAATTTATATAGCTGATGTGACGTGTAAGGGTTGCTTAGATGTTTAAGTCTTGTGGCAGTTTTCCTTTTTTCTTTTTCTGAATCTACTTATTGAATTCTCCACTGTAATGCGGAAATATTAATGATTAAGTGCTAAATGAGGTTTATAAGGTTTAAACTTATTTTCAAGTTCCAGATCTCGTGAATATTATAAATGCAATGGCTGATGTTGGTTGGCAGTTAATATTCTGTGTAACTGAGAACTAAAGAGTGTTAGGAGTAACGGTTTTTGTTGCTTAACACATTCTCTATTTTGGCCATGTAAGTAAAGCTTATTGGTTTATGTTTCGGACAGCGATACAGTTTGGAGATTTTTATCCTGGGTGTGTTTCAAATATTTTCCCATGTGTCCATTTAATTGTAAATAAGGAAATCAACATTTAATTATGGAACTAATATATAGTAAATGAGATAATGAAATCAATATATTTAACGAATGACACATTGAAAACATTCAAAACGTCAGTCTATAGTATGATCATCCATAGTCCTGCTCACCATAGTGGGGTCTTGGGAAGGTTATGGCCTATGTGGATATATGGTGTAAATTTTAAAATTTTATGGTTGTGTTGAAGGAAAATTTTTGTCAGCAAGTTTATCTTTTTTCCCGTAAGATTTAGATTAGCTATTGTTTGACTTCCTTTACTGTTCTCTAGCTTGATCTTGGTATATGTATTCTGTAATTTTGAACTAGGGCTAAGTTCTGTCATGCTTGTGTCTAATCTACATTATGTGTTCATGTGTATAGGTTCAATGATTTTGGCGTTCATGGAGGGCCAGCAGCGAAGGCCCTGAAACCAAAATTTAAAGTCTTCTCAAAGCTTGTGTCATCTCATACAGGGGTGGAAGTGCCAGAATTTGAAGTAAGAATTGCTATAGGTTGCGATGGCACTGACACCAAAATTTAATGTCTTCTCTGCTCATATCAGTGTTTTTCTGATGTCATAACTCTTGGATTTATCTACAGATTAAGTATCTAGTTGCTGCCATTGTAGCCTTTAAGGGTGTTGGGGGCATCTTTTTCATCTTTGGAAGCATCATCGGAGCTTATCTTTTGGTTTGTTTAATGATCTAATGTGTTATTTTGATTAACTAGTTCAATTATTAACCAAGTCAACTGATGAAAGTATTACACTGTTCTTCTCTTGTAGGTTCTGCAACAGTTCATTGTTACTCCTATATTGTATGACTTTTACAACTATGACATGGAAAAGAAAGAATTCGGTCTGCTTTTTACAAAGTTCACCCAGGTTAGCAATTGGTATTTATTTTTCCGTAAGGAATAAGGGTTGATTGGTGTTTCTATTTCTTCCTTCAAATTGTAATCCTTTTGTTGGTGATTCTTTCCAAACTGTAGATGTATGTGATGAAATTCGTCAATGGATTGTTTCTTACTAAATTTCCTTTACTTTTTAGAACTTGGCGCTGTTGGGGGCATTGTTCTTCTTTATTGGCATGAAGAACTCAATGCCCAGGAGACAACTCAAGAAAAAGGCTCCAAAATCCAAAACAGTTTGAAGAGGAAAATCTGGTAAACTGAGGCTATAGTTTCTTGTTCGATCTTTGGCTACCTTGCTGAGTCCAGATCTATTTTTGTATGCTTGTATCAGGGCTTTGTTTCTTAAAGATTAGGGAAAAAGGGGAATACTACTTAGACAGTTTGATGTTAAGTACTAAGTTAAGTTCATGGTTATTTAATTGAGTTTCAGAAAGAATTTGATAATTTTGCTTTTGAATCTGCTGCTGCCTTTAGTTTTTCTCGTTTTTATGGAATATTTTTTCATGGGAGATCAACAACATTTTTGAGAACCTTCAACTGTTGAGATGCAGAATGGAGAGCAACTAGTCAATGCTATTCAGGTGCAATAGCTTTCGGTTTTGGTTGAAATGCATTGTGCTAGTCATCAGCCGGAGGACATTGTTAACTAAAAGATCTTTATTGCATCCGATATTCCCTTATAGCATGTTTGGTACAGGGAATAGCTAAGCTATTCCCAGTCTATTCCCATGTTTTTTCTTTACCTCCGTTTGGTAAGCAATGGTATAAGCAATGGTATAAGGAATAGCTATTATTTAGTAATAGTTATTTCTTAAAATAGGATAAAACTCAAGTTTAACTAAGCCCAAGCTCTCTTATGGGTTTTGCTATTTCATGATTGAGGAAATAATCTTAAAATGTGATAAGACTAAAATATTTTTTATAACTTTTAAATATTATAACTTTATATTTATAAATATTTCTTTTTCTTATCATTTTTTTACTTTTTTTCTCTTTTATTCTCTCTCTAACTTGCACTAATCATCGGAGAAGATGTGGGCGGCGACGATGGCGATTTCACGACCGAATATAGTTGAAAAGCATCAATCTAATCTTTTTTGACTAAATTTAATTGAGAAATAGTTAGATCTGACACTCCATGGCTAGATTTGGTCGTGAGAAGCATCGGATTTGGTGCTTCTCGATCAAATTCAGTTACGAGAAGCGTCAATTTGGTGCTTTAGTGGCTAGATCTGATCACATGGTGCATCAGATCGACGTTTAGTGGCTAGATCTGATCACATGATGCACCAGATCGACGTTTTATTACATTGGTCACCTTTCTTGTGGTCGGCTTATGGAGAAAAAAATAGAATAAAAAAAAATATTTATAAATTTTAAAATATTAATATTTTATACATAATTTAAATATGATTAATATTAATATGATTAAAGTATTAAAATAGTAATGTTTTATTTATTAAATTATTAATATATTAAATTATTAATGAGTATAAATTAAAAAATTAAAAAATTAATATTTTAATAATAATATTAAATTATAAACAAAATATTAATAATTAAATTATACTAAAATATTAATATTTAAATTATTAATTATTAATATTTTAATTAAATTATTAATTATTAATATTTAAAAAATAAAATAAAAATAAATAATCGTATATATATAATAAAGATATTTTTATTTTTTTATTTTTTATTCTAAAGTTATTATTACTAACAAAATATTGTAATAAATTATAATAATTATTTTTATTTTATTTTATTTGTCATACTAAATTATATAATATTTATTTTATTTTTACGTAATAATTATTATATTTTATTTTTATCTATTTCACGAACTAAACGTGCTAATAAGATGCTTGATCTACTTAGTGCGGCTGTTTAAGTAGTGAACGGTCCTAGATTGCGCTTTTGCATTGACAAAAGCGTCTGGGATGAACATTAACTTGTACAAGTGGATGCATCTGGTGACGGATTTAGAACTTTGAATGAGGAGTAAAGGGTAGTATTTTGAATGAGGAGTAAAGGGTAATTATAAAGGTTATAATATGATATATAAACTTTTATGCTTGTAATAATAAAAAAATAAAAAGTCGAAAGGCGACGGTACTTACCACCACATGTCACCCTCTTGCTCCGCGCCTGCCTGCATCTACTAAATGGACACAATTTGGGATCATTTTACTCCTCAATTTGTCAAGATGGCTCTGTTTCTGAAAGTGATTGGCATCATTGAGCAAAGTCGGGTAAATGATAATTTAAGTCTAAGGTGACTCTTGCTCCATACGGAAAAAGACTAGTTTGAAATTTGAGTATCCTATTCATAGAAGTAAGTAATGTTGAAATATGTGTAACGTATAGTGTTCTATGGGGAAGAAAGAGAAAAACAAGGGTTCTATAAGGAAAGAAGATAGCACGAAAACGAGAGTTCTATGAGGAAACTCATAGCTAAGTCTATCGTCAGTTCAATCTGTACAAGAAACTGTGATATTATTACTCTTATGATTAGGAAATAAACAGCTGGGAGTGTAGCTATTAAGGCTCGAGTATCCAGGCATATTCTCTCGCCTAATCCTTGACAGCAGCTTATGGCAGTAGTTTATTCCGTAGTAAAATTTAGATTTCTTTCCAACCATAGATACAAGTCAAAGGACTCAAAGCCAATTGCCGTATCTTCATAGAAAAGAACACCAATTACCGTATCCTTTATCAGAAAAACCGGTCGCTGATGTACATGACGGCTTCACAATTTGCACATACAATTTCTTTCTGGTCCCTTTCAATCTTTTGTCGTCATCCGAAATATCTTCTTTCCCTTCTATTTATTCCAAATGCCTTGATTGTCAATATTAAATTTGTATTGAGCAAAGAGGCTGCCTCCCAAAACAAGAAAAATGGTGATAGCCAATACAGGTGAAGTTCAGACTACATCAAAACCTGAATATGACAGAGCAAGTGAAGTTAAAGCTTTTGATGACACAAAAGCGGGCGTCAAAGGACTCGTGGATGCTGGAGCGACTGAGGTTCCTCGCATGTTTTATCAACCACCAGATAAGTTTGAGAAATCCTCTGTTCCTGGTGACGCCCAGGTTCGTATTCCTATTATAAACCTTGATAGAGTGAAGGAGGATCCAATTACTCGCAAGGAGATTGTTGAAGAAGTCCGTGATGCGTCAAAGAAATGGGGTTTTTTTCAAATTATTAACCATGGGATTCCAGTGGGTGTTCTAGAGGACATGAAGCATAGTGTCCGTAGGTTTTTCGAGCAAGATGTCGAGGTCAAGAAACAGTTCTACACTCGTGATAATATGAAAACGGTGGTCTACAATTGCAATTTTGATCTGCATACTGCCCGGGCAGCTAACTGGAGAGATTCTGTTTTTTGCACTATGGCTCCTGATCCTCCTAAGCTGGAAGAGCTGCCAGAATCATTCAGGTATATATACCATGTTATTAACAATTTATAAGGGATAACCTAAAAAAATTGAACTCTCACCTGCAAAATTTACGTGTAGGGATATAATGGTGGAGTACTCAAACCGGTTAATGAGTTTGGGATATTTACTCTTTGAGTTAATATCAGAAGCTCTTGGGCTGAATCCTGACCACCTGGTGAAGATAGATTGTGCTAAAGGTCTTGGTGTGCTGTGCCATTACTATCCGGCGTGTCCGCAGCCAGAATTGACTCTGGGAGCTAGCAAGCATGCTGACAGTGACTTCCTCACCGTGCTTCTACAAGACCATGTTGGCGGCCTCCAAGTTCTTCATGGAAATCAGTGGATTGATGTACCTCCAACCCCTGGGGCTTTAGTAGTTAACATTGGAGATCTTTTACAGGCAAGCCTTATAGCTTCTGTTATTAGAAATGAGCATGGAGAATGCATTAAAAATTCAGCAATCAGCTTGTTGAATAAATTCATAACTATGGTTCTAATCGATTTACTTTCTGTTTGGCTGTTTTTCCAGCTTATATCAAATGACCGTCTTTTAAGCGTGGAGCACAGGGTACTAGCAAATTCAGTAGGACCTAGAGTATCGGTGGCAGGCTTTTTTGTCACAGGTTTTCGGCCAAACCCAAGACTATATGGACCTATTAAGGAGTTGTTAACGGAAGACAATCCTCCGAAATACAGGGAAACTACTGTGATAGACTATCTTAAACACTTCAACGGAAAAGGCCTCGATGGAACTTCTGCCCTGCTGCATTTCAGGCTATGAACTAATCCGTGAAGACAAAAAGAAGCATTTGCATCCTAGATAGTTTCTGAACTACTTACTTTGGCACTTATTTGTAATATTTTCTATCATGATAACTAGAATTAGAAAAGGAAGTGATGGTTATATATCCAATTTATAGACCCAAGTAATGTTTGATTGTTGTGTCTTTCTGCTTTGGTGACTGAAACTATGTTCCACTATTTTTTTTTCTCAGCTAGTAAGGTATTTTCATTTATAATCTGCCCAGGATAGGAAGGGTACAGTAAACTGTTCATACTACAATCAAAGTGTAACTGGTGTAAGCATACATAACACCAGCGAACAAAACATATCTGATATGAAAGGTACCACAATTCTAAGCTAAGCTTTACAATATCAAAACATTGTGAACTACAAGTATTCATAAAGAAATTTGCTAATGAGAGCTACCACCATGCTGTAAACAGACTCACAGTCAACACTATGTTTAGCAAGCATGTCTACAAACGAGTTCCCATCTCGTGCAATATGTTGGAAAATCACTCCACCAAGAGTTGCCCTAATTGTATCTATTTCATTGAAAATATGCCAGATATTCCAAAGTCTGTGATTCACCTTCTCCACCCAAGTGAGTGCCGCAATAGAGTCAGACTCCACAACAAGTTGGTGGTTACCTGCATAAGGAGAACTCGCATACATTTACAGGGCATGTTTGATGGTCATTATCTCTGCATGATTAGAGTCCTGCACGCCTAGGGGACCAAAGAATAGACCTGTCACATACCCCTCTGAGTCTAGAAGAACACCCTTATAGCCTGCAGGCCCAGATGTTTCTCTAGCCGAGCCGTCAACATTGAATTTGAACTCACCAAGTTGTGGAGGCTGCCAAGTAATATTAACACTAGTGTGGAGGGGAGCACGTGTAATATTTACATTCCAAGGCTCGGGCCACCAACCATACTCATCCAGCGAGCCCATTCCATCACAAGCTTTAGTCCAAAATAATGAGAGTGTACGGATGTTATTAAATACGTACTATCCCAACCCTTACCATTAAACATGGATTCATTCCTTGCAAGCCATAGTGACCAAATGGTAGAACCACGAACAATCATCCATCTCTTTTTCGTCAAACCTTTACAGTGACAAGCATCCCAAATGCATATATCAGTGCCAACAGAACTAAGGGGTGCCCAAATCATTTGCCACCATCTATGAACCATGGCCCATATTATCCAACTAAATTTGCAGCCTAAAAGAATGTGAGAGCATGTTTCTGTCTCAGCTTGGCACCAACCACATAGTAATTGCTCTTCGTTGAAAGGAACTCCACGAGTCCTTAGAAGGCCCGTGTAGGTATAGAATCAAGTATGGCAAGCCATATAAAGCACTGAACTTTTGGGGGGATAGGAAGTTTCCAAATAAAAGCAAATCATACCTGCTGCTCAATGCTACCCGTACCCAACAGAAAGTTTAACCTCTTGACAGAGAATTTCCCTTTTGGAATATGTCATAAAAATGGCAGCTAATCAACACCACAATCAGCCTGAAAAAGCTAATCTTGACAGATACAGAAACAGTAACTGCATCAGAAGAACATGGGGTAAGGGCAAACAGCCCAGACAACTTGATTAATAAAATGTCAAGATATGTTAAAAACTATCTGAACCTTACTAATGAATAACTTACTAATCATTTAGCTATTAATGAAATATGATCATTTGCGCACATAATTTTCATTCTTTTGATCTTTGGGCTAACAAGAAACGGCTGTAAATTTTGAGGCAAAAGGATAAGCGGGCGAAGGAACAGGGACACGATCCTTTAGAATTGAACTTGAGGTGGCAGCTGGCGGCAAATGGCATCACAAAGTTACAAAAACATGGTCAGAAGAGATGGCAATAATTCTGAGGCAGCCGCGGCGGCTGTGATATTAAACTCTTGCCATTGTTGTATCATTCTCATGGTTCCCAGAAGATAATAAAATAATAATAACATTGATTATCCCAAAAACGGTTCACGCCAACTCTAAATTTAGAACGGAAAAATAAATCTCTTCATTTGCTAAAACAAGAAAAATCTGCTTCCTACTCTTTCTATTTAAAGTATCAAGATTGTCTGAATAAGAACAAGAACAACTCATAGACCTGACAATTCGTGTTTTCGTATCTTAAACGTGTCAGACACGATAAGATACGAAACACGTTAAAATTAAATACGAACACGACACGTTTAATATTCGTATATTAAATTTGAAACACGTACACGTATATGTTTAATACACGTGTAACACGACACGACACGATTAACACGTTTTACACGTTTATTAAACGTGTCAATATACGACACGACACGATTAATAACACGTTTAACATGATTAAATAAAAATATTTATAATTAAATATAATTTTATTATTTAAATTTAAAATCTATAATTATAAAAATAATTATAAAAAAATAATAATAACATCAAATATAATAAAATTTAATATAAATAACATGCATAAAATTCATTATCATACATAAAGTTAAAATACATATTAAATAATTATTAAAAATTATTTATATAAGGTTAAAATAGTTTTTAACTATTAATATTTAATAAGTTAATAAACGTGTTAGGTATACACGTTTAAGTACGTATACACGTTTAAATACGATAACACGATTAAGTAAACGTATTAAAAGTGTTTTAAACATATTTATCGTGTCTAACACGTTAAGACACTAAAATTTTCGTGTCTTAACGTGTCAGACACGATTAGACATGAAACATGTTGAAGGCAAACTCAAAACCTGTTTAACCCGTGTCTTTTCGTGTCGTGTTAACATGTCGTGTCCAAAATTATCAGGTCTAAGAACAAGAAATGGTGATAGTCAAATCATCGAACCCTGATCAGTTTGATAGAGCAAGTGAATTGAAAGCTTTTGATGACACAAAAGCTGGAGTTAAAGGCCTTGTTGATACTGGAATCACGGAGGTTCCTCGAATATTTCATCAACCACCGGATAAAATTCAGAAAACCTCAGTGTCAGGTGATACCCAGTTCAGTATTCCTGTTATAGACCTTGAAGGAGTGAAGAAAGATCCAATTACTCGAAAGGAAATAGTGGAAAAGGTTGGGAACGGGTCAAGGAAATGGGGATTTTTCCAAGTGGTCAATCATGGAATTCCAGAAAGCGTTTTAGAGGAGATGATGGACGGTATAAGGAGGTTTTTGAGCAAGA
Organism: Theobroma cacao; assembly: GCF_053813885.1. NCBI lineage: Eukaryota > Viridiplantae > Streptophyta > Magnoliopsida > Malvales > Malvaceae > Theobroma > Theobroma cacao. Next base: position 38,124,637 of record NC_142642.1, read on the forward strand.
CCTTGAGGTGAAAAAGCAGTATTACACTCGAGATTATTCGAAACCGGTGGTGTATAATAGCAATTTTGATTTGTATACTGGTTTAGCAGTCAATTGGAGAGATACATTTTTTAGCCTTATGGCTCCTAATCCTCCTAAGATGGAAGACTTGCCAGCAGTTTGCAGGTATGTTTCATTATACAGTTTACAAATGATATGGGGGCTGTTAAATAATTTATACGTAGCTTTTACCTTTTGGTTGAGGCTTGGTTCATTTCCTTATATGCCCTTTTTCTTATTTAATCTTTAATAAGTAGCTTATGAATCTGGGAATATTAGATGCCATAGTAATTCTACTTTCAAATGGTTGGAATATTAAACATTAGCCAGTATGATAAATTTATAGAATATATAAGAGTACTATTTAGGTTGCCCTATTCCTTGTTCTTTCTTACCAGATTCAATAACTTAAAACCGCCAGCTCATATGCAAATATTTTACTGTTTAGTGTTTGAAAACAAGACTTGACCGGATGAAGAAATGATCACTGACATGCTTAATTCATTTGCGGGGATATAAGGGTGGCCTACTCAAAACAAGTACAAAATCTGGGTTATTTACTGCTGGAGTTACTTTCTGAGGCTCTTGGGCTGAAGCCTGACCACCTGAAAGACATGGATTGTGGCAGGGGGCTTGCTATGCTATGCCATTACTATCCCGCATGTCCACAGTCAGAATTGGCTTTGGGCACAAGTAAGCATGCAGACAATGACTTTGTCACGGTGCTTCTACAAGATCATATTGGTGGCCTCCAAGTTCTTCATGAAGATAAGTGGATTGATGTACCTCCTACTCCTGGGGCTCTATTGATTAACATTGGAGATCTTTTGCAGGTAAGCCCTTCAGTTTTGAGTTTTGCTAGTTCCATACTGTAAATAACAGATTGTTTCATCTTTCAGTTGCAATATTTGCTGGCAATTCTTCAAGTGATCCTGGATGATCATAATTCATAAAGTGGGAAACTAGGTCATAAAAGAAATCAGCTTACACCAAAGTGAATGAAGTACATGACAATAGCAGTGATTTGTTTTAGACTGATTTCTTGAGTTCAGATGATTACATTGGGATGATTCTTTTTATTTTTTCAAAGTTTCTGTTTACTACTGAGAACATGTTACTGGCTGCATCTTGTTGAATAATTCTTGTTTTGGCTAATTTCAACTTTTGGTCCCCTGTTTTTCAGCTTATATCAAACGACGCTTATAAAGGTGTGGAGCATAGAGTACTGGCAAATTCAGTGGGACCTAGAGTACCAGTGGCATGTTTCTTCAGCACTTCTGTAATGTCAGACTCAAGGCTATATGGACCGATTAAGGAATTGTTATCAGAAGGGAATCGTCCCAAATACAGGGAAACTACAGTGAGAGACTATGTTATCTATTCCAACGGAAGAGGTCTTGATGTTGATGGTACTTCTCCCTTGCTGCATTTCAGGTTATGAACTTGCCTCTGAGAGATGCAAAGAAATGTTGCCATGATAGAAAAGTTAGCTTATGAACTGAATCATTTTGTAACTTTCTTATGATTGAACTGTCTATTGTATTGGAGGCATGTGGTTGCCTCCATTGCTTATATTCTTTCCTACAAATGAGTTGCAAAAAATAAAGAAGTTTAAGTTAATGTGTACATCCTGGAATCTTGCAGCTACTTCACTTTTCAGTTTTGGCATTGAAGCTCTTATATACGACTAGCTATTCAATCATGTTGGAAAGCTTTTGCTCTCCATTGCAATACTTTCCAGTTGAATAACCCTATGCTAAAGTCTTACATAAGAGATGGTTTTAATTCTTTTCCGAATTGGACATACTTTTTTTTTTTTATTTGGCCAGAGGATAAATACTTGTATTGGCAAAATTCTAGCTATTTAAAAGTTGGGTTTGGGAATGCCTCTTGTTAGCCTGAAGTCAGAATGAACAATAGCAGTGCCCAGCTATAACCTTCCGTAAGAATGAGAGCAGCTGCCTAAAAGAAAAGTTGAAAAGGAAAGAACGAGATAAAGAAGGAAATCCAAATTATGTCCCCCACTTGTATGGTTTATAGACCCTAGGCTTTTGTGTCCAGTAGCTTTGGTTAATGGCCCATAAAGATCCACACTGCAGAGATTTGTCAATGTAGCTTGTCATTTTATTTCCTAAGTTGGGGAAGTGGACCAAACACCGCATTTCTTCAGCACCTTGACATTTGTATCAATTCTCATTGGCCGCAGGAGAATATATCACAATCTGAAAAATCAGTGATAGTTACCAATATAAAAATTTTCAGTTACAACTCCATATCAAAGAAGCTTAATCCTGTAAGAGGCAGCAGCTTCATGCATATTGCATAGTGCTCTGTTTTGATTTTTTGTTGTTTTCCTTATTATTTAAACGAATCTCCTTCCCTCCCTCTTTTGGTTGCATTAGACTCAATTTTTATCATAAGATTTGAATAGTCCACGGGGGTTACTTAACGAAAAAAGAAAATGATGATAACCAAGTCCAAGAGTACTAATGAGGAGCAGGACACACTAAAACCTGAATATGATCGAGCAAGTGAATTGAAAGCTTTTGATGAAACAAAAGCTGGTGTCAAAGGACTAGTTGATGCTGGAATCAAAGAAGTTCCTCGGATATTCTATCAGCCGCGAGATCAGTTTGAGAAGGACTCAGTTTCAGGTGGCACTCAGGTTAGTATTCCTGTTATAGACCTTGAGGGAGTGGAGAAAAATCCAATTACTCGAAAGGAGATAGTTCAAAAAGTCCAAATTGCATCAAAGACATGGGGATTCTTTCAAGTGCTTAACCATGGAATTCCAGTGAGTGTCATGGAGGAAATGATGGATGGTGTGCGTGGGTTTTTTGAGCAAGATGTTGAGGCTAAAAAACAACTCTTCTCTCGTGATTATACGAAAAGGGTGGTCTACAATTCTAATTTTGATCTGTATAGTGCTCCAGCAGCTAAATGGAGAGATACAGTTTTCTGCTCTATGGCTCCTAATCCTCCCAAGCCAGAAGAGTTGCCAACAGTTTTCAGGTATGTTAAAACTTAAAACACAAAACTCATTTCTGCTAAAAGAGTTTTCTTGTAGCCGTTGTTCGTTCTAAACCTTAATTCCATCTTGGTCTGCCGTAATAATCTGATTTGCTCACCCACAATACCAAGCCTTAATTGTGCCCTGCTTTCAGGCATATTGCTCTTGGTGAATTTGTGCCCGCCACTATGGCCTATAAAGGAATTTTCCTGTTTTGTGTTTAATGCTTGTATTGTTTGAGAGAAGTTAAGGTGTTCTCTGTATAGTTTGTGACCATTTTTGATATTGTACCAGGATGCAGGTGACTGATCCTGTTTCTTGTGGATAGGCTGTGTTTTGTGTTTTTTGGCTGTGCAGAAGGTGGTTTGGGCAGTCTAAATGTAGCATAAAGGCAACAACCCGCTACTTTTTGAATGGCCAATGGCCATCTAATAAAACTATGCCTTTCAAAAAAAAGAAAAAATGTTAAAGTTAGAGCCACATGCTTTAGCTATTTCCTAAAAATATATCTTCTTATCTTTAGGTTGCCACTGTTTCATCATGTCACTGTAATCTGCAGAATTTGTACTTCTGATCCACTCAAATGGCACGCCCCATTTTTTGGATATATTAAAACTTGAACCTAATGATAATAACCAAAGATGATAATCTTATTATCGAAATTATACTTTCACACTTATTTCTATTATTCACTTTTACAGATTTCATGCGTGGACAATAGATCTTAATTACAGTTTTTGTGGTTGGAAAAAGAGTATATAAAGGGTTTTGAAATCTAAAATCTGAAGTTGGAGATTAAGAGAGCAAAGGACAACAGTATCTACAGCTATGAGTCAGTCGATGGTATCCTGTTTGTTGATAAAGTTTAATGGAGAAAGCCTTAGAGCTAGAGTATAAAATCCTTAATACACTTACTTTACTTGTAGGGATATAACGCTGGAATACTCAAAGCAAATAATGAAGTTGGGTTATTTGCTGTTTGAGTTGCTCTCGGAGGCTCTCGGACTGAACCCTGATTATCTGAGAGATATTGATTGTGCTAAGGGGTTGGTCATGCTGTGCCATTACTATCCCATCTGTCCACAGCCAGAACTGACTCTAGGTTCAAGCAAGCATGCCGACAATGGCTTCCTCACCGTGCTCCTACAAGACCATGTTGGCGGTCTCCAAGTTCTCCATGAAAATCACTGGATTGATGTACCCCCAGCCCCGGGGGCTCTAGTCATTAACATTGGAGATCTTCTACAGGCAAGTCCTTATCTTTTTTAAACTTTTGCTAGTTATATTGCATGGAATAACTATATACTAATGTCATACTTAAATATTGTTCTATTTCTCTAGCTGGGATTATCCCTGAGTGGCCTCACAGCTGAAGTTTAGGCCTTAATTATATATCACTTGTTACTATATAAGAATGAAGTACATTATCACGGGTTATGAATACTTCTGATTTTAAGCTAATTTTCATTTTTATTTTCAGCTTATATCAAATGATAGTTGTACAAGTGTGGCCCACAGAGTACTGACAAATTCCGTAGGGCCTAGAGTATCAGTGGCAAGCTTTTTCACTACTGCTCTTCTGCCAGACGCAAGATTGTACGGGCCTATCAAGGAGTTGTTGTCAGAAGAGAACCCTTCAAAATACAGGGAAACCACTGTCAAAGACTATATCACCTACTTCAACGCAAAAGGTCTTAGTGGTACTTCTCCCTTGCCACATTTCAGGCTCTGAACTTGGTGTTAGAGGTGAAAACAGCAGTAGCAAGACGACTAGTTCACTCAAATATAATATAATTCAGATCTTGTAAAATATTTTGGTCCTGATGACTTTGATCCTTGGGCAGTTTGATTTATGAAAATGAGTGTTGTCTACGTATCTTGTTTATAAACCTAAGGAACGTGTGCTCTTTCTCCTCTTCTTTGGGTGTTGTAGCCACAACATTGTTCATAATTTACGTCCACAAAAATTGTGAAAATAAAAAAATTTTCTGTGAAGCTGAAGTGTTGTTAAATTGAATGGGATGCTACAGTACTAAGGTTGAATTTTCAGCAACTCACAGAAAAGAGACTAGACTATTATAAGTCAAAAAGCTTCATCCAGCATCGCCTTATTTTTCATCGGATGACCCCTCTTTTTGTTGAAAATTGCTAATCGGAGGAAGAAAATGGTGATTGCCAAGACAGATGAAGTGCAGGTCGAACTAATGCCTGAATATGATCGAACAATTGAACTGAAAGCTTTTGATGATACAAAAGCTGGTGTAAAAGGTCTTGTTGATGCTGGAATTAAAGAGGTTCCTCGGATATTCCAACACCCGCCAGATCAGTCTGAGAAGATCTCAGTTTCAGGTGTCACGCAGGTTCGAATTCCTGTCATAGACCTTGAAGGCGTGAAGAAGGATCCAGGAACTCGTCAGGAGATTGTTGAGAAAGTCCGAGATGCATCGAAAACATTGGGATTCTTCCAAGTTGTGAATCATGGAATTCCACTGAGTGTCCTGGAAGAGATGAAGGATGGTGCACGTAGGTTTTTTGAGCAAGATTTGGAGGTCAAAAAGCAGTTCCACACTCGAGATTATACCAAAAGGGTGGCTTACAATAGCAATTTTGATCTGTACAATTCACCAGCAGCCAACTGGAGAGATACAGTTTCCAGCCTTATGGCTCCCGATCCTCCCATGCCAGAAGAGTTACCGGAAGTACGCAGGTATAACTATGCAAAGAAAAAAAAATTCTTAAATTAGTTAAAAAAATTTAAATAATTTTTTATTTTATGTCAATTAATGATAACGTAACATACTAAATATTACATAATATTATGATTTTGTGACACTTTTTAACTTCAATGTCAACTTTACTTAAATGTAAAATGATAAAAGTATTATTTTAATCGATCATTAATTATAAAATTTATAAACATAAATATATTTGATTGAATAAAATAAAAATTAAAAATTTATTTAAAATTTTTTAAATAATTCAATCGTTGTTTTAAAAAAAAACCTAAATTAGAAGAGTGAGAAGACGTGTGTGGAATAAAGAGTACACGTAATTGTTTCTTGATGAGTAGTTGACTTGTAAGCAATGGTCGTGCAAGGCTTTCACCCCATTGGTCAGTCGTAATCCGATTTACTCAGTCACGAATCTGAGCTGCACTCCTTTACCCACTTAAATTAGGAAATTTCTTCTGATATCTTGAAGCTTAATCGGCAGCAGCTGCATATACAGCCTTGTCAATGGCAAATTAGTAATCTCCTCATGTCACCTTGGTTTACTATCACTATAATTAAATAAAGGACCAAGGGTTGCGAGGGATGAGATTATAAGATAGGGTGTGAATGATTGCTTTTCTAACCATAAGTAATAAATTGGGCAGTGATTTAAGTACTTTCATGCCACTTCTTTATTTTCGAATATATGTGTGGTTCATTGATTCAAATTGTACGCGGCTCTTAACCTACGAGTAAGAGAAAGGAAGCCAATACTCGTTATCTAAATTTATGCAGTTAAAATGACAGATTGTGTGCTTGATGTGTTCTTTTAGGGATATAATGATGGAGTACTCAAAGCAAGTAATGCATTTGGGTTATTTGCTGTTTGAGTTACTCTCAGAGGCTCTAGGGTTGCACCCTGATCACCTGAGAGACATGGATTGTGCTAAAGGGCTCGTTATGCTGTCACATTATTACCCCGCGTGCCCACGGCCAGAACTAACTCTGGGTGCAACCAAGCATGCGGACAATGACTTCCTCACGGTGCTTCTACAAGACCATATTGGTGGGCTCCAAGTTTTTCATGAAAATCAATGGGTTGATGTACCCCCAACTCCTGGAGCTCTTGTGATTAACATCGGAGATCTACTACAGGTAAGCCTTGATTCTTTGGTGTTGCTAGTTATATTACTAGGAACACCGACTTCGGGCCATTTCTTGGTATTCTGTTTTTCTAGCTTGTATTGCCCATTGGCAATCCTACAAGGTTTCATGTCTGTAGTTTTGCTTGTTAGTTTCTACGGGCAGTTCTGTTATAATTACCAGTCTTTGCAGCTAATTTGTAATTATTTTGCTGTTTTCAGCTAATATCAAACGATGCTTTTGTAAGTGTGGAGCATAGAGTGCTGGCAAATTCTGTGGGAGCAAGAGTATCAGTGGCATGCTTTTTCAGCACTTTTCTTCTGCCAGATTTAAGACCTTATGGACCTATTAAGGAGCTGTTATCAGAAGACAATCCTCCAAAATACAGGGAAACCACTGTGAGAGAATATGTTGATTACGTCCATGCAAAAGGCCTTGATGGTACTTCTGCCCTGCCGCATTTCAAGCTCTAAACTTGGCCATGGAGATGAAATCAGCCATATCAGCATGATCTAAATTATATAATTTGGACTGTTTTCTGAAAAATTTTGGTCATAATTACTATGATACTTGACCAATTAAAAGGAAGTGATGTTTATCTATGGAACTTATGAACCTTAGCTTGTTGAGATCCGTGCTCTTTCTAGTCTTCTTTGAGTCTTGAAGCTATAACTCCTCATAAATTTAAGTCTACATAGGTTGCATGAAATGAAAATATTGAAGTTAAAATGCTATTAATTTGCTAATGACACTAACTTAATTACACTGAAAACTATACTTGAAGAAATCAATTTCAACTAACCGAGAAAAAGAAGGATGAATAAATTTTTATTGCAAAAGGTGGTTTTAGTTTTACCTTTTCCCCTGCATATGTTGAAATTTGTCATTTTATTATAATTCTAATTGTATTTGGTGTATTTAATTTGTTATTAGAGCAAAACTTAGGATATTATCTTGTTTTTATCCTTAACAAGGCTGAAATGAGCAAATTAGAAAAACAAAGCATAGAAAATGGACAGTTTAAAATAATTATGTACATATTTGGTCTTGAAGTACATATCAATGTCACCTGTCTCTATCCCACTTGGAAGAATTACATGTATTTTTCTTTGAATGGATGTATGTATGCTTCATATTGGAACGATAGGACTAACAATTTAGGTAGACAAATGGACTTTTTTTGGTCTAATAAGTAATAATGACTATTGACTAGCCAGTGACAGAGTTGTTGTGGTGGACTTTGGGGAAAGGTTGTTGCCTTCTTGTTGAATATGGCTTTTTCTCTGTTTGGTGATGGGGAGATTTTACAATGATCTAAAACAGCCTTACTGCACTAACAATTTAACACAAAATCAACCATGGTGGAAACAAAAACTGGTGAAGTTCACGCAGATACTAACCCTGATTATGATCGCCAAAGTGAAGTGAAGGCTTTTGATGATACAAAAGCCGGTGTCAAGGGACTAGTAGATTCTGTGGTGACAAAAATTCCTCGTAGATTCGTTGATCAGAACCTTGTACTCGAGAAGAACTCCAGTTGTGTTAATTATCAGTTCAGTGTCCCAATCATAGACCTCCAAGGTATCACTGAAGACTCAACTATGCGTGCTGAGGTAATCGAGCAAGTTCAAATTGCTTGTGAGAAGTGGGGTTTCTTTCAGGTGGTTAACCATGAAATTCCTGGAAGTGTTTTGGATGAGATGATAGATGGCATACGTAGGTTTCATGAACAAGACACTGAGGTGAAGAAAGAGTTCTATACGCGCGATACAACTCGCAGAAAGGTGTTGTATCTAAGCAACGTTGATTTGTATAGATCAAAAGCTGCTAATTGGAGGGACACTTTAGGTTGTCTGATGGCTCCTGATCCACCTGACCCTACTGAATTGCCGGAAGTATGCACGTATGCGTTAGTAGGAGTAATACTAGCTGGCAAGGCAATTGTGGAATTGTTTTTTTGGCTTTTGACAAATATTTAAATCATTAAACATATTATAGGGGTGATTTTTGTGGAATTTTGATCCCACTTTTACCTCCAGTCAATGTTTCTTGATTTCATGAGCCAGAAATGAAGTTAAATAGTCATTTGCCTAATTCAGTTGGTTCTACCATTCTAGTGACAGTACCTTTATTGTTATTGGCAAAGTAGCAAGCATTTGAGCGAGAAGATGCTCCTTATACCAATATGTAACTTCACCAGCACAGACGAATTGGCTTGGTTAAAAGTTATTAACCATAAAGCAATGTAGACATGTTGAGATGGCGTTGGCTATCAAAGAAAAAAAAAAAAAGAAAATGAAAAGAGTCAAAAAACTAAAAAAAATATGGTTTATGAGAAGGGTGCATCCTTTTGCTGCTGCTTGAATGTTCTTTCATAAATCACCTTGCAGAGACATAGTGATGGATTACTCCAACCGAGTAGTAACATTCGGTTTTACACTGTTTGAACTGCTGTCTGAGGCTCTTGGGCTTAATCCCAGCTACCTTAAAGATATGGATTGTACTGAAGGACTCCTCCTCATGGGGCATTATTATCCTAAATGCCCCGAACCAGAATTAACAATGGTACTACCAATCACAGAGATAGTAGCATCATCACCATACTCCTGCAAGATCAAATGGGCGGCCTACAAGTTCTTCATGAGAATCAGTGGGTTGATGTTCCTTGCATACCTGGAGCGTTGATAGTAAATGTTGGAGATTTTCTGCAGGCAAGTCTATCCCCAGAATCTTGAATGTTGTATCTGATGACCTTACCTTAGTGAACATTTAACTAACTGGTAATTATATTTTATTTAACTACTTCAAATTGTTTAGTTCACTTAAGTCATAATTATTCAACTGCAATATTATCAGCTGAAAAGTGAAGAGACCTCATAAGATGTCGTTTTAATGTATCATATAGCAACATTAGCTATGTTGCTAGCCAGTTGTGCTACTTGATTTTTGTGTAGTTGCTGTTTTTATTGAATTGAGCAAATGCAGATGGAATGTATCAGAAATTGCAAACAGATTTGTTTCTTGTTTCAATGCAGCTTCTTTCCAACGACAAGTTTAAAAGCGTTAATCACAGGGTCTTGGCGAAACACGTAGGCCCTAGAATATCAGTGGCATGTTTTCTGAGAATGCAAGCTAATACAGGAAACGCATCAAGACTTTGTGGACCAATCAAGGAAATGTTATCAGAAGAAAACCCCCCAATCTACAGAGAAATCTTAGTTCAGGACTACTTGTCACTCTACTACTCAAAGGGGCTGGATGGTACCCCTTCACTATCACATTTCAAGCTGTGAAACCAATCTACAGAATACAATTAGGGGCAACTTGTCGCTTGCAGAATAAACTATGGTTTCGTACTTCTTTGGACCTTAATTTAATTATGGACTCATATTCATCAAAAAAATTTGTACCTTCACTGTGCTTTATCAGTGACATGGTGATCAAGTCATGCATGTGTATGTTGTGGACTGGTACTCATGCCGAATCTAAAGTCTATACATTTTACTTAACTTTGGAAGCTGAAGATGGAAAATGAACCGACAAAACACATAGAAATGGACGGGTTAGTAATTATGCAAATCATTGGCGTTAAAGACAGAGTAATAGGTGTAAACGGTTGTTGCTTTCTTCAACATGCTTGTTTATCTGTTTTGTAATAAAGAAAATTTAGTATTTGATAAAACAGCCTCATTGCACTGATAGTTTCACACAAGATAAACAATGATAAACTATAAACTGAGAGAGGGGAACTAAGACTTCATTAATATTGAAAGAGGCTGTTTCAACTGATGAAGGATTTGATGTTTCAATTCTCTCTTGGCAAACTCACAGAAAGATGCTATTGCCGTTGAAGTAGAAAGGACAGAAAAATGAGTAGGAAATGATAATGTAAATAAGGCTTAAAAAACAGAGAATATGAAAGAAGAAGAGAAGAGAGAAAGGAAGATAGGATCTAATCATCATTTTATTAAGATAAAACAAGGTTTATATTCCCTGTGTACGTGAGACACTTGTAAACATGTTTAACAAGTGTAAGTGCAGATTACATGCAAACTAACACGTAAGGGACAGCAAAAAACAACATTAAAACTATCATTATAGTACAACGAAGCAAACTGAAATTAACTAAGAAAATAAACTTAGCTGAGAGAAGCACTTGCTGCATACATGCAAATATTATTTCTTAACATTCCTCCAAAATACTGGCATCTTGAACATTCATTTTGGTTTCTCAATACTCAAATCTTGGCTTTCCCAAAGTCTTAGTCATTATATCAGCTAGCTGCAGTTCAGAACAACAATACTGAACATTGACTTCACCTAACCTCTCAGCATCTCTAATGGCATGAAATTTCACTTGGATGTGCTTGGTCTTTCCATGGAAAATAGGGTTCTTGGTGATAGCGATAGCTGATTTGTTATCTACCATTAGTGGAGTAGGATGATTCTGTGGAAACTGCAAATCAGTGAGCATTTTCCTCAAGCAAATTGCTTGGTTGGAAGTTGCAGTAGCAGATATGTACTTCGACTCAGCAGTGGATTGAGCAACAATGGATTGTTTGTGAGAATTCCATGAGAAAAATCCACTACCAAGAGTATAGATATGGCTTGAAATACTCTTGGAATCATCTACATTTTCTGTCCAATCACTGTCAGAGTAGGCAGTGAGAATAAAATTTGGATTTCTGGTATAACAGATTCCAAAGTTTAGAGTGCCCTTCAAGTACTTAAGCACACGTTTCCCAGCTGCAAAATGAAGAGGAGTAGGTTCTTTCATGAATCTGGACAGCAAGCTCACAGAATACATGATATCTGGTTTTGATGAGCATATGTAAAGGAGGCTTCCAATCAAGCTTCTGAACTGAGAAAGATCCTTTAGCTTGCTTCCACTATTCAATGTAAACTTCTCATTTACCGCTAATGGTGTAGCTGCAGGTTTGCAATTAAGCATGTGGAATCTTTTCAGAACTTCATTGATATATTTCTGTTGAGATAGAAATACCCCTGTAGCAGACTGTGTTAAGAATAATACTTGCATGGCTTGGTGTCCGTGTATGTGCAGTTGCTGATTATTTGGATAAAGACATGCAGTTGCTGGTTATTTGGATTTAGACATGCAGTTACTTGTAGTAAACTGTTTTTAAACTTCCTTTTAACACTTGTAATCCATGCCTTAACACTTGAATCTATGTCTTGACAAGTGTTATGCGTGTAACTACCTTTTTTGTGTATAAATAGGGGTGTCTAGTATGAATAAAGTGTGCCTTAATATCTGTTCTTCTTTAAAATTCCTTCTCTGGTTTATTGCTTCATACAGCAACTTTAGTTCTGTCCATACTTTATCTTTAGACTGCTTAATCTCCAGACCAAAAAAGAAGCTCATCAATCCCAAATAAGACTTTTCAAACTCACTTTGCTTCTGCTTCTTGAACAATTGCAAAGTAATATCATCTCCTCCGGTAATCATTAAGTCATCCACAAAAACGAAACAAACAATGGAAATTGACTTTTAGACTTGAGTATATACAATGTAGCTTCATTACTGCCTTTTGTAAACCCATTGGAAACCAGATATGCATCAATCCTGCTATACCAGGATTGTGGGGCTTGCTTCAAGCCGTATAGAGCTTTATGAAGCTTGTATACTTTGTTTGGTTCATCCTTTACTTCAAAGCCCTCAGGTTGATCTACATAGATTTCCTCTGCAAGAATTCCATTAAGAAAGGTAGATTTTACATCGAGATGGTAGAGATATCTAGCGAGGGTCAACATTGCTGATGGCACTGAGAATTTCCTGTTTTCTTTTCTGGGGTCATATTCGGTGATTGGTTCATTTGTTATTGCTCATACTCGACATTTCACCTGTGTCAATAATTTTTTAGCATCACTCTGGTTAGTAAAATTTAGTATTTGCTGGTTTAATTTGTAAAACCATGTTTGTTAAAACTATAAATTACATCAACAAATACGTTTTTAACTCTGGTTTAATTTGTAAGAAGAATCTTACAAAACTCTAGCATTTCTACCGTTGGCTTGATTAATTGGTGCTATGAGGAACACATGCGACCAATTAAGTAATAGGAAAGAAGACCACCAGAGATCCAAGAAATTACATGATTTTCTTCTTAAATCATAGCAGGGGTGGCTCAATAAGTTTAAAAACTTAAAACGAAATATTCAATGAGACATTCTTTTAGTGAAATTAAAAAAATTATTAAATTTTTATTCTTCTAGCTTTTTGAGATGTAAAATTTTTATATTTTTTATATGGTTAATACAAAATCAATAATCAAAATTTTTAATTCAAATAAATCAACTATCATATAAAATAAAAATAATATAATAATATAATATAAATTAAAAATTAAAATAAAAAATATGTAAATATTAAAATAATAGTACATAATTATTGAATATTTATTGCAAACTGCAAATGAGGTTCACGAATTTATAAAAATAATAACATAACGAACTTCTTGTGTATTATTTTGAAAAAAATTAAAGTTAAAGGAAAAAGAAAAAAAGAGCAAATAAGAAAAGAAAAATTTAAAAATAGATATTATACATTAAAAAATAAATAATTAGTTTTATATATAGGAGAAAAAATAGTTGTTAAAAATGATTAAATATGTTGATTAAAAATAGGAGAAATAAGTGAGAAAAAAATAGTTGTTAAAGATGATTAAATATATATGACCGTTGATTGATTGAAGATAATATAATATTTTAAAAATTAAAAAGTAATAAAAAATTAAAATTTATTAAACATATAATTAAAAAAATAAAAAATAAATAATTTTATTAATTATTTTTTATTTTTTAATTTTTTTATATTTTTAATATAATATATTATATTATAAAATTATAAGATCTTCCTGAATTGAAAGCCTAAAGCCTTTACTTGGCTGACTTTACCGAAGGGCCGACCCAGATTCATACTTGCTTAGATTCAAGAAATAAAAAAAAAAAATTAATAGATAGACAGATAAACAAATAAAATAACATACAAGTTGCGTATTTTCAAATCTTTTGTTAACTTTTCTGACTGTTATCCTCGTGTATATAAACATACCAACAAAACTCTCATATATTTCCTTACCTTGTTGTAATCTTATCCCCTCATAGAATATCAAACATGGAAGTCACACACACTAGCGGGATTCATTCCAGAGCAGTTCCTGGTTATGATCGTACAAGTGAATTGAAAGCGTTCGATGAGACAAAAGCAGGAGTTAAGGGATTAGTAGATGGTGGAGTGACAAAAATCCCTGGTATATTCGTTGACCAGCAGCTAATCCTTGACAAGAGGTCAGCTGGTAGCGATTCGAAGTTTAGTGTTCCGATCATAGACCTCGAAGACATAAACAAAGATTCATCTGTTCGTGCAGAGATCATTGACAAAGTTCGGGATGCTTGTGAGGAGTGGGGTTTCTTTCAGGTTGTTAACCACGGAATTCCTTTAAGCGTTTTGGATGAGATGATTAATGGAGTACGCAGATTTCATGAGCAAGACACCGAGACAAAGAAAGAGTTCTACACGCGTGATCTCAGCAGAAAGGTTGTGTATCTAAGTAATGTTGATCTGTGGGAATCACAAGCTGCAAATTGGAGGGACTCACTCTTTCTTTTCATGGCTCCTCACTGGCCTACTCCTGAAGAATTACCAGAAGTATGCAGGTATGTGATCAGAAATATTATCTATTTCGCATGGGCTTTTTTCTTTCCCCTTATTTTTCTAATTTCAATAGACACTCGTTGTTTCTTGAATTGAAATTATGGTAATTGACTTGCAGAGACATAGGGATTGATTTCTCAAAGAGAGTGATGAAATTGGGACTAGCTCTGCTTGAATTAATATCAGAAGCCCTTGGACTTAATCCTGACCACCTAAAAAGCATGGGATGTGCTGAAGGACTCCTACTTGTAGGCCATTACTATCCACCTTGCCCTGAACCTGAATTAACCCTAGGAACTTGCAGCCACACAGATCCCAACTTCTTGACTGTACTTCTACAGGATCAAATAGGTGGCCTGCAGGTTCTTCATGAGAACCAATGGGTTGATGTTTCTCCCACACCTGGAGCATTAGTGGTAAACATTGGAGGTCTTTTACAGGCAGGTTTTTCACGTGTGACTTTGATTATATTGCTAGTATTTTTTTACTTGTGAATCATAGGTAGTCCAGCCAGTAACAAAAGATAAAATTCTGGAACCAGCTCCATAATTTGCCTTTTTTTGTTACTGAAATAGCTTTATAGTAACTGATATGACCTCATACCACACTCTTAAAAAGGTGTGACAGGGTACATTTTTCATTTATAGAGTAAAATACTGTTTGACCTGAATTAATTTCTTGCTTTGGTGCAGCTCATGTCCAACGACAAGTTTAAAAGTGTGAATCATAGGGTGTTGGCGAAATATAATGGCCCAAGAATTTCAGTGGCAAGCTTTTTAAGAACACAACCTCAGTTAGGGATTTTCCCTGAGAGCTCGAGAGTCTATGGGCCAATCAAGGAATTGTTATCAGAAGACAACCCGCCAATCTACAGAGATATAACTGCCAGAGATTTTCTGACATATATATACTCAAAAGGGATCGATGAGGTCTCTTCACTTGCACATTTCAAGTTGTGAAATCATCCGGAATATATAGGAAATACGGCATGAATGGAACCAAGAAAGCACACATTGTGTACCAGTTTAGTCCATATGATCAAATCATTTTCATATGTTTCCCCTTTTATGTTATTATTATCACCAGAATTTCAATGATATGTAGATTCGTGAAGGACTATCAAAATGTGTGATTGATTAGGAAAATTTAACTAGTTGATGACTGGATGTCACCTTCGTGGTCTATGAATAGACTGTGGTGGACAGTGCTCTGATGTGGCTGCTTCAACTTTCAAGTCTCCTTTAGCAAACTCAAAAGGAGTTAGATCCCTTATGGAAATGATATCATAAAAGGGGCAAAAAAAATCTGAATTCCACCGCCAGTAGATGTCCCTCTCTGTTTTTTGTCCTGTTTTTCCTCTGTTCTCAACTATGAGGTCCATGACTAAGCAAGAAGACTCTTCACCCTAGCTATTAAGACAAATGGCAAGATTGCACTGATGGTAAACACGTCATGTTTTCTTGCATTTTTATATGCGAGTTCAGTTTGGAAACTGTGGATGCCATCCTTTTTTCTCAAGGCTATGACTCCTTCAAAAAGATGGAAAAAGTAAAGTAAAACTATAATATAAAGATTTGATTACCCTCGAGATTAGACTGAGGTCCCTTGAGGCCTATTCTTTTTGTAAACTAAGCCCTTGTCCAGCAGTGGAGTTAGAGCATTTATTAAGGGAATCAAACAAAAAAAGACACTTAATAATTAAAGAGAACTTTATATATTATTTAATTCTCAATCATCTAAAAAATTAAATAAAACTTACAAAACATTAAACATATAAAAAAATACATAACAATAATAATGACATGTCATATATATATATATATATATATATATATATATATATAAAATTGAACAAAGCTATAAGAGTTTTTACTCTTTGTGTGCAAAAGTGAAAGAGAAAATAATTTGTCAAATTCAAAATGAATTATTTTTTTATTTTGTGTATTAGACACGAAATGTGTAGCATTTTGTAAAAGCTTTCTTTTTATTTTTTATTTGCTTCTTGAATTGCTAATTACATATTGGGTTATTAAATTGCATTGTTAAGATATAATATGTTATCTATTGGATTGGATTGTTAAGATATAATATATTAGGATAGACTTAAATTTATATTAAAATTTTGTAAGTTTAAGTTAATAGACTCACTTTTATTTTTTTAAATTTGATAAACTTACCATAATATGTTAGAATTTAAATGATAACTAATAATGTACTGATTGTCTTTGATTTCATCAAACGGTTAGAGGAATATATAGTAAGTAAAAAATTTTGAAATTTTTAAAAGATTGTAGTGTTCATGATAAAATCATTTTATTACTTTTATTTATATTAATTATTTAATAAAAAATTATTTTAAAAAACTTATTAAAAATATATATAATATATAAAAAAATTTTAAAATTTTGAAAGCAAAGGGACGCTCCTCCCCTTCCCCCATCAAATATGATGTCACAATCTCGCTGTAGTTATGAGTACCACCAGTTTCTTTCTTGAATAAAAAATACAAAAACTATGCTCAATGATAAGTTGGAAGAACATGTTTTTATTGGTCAGTGAAGCATGGGGCCACGCAGCTATCGTTGTTATTATCTTTGATGTGGTTGATTTCTAGCCACTCCTATGGGGAACAAATTTTCCTACCGTCTAGTGCTCCAATCTTCAAGATTTACTCTTTTGGTATTCCATAGAATTTCTTCAGCTTTAGTTACCTTAGAGAGAAAAAAAAGGGAAAATGGTGGTAGCTGGTGGCGTTGAAGTTTGTGATGATTCCAACTATGACAGAAAAAGAGAACTGAAAGCATTTGATGACTCAAAAGCTGGTGTCAAAGGTCTTGTTGATGCTGGGGTTACCAAGGTTCCTCGGATGTTCATCCGACCACCTGATAACTTGAGAGATGCTTCAGATACCAAGAAAATCCAATTTAGTATTCCGGTTATTGATCTAGAAGGCATTGAAAACAATCCAGTGCGGCGTAAGGAGATCATCGACGAAGTCAGACATGCCTCAGAGACATGGGGTTTCTTCCAGGTTGTCAATCATGGAATCCCTTCAAGTATTCTCGAGGAGATGAAAGATGGGGTTCAAAGATTTTTTGAGCAGGATATTGAGGTAAAGAAAGAATTCTATGCACGTGATCGCGTTAGAAGGTACAGGTATACTAGCAACTTCGATTTGTACACATCTCCATTTGCGAATTGGAGAGATACCTGCTTTTGCGTAATGGCTCCCGATCCTCCCAAGCCAGAGGAGTTGCCTGCCGTATTGAGGTCTGTCAATGACTATGAATACTGTGTTTTGTTAACAGTACTACATTGCTGAACTTCATTGTTTTGATTAATTATCGGATTGCAGAGATATTCAACTGGAATACAGGAAGCAAGTCATCAGATTAGGAAGTTCTCTGTTTAAATTGTTGTCTGAAGCTCTTGGACTAAAACCAAGTCACCTCGAGGAGATGGGATGTGCTGAGGGACTTTCAGCTCTGTGCCACTATTATCCACCGTGCCCTGAGCCTGAACTAACCTTAGGCACAAGCAAGCATTCCGACAATGACTTCCTAACGGTGCTTCTACAGGACCAAATTGGAGGCTTGCAAGTGCTTCATCAAGATCAGTGGGTTGATGTTCCTCCTGTGCCTGGTGCCTTAGTGGTCAATATTGGAGATCTTCTACAGGCAAGTCTCTCACTTCCTAATATTTTCTGTTATCGGGTTTGGATTTAGACACCTAAAGTTCCTTTTTTTGGGGCTAGCATCTTACAGATCCTTTGTGACTATATAAATAGATAGTCAGAATTACGTAAATAGTCCCTCTACTCTACTAAAATGGTGGATGTCATGCCTCTCCCATGATTGGTATAAATCAAGTCCATGTGCTTTTTGTTAATTGGTTTAGAAGTTAAATTAAAGTTTATAACATTATTCATCACATTGGTTTCAAATACACATAGAGTTCAGATCCTTGGTTCTTGTTTCTGTCAGCTCATAACAAATGACAAGTTCAAAAGCGTAGAGCACAGAGTGTTGGCAAACCGCGAAGGCCCAAGAATATCAGTTGCATGCTTTTTCACCACAGGCCTACTACCATCTTCAAGGCTGTATGGACCCATTGAAGAGCTTCTATTAGAAAACAATCCTCCAATCTATAGAGAAACAACAGTTAGAGACTTTGTTTCCTACATCTATGAACATGGTCTTGATGGAACTCCCCTACATCTCTTTAGGCTGTGAAATGGGCCATATAGCATATATGTTTGATTAAGGAAAAAAAAAATGTTAACATGGACTGGTTGATTGATTTATCAAGACACCATGAGTATATTTGGCACAAATTGAGCTCAAATAAGTATTATCAATTTATAGCCATTATCTACTTTATCAAAGTGGTAGCAAACTTCTTTTATTGTCTTTTCTAGTTAGTTGGAGTTGATATGCTTCTTCATTTCCTAAAGTTTCCGAAATTGCATTTCATGTTCTTATTGGAAATTTCAAATCATTAACCTTGCTAAATCTGCATTTGATAGTCAATTTGCAAGCAGATGGATTCAAGAAGTAGAAGTATATCGACCAGCAGTCTTTTCATCTTTTTCAGTCTATAGTGATTTTTCTAGAAAACGGCAAGTTTATTTGGTGATGGTGAGACATTGGAGGAGATATTTCAGCTAAAAATCTGCTGTGTCGTTAGCTTTAAGTAATGGGACACATAGGATCTATCAATGGTGCTGGCTTGCTGGCCATGAGTCATGATCAACTAATAGTTAATGAAAGAGAGATGGTTGGCACATTGAATGGTGTTCTAGAATTAACCCAAAGATATTTCTAAAATTAACCTACCAAGAACAGAACAGTCCATTCGACTGCGCATCAACAAGATAAGAAAATATAGAGAGAGAAGAATCAGCTTGCAGATAACTTGGCGAAGGAGGGTGTAAATATACAGAGTGACCTCATTAATATCCTTGACAGTGACGAGGAGAGCATTGAAGGTTAGTGTGAATCCTGGAAACAGATTGGATGTGGGCGATCTCGGTGATACGGCCGGATTCTTTTGCTTCAATATTCTTCCAGGGAAAGTCCTTATCCGTGTTACATATTGTTAATGTCTGGTACTGGGTTTAGTTTTTATGTACGATGTGGGATTCATTTCTCCTTTTTTATTTTTCTTATCTGCTGGTATGGATATTTGGTTGAATGATGTACAGAAAAAGATTAAAATTGAGTTTTAGATTCAGGGATTGATGTGTTCTTTGTTGGGAAAGGATACTGGTTTGATGTATTGACAGACCTAATGAATTATACTTCCAAAAATACCAAGATAAGAAAATATAATACTTACTTTTCATCTTTCATCCGTCTAGTCTACTTAATTGTTTACAAGGTAATTTTTTTTTTTGCCACTCTTTATTTTCTCATATTTTGCACCATGGAGCTTGAATTCGTTAGTATTTGTTAATATCTGGGATAAAAGGCACAAAAAGAAGTCAATGGTATTCTTTTCAAGCTACTGTAGGAATTAATTTGGCTAATGCGCTCAGGGTAAAAGGCCAGCAAGTTCAGGCTAAAGTCACAACCCTTAGGTTGTGTGATAAAGCTGAAACTGAATGAAAGAAAAAAGAGGAAAAAAATAAAAAAGAGACGTAAAGATTCATGCTTCATCTAAAAGATAAAAGAGAAAAACCAATTCTTTCAAAAAAAATCTTAAAATAATACATTAGTAACTGTTGTCTTTATATCAAAGAAAGAAAGGGGATCATAGTAGGAGTGAGCAACCGGTCGGTTGCAACTGTGCAACCGACCAGAACTGATGTCGACGGCCACAATTGGTTCGGCTTTTTATTGTCGATTGTGGTGTTGGTTTTAACTGGCGGTTAAGGGAGTTAGTTAGCTCGATCGCCTGGGATACTTTGCGGTTGTGGGGTGCTGGTCTGATTTGATTGTTTCTCAAATTATTTATTGTTTTTCTATGGTTTGATTGTTGTATTTAATTATTTTCATTTTTCATTTGTACATTTTACATGTTTAATACAAATTGAAATTAGATATTGGGTAAGAATTTTTAATTGAAAAATCAGTTCAATAAATAAAGTTTAGGCTTATGACTGATATACGAATTTTCATGTTTTGCTTATTATGAAGTTTAATGCAATTATTAATATTTAATAAATGTAAGCTCAATTGATTGTTTGGTTTTTGACAAGTTTTATTTTTTCTTTCATTATCAATTTATTGCTCTAATTCAATTTCAATGTTTCATCTTTTATTAATTTATTGTTCGTTCTTTCTTTCATTATTATCTTTTGTCTAAATGAAACAACTTTTACGTCAATGTAAATTTTTATGTCCAAGTCGCTATATAATTCATAACATGCTATCATTGGCCAAATTAATACTTGCATTGACTTTTTTTTGCTCTAAGAAAATTTGTTTTATTTTCAAGTTCTTAAAAAACTTAATCAATAAATCATAGAAATGTTTAGACTTTGACAAAAAAATTCATGTCACACCCTTATTAAGTTAAGTTCTATTCTATATGTCCAAAAATTAAAATTCACATGTTCAACCTCTCATAATGGATAGGAGACATGAGTCATATAAAGGGCACATCAATCAAAGAACAAATTCAAGATATTAATCCGAAAACAAAAAAGGGGATATCAATTAATACATTAATTTTTCTATTTTTCATATTCATAGATCAAAATTAATTTAGGTAGCAAGTCCTATCAATTATCAAATGAGATTTGGATTTAGAGTAAACAAAGATGAAAAACCCTTAAAAGCTTAATGTATAATTGATGTAACGTAAGTAAAATACCCAGTTGTTTAAACCAATATAATATTATGCTCCATTTAAGTATGACAAACTAGAAAATGACAAAAGGTATAGGAATTATTAGAAATAGTATTATATTGACCCATCAATTCTTTTTCAATTTATAAGTTATTTATTTTCTTTAGTAAGTGATTTTTTAAATTAATACTTACAATATTAATATTAGAGAAAATTGAATCTAATTTTTAAATAAAGAAATATATATTTTTTCTTTTTTTTTTTTGTTTGTTTTGTTTTGTTTATGCTTGGTACTATTATTCTTCTTCACTTTGGCATACCAAATTGGCTTATATGATGATTATTTTTTTTGTAGATGCCAAATGAAATTGAGGAGAATATAAATTTGGCAACAAATGACTTAACATCTACACCTCACATTGATGCAAGTGCTACTAAAGGCAATGCAAGAAGTGATGTAGTAAGCTCTAAACCGCAGAAGCAAAAGGAACCATTAAAGACATTATCGCTTGTGTGAGATCACTTCACAAAATTTGTTGATGACAAAAGTAATCATAAGGCTAGATGTACTCATTGTGATAAGGTTTATGCTAATACAAAAAAAAAATGGAATATCTTCTTGAAATAATCATGTTAAGGTTTGCACAAAGTTAACAATACTCTATGCTATCAAATGGAATTAGTTTTTTCATCAGGAGGAGATGGGTCTTTGGGTAGTTGGAAGTTTAACTAGGATGTAATTAGGAGGAGTTTAGCTGAAATGATCAATTATAGATGAGTTGCCTTTTAGATTTGTGGAAAGGAAAAGGTATAGGAAACACATGAAGGAAGCATGTCCTAGATTTCGTATGCCATTACGATGGTCTGTTGCTAGGGATTGTTATAAGGTTTATGCTCATGAAAAAACTTGTATAAGAAAATTTTTGAGATCATGTCCTGGTAGAATATGCCACACCACAAACACATAAACTTCGGTACGAAAAATTAATTATATGTGTCTGACCACTCATTTTATTAATAAAGATTAAAAGTTACGGAAAAGGATTTTGAACGTTTGTCCCATTACTAGTCACAAAGGTCAGGCTATTGGGAAGGCAATTGATAGATGTTTGGTTGATTGGGGGATTCAAAAGATTTTTTTCTATTACTGTTGATAATGCTAGTTCCAATGATGTTGCAATAGGATATTTGAAGAAAACATTTAATGTTGCCGAAATTAGTATTTTATGAGGTAAATTTTTTCATATGAGATGCATTGCGCATATTATTAATCTTATTATGGCTGATAGATTAAAAGATATCAATAACTCAATTGCTCGTGTTAGAGCAATAGTGAGATATGTTAGACAATCTCTTTCTATATTAGCCAAGTTTAGGGAGTGTGTTACTAGTGTAGGAGTTGATAGTAAGTGTTTATTATGTTTGGATGTATGCACCAAATGGAATTTTACTTTTTTTTATGTTAGATACAACTATGAAATTTGAGAGGGCTTTTGCATCATTTGAGTATTGTGATAGTAGTTACAGAAGTGAAATAGTAAGGAATGGAGATAGGGTGCTTGATGATAACGATTGACCAACTGTTAGGAGGATTTTCCTTTTCTTGAAAAAGTTTTATAATATGACTGTGAATGTTTCAAGTACATCTTATGTCACTGTCAATTCTTTTCTTGATTCTATTTCTGATGTGTATGGCACTTTGATTGAATAGCAACAAAGTGATGATGTTGATTTGAAGTCTATGTCAATGAAATTGAAAGCTAAATTTGACAAGTATTGGGAGAATGTGAGAAAAATGAATTTTGTGTTGTACATCACCTCGATTCTTGATCCGAGGAAAAAGCTTGATTGTATTGAATTTACTTTGCAAGATATGTATTCTCTCGAACAAGCTTTGTTGATGTTTTTTTTGGTGGAAAAAACAATAGATGAGTTGTTTTAACGTTATTAGAATATGTTGTAACCCCAATCTCAATCTCATGCTAGTGAAAGTGGTCAATAGTCTCAAACGTCAATGAGACAAGTCACTGGTGGTGAAGGTGGGTATAGCAGTGTTATTGTTTCGAGTGGCAAGGGCCTAATAACTACTAAGAAAAGATTAAGTGCTTTTAAGAGGCATCGATTAAATAGTGGCTTAAAGGAGCAGAAATCAAATTGGATAAAAATATATCCGAGCTGGTGGATGATGGAGCTAGCAAGGATACTAACTTTGATGTTCTTATGTGGTGAAAACTCAATCAGTATAAGTTCCCTATACTTGCTGCTATTGCTCATGATGTATTGACGGTTTTGATCTCAACGGTTGCTTTAGAATCTGCTTTTAGTACTGGTGGACGTATGCTTGATGCATATAGGAGTTCTTTGACTCCTAAGATCGTGCAAGCACTTATTTGTGCTCAAGATTAGCTATTTGGAAAAGCACATAGTGATCCGGAGTAGCTTGAGGATGATTTGGATGAGATCGATAAACTTGATTTCAGTAATTTTTTTTTTTAGTTTTTTGTTTAATTTACTGTAACATAGTATCATCTTATATAATATCATTTTTTTCTCAATTTATTTCTTTGTTTCTTTAGTTCTTTTTTTTTATAAAAGATTTTATCATACTTGCTATTTTATGTTTTAAATTTATTAAAGATTACATTGGAGCCCATACGTGAGACTAAAGCTGAGTCTAACTCTGAGTAACATGTTATTCTTATCGATTATTTCCACTTTTCAGGTAATGTTATCCATAAGTGTTATGCATATTTACATTCATAATTTATTTAGATTATCTTAACATAATCATTTATACTAATTATTTTATATTTTAATATTTTTAGGAACACGTTTTCGAAAATTACTGAATTGGAGTTGGAGGTTTGAGGTCCATCAAATCTATGTTTTGAATTTTAGTAATTTATGTTGTGTCACTTTTGGTTGTGTAACTTCCAATTTTTATGGATTTGTAACATGTACAATTTATTAATTTATGTTGTACTTCTCATATTTAGATTAATTGCATTGCATAAATTACTAAATTGCATTGCAAATTATGTACAATTTATGAAAATCTTTTTCCCTTTTCTTATCAATTTTATTTAATATTGCCGTTAGCCAATTTAATATATGGTATTTATTGCTTCTTTTAAAAAATAAATTATTGATTTTGTATTCTTATAAATAAATAATATGGTGGTTATTGTTTTTATTAAAAAATTATATAATTAAAAATAAATCATATGGGTTGGATTATTTATTTAACTAACATGGATTTGATTTTAATTATAAAAATTAATTTGACACAAATTCAAGTCCAAACCCAATATAAAATTTTTCATGATTTTAAACTTTTTAGGCCATTTAAGCCCAAGCTCAAGCCAAGTCCAATGCACTGACTGAAATCAAAATCAATTTTGGTTTACCGATTTTTCCTTATGACCGGTCGATTTCGGTTGATCATAAAGAAAGCTCAGTTTAGCCAATTTTAGTTTATCCCGAAATCAAAACTGACCAAAACCGAGTAAAGCTCACCACTAGATCATAGTGTTAGAAACCAACTCAGACTGCGGTGATATCACATTGGACTCTTTATCCTTTTTGAATATTGTTGGTTTTTTTATCTGTAAATGAAGCTACAGCAGAGGAAGAAGTAATGGTGATTTCACGAGTTGAAGTTCTAAAGGAAGAAAAAGAAGTCAGATTCAATTTTCATTTGTTTGTTTTTTTGTTGTTTATTTTATGTTGGTTGAAAAGTCAAATTTGGTTGCTTGAATTAGTAAAGCTATGTGGTAGTGGTAGTGTACGAGTCATTGTCCCGAGAAATGTTTTCATTTCAGCACCTCAGTTTTTGTAATGCCAGATGGCTTCATTTGGTTTATTATTTCTTTTGTCATTTTCTCTCTCCTTGAACATCATATAATGGTTGTTACAAAAATGAAAAGTAGTGGAAAAGTCGTTTCTGAGTAAAGAGTATTTTTTCTCTCTCTTCTCTCTCAATTATTCTCTCTCCTGTTCATCATCTTTTTCAGCCCTTTGAATATTCACAGGTTTCAACATGGTATCAGAGCATCTATAAGGATCTTAAGGGATTGTTGGTGCCATTTTTTTTTTTCTGTTTTCATCTACCTTCGTTTGTTGGTTGTTTGTTCATCCGATTGTGATTCTTTCTCCATGGCCACAACTGGGTTCAGTACATCTGCTCCGCCTGTTTTTTCTGAGGAAAATTATGTTTTCTGGTTAGTCAAAATGAAGTTCTACTTATAGGCTTTCAACATTTGGGAAGCTGTGAAAACTGGCACTGAGCCAGTGCTAAGACATGCCAACCCAACCATTGCACAGATGAAGCAGCATGAAGAGGACATAGCTAAGAGGTATAAAGCTTTGTTTTGTTTGCAATATGCTCTGTCTAATGATATTTTTGCTAGGATAATGCATTTAGAAAATCCTAAAGATGTTTGAGATTACTTGAAGGATGAATTTCAAGGTAATGAACGTACCAAACAGATTCAGGCATTAAACTTGAATAAACAATTTGAGATGTTGAGTATGGATGATGATGAGTCTGTTAAGGAGTTTTCAGGAAAGTTGACGGGGATTGTGAATCAACTCAGATTATTGGGGAAAGTAGTACCTCAAGATAGGCTAGTTAGTAAAATGCTAGTCAGCTTACCTGAAAAGTATGAATCTACAATTTCTTCCTTAGAAGATTCCAAAGATTTGTTGCAGTTCACCTTGAAAGAGTTAGTAAATGCCTTAGAGGGGTTAGAACAGAGAAGGGCTTTTAGATAGAAAAAAGCAGTGGATAGTGCTTTTGTAGCTAGAACTAAGAACCTGAAATTGGGTGGTAATAGTTCAAAGAAAACTGATGGAGAGAAGAAGAAGAAAGGGAAGAAACCAATCGATGATAAGTCTGGGAAACAGAAGACCAAATATCCTCCTTGTACTCATTGTAAAAAGACCACTCACACTGCTAAGTTTTGCTGGTATAGGCCTAATGTGAAGTGTAGGTCTTGTGGTTAGCAAGGACATGTTGAAAAAGTATGTAAAAGCAAGAGTTCTCATCCTGATGAGAAGGCTGCAATTGTAGAGGAAGTGGAAAGTGCAAATGAGGTGTTGTTCATGGTTCGAGAGGTCAGTAATTCAGACAAAAAAAATTTGTGGCTGATAGATAGTGCTTGTTCAAATCATTTGACTGAAGATGAAAGTCAGTTTACTTCATTGAACAGGAGCTATAAGGCTAAAGTGGAAATTGGTGATGGGTCATTTCTTAGGATTTTTGGTATAGGGACAGTAGCTGTCTAGACTCAAGTAGGCATCAAATACATACATGATGTCTATTTTGTCCTTGAAGCCACTCAAAATTTACTTAGTGATGGTCAGCTCATATAGAATCATTATTCACTTTTATTTAAGGGTCAATATTGTACCATTTTTTATCCTAAAGGTGAGGAGGTGCTGACTGTTGAGATGAAGAACAAGTGCTACCTTATTGATTGGAACAGGGCAGCTTGCAAAATTTTTATCAGCTGTGTTGATGATTCGGATTTATGGCACAAAAGATTTGGACACGTCAACTACCATTCTTTACAAAGGATGTAATCTCAGAAGCTGGTTGATGGCTTACCTAAGGTTGAAAAACCTGAGTTACTATGTGGGATATGTCAGATAGGCAAGCAATGCAGGCTGCCATTCCCAAAAGAAAGGAAGTGGAAAGCATCCGAGAAGCTGCAGCTCATACATACTAATCTGGGAGGCCCCATGAAAACTGTCTCTCTAAGTGGCAGTAAGTATTATCTTATATTTATTGATGATCTAACCAAGTATAGCTGGATTTATTTTCTTAAACTCAAGTCAGAAGCTTTATCTTACTTTGTTAAGTTTAAGAATCTGGTTGAAAACCAAGCTAATGTGAGCATCAAGATCCTCAGGAGTGATAATGGTAAGGAATACACTGTTTGGGAGTTTGAGAAGTTTCTTTCTAAGTTTGGCATTACTCATCAACTCACTGTTGCATACAACCCTCAGCAAAATGGGGTTGTTGAGAGAAAGAACAGAACATTGATGGAGATGTCCAGATGCTTGTTGTTTCAAAAGCAATTACCAAACCACTTTTAGGCAGAAGCTGTGAATACAACAAACTACCTATTGAATGTAACTCGGACAAGGGCACTGGTTGATAAAACACCATTTGAAGCTTGGTTTGGTTACAAACCTTCAATTGCTCACTTAAGAGTATTTGGGAGCATTTGTTATGCAAAGGTTCCTGATCAAAGCAGGACCAAGTTGGATGAAAAAAGTATTGTGGCCATTCATATTGGATACAATGAGGTCTCGAAAGGATACAAATTGTATAATGTAAAGACTCAGAAGATTTTTGTTATTAGAGATGTCAAATTTGATGAACATTTTTACTGGAATTGGGAGAAGTCAGCTGTTGATTCTTTGAATTTTCAGAATTTGGTGCAAGAGCTGTCAGTGAGAGAAGATGATGCAGAAGTAGATATTGAAGATGAAAGTCTTGCCGTGAGGGGTACAAGGTCACTGCAAGATATTTATGCTAGATGTAATATGGCAGTGTGTGAACTTGTTAGTTATGTAGAAGCTGCAACGGACAGAATGTGGGTGCATACAATGGAGCAAGAAATGCTGATGATTGAAAAGAATGGTATTTGGTTATTGGTGGATAAACCAACAAATTAGCATGTTATTGGAACCAAGTGGATTTTCAAGACAAAGCTTAATGCTGATGGAACAATGAACAAGTATAGAGCAAGAATGGTGGTAAAAGGGTATTCTCAGATTTATGGAGTGGACTACTGGGAGACTTTTGCTCTGGTTGTGAGACATGACACAATAAGGTTGCTAGCTGCATTGGCAGCTCGAGAAGGGTGGAACATCTGACATCTTGATGTGAAATATGCTTTTTTGAATGGCTATCTTGTAGAAGACATCTATATTCATCAACCAGAAGGATTCATCAAACCTGGGGCTGATGATAAAGTCTGCAAGTTGCTGAAAGCATTGTATGGCTTGAAGCAAGCTCTAAGAGCCTGGTATGACAGAATTGACTCATTCCTCATTGCTGAAGGTTTTCAAAGGAGTCAAAATGAGCCAACACTGTATGTGAGCAGCTTTGCAACTTCAGTCAAGGTAATTCTCTCTCTATATGTTGATGATTTATTGCTTACTGGTTCAGATGTTAGTTTCTTAAGTGATTTTAAGAACAAGTTATTAAAAGAATTTGAAATGACTGACTTGGGAGAGATGCACTATTTTTTGAGGTTACAATTCATTTAAAGGTAAGATTATATTTGCATACATTAAAGTAAATATGCAAATGAAATTATGAAGAAGTTTAACATGGAGAAATGTAAAGCTGTGGATACTCCTTTAGCTTCAAACTGTAGATTAACCAAGGATGATGGTACCCCAAGTGTAGAAAGCTCAATGTACAGAAGCATCATTGGAAGTCTACTCTATTTAACAGCTTCAAGACCAGATATTATGTTTTTTGCTAGTTTGTTGTCTCGATTTATGCAAAGTCCCTCACAAACTCACTTTACTGCAACTAAGAGAGTTATAAGGTACATTAAAGGAACAGTAGATTTAGGCTTGAAGTTTGAGAAGAAGAAAAACTCTGTTCTTATGGGATATTGTGACAGTGACTGGGCAGGAAGTCTTGATGATTCTAAAAGCACATCTACTTATTGTTTTTCACTTGGCAGTGCAGTTTTTAGCTGGAATTCAAAAAAAGAGGAGGTGGTGGCTCAATCTTCAGCAGAAGCAGAATATATTGCTACTGCTGCTGCTACAAATCATGTGATTTGGTTGAGAAAAGTCTTTCATGATCTGGGGTATAACTGTGAGAAGGGTACACTGCTGTTCATTGACAACAAATCTACTATTTAAATTGCTAAAAACCCTATACAGTATGACAGGACAAAACACATCAAAGTGAAGTTTCATGCAATCCGCGAGGCCGTGAAAGATGAAGAAGTTGATATTCAGCACTGTGGAACTACACTGCAGTTAGCAGATATTTTTACTAAAAGTCTAAGCAAGGATCAATTCATGTTTTTGAGATCTGAGTTGGGGATTTGCAGTTCAAACACCAAGGAGTTGTGTTGAATATTGTTGATTTTTTGATCTGCAAATGAAGCTACAGTAGAGGAAGAAGTAATAGTGATTTCACGGGCTAAAGTTCTAAATGAAGAAGAAGAAGTCAGATTCAATTTTCATTTGTTTATTTTTTTGTTGTTTATTTTATATTGATTGAAAAGTCAAATTTGGTTGCTTGAATTAGTAAAGTTGTGTGATAGTGATAGCGTACGAGTCATTGTCTCAGGAAATTTTTTCATGTCAGCACCTTAGTTTTTGTAATGCCATGTGGCTTCATTTGATTTGTTATTTCTTTTGTCATTTTCTCTCTCCTTAAATAGCATAGAGTGGTTGTTACAAAAATGAAAAGCAGTGGAAAAGCCGTTTCTGAGCAAAGAGTATTTTTTCTCTCTCTTCTCTCTCGATTATTCTCTCCCCTGTTCATCATCTTCTTCAACCCTTTAAATATTCATAGGTTTCAACAATCCTCCCTCGTTGACCCTAAACAGAAATGGTGGAACCAAGCTTAGGACGAATTCAGGAATCCAGTTACGATAGGAAAAGCGAATTGAGAGCTTTTGATGATACAAAAGCAGGGGTAAAAGGGCTTGTAGATTGTGGTATGGCAAAAGTACCGAGGATTTTCATTCATGAGGAATACAAGCTTGAGAGAAATCGTAACCAGGATGCGGGCAACTCTAACATTGGTATCCCGATTATTGACCTGACAGGCATCAGTGAAGATACAAGTTTACGGAGGGAAGCAGTAAAAGAAGTTGGAGAAGCTTGCGAGAAATGGGGTTTCTTTCAGGCAGTCAACCATGGAATTGCTGCGACAACTTTGGATGACATGATCGAAGGCATTCGCAGGTTTCATGAACAAGATAGTGAAGTTAAGAGGGAGATTTACTCTCGAGATTACACGAGAGAAGTGAATTATAATAGTAATTTTGATCTGTACGGGGCAGAAGCCACCAATTGGAGGGATTCTTTGACTTGTGTCATGGCACCTCGTCAACCTCATCCTGAAGAATTGCCTACAGTTTGCAGGTAAAGTAAATATATACTGTTCATCCACTTTTAGAGCTGACCCTTTTTTGTTCACCGAAGTATGTGCTTCCTTCTTAATTTCAATTGGGTTTTATTTATCAAAGAGACGGGGGAGCCCAGCAAATCAATTGGTCTGCGTAATCCATGGGAATGAGACAATTTTAAATCAAATCCATCAGTTTATTTTATAAAGAGTGAAGTATATAGTAATCAATTAATTAACTGATGTGAAAGATGGGATTCCATTGTTTCTCTTGTAATTGAGTTGTCCCAGGCATGTTCACTCCATAGCTGCAATCTGTCAAAAAAATGTCATTATATCTGCTTCTTCCCTAATCTGCAGAGATATATTGATCGAATATTCAAAGAAAGTAATGAAATTCGGTGACACTCTGTTCGAACTGCTGTCAGAAGCTCTGGGTCTCAGCCGCAGTCACTTGAAAGACATTGGCTGCGGGGAGGGACTTTTTGTCCTTGGCCATTACTACCCACCATGCCCTGAACCGGACTTGACTTTGGGTACTAGCAGCCACACTGATAGCAGCTTCTTCACCGTGCTTTTACAAGATCAAATTGGTGGACTACAAGTCCTCCATGAAAATCAATGGGTAGATGTTACCCCTATTCATGGAGCTCTTGTGGTAAATTTGGGTGATATGTTACAGGCAAGTCCTCCTCACTCTAACCTTCATTAAATCAAAATCTAATATAACTACCTGGTTTTTGTCCTAATTAATGGTCAAAATACCCCATCCCTCTAAAAAATAGTATTATTATTGTTATTTCTTTTTGGTCATTGATTTAATTTGTAGCACTATTATCAATTACACATTTCCATCTGTCTTTATGCAGTTAATAACAAATGATAAATTTAAAAGTGTTCATCACAGAGTGCTTGCTAGCACTATAGGTCCAAGAATTTCAATAGCAAGTTTCTTTAGAACACATCTTCCACCAGAGAATGCCTCTAGGCAATATGGACCAATCAAGGAGTTGCTATCAGAAGAAAACCCTCCAATCTACCGGGAGACCACTGTAAAAGACTATGTGTCACACTACCACTCAAAAGGCCTTGATTGTAGAACTCTTGAACACTTCAGGCTATGATTAATTATCTTGCCGCCGCAAAATACGTTGTGTGTTTTGCCAGGCTTGTTAGCACTTTCAAGTGCCGAATTGTTCTATGTATTAAAGCTACTGAACTTATGGCAGAGCACAAGCCTTTGCATTGCATACTAGACTATTAGTAGACAATAAGGCAGTGAGATGAATACTGCATCCTAATATCACGTTTCATGTATTGCTTTGATAATTACTTAATCATCAGTTATCTTACTAATCTGTGCTATAATTTCTATTTGTCTAAATTCATCTTTTTCTTCATTTTGAAATATATTAAAATAATAGTTGTATCTTCTTTCCCTTTCCACACCTCAGAGATTTTTCTTTCTCATATTTAATGCTATATATATTTTTTTAGAAGTTAAGAATTTATTAAACTCCATTGGGATCAACCCTATGAACAAAGGAGAAGATTTGAGGTTGTTATGCTACCTTAATGCATACCAACCCCATACCCTCTGTTCTGGGCGACCAAAAAGAACCCAGGCGCCAGCCTCTGCACTATACAAAAGAAAACAGTCCCCCCCATACAACTCCAACCCTGTACAGAGAACTCCCAGAAAAACCCAGCCACCCAAAGATATCCACAGTAAGAGTCAGGGTCTCCTAAACCATGGGACAAAGCCCCCAGACCACACGGCGACACATGCATCACAGACCTGCAGGCTCATTCATTCATTAACACACAAGGAAAACAAAACCAGATCCTGTTGTCAACACCTTCCCAAACAAAGTCATATCCAAAAAACAGTAGAGAAGCACGTGATTAGTCAAACACATTCAAAAGTCAATCTGCCTCTGCATTCCCTCCTTTGCAAGGCTATCCGCCAGCTGATTCCTTTCCCTGAAAATATGTTTAATTTCCCATCTCCTAACGCCCTTTTTCAATTGCTCAACGTGCGATATCCACTTTCTAAACCTTCAAGCAGCTTCTTCCGGTTCCGTGACGCACTTAACAGCGTTCTTTGAGTCACTTTCGATCATTAAGGCACAAGAATGACTCCACTTAGAGGGGGCAAACACAATAAAAGCCTCCCTTATTGCCCTAACGTAAGCCAAACTAGACCCCCAACCCTTGATTATCTCGAAGGACTCCCCCTATGCCGGATTCTCCAGGACACCCTTGAGCGGCACCATCGACATTAAACTTCATTTCTCCCGCAGCTGGTCTGCACCACTCCTCCACCAACCTTTCCTTCATAGCCTTCATCATTACCTTTCCTAACTGGGGGCACCGGTAGTTATCCATCACAACACCATACTCAAGACGCCATCTCGCTTTAGCCTAAGTAGCGATCCTTAGCTAGCTTAAATCGAAGATCTGGTTTGGATCCCACTCTCTCCCATTAAACACCATGTCGTTTCTGTGCAGCCAAATAGTCCAAACGATGGCATAAAAAGTCTGTGAAAGAAAATCAAAGAGTTCATGAACTCAGTGAGTTAACTCATTAAACAAAACAATGAGTTAATGAAAGCCAACACACGTGAGATTGGAGAAGAAATGCATGAAGCCATGCAAAGCCACACACACGCATTCCATTAAGTAAAATATTTTTATAAGTACAAGAGAGAGAGAAAGCCATAAAAAATACAAATAATGGGAACTAACTGACACTCTTCAGGCCAAACACTTAATGGCCTACAAAGCCATTAGAAACTATCCCACTAAAGAACAAAACACAAACTGTAAAAACTGAATAAAACTGACACATTATAATATTAAAATAGTAACTATATAAATTAAAAGAATCACGTGGCCAAGGCACGTGAAAATGGTCTTTTTCATTTTGAATGTTCTCAGACTCGACTTGCACCAAAGCTCTCTCGGTTCTTCATGCTAAGTTTCATTCTTCAACAAGGTCATTTTCCACACTTTAATTTTCCCTTGTTTCACATGAGTAGAGTTCCACATGCTGAAAAAAGCTTCCAAATCCTTAGCGACAGTTCAACATGTACCCCACTCGCCACACCATCGCATCCAGACGTACCAAATGTCCGAACAGTGAAAAAACAAATGTCGCACAGATTCTGATTCATTCTTGCAAATAACACACCCAGCTGGTCAGTGGTAATCATACCCCGAGGGACCAGTTCTTGCTTGACGGCAACTCCCTCATGGATGATCTGCCAGCAGAAGACTTCCATTCGTAGAGGGGCAAGGCCAGACCATACATCTCTCCACACTCCCCTGCTGTTGTTCACAGCTTGCATTGCCTCTTTACAGAATGATTTGACGAAGTAATGCCCATATTTAATGCTATCTATTGAAGCTGCATAATTACCATTAAAAAGTTTATTTCATTAATT
This sequence comes from Theobroma cacao, assembly GCF_053813885.1. NCBI lineage: Eukaryota > Viridiplantae > Streptophyta > Magnoliopsida > Malvales > Malvaceae > Theobroma > Theobroma cacao. The sequence goes on from NC_142642.1 coordinate 38,158,568, forward strand.
AATCTTATAAACATGAAAGACCATTAAATTTAACCAACCGAAAGCAAACTAAAAGTTTTGCTATCAAAAAACCAAGTTCATGCGTATGTCCTGCTTTTATTGCTTGTGTGGCTCGGCCTGTCTTGTGGGGCTTGGTGTTGTTCTGCCTTTTTCCTTTTGTTTTCTGGTATTTGTTGTACAGATGTCTGTTTGCTGTCAAGAGTTGGCCTTTGGCCAATCTTTTTCTGTATTTTGCATATTTTTAATGAAATTCCACTGTATGGCCAATCCTTTTCTGTCAAAAGTTCATGCATATGTCTAGGAGCATATACATGATTCACTTTAGCTCGCATTAAGAACTTAATATGACCGTCTATATTTCCCAGAAAATCTATAAAGTCAATTAGATAAGGGTAAATTAGAGAGAGACATAATCAAATGAGAATAAAAGATGTATAGAGCCATTGAGCAAAGCAACAGAAAAAGGGAGAATACAAATGTAGAAAGACAAAATGACGATGTTAACTATGTTCCTAATTGTTCTATTCCTTTTGTCATCTTTTAAGATCGGACGGCAAGCCTTTTCATATAAGTAGAAACTGGTGGAGTTGTAGTGTATTTCAATTTTCAAAAGCCAGATTTGTGTCTGATTTAATTCAGACATTGGGGGTTTGATAAGTTTTAACTTTCTGTCCTTGCATCTTATTGGAGAAAGAGAAACCACATATATAAGTTTGCCTTTCTCAAGGGTTAAAAAGAGATGGCCGCAGAAATAGGAAAAATTCAAGAGTCCAACTTCGACAGGAAAAAAGAATTGAAGGCCTTTGATGACACAAAAACAGGCGTCAAGGGGCTTGCAGATGCTGGTTTGGCCAATATTCCAAGGATATTCGTTACTGAACAACTGAGGCAAGAGAATAACTCCGAGCCTCGCCATGGCTCTGACTTTTGTATTCCAATCATAGACTTAACAGGCGTCGATGAAGATGCAAGTTTACACAGAGAGATAATTAACAAAGTTCGAGATGCTTGCGAGAAGTGGGGTTTCTTTCAGGTGGTCAACCATGGAATTCCGTTAAACACTTTGGATGACATGATCGATGGCATCCGCAGATTTCATGAACAAGACCCTGAAGTAAAGAAAGGGATTTATACTCGTGATTACACCAAAAAAGTTCTCTATAATAGCAATCCTGATCTGCACCGTAAGAAAACAGCGGCTAACTGGAGGGATTCGTTAACCTTTCACATGGCTCCTAAGCAACCTGATCCTGAAGAATTGCCCTCAGTATGCAGGTAGGCAAAAATATATAACTTTACCTTTTGTAAATAGCAATTGATTGAGCAACTAAAAGATGAAATTCAATTATCTTTGTTCTTGGTTTTAAATTGTTGCAGGACCTTTTTTCTACATCATATCTAATTAATTTCTACTTTGCAGAGATATAATCTTCGACTATACAAACAAAGTAACGACATTAGGTCGCACTCTGTTCAAACTGCTATCAGAAGCTCTCGGTCTCCATCCCACTTACTTGGAAGAGTCTGGCTGCATGGAAGCAACTTTTTGCTTTGGCCATTACTACCCGGCATGCCCTGAACCAGACTTGGCTTTGGGCACTGCTAGCCATGCTGATAGTAGCTTCCTCACAGTTCTTTTACAAAATCAAATCGGTGGCCTACAAGTCCTCCATGAAAAGCAATGGATCGATATTCCTTCCGTTCGTGGTGCTCTTGTAGTAAATTTGGGTGATATGTTACAGGCAAGTAGACCTTACCTTTAAACTTCATTTTTATATATGCTACTAAAAGGTTTTCTTGTAGTAAAGTTTTTTTTATGATTGTGGGTTCTCATTTTCATATATATGCTACAAACATGTATCAATTTCATGTTTGTCTTCCCGCAGCTCATTTCCAATGGTAAATTCGTAAGCGTTTATCATAGGGTGCTGGCTAAAGCCATAGGCCCGAGAGTTTCAGTGGCATATTTCTTTAGAATACATCTTCCACCAGCCAATCCCTTAAGGGTGTATGGGCCAATCAAGGAGTTGCTATCCGAAGAAAATCCTCCGATTTACCGGGACATCACTATAAAAGACTTTGTATATCACTACTACGGGGAAGGGCTTGATGGTCGCAGATCTCTTGAACATTTCAGGTTGTGATAAACTGAGTATTAAGCATGCAAGGCCGCAATTGCAAGATGAATTCTACCTTTCCCAAGGCTTGTTATAGCGTGCACTTCCAAGCATAAAAAATGTACTAGTATTTACCTTTTTTTTTTTTTGGCTCAGCAGGAAAATTTGTACTAGTATTTGCTTACGGTGAAATCATGCAACTTCTTGATGCCTTCTCCTTATTAGAGATTAAAATACTCTTGGGTTCTATCTATCAATGTAAACTTCAAATTTTCAGTGTTTCTACTACTACAAGGGCTAGCGGTATATTCTGATTTTAAATTAGTAGAAGAAAATAAAAGAATGGCAGATTTTATAGTAAATATATTTTGAATACCGGCTTGTGGTGTCAAGTGACTGATAAATAAAATTTTAAACCCTGCATACCGTTAATAAAAATGGAATTTGTTAGTGGCATGCAACTCTAGAAGCTTTGCAGTTCTGGCAAAGGCCAAAAATAGTGGTTATGAGAATCTTGCATATGTACCTCACAAGCCATTAGCAATTCCATTTTCAACTCATATACAAGAAGAAAACTAGTGTCATCAGCAAAGGCAAAACCTCAAGCAAATATGGAAATGGAATCCAACTATGACAGGAGAAGAGAATTAAGGGCTTTTGATGACTCTAAAACTGATGTGAAAGGACTTGTAGACTCTGGAGTTGCGAAGATTCCACCGATATTCTTTGATGAGCGGTATCAACGAGATTTCAGATCTGATTCTGGCAACTGTAAGGTTAGCATTCCTATCATAGATTTTGAAGGAATTGATAAAGATACAGTGAAACATAGCAAAGTTGTTGACAGAATTCGAGATGCTTGTTTGAAGCGGGGTTTCTTTCAGGTGATCAATTATGGAATTCCTATAAGCATATTGGAAGAGATGCTTGATGGAATACGTAGATTTCACAAGCAAGAAACCGAGTCGAAGAAAGAATTTTATACGCGTGATGCAACTAGAAAGGTTGCATACAACACAAATTGACTTTCATCAAGCACCAGCAGCTAATTGGAGAGATTCATTATATTGTGCCGTGGCTCCTCAGGCACCCAATCCTGACGAGTTGCCTGCAGTATGTAGGTATGTTTCCATCTGCTAACATCATTTTGGTTACATGCTGACAAATTTGCGGAAATATTTTAGCATCATTCTGGTTACATGAAATATTTGCAGAGATATAATGATGGAATACTGTGATAAAGTAATGAAATTGAGGCTTACCATTTTTGAGCTGATATCTGAATCCCCGGGTCTCAAGCCCTGCCATTTGAAAGACATGTGCTGCGCAGGACTTCATTTTATAAGTCATTGCCATCCATCTTGCCCTGAACCAGAATTGACTTTGGGCCTTGGCAAGCACACTGATAGTGCCCTCCTCACTGTGCTCCTGCATAACCAAATGGGTGGCCTCCAAGTCTTGCACCAGGATCAGTGGGTTGATGTTAGTCCTATTCCAGGGGCATTGATTGTTAAACGTTGGAGACATGTTACAGGTAATTAATCCTACTTTACATTTGACAATCACGTAGTCAGAGAAGCAAATTGAACTGGTCAACCTATGTGTTTATGTAGCTAACATCCAATGACAAGTTCAAAAGTGTCCGGCACAGAGTTCTGGCAAAAAATATAGGACCAAGAATCTCGGTGGCCTGTTTTTTCAGAAAATATCTTTAGCAAGAGGGTGACTCTACACTCTATGGTCCAATCAAGGAACTGCTATCAGATGACAACCCTCCATTGTACAGGGAAACCACTTTTCGAGAATATGTTGCATTTAAACACACAAGAGGGCTTAAAGGTACTCATAAGCTAGAACATTTGAAACTGTGAAATATGTTTAACAGTCTAGAACTTGCTGCATTTAACATAATATATCTAATGCCAAATTCGTTTTCATATTCCTGTGTTTAAGAGAATATGTTGCATTTAACCTTTAATTAAGATACCAACTCTTAAACTTTGATTTCAGTTTGTTATTGCTGATAAAGCTTGTTTTTGTTCTTATATATACATATATAAAAGCTTGGACTTATATGTTTTAAGCAGTGTTTATACTTGTATAGCTAATTCCGATACAGAATAAACGATGGACTATCCATTTGATCATCTAAAATTGCAAATCTTCAAAAATCCTCGAAGAGTTAGTTTTATGTTGAGTTTAAAATTAATTCTGAATCATATTGATAATGTTTAATTAGTTGAAAACGTATTTGTGGATGTAATTTATAATTTTTCCAAACATGGTTTTACAAATTAAACCAGCAAATACTAAATTGGACTATAGTTGAAAATTTAAAAGGTTAACATTATAATAAATTTGATTTAAGGCGGTTCATTTTTCAAATGTGTTAATAAAAAATTGTTTTGGTAACACTTTTATAAATTGATTACAAAATACAAATTTTTAGCAGTTTTACATATAAAATGTAATTATCAGGATTTCATACTAGATTACACTTTTGATATTGCTACTAAATATGAAAAAAGTACAACTAAAAATTTAAATAGCTGCAATTTTAAGATTTCACTATATATAAAAAAAATTATCTAAAAAAATGTAAGTAAAATCCTAATCTGTTATAGTGTTAGATAACTTATAATTTATGTACCTTAGACAAAAATCAAATTATTTCCGGGGTAGTCCAGGCTCTCAAGTTTGAAGACCAAATATAAATATATATATATATATTCATCCAACATTGGATGAATTTAGGCAATCTTCTTTTGATATATTCATGAATTGGGTCTTAAAGATCACCAATTATTAAATTCGATACTTGAACAAGAAATTGTATGTTGTACGACGAGAAACAGCTGAAAAAAAAAATTATTAGGTATATGTTCTTGGACTTGATCTTCATCCATGGAATTTTCGACATCTTCCATGTAGAGCACCCTGAAGACAGAGAAGGGTTGAGCAGTCGAAAAATGCTCAGGAGGACACTGCCGGATGATGCCAAGGGGGTGGTTCTTGGCATTGAACCATCGCTCACTATATGAAACTGATGACTAAATGAAGAGAGAAGCTGGAGCTTGGGGCTGCAATTCTATAGAATGGTCCTCTACCTAAGCAAATTAAATTCTCTTGAATGGTCCTGCAAGCAAGAGGTGGAGGCTATATAAGTATGGGGATCTCCAAAAGGAAATTTTCTTTTTCAATTTTTGGTAGAAAAGAAATTCTAGAATTCTAAATTTAGATTTTTCATACTGAAATTTTAAAGAAATTTTACAGATTTCACAAATTTAGTATGGTTCAAACTTGATTTTAACAAATTTTACGGCAAGTTAAGGGAGGACATAATAATACTTGACGTGATATAACTCATTTTGTACATAATTCTCATTTCAAATTTTAAATTACTTTTTTTTGTCATTTTATTGTAAATTTTAAAATATTTTTGTAAAAAGGTCCATATAATATATATATATATATATAATTTTTAATTTCTAATAAAAAATTGCAGAGACTAAAAATGCCTCTTTCTCTTTTAAAAATCGAAGTCAAGATCTCGAGGCTTCTCTTGGTTCTCTAACGGTCTACATTTTATATCTGAACTTGGCAGGTAGCCATATCTTTACACAAGGACAGAAGGCCAAATCACGTGCTATCTGGAAGTGGTAGGCACATAATTGTGGCAACAGTTTCTTCTCTAGGCAAAGCGTCAGACAAATAAATAGTTACATAATTTACTCAAGCCAACAGCACAAATAATAAAAAAATAAATAATTGATTTAAGTAAACTCATTCTTTTTGGGATCTGGGAGAAGAAGATTCAGATCCCCCGTATCATTTTAACTATAAAAAAACAATCTTCTTACCTTTAATTATTTTATTTTATTTTAAAAAGAATATTCAAATATATTTTTTTTAAGTAAGAATCTATTTATTTATAATTCCTTTTACTAATTGGATGTATACACTGGACCCAGCTGAAAAATTAATCAAGCAAAAATCTGCATAAGTTAAAACTTGTGATAAATGATATAGATTTAGATAAGACATGAACTTACATATTTTAAAATATAATATTTTTTATTGCATTACTTCAAGTTGATCACAGTAAATAAAGTAACTCGAAATGAGATATGAATATATATATATATATATATGTATATATGTATGCATATTGAACTTAATCTTTTAAAAGCGAACAAGTTGAGATGAAATAATTTTTATTAGCATAAATCTCATCCTTATTATCTCAATCAGGTGGGATAATTATATGGTTGGTGATTAGGTGAAATGAGAGGTGGAAGAGACGTACGAACATAGGGTCTGGTATGTCAGCTTGTGGACAACAAATTATTGTCGAATGTCTCCCCGCGTTCATGATTGGAATTCTTCTTGGTAAAAAGAGGTGGAGAAATGCTGATAACTGATAAGGTATTCACTAGAAACAAACACTTTGCATATATAGCACATTGAATGACATAATGAATGAACAGGGCCGACTTTAGCATAAAGTCATTAAAACCCTTTCTTTAGGCTCCACAATTTTATAAATCTCATAATTTTATATAATATAATTAATTATATTAAAAGTATATAAAAAATAAAATAATTAATAAACTATTTTAAATTAAGTGTCTATTAAATATTTATTTTCTCTCACTTCCTACTTCTTATTAATTTTCAACTATTTATCTCATTTTCTCACTTATGTAAAAATCAAAATAATTAATAAAATTACATATTCTCTCACTTTCCTAATTATGTGCCTAATAAATTTTTATTTTTTATTATTTTTTAATTCCCATAATGCTAATAATTGTTAATTATTTTTTCTATTTTCAATGAACATAATATGTTTTTAATGATCTCCAATTAACTGTAATTTTTTTTAATTTTAATAAAAAAGATCATATTTAAATATTTGAATGTTTTAGGCCATTAAAGGTATTGAGTTGTCCCTGTAAATGAAGGTTTCTTTAGGGAGCCAAAGGGGAGAAGGGGAAGGTCCTTTGCATTAGCTTTTCCCAGGAGATATTCTAGAGTCTTCTAATAGTAATTGTGAGTTTCATTTCTGCGTTACCTCTTGTACAATTAATTCCAAAGGTTGTATGGCTTTTATAAGTAGTTGTGTTGATCTAGTTAAGAGGTAAAAAAAAAATGGGAAGTCATAGATTAAGTAATTTTGTGTAATTTAAAAATCTTAGGTTTGATTTAACGGAGTATATATTTGGTTCGTCAAATTATACAATTAGTCATTGTAAAATTCAGTGTTTGTGTTTGTTGAAATTGACAATGTAAATCTAATAAAATTTTTTTATTGTTTATGCTAATATAGTACTTGACTGTACTGACTTAATATTGAATCTAATGACATAGTATTGAATTTAATGATGTGACATAAAAAAATAATGCGATAATTATTTCAAATAATCAAAATTTTATCTTGAATTTTAGTTTTAGATCTTAAACATTACATCATCATTACCATATTAATACAGTCAAATACCATGTCAGCATAGATAACAAAAAGATTTCAATATCGTTGGTTGATTGGACTAACATTGTCAATTTCAAAAAGTATAGTAACTCAATTTTACAAATTATTGTTCAAGAATTAAATCCACCATTTTGACGTAAGACATGTACTAATTGTTTAATTTGACTAATTTTGTAAAAGTAAATATATCAATGATTCTATTTATAGTAAAATACACAATTAGAAATAATTCTCTCTTATATTACATAAATTTCACATCTCTCATTTTAAAAATCGAATGTAAAATATCAGTACACTTAAATCTTTTTGATGCGGAGAAGATATTTTGAAAATTAGAAGAAAAGGTAATATCTTGAAAAATAATACTTGAAATTATGGATGTTTTAATTTGTTTTTACACAGAAATCGAGAATAAAAAAAATCAAAGCTAATGCTCAATCTTTTATCCAAATAATTGTCCCATACACTTCTAACTGAGCAAGCTCAAATGAGTTATTCCATCAATTGTTTAGAATCCTAGAGAAACAAGCATACCAATGTCTTATATCCTAGTATAACGACAAAAAAAAGGACACGCATTGAATTTTGCCAAACACCTGAAACTTTTCTCCTGGATTTCCTTCAATGCGAATCCTTTGCTCTTCCATGCCAATGTGCGGTCCGCAAGGTACCACACAGGTGACATGGAGAAGCATTTTTCTTTGCCATTGACAACAACCTTCCTTTAGTTTTCACAGTTTTGGTTCGGTTTAGTTTGTGATGTTACCTTTTTTTTTTTTTTTGTAAAAATTGAATAAAAGAAAAAATGGAAAAAAATAATAATAAATAATAAAAATATTAATTGAACGAAACCTTATTTTGATGACAAACAAGAGAATTTAATGTAATAAGGTTTGATTTGGTATGCAAAAGAAGTAACGAATTTAATGTAATAAAAGTATCCAAGTTACTCTAAGAAGTAAGAAGTGTAAAGTAAAGCAACAAAAAGAAAATAAAAATCTCATATTACATCTATATTCGTGTACTAATGTGACAAACTATATATCATCAAAAACCAAATCCAATGTATCCCCTTAATTGTTGAAGTGTAAACTTTTAGCTAATGGTTCGATAATCATAGGTCATCTTCTTTGATCGAGTATGCCAAAGGGAGAAAAGGTACGGTAACTGCCCCAAGACTATGAAGCTGGGTTGGTTAGGCTTAGTGGTGAATCCGTATGCTACATGGCCAATAGGCAATTTTCCAAGTGGAACCGATCTCAACATGAAGGGTACGCTCGTCCACGTGTGCTAATAAAACCTAAGACAAAATCAGGAGGCTGTCATTTAATTGGTTGAAATTTGATTTTCTTGGTTTTAGTAATAGGAGCTGCAGACGTGTCTATATAAGCGCTAGAAGTATAGTTCAAGCTTAGTCCACTTCCAAAAATCAAGTCTTTTGGCTTATTGGTCACAACAGTTGTATACATTTTCTTATTGCATTAGAACAAAAAAAGCAAAACACTTGGGAAAAAGAAAATGGTTGTCACAAATACAGCAACTGTCGAGTCCAATTATGACCGGAAAAGTGAGTTAATGGCTAATGACAGGTCAAAAGCCGGCATAAAGGGACTCGTTGATGCTGGATTAGCAAAGCTCCCACGAGTTTTCGTGGATGATCACTTGAAACTTAAGCTGAAGTCAGGGCCTACAAACGCCATTGTCGAGATTCCGGTCATTAACTTGGGCGGTGTCAACAATGACCCCACTCGACGGGCAGAGATAATCGACCAAATCCGAAATGCTTGCCAAAAATGGGGATTCTTCCAGGTGGTTAACCATGGAATCCCTGTAACTACCCTGGAGGAGACACTCAACGGCATCCGTAGGTTCCACGAGTAGGATCCTGAAGCAAAAGAAGAGCTCTACTCCCGTGATGATTCCAAGAAGGTCACGTTCAACACTAAAATTGATGTCACAAGCCCTGACTGCCTACTAGAGGGATACCCTGACTTGTGTCATGGCCCCGCATCCCCCTGCTCCTGAAGAATTGCCTTCAGCCTGCAGGTAATTTAATTACACAATGACACCATCATTAAAAAAGATAAAAATCCCATTACTCTTATTATTATCATATACTACTAGTATTTATTATCCTAATTGTTGGGGCCTTATTTTCAATGCCGACTGGATCACTTTGGCAGGGAGATTATGATTGGTTACACAAACAATGTCATGAACTTGGGGCTTACCCTATTCGAATTGTTATCAGAAGGTCTTGGGCTAAACCCAAATCACCTCAAGGACATTGGTTGCGCAGAGGGACTTCACATTATGGGTCATTACTACCCTGCATGCCCTGAACCAGAACTGACTATGGGCACAGGTATCCACACTGCCAGTGGTTTCCTCACTGTGCTCCTCCAGGACCAAGTGGGTGGCCTCCAAGTCCTCCACGACAATCAATGGATAGATGTTACCCCGATCCCTGGAGCTCTTATAATAAACCTGGGAGATCTGCTACAGGCAAGTTCCTATCTTTGCTGATGCTGTTGTTAGTCATTATTAAAATTATTTGGTATTTTTTTTACTAAAACAACTTTACTCGTGTCCTTTTTTGCAGCTCATCACAAACGACAAGTTTATTAGCGTCTATCACAGAGTGCTGGCAAAAAATGTTGGCCCTAGGATATCGATTGCTAGCTTTTTCCGAACATATATTCAGCCAGACAACGCCCTAAGAATGTATGGACCAATAAAGGAGCTGCTTTCGGAAGAAAACCCACCACTTTACAAGGAAACCAATGTGGTCGACTACTTCAAATTCAAGCACGTAAAAGGTGTAGAAGGGACCTCCGCCCTGGCACATTTCAAGCTCTGAAAAAAATATCAGGATTGACATTCAATTCTTGCTTTCATGTGGGTCAATAAATTTAATCCCATCTAGTATGGGAATTCATTATCACGTGTCGCTTTCTATGTCCTAGCCTATGCATGTGCTTGATAATAAGTAAAGTTCAAGGATGGAGGTCCCCTCCATTGTTGAATATCTGTTAGCGCCAGCTGCCTGGAAATGCTTTTCGTCTCAGTAACTCATTGGTTCGTACTTGTTGGTTTTTGTCTCCATTTGAGAGTGTAATTTTTTCTTGAGTAGTAAAACAAAATAATAGTTTCGATTACATGTATTTTTTCTTGCATTTTTCTCTATGATAGACAGGGACAACATTGAGAAAACGAATTATATAAAACAAAAACGTTTACCCTAATTTTCCTACTTAATAAATATTGCATATTTAATGGGAGAAAATCAATTACTAGCAAGAAAAAAGAGTAAAAATTAACCTAAAAAATATGATGCTAACTAGGTCATGTGAGCTATATGCAGGTGAAATTTTCACTTAAGACTTTCTTTTTTCTCAGGGATTAATGCCTATGCCCTATGGCACATACAAAACTCAAGTAGCCACCATATATTTGCGTTTAGCCCAAATTATAAAGTTAAAGGATCAGGTTCGATATATCCATAATCTTCTAAGAAAAAATACATAATTTCTTCTTGTTCTCACATTAGACGCATTGTACATATAGGCAATTTTTTCCCCCATGATGCTAATTTCTTCAAAGTGCATTAATGTATTCCTACCGTAAATAGAAGTTCACACGCAGGTGTACCTTCGTTCTGAAGTTTCACATCAAGCTTTAATTGTTCATTTGTTTGGTTATGTCCTGCACATGGGTTGTGACCCACAATCGTACATATATTTTAGAAAACGTTTTCAATGGTACAGTTTTTAAATTATAAGTCATTGAGCCTTGCAGATAGCTTATGTTCGGCCAAAAATTGAATAGAGATAAGTTATGCATAAAGTATCCTATACATCTACAGTTTGTGAAGGGGGAAGGTGGGAGGAAGGAAAGAGGAAGTAATATCTTCTTTCGATAGAGATTGAAGGTTGTACGGCACCTATAACAACTGTTAGGAACTTTGGGTATTTTAATAAAAAAAGAGTAAATTATTCTGCTAAGATAAATGGATGAGGCCAAGTTTGACAACCCTTTTGATAGTTATAATAACTAGAAGTATTCATGGACTGATTAACCTGTCTAGGCCCGGAGGCCTGGGTCGTCATGACTTGATATGATCCAATCCATTTATTTTATTAATAATTATTGTACTCATTTTAAATTCTAATTTTAAATATATTTAAAAATATTACAATGAAATAATTCTTATTTTTTAATAATAATAATAATTACATAGGTGAGTTGGGGAAGTTTCGAGCTTGATTTTTTTTTTTTAAAAAAAAGAAACCCGATACCGATTCAATGCATGAACATTTATAATTACAAAACGAATTCATTATTCATAATATTTAGGCCTTTTACTTACCCTTCGTACACCTCTTGGGCCTTGCTTAACACATTCTTGCACATTTCCTATCATCATTTTATCTGCTTCTTCCATATTCCTAATACACTATTATTACTATTTCCTATCTTCATTAAGAAAAAGATTTAATGGTCCTGATATTTTCAATGATGTGCAGGTGGTGTAATGTTGAATTTCCGCTTCCCTTCGGCAGAGTCCTTAGCCCTGAAGAAAGCTTCCTTCATGATTTAAATGAAAAAGTAGCTGCTATATACTATTCCAATGATCTACATGCGTTTTGTTCATTTTTGTGGGGATTTGGGCCTAATTTTGAAAGCCTTAGTTCTGATTACTCGGTTCTGCTACACATTCTTTTAATGTTCATTTATCATATAGCTGCATTTACTTGCCATAGATTTGTTAATTTCTCATCCTCCTTTAGATGGGATCAACTTGGCAGCTGAGAGGGGCATCTCAGAATTGTGTGTTTTGATGCATGCTTTGTTTTTTTTTTACCTCTGTTAAGTTTTAAATTCGATCAGAGTAACTTTAAGATTTAAGTTTTGGTTGTTTACTGAAACTATCTTTCGTTCCAATCTGAGGACAGATAACTTCCCTTATGTGTTTATTTAGCCATTTCCTATTTACTCTCCTCTGCACCATGTCATATTCAGAATATCTATTAAGCATATTACTTGGTGGAGGATATTTTAGCTTTGCAATCTCTCCTTTTAAGTGCCAAGTTTAGACAAGCTATAACTTCTTGGGACAATTTAGGCTTTTGTTAAAACAACCATTGACTATTTGTTATAATGTACTTACTAATTATTGAAATTTGGAAGCTTCTTGAGTACTTCTAGTGGACTGATACATTTGGACCATGGTCGCTGGAGGCGCTGCAATTCTCATTCACACTGATACCGTGAACCCCATCTCAAGTTGGTGCAACATCCGCCAATACAAATTTCCTGGCTAAAAACCTGTTCACAAGGAGGTCAGCTTTTACGTGATTCTCAATTATTGGAAAAACAGACCTTTGACTCTAATCTATAAATGCTCCTTGATCAAAACTTTATCAACCAGGTTTCTTTGGCACTTATTTAGGTTGGAGACCTGGATTATGCAGCAGAACTTGGAAACAGAGTATGGAGGTCCAAGTGAGGAGGAGACGTTGAAGTTAGCCAGGGTCACACTTGATGTATAAATCTTCTGAAAATTATTTTCAGCTTCTTCTCCTTTAATTCTATAGTATTTATAATTTCTTCATCACTAAATTAGTGGAAATTAAATCTAAATCTTCTAACAATTCCTGGATGATAAATGAGATGTGTTGATATTGCAGGGTGCCACAGCAAATCCTGATGATCGCAAAAGAGCCCTTCTAGTTTGGGTTAACATAGTTAAATTGACAGCAGAGCCTTTTAGAGAGAACGTACGCCATTCACATTAATTAATACAGCCGACAATTCAATTTCATACCTTTCCTTCTCCTTTTCCTTTCTCACGGACATGGATCTTCTTTGTTGCATGAAAAGAAATCAGAGCTTAGAGAAGCATATATGCATATTGACTAGGAAGGGGGCGGTCCAAACAATCAAACAGGCTTGGCCAAGATGCAAGCTGTGGAAGAGGAGCTCGGAGTTCCTGTTGAGGGCCTTGGGGCAAATTATTTCTGGTGTTCAGATGAATAATCAATCACATTCTTCACACCCATCACTAAAGAAATTGATTTTATTCTCTCCTTTTGAAAGCATTTTGTTTTGCTTATAAAAAAAGTGTGCACGCTTTATCATCTCTTTTAATATTTTTAGGTAATCAAAGCGAAGAGAAATCAAACTTTAGACATAAGTAATTCATACAAAATCTTACATTTAGAGAGAGAGAGAGAGAGATAAAATGATTAGAGAGGTTGATTAAATTACCATGATAATTGAATTACTATGGACTTTAAAACTTTTAGTTACACAAAGTAAACTTCCTCAACGTGCCACGTATTTGCACATAATGACATGATTTGAACTTGTGTCTTGTTGCCCAACTCCTGTCCGGTCTTCTTACTGAACTCCGCCGAAAGCAACTCTAAACCGAAAATGGCGGCTAGCTTGGCCGAAGATTCCTGCACGGAAAATCTAACCACTTATGACAGATTCCAAGAACTCAAAGCCTTTGACGAATCAAAATCAGGCGTCAAAGGCCTTGTCGACACTGGAATCACCAAAATTCCCCGGATTTTCCGCCGGCCAAAGGAGGACCGGAATTCGGTCAAACCAATTTCTACCCAGTTTTCTATTCCGGTCATTGACCTTGAAAACATCGAAAACCGGTGTGATGAGGTGATCGCTGGAGTCCAGAAGGCGGCAGGGGATGTTGGGTTCTTCCAGGTGGTTAACCATGGGGTGCCCCAAAGGGTGTTCGACGAGATGTTGGCGGCAGCGCGTGGGTTTCACGAGCTTCCAAGGGAGGTCAAGGAAGGGTATTACACAAGGGAGACGATGAGAAAAGTGAAGTATGGGAGTAATTTTGATCTGTACCAGTCAAGTTATGCCAATTGGAGGGACACTTTGTTCTGTGTTATGGGACCAGAGCCTCTTGACCCACAAGAATTGCCTCTAGTTTGCAGGTACACTGAAATTTCCATTTCTCTTGATATTTGGAAATTGATGATGAAATGATTCAATGCTCTAAATTTTCTTCGTTTATTTGATGAAAATCATGGATGTTATATATATTTTGTTAGAATGGAAATTGGCTATTGCAATTTGCAATAAATAATTAAAGAAAGAAAGGAAACTGGACAATCTGAATAAAATTCTAAAACATTAGGCTAGAAAGACTTTGATGTCATATTGTAGGACAATTCAACCTGCAAGTACAACAAGATCTTTAATTAGACTATGGGAGCTGAACAATAAGTTTTAATTTAATTTCTGGAAATTCTTAAATAAAATCTTACTAAATGTAGTTAACTTTTTTGAAAATAATGAGTGAGAAATCTTGAACATCCCTTGTCCTTTGGAAACAGAATTCCTCTCAAAGAAGTGTGAGCATAACCCATCTTTGTTCTGTATGTAAATATTATGCAGAGATATAACGATGGAGTACTCAAAACAGATTCATAAATTAGGGACAACTTTATATGAGTTGCTCTCCGAGGCACTTGGGCTAAAGCCTGACCACCTGTTAGGTTTGGATTGTCCAAAGGGGCATTGTCTTCTGAGTCACTACTACCCTGCATGTCCAGAGCCTGAACTGACTATGGGAACTACTAAGCACTCTGATCCTGATTTCCTCACCATCCTACTTCAAGACCATATAGGCGGACTCCAAGTTTTTCATCAAAATCAGTGGATTGATGTTCCTTCTGTTCCTGGGGCTTTAGTTGTTAACATTGGAGATCTCTTGCAGGCAAGCTATTGTTTATTAAATTGCATTGTGCCTCTTGTCCATCTATCCATGCATCATCCTTCAGTATTTTTTTTTATCATCATCATGTCAGAATTAGGTTCTTGCACATGACAACATGTTCTGGAAAGAGAGAGATCTGGGTTATCTTCTTTTGGAATTCAAGGATATCATTCTTTTTCTATAAAGATCTTAAATAGAAAACGGTTCATTGTTCAACAGAGGAAAGCAAGTTAAAACATGTTAACAAACTTGTATGATTTCTGTTTGTTGCAGCTTATATCGAATGACAAGTTCAAAAGCGTGGAGCACCGAGTTTTGGCAAATCATATAGGCCCTAGAGTATCCGTAGCTTGCTTTTTCACTCCTCATTTATACCCCTCAACAAGGATATATGGCCCGATCAAGGAATTGTTATCAGAAGAAAACCCCCCTGTATACCGTGAAACCACAGTGCAAGATTTCATTAACTACTATGATTCGAAAGGACTTGATGAGAACTCCGCATTAACACACTTCAAGTTGCAAGGATAGCTTTCAAAAAAAAAGTTGCAAGGAAGGTTTATGAATGTTCTGTAGGCTTTTTTCATGGATTGTTATGTTCACCAATAAATGAAAGATGAGATGAGGTGACCCCTCTTGCATTGAGTTCTTACATGATAAAATGAAAGAAAACAGAGTCATGGGAGCTTTTTTAATCCTGCTTTCTTCAGAACCAAAATCAATGCCCTCTATGAAATTGTGCCAGTCTTATTTGTCTTTTACTCAATAAAATGGATGCTTAACTGTGGCAGCAGACCAGCTCAAAAAGTATTGCAAGAATTACAAAAAAAGATATATAGTCCCTTGCAGAAAAGTCAGCCCTTGATGCTGTGAATATCCCATTCATTTCATTTGTTGAAAGTTGTTCTTAAAACTTTTTTGCATGACATTGACATTTACGACTATAAGGAAAGTCCCTGGAAACATAAGATTTTTACGTTTTAATTGTTTTTAAGAAAAGCGTCACGCGGGTTAATATGAAGATTGCAATGTGATGCAGTGCAGGTTAGGACCAATTCTGCTACCATACAGTCAAAACCCGTTGGAAATTAAAAAATCGTTTTAGTCATTGTAATCCATGAGTCATTTTTCTATTTTTATTCATTTTTTAGTCAAAATTGTCTTCAAGAATTACACTAAAAGATAAACAGTAACTTGGAGAAAAGTCAGCACTTGACATTGAGAATCTCTCTCTCTCATTCATGTCAGTTGTTGAAAATTGCAGTTACAGAGATTGCAATGTGATGCAGAGTAGGTTAGGACCAATTCTGCTATCAGACGCAAAACCCATAGTGAATTAAAAAAAATGGCTTTGGTATTGTAATGCATTAGTCGTTTGTCTTTTTAAATTCATTTTGTGGTCAAACTTATCTTCATAAGAAGCATTTAAATTCTCGGAGGGAGTCTTTAAAATCCTGTAAGAAGGAAAGAGCATATCAGGCGCCTGTGAAAATGGCATCAGAGATCTCAGTGGAGTATAACAGAAGTAAAGAGTTGAAGGATTTTGATGACACAAAAGCAGGTGTCAAAGGACTGGTAGATGCTGGCATAGTTAGCATCCCCAAGATTTTCATACGACCAGCTGAGGAGCTTGCTGAGGAACTGAATTCCTGCCGGATAAACTGTGAAGTTCCAATCATAGATCTAACCGACATCCAAGAAGGTAACCGGCGTAAGGAGATTGTAGACGAAGTGAGGGTTGCATCAACAGAGTGGGGCTTTTTCCAAGTAGTTAATCATGGGATCCCTTTAAGCGTGCTGGATGAGATGATTGATGGGGTGCGCAGGTTTAACGAGCAAGATTTGGAGTCAAAGCAAGAGTTTTATAGCCGTGACCCCACAAAGAAAGTGAGGTTCCACTCTAACTTTGATCTATATGCATCACGAACTGCTGATTGGAGGGACACTCTGACCCTTTCTTTCCTTGATTCCGATCCTCAACCTGAAGAATTGCCAGCAGTGTGCAGGTAACTGAAAACTAACCTAATTTTTTTGTTTGTTACCTGCTTGTCAATCAATTCTGTCCCTGAATCACTTTTGGTTAAGTTGAATATCTCAGATTATTTGGTCACTAAATCTTTTTTTGTTATCATGATAATATCGAAATTTTAAAATTGGTCAGAATCTGTCATATGCTTTAGATTTTTATGACCAAACCATAACTACATGATTAGTGGGACTTGAGCCAATATAGGAGCATATATTAGTACTGGGTATTCCTAATATCTCTCAAAAATCAAGGCTACAGTTATACTACTGAAGTTTTATGGAAATTTGTCTATTTATCTCAGTTTCGCTGTAGATGCTTCTTGCTCTGTTTGTTTATATTTGCAGAGAATCGACATCAGAGTATACAAAGTATATCAGAAAATTAGGAGAGACTTTGTTTGAGTTGCTATCAGAGGCTCTTGGGCTTCAAGCAGACCACCTTGTCTCATTGGGATTTGCTAAAGGGTGTAGCATTGTGTGCCACTACTATCCAGCTTGCCCCCAGCCGGAACTGACTTTGGGAGTAAGGAAGCATGCAGATCCAGGCTTATTGACTGTGCTTCTGCAGAACGAAATCAACGGCCTCCAAGTCCTTCGTGAGGGTCAATGGTTTGACGTTCACCCCGTTCGAGGAGGCTTGGTTGTAAATATCGGAGATCTGCTTCAGGTTTGCTTCATATGCTTCTGCTTTCATTAAACTTTCCTTTTCACATTAGCCACTAACTATTTATGTCGTCATGGTAGATTGTATCAAATGACAAGCTCAAGAGTGTCAAGCATAGAGTAGTCGCCACTCATGTTGGACCCAGAATTTCCGTGCCATGCTTTTTCTCAGGCCATTCTAGTTTGCTTGACAAGCCTTTCAGGCCAATCAAGGAGTTGACATCAGAGGCAAATCCTCCTCGATACAAAGATGTCGTGTTAAGGGAATATGTTGCCAGATTTTTATCTGGCTCACTTGATGGGAAGCCTCCTATTGATTACTACAAGCAATGAATATAGATTACCATAAGCTATTAAGCTAACTATCAATGCCAAGGAATGATATTTCCAATGGCAAGCCAATCCAGAAGAAGGTTAAGCATTTAAGCATTTGTACTTTGTGTGGAGTCTTGCTAGCTTCTATTAGTTTGTGTTGGTCATGTCTAAAATTACTATATTCTGTGACATGGACACCTCCCTTATATTTTGTCAATAAAATAGCTCTATTTCCTATGGCATGTTAAATCTTTAAGTATTAGACGAATTTCAGAAAGGGATACAGAAAAATGCCAAGAACTAAAGAACACCGTCCTCCCGCCCACAAACCTCGTTCCACTCCGTTCTCTGTCACAAATTAGATTCTCTGGTTTCTGATAAATGATCACCTCGCCAACTGGTTGAATTCCCCACTTACAAGTTTCTGCTCTGTGAGCCTTAACATAACATGCAGGCAGTTGTGCTCATTAAAACATAGCAGAAAATTAAAATTGAAAGGCATTTTATTCGTGCAAATGAATTGATAATGACCAACATTCATGAGTTTCTCTCCAAGGTAGGAATCAGCATCCACTTCAATCAGTTGATGGCCTTGATTTTAGAGTAAAGTTTATCAGAATGACCCTATGTGACAACTTGTGTTTGTAATCAAGATATACAAGGCATGGCCTGCTTTTAGATTCATTCGTTTAAAGTTCAATACACATCCTACAGGGTGAAAGCATGTCTGAGCAAGAAAAATAGCCTTATCCCATAATTGATTAACTGCCTTTGTTTAAGTCTCTTTCAACTAGTTGTCAAATTACCCTCCCTCATGGATAAGACAGAGAGTCATAAAGTAGACAGATTAAGTTAGATATGATCAACTTGGATTTTATATTTATAAATTTATCAGAAAATTAAACTGGATTGAGAATGTGCTCATATGTTTGATCAGAACATTTCAAAGGTTTTTTTTTTTCTTTTGAAAGTTAAATTTTCATTAACTGAATGAGAGGGCACCTTGTTGCTCTTTAACTTTTATTCCACCTTATGTTATTCCCCACCTTTATATATACATATTTTTCCATATTTTTCTCCTTGTCTCTCTCTTTCTTTCTTTTTTTTTTTATATTTTATATATATATATATATATATATATATATTTTTTTTCCTGTAATATACACTTTGTTATGATTAGATTTTTCACCTACATCAGTTCATTGACCATGCCGATCATGCCTTCTATCCAGCATCCCTAAATCATCACTTCCACTAACATTACCTCATCCACTTTCAACCTTGAGATCGACCACACTTTTTCCTACCAATCAGCAGCAGGGAAGTGTGATCATCTTCAAGGAACGCGCTTTCCCGCTCCCCCCACTACATTACTTGGGATACATCTCCCACAAGTTCCATCCCCCTACATTTGTTTTTTTTTTTTTTTTTTTTTTGAGTCTGCTACCTTACCTCCCCGGATCCGGAACTATCCCCGGGACCAATAACACCGAGCATAAAAACAGTAAGTAACAAATCCCTCCTGGCACTCATCGTCGCCTTAGCCTATATCCCTATCGCAAGAGTTAGCTGGCAAGCATCCGAATCCATCCACAATCACCATGTCTTGTGTTCTGTAAACCTGCAGGATACAAAACCTTTTGGCAGATTTAAGTGAGGTACACCTAGTCCACAAGAAAGAGGAATCAAAGGAAAGGATAAAGCACACAGTAAACCACTTGGCACTCAAGGTTAACAGCCAACCTCTACCACCCTGCCTCCGTGGGCCCGGCCAACTTCCCTAATTACCCCCTTACCCCTCCCCTTAAAAATCCCCTGATTCAGGGAAAGCAAGCATTAATGCATCCCGGATTGCATCTAGGGGTGAGTAAATAGAAATCTAATCAAACGAAATGAGTTCGGTTTTTTTACTTTGGTTAGTTCGATTTTTTGATTAATTTAGTTAGGATAGTTCGGTTAGTACAATAATTTTAGTTGGGTTTCGGTTAAAGAAATATCTAATCGAACTAATTGAAGGGTATTTTAGGAATATTATTTAAAAAATTAAAAAATAATAATAATAAGAAAACTCTTTTCTCTCGTTGTTTTGCGCCAAATTTGGCCCCGAAATTTACAATCTTTCACCGCTGCTCAAAGCTAAAAGTAAAAGGCCTAAAGCCTTCTCCATCTTCTCTCTGTCGTTTCAAATGCCTCTCTTCTTTTCTTTTTGAAACGTTTCTTTTCGCTCCTTTCTTTGAAAAAAAAAACCGTTGTTAGGGTTCCTTTCTCTATTTTATCCATGTTCTTGGAAGTTTCATGTGCTTTTAACTCAATTCGTCGTCTCGGCGTTCTAAGTTACCTTTCAGTTTTGGGGTTTATGTGACATGCAGGCCATTGATTCTTCACGCAGTTCGAATATTTCCATTCTCTGCATTTCCTCAATTTGGGAAATACCTTTCTTCTCTTTCTCAATTGCACCCTGTTTTTGTTCCATTTCAGCTTCTGGGTTTAACGATCCAAGTCTCCTTCAATTTGGGTAATTTGTTAGGGTTTTTATTGTTTCTTATTTGAATTTCATTTCAAAGGGCAAAAACCAAAAAAAGCTTTTATTATCTAATTTGGGCGGTGCTTTAGGGTTTTTGGTGGTTGTGGGATGAATAGTGTACTCAGTGAATAGATACTTGCAGAAAAGCTGTCCAAGCTCAACAGCACTCAGCAGTGTAGCGAAAGTATCATTTTCTTTCTTTTTTTCCTATTTTGGAGATTTTTTTTATTACCTAAAAAAATTATTAAGTTCGATTTTTGATAACTGAATCGAACTAACCGAGTTAGTTCGATTTCGGTTAGTTCGGTTAGTTATTTACTTCGGTTCAATTTTAGTTAGTTTTACATAAGAGTTTAGTTAGTTCGGCTACTAATATCCAGAAACCGAATTAACCGAAACTACCTGTTTGCACAGCCCTAATTTGCATCCCCGGATTTGGCAAGACTGTCCGCAGCATAATTTGCCTCCCTTAAAGTACGTATTACCTCCCAACTCCTTTCCTTTGCTTTCAAGGCGTCAATTGCAAGCACTATACTTCTATGGGAGAGTCAAGAGGTTTAGAGCATCACTTTACTGTATTGGTAGATTCACTTTCAACAATTGGACTATGCGACAAAACCCACTTGGATGCGACAAAACCCACTTGGATGCGACAAAAATTGTGAGAACCTCCTTAATTGCCGAAATTTCCGCCCAGCCCAATTTGCATCTCCCAACATTTCAAAGGTTGATTAGTTTAAACATAGAAGTTTTAGTTCACAAGTAATTGGCTTTGACCGTTATGTTTGATCAAAAATTTTTTCAATACCTTCCATTTCTTTAACTTATGTCATACTTCATCTTATAGACAAAGTGACAAGCTTACCTTCTATAAAGGGATTTGAACTCGCAGTGGAAAAACCTCATCTCAACTTGAAAGAGAGAATGAGTTTGTCAAATACTGGAGAAATGGCATCCCCAACCTCAGTTTACAATAATAGGACTGAAGAGTTGAAGGCTTTTGATGACACAAAAGCTGGTGTCAAAGGACTTGTAGATGCTGGCATAGTTAGCATCCCCAAGATATTCGTACGACCTCCTGAGGAGCTTGCTGAGGAACCAAATTCCTGCCAGAAAAACATTGAAGTTCCAATCATAGACCTTAACAACATCCAAGAAGGTAGCCGGCGTAAGGAGATTGCAGATGAAGTTAGGATTGCATCGGAGAAGTGGGGCTTTTTCCTAGTAATTAATCATGGGATCCCTTTAAGTGTTCTGGATGAGATGATTGATGGAGTACGTATGTTTAATGAGCAAGATGTGGAGGTGAAGAAAGAGGTCTATAGCCGTGACACCACGAAGAAAGTGAGATTCAACGCTAATTATGATCTATATAAATCACGAGCTGCTAACTGGAGGGACACGCTGACCATTTCTTTGCTTGCTGTCGATCTTGACCCTGAGTTATTGCCAGTGGTGTGCAGGTAAATAATCTAATTTGTTAGTTTTGTTACCTGTCTGGATTCATCTCTGACACTGAATCACATTGTTAAGTGTTAATGATATATTCTCTACTCAAAACTGTAGTATATATGTAATGAGCTTGATGAATGCAGTGCTTGCAGCCATCTTCATTTTGTTGGATATTTTCAGCAAATAATATGCGTGAAAATAAGAATCTAAGTCTTTAGCAGTTGGATTAAATTGGGCTAAAGTTCAAATTGGATTATGGTTAGGTTTTCAAGTTTTGGTTGATCTTGTAATTTAATAAATTAATAATATATAATTATATTATTATTTAATAAAAGTACTTTGCACTTCAAGTGGCAGTTGACTAATAAATTATTTTAATTCAAGTTTAATTTTTGAATTAAACAGTTGTTAATTAACTTTTAATTGTGCCAACAAATTTCTCTGTACAAAAAGAGCAGATATGTCTGTGAAAAAGACATTTAATTGTCTTTAAATAGGATTCTTCTGGTTAAAAAAAATACAAAAACAACTTCCATTCAATCTGTCATTCACTTAATATTTGTTCAGATTACTTATATATTGTTTTGTTATAGAAAAACTCTAAAAGAGTTTGATAATCTTATTCTACATCAGTGAGTGTTCAGTAAATTGATTTCGTCAATACAAAACATAATCATTCACGAGTTTTCGTTGTATTTTTTATGTTTAAAAGCGTAAAACCCTCTTGCACTCCAATAATGGAAACAAATATAACTTTAAGAATAGTGATATTGATGCAGGCTTTAGAATCATTTCATAATTTTCTGTATTTTCATTCAAGTATTCCAACACATTTCTCTTTCTAGACCATAAGTTATCTCTGTAACTACGTGTTAGAGGATGGTATACTCATCTCCGATGCTGGAATATTTAAGTAGATGGTTCTTGTACTATTTGCTCAAATTTGCAGAAAATCAACACTAGAGTATGTTAAGCATATCAGAAAATTAGGAGACACTTTGTTTGAGTTGTTGTCAGAGGCTCTTGGGCTTCAAGCAGACTACCTTGGCTCGATGGAATGTGGTAAAGAGGGCACCCTTGTGTGCCACTACTATCCAGCTTGCCCCCAGCCGAAACTGACTTTGGGAGTAAGCAGGCATGCGGATCCAGGCTTCTTGACTCTGCTTATACAGAATGAAATCAGCGGCCTCCAAGTCCTTCATGAGGGTCAATGGTTTGATGTTCAGCCCATTCAGGGAGGCGTGGTAGTAAATATTGGTGATCTTCTCCAGGTTTGTTTCTTATGCTTATGCTTTCATTGAACTTGCCTTTTTACAAAGCCATTAATTTTAATGTCGTTACCATATAGATTGTATCAAATGACAAGTTCAAGAGTGTTGAACATAGAGTAATTGCCAACCATGTTGGACCTAGGATCTCTGCACCATGCTTTTTCGCAGGACCTCTTAGCATGCCTGAGAAGACATACAGTCCAATACAAGAGTTGACATCAGAGGCAAATCCTCCACGGTACAAAGAAATCCCGTTAAGGGAGTATGTTGCCAGATTTAACTCTAGCTCACTTGATGAGAAGTCTCCTTTAGATTATTACAGGCCATGAAGGTTAAGCCTTTTTTTTTTATATGAGATTGAGAAAAGGTTAAGCTTTTGTAATTTTTTCTTGCTAGTTTTTATCTGTTTGTGTGGTCATGTCTATGCAACTTTATACTATGACTATGCTAATAGTTCAATAATAAATGATTGGGAAGTTCCCCCTGTAAAGGTAAAGATTAAGATTTTTTTTTTTTTTGAGAATATTAAGGAAGTTAATTGATACTGTATATAGTTTTTGGAACTATGATAATTTATGGTGGTTTGAGGAAGAAGATAATAAGTTATTTCACAATGTTAATCACAAAATTTATGAATTTAACTATATAAAAAACAATTATCATATTGTCCAATTAATTAATTACTCTAATAAATGCTAAGGGGGAGAGGATTTCCATCAAAATGCAAATTGGTGTTCAATAAATAATAATTTAGATTTTTTATTTTGAAAATTGCTCAAGCAAACACATCAAGGTTCTTATCACCATGTCTAAGTTCTTATTTTATTTATTTATTTATTTATAATTAAGAGAGAGAAAATTCGAATTTTATTTTTTAAGTAAAGAGATTATATATCAATTAATAAATTAAATACTCAAATATCTTTTTTTACTTTATTTATTGTTTTTATTATTTTTAATATTTTTTTTCTCTCTATTTCTTTCTTATTTTTTCCCTTTCTTTCTCTAAATTTATATCGTTTTAGACTTTTTACACTCTCAAAACCCTAAATATAAAAGCACATTTTTCTCATTTTTTCTTTTCCTCTCTACCTCCACTTTTCTCTATCTCTCCCCTCACCTTCTTTAAAGATTGACCACTGTAGCCCATTGTCACAGGTCGTCGAGCGTTGATTGCCAACTGTCGACAAGTTGTCACCTACCATTGGTCACCAGTCACCAATAGCCGACAGTTCGTCATCGATCACTAGCAACTGGTCACCAATCACCAACAATCGGAAGCCGATCACCAGTTGTCGGCAATAGATCACCGATCGTCGATCTATTAAGGGGAAAGGTTAGAGGAGAGAGAGAGAAAAAGGGAGGAAGTAGAGAGAGGGAAAGAAAAAAAATGAGAAAAAAAGGTATTTTTATAGTTAGAGTTTTTTGGAGTGTAAAAGGTTTCAAAATAACATAATTTTGGAGAAATAAAGAAAAAGGAACAGAGAAGAAAAGAAACAAATGCAATAAATAATTAGAAGCAAAGGCTAGAACCTTGATGTGCTTGTTATAAGTCTTTGGTTAGAACCTCAGCAAGCACACATCCTTGCGATTTTGGATACTTTGGCCATGATATCAATGAATTATAAGATAAGCTTGAACAGAGGTCAGGCAAAGCCAGCTTAAAATTTTCATCTTTTATTAAGACAGCATGGAAATTAAATTATGAAATTTCTAACTAGACATATTATTTATGGCTCAACAGAACATGTCAGGCAGCTGACATGAACATTCACTAGGAAAATTGAAATGACAGGCATTTGAGGACGAGAGTCGATTTTATCTAGAAAGATGGAGATATAGAAGCTGTATATCATGTCTTTTCAAGATGATTAAAGCTCATACTATAAATTGTGCTACACATCTTGAGTTATGGGGATCCAGATACCAGGCTGGGTTTCAGGCCTAAAATTTGCTTGATAGTACTAGAAAATAATAATACT
This sequence comes from Theobroma cacao, assembly GCF_053813885.1. Lineage (NCBI taxonomy): Eukaryota > Viridiplantae > Streptophyta > Magnoliopsida > Malvales > Malvaceae > Theobroma > Theobroma cacao. The sequence continues at coordinate 38,184,164 of NC_142642.1, forward strand.
AAAAATGATCAATCTCACTTTGGTAAATCCGTAATGATATTGTTTGAAATTAAACACATCTGGCGTTTCAGAAACTTGACTGAAATCCCCCGTTTGCATCTACGACAATCATCTATATGCCTTAACAAACCTACCTAACTGAAATAGATCCCATTTGCAACTCTAACCCCATATTTTTTTTTCAAAGAAAAAACTATTGGCAGACTTCTGTTTTGTCTTAAAAAGTCTACTTTGCCAATAAGTTTCTAACACATGGACTAGGTGGTTAGTCGATAGTTCCAAGGACACAAGAAGTTGAAATTGGAATTGACTGCTAACATTGATTTCGTCATATAATTAAAGAATCCTTGAATCACCGTAGGTGGCCACTTGGCCTTTCTAACGAGTGCTAAAGCTTGCGTCGTCTTTTCTTACAAGCATGTTTTTCTTTGTCGCAACTTGGTTAATCCAATAACACCCTCAATAAATCTACTTTCATTTCTACTTTTTCCCAGTCCAAAGGTTAAATAATTATATAGCATCAAAGTGAACTCAGCTGGTACTAACAGGGACATTTGGTCCATATCTGCCATTATGAGAGACTTATTAGTTAAGCTAGATGCAGATTTAAGTTTCAACAAGTTCAATTTTGTAATGTATATACAAAATGCCATAAAGTTTGACCTAGCGAGCAGCAAACTTTGAAGTTCTGAAACCAGAAAAAGATGAATACTAAATTCAGGATCAGGCCCACAATAGCCAGTACTAGATCCTCAATTTCAGTCCAAAAACCGTTGTGCTAAGTTCCCGGATTCAAGCCTCAAATATGAATATTCAAGTTTCTAGGGCGGCCATCTAGAAGGATTAGTTAATTTCCACCGGCGCTAGGTTTGAGGCTTGGAGAGAACAGGAACTTTTGTCCGATCCAGGAACATCTTTTGTCTAATCAGAAGGTCAATGTGAGCTCTGGACTTTGCAAATGTTTCTATTGCTTTTTAGGGATGATTACGTGCTGCCTATTGAAGAATTACTAATTAAATATCATTAATTTCATTGAATCATGTAATTTTTTATTAAAATATTGGAACTAGCTAATCAGACCGAGGAACTAGAACGGAACAAGTTTCCGAGTAGCATGTCATACATATAAATATCAGGGGTACTCAGAGTCATACCTCCGCTTCCCTTCGAACTTAAAATTGAAAAGACAGAAAGATAAGAGGGACCATTTAGCAGCTTCAGATTATTTTTAATCATCATTAGCAAATACCATAGTTGCGTGAACAGAGAGGAGAAATGGAGATCTTAGGCAATGGCAAAAATGAATCAGATTGTGACAGAATGAAAGAACTTAAGGCTTTCGATGACACAAAGCTCGGTGTCCAAGGACTGGTGGATTCCGGGGTAATGAACATCCCCAAAATGTTCCTCAGATCGGCCAACGAGCTTGCTGAGGAATTGAATCATTCCCGGAGTCACATTAGACTTCCTGTCATAGACCTTAATGGTCTTTTAACTGATCAACGCAGGAAGATCGTTGATCAAATCCAGAGTGCATCAGAGGAATGAGGCTTTTTCCTATTGGTGAACCATGGGGTACCTCAAAGCGTATTGAACGGTATAATAGATGGGGTACGGCAATTTCATAAACAAGATCTTGATGAAAGGAAAGAGTTCTACTCACGTGGTCGAGCAAGAAGAGTGAGGTTTAACAGTAACCACGATTTGTTTCAATCCAATAGAGCTGATAGGAGGGACACGTTGTCCGTTTCCATGCTCACTTCCGATCATGTTGACCCAAACGAACTGCCCACCTCATGCAGGTATATATGCTTTTTTTTCATAAATTTACTAAGTTCACAAAATGTCCAAGGTTGCACATATTATTTGGCTACATTAGTAATGTCCTTTTCCTTTGTTTAGATCACCTTTGTCAAGTTGTTTGCGTACTCATATAAAGAAAAGCTCATCGTTTCCTCCCTGAATTGACAGGGATGCTGCAATTGAGTTTATAAATCAAACTGCGAAAGTTGGAGACACACTATTTGAGTTATTATCCGAGGGTCTTGGTCTCAAGCCTGACCATCTAAGATCCATGGAATGAAACAAAGGGCGTACCCTGGTATGCCACTACTACCCAGCTTGCCCTGAGCCAGAACTGGCCATGGGAGTCACCAAGCATACAGACAACACTTTCCTCACCATTCTCGCAGAAAACCAGACCAGCGGACTCCAGGTTCTCCATGAGAGTCAATGGGTTGATGTTCACCCCATTGCAGGAAGCTTGGTAGTCAACATTGGGGACCTTGTTCAGGTTTGTTCTAACTTTCAACTTTCTATTAACTTTTTTTTCCCTTGAAGGCTGACCTTTTTATTAATAGTAACACGTCTTAATTACATTGAGGTTGTATCCAATGACAAGTTCAAAAGCAATATGCACAGAGTACTCCCAAGGCGGGTACCAAGAATTTCTGTTATATGCTTCTTCACGGGGCGTGCGGATCCGCCCGCAAGGCTTGATGGCCCGATTAAGGAGCTGATCTCTGAGGGAAACCCTTCCAAGTACAGAGAGCTCCTTGTAAGTGAATATGTTTCAAGATTTTTCACCAGAGGACTTCATGAAAAGCCAAGCCTTAAGGACTACAGGCTGTGAAAGCTAGAAATCATCCAAAGGAGAATAACTGGTTATCTGCATAGTGCTTGGTCAAACCAATAAACAATGAAGCAAAACTACATCTGCAATTTTTCATTTTACTTTTGTATTTTCTTGGCTTTGCTAGACTCCTGTCCTCAGTAACTAATAAGAGTATGGCTAGATGTTGTACATCTGAAAATCCCATTCAAGTTTGGTGGATAACTCTGTGCTAGGAAGCTGTCCAATGATTGATTTGTGCAGTAAAATACGGGACTGAATTTGCAATAATACGACCTTATTCTCTAAACATTTTTTAAAAAAATTTTACAGCTCAATATTTATAAAGTCGTTATGTATTTATTCAGTTATTTAAAACTTAAACTTATATATTTAAAAAGAAAAAAAATTACTTTCAAGTACTTGATTGAGTGATAAATATACGTATTTTTCTTAAAAAGTAAAGTCGAACTTCTTTTCTCTAGATCTAAATATAAATAAATTTACAAGTTCTGAACTAAAACTATAAATCTGTGCCTAGATAGCAAGATCAGTCCATTTTAGTAGCACGTAGTGGTTTTACATGAAACTAAATAATTATAATTAATGTTCAATGAAAGATAATGATTTCACTAAGATATAAATTATCTCTTTTGAATATTTATGAAAAATAAAAAAAATAAATAGCAAAAACATTAATGAGATAAAATCTAAAACAAATTAAGAACAAAAGAAATGAAAATGTTTTTAATAATTTCTTTAGAAAATAAAGTGTGATTACATCGATAGAAAATTGCTTCGTCTTTTTATTTTCACATATAATTTAATATTACAAAAAGAAAACGCATTATCTAATTAAAAATTACATCAAATTGTACAATGAATTAAAAAAAATGCATTCTTCCCTTCTCCTTTTCATTTATAGTCACAAAATTGTAAATTTAGGATCAATTAATGTATACTTTACCAATTACATGGCAGTATTAAATTAGAGAGTGAAAAGAAAAAAAAATGATTGAGAAAATAGGGATAAGTGAAAGCCTTATCCAAAATCCAAACCTTATGTGGGGCTTATTTGAACAAAAACAAAAAGTTGAATACAAATCAGTGAATTACCCATTATTGCAACGACAGAAAAGAAAAAAAAAGGTTGAAGCGTAATTTTGCACGACAAGAAAAGTCGCGTGAGACATCATTAGTTTACAGTTTACACTTCACCCACTAAGATGAAGTTTCAGTTCAGGCATACTTAGGTAGTTGTTGAAACTCGAAAGTATTTGATGCGTTTCTGCTGAAAATAGAAGTGAAAAGACTTTTGTCTTGTAATAACAATATTGGCAATTAACCTGTTTTTTTAATATTTTTTGTTTGACAATTGTCTTCCATTTTCTTAAGTTTGTTTCTTGTACCACTTGTTCATGTCATTCCTCTCTTTCTTTTGTCTTTTTTTTTATTGTCCGGGTTCTACAAATTCCATAATTTAATTCGTAAGTAACATAACCCTGAGAAAGTTTATCATCAACTCTTCCAATCTTAGTTTCTGGGTCTTTTTTATTTGTCTTAAAAAGGCTGGTTTTTCTTTTTATATGGTTTGTGCTGTGCTTAGATGATCTATGGAGATTTAATAAAAGAGTGTTCTTTGGATTTGGAGGTAGAATAAAAATGAGGGTATTTCCTGGAAGTCCAGGGACGCTGACTAGCCTCTTTTTGAGGGTTGCACAATGTGTTTTTGCAGCTGGGTCAATTGCTTCCATGGCTACTACTTCTAGCTTCTTCAATTTCACAGCTTTCTGGTATTTTCCTTTTGCTCTTTTATAGTTTCTTGCTGAATTTATTTTACTCGTAATTTTTCCTTTTTAGAGTTTGTTTCTAAGGCTATGCTGTATATAGCTAGGATCATAATTTCCTGCCTTTTGCTTTTAATCGTAATTTCTATCTTGTGCTTGAAAAAGTTAAGAAGAAGACCATGTTGGGTTGGGAATCCTGCAGGGTGCAGAGTTTTTTGATTAGTTTGCAAATTTTGAATGGGCTGATCTGTCAATATTTATTTTTGTCTTGATCCTGCAATAAATTTCGGATTCTCTGTTGAGCCTACTCATAAAGTAGTTGAAAAATATGTTTGTATATCATTCAATTGTGAGGCTGAATACCTGCTTTCTTGCTGTATATTGTGACAGTGAGGTGAATATATATAGTTGAGAAATAAACTGCATTTTTTAAAGAATTTTCTGTATAGTAACTAAATCAGGAATTTTTTTTCTTTGATGAATTAGAGATTATAATGCTGGTAATTTTGCAAATGTTACCCAGTTTTCACCCTCCTCATCAAATTGTTGAATTTGTGAAAAAGAAGTGGTGGACTGGTGACAGTTTATGTGTTTTTCCTGATTCATATAATTGTATTAGGGACTATTTGATCATTTTTCTTATATATCTCCATCTTATTGTGTCTCTCTGGAAAAAGTAATAGGGAATTCAGGTTGGGTATTTGGTACACACGGATTAGAGAAAATGAAGGGAAGATAGAAATTGATTCTTCCTTTACTCATTGTCGCAGATTCTATGCTAGATATTATTTATTAAGGGATGATATATGGCAAATTTTTCTTTGCTTCTGCTTGTGCATAAATAGATAGACGCAAATGTACAGTTGCTTCAGTATGGATGCTTTGCTTATGAGGAAATTAATCCAGTATAAGTTAGATCTTGCTCTTCTGTCTTTTGCATCCTCTAAGGGACAATATTAGGGTCAAGTATATGAGACCAGGGTTGTGCTTTGTGAAGTCACAACTTCTGATTATATTTCCTGATTACTTAGCACTTAATAACAAGTTGAGATATAATGTGGTAGGTTTAAGCTTATGATGATAAAATCTTCATCATCTTTTGAAACCATAGAAAGGATGATTTATGCTACTTCTCATAGGCATGATATTCGTTTGATTTTAGTTTTGAAATTTTTTTGTCTGAGGTATGATCAATGGATTTTATGACTTACGCAAATTGACTAACCAGAAGTGAGACCTGAATAGTTCATGTAATCAATGGAATTCCACTATTTTAAGTTTGTAATTCAAGCGCTGGAAATTTTTGTTGAGTTACAAGTCCTTATGAATGAGCATTCTAATCTTAGCTGCATTATTTTCTGGTTCGCTAGCTCTTAATGGGCCATCAAACATATCTATTTTTATATCTCTGCTATCACTGAAGTCCATTTGCTGTTTCTGCAATCTTATCACCAATTGGTGCAACCTCTATGAATACCAAATGCATATATAGGGATTTCCATTCCTAAATTTTTCCCTTTAGCCACTCATATATTGCTTCTTAAGTAGTTCATATAGACTACTTCAGTGATGGAAAAACTTTAAATAGTGGGCCATTCATAACTTATGGACAAGGCAACCAACTGTGAACTCGGTTTTACCATCAGCAATTATCTTTGAAATATTCCTCAGTACTGATATGGGGCTATAATCATTGGGTTATAGTTGGATAAATCTTACTGGCTTGCATATGTATGTCTCAGTCTAGAAAAACTAAAGATTTGTTTATGAAGACCATCTTGCTTTTGCAGCTACCTGATTGCTTCAATGGGATTGCAAGCTGTTTGGAGCTTTGGTCTTGCATTACTAGATGGAATTGCCTTGGTCAAAAGGAAGGTCCTTCATAGTCCCGTTCTAGTCAGCCTTTTTGTAGTCGGAGACTGGGTCTGCCTCTTTGGAACCTCTGAACCTTCTTGAATTTTTCATGAATTCCATTTATTTAAGTCATATTGTTATTAAATTTTACACAGGTGACAGCTACATTATCTCTGGCTGCAGCTTCTGCCTCAGCAGGCATCGCAGTATTGTACTTTAATGACGTGGGAAATTGCAAATTCGGAGAAGAATGCCAAAAATATCAATTGTCAGTTGCCTTGGCCTTCCTCGGTTGGATAGCGATTGCAATATCATCCTTAATTATGCTTTGGCTATTGGCTGCAGGTTAAACCATTTGTTGTACAGGGTTTTGGTTTTCTTCCACCTTCAAGAACGTGTTAATCTCAGAAATTTTGATCTTCTCATAGCGTCCATAGAAAAGAAAAAAGTGAATATAGTTTTATGATACTCAGCATTGTTTATTTCCTCATTTAGGAATCATTTTTTTTGTTTCTGGTGGTGGCAAATAAAACATCAGTTTTGTGGATTTGAAAAGTAAATAGATATGGAATTCCTCCTTTCTAAGCAAAGTAGTTGAACTACCAAAAGAATTACTTATTTATGATACAAACATTTTTTGGAGATGGGATGAGGCAAACATCATTATTTTGTCTATATCATGTGAAATTAGTGGCTGAAAAGTCGAACTTCAACCACAGTGGGCTTTGGTGAATTGGTTGCTCAATCATGCTCTTACCAACATGCTTACACGGCAAGGCATGAAAGTTATGCCCCCTTTCTTGTCCATTTTTATTTCTAACAAATTATATTTTACAGAATGATGGACTTGCCATTTGTATGCTTGTGGATACTTGCCCTTCCATCAAAATGTATCTGGCTGCAACTACAGAATCATCTCATTCCATGACACCTTGTATGCTGAGAGCTCAAATATGTTTGGCCACTCTATGCTTGTCCTACTTCTCTTTCTTGCTGTGGTTGGATTAGAAAAATGAATTAATGTTTTCAAATTTTGTGATGGAAAATCACTTCTTTTGTTCAAATGCCAATTACACCAACAACTTTGTATCCATTTCACATTGCATTTGCAGTCCAAATCAGCTTTTTCAAGAGCCTAAATGCAATGCCGAAAAGGGCCCTTTGTGTTTCAAAGTGGTTCCCCTGCTCAAGCCTTAGTAGAAGCAATGCTGGATTAACTTAACGCTCTACCCCACCATCATGCATTTGATCCTTAACCATTGAATTTAATAATCCACCTTTTTCTTTTTCTTTTCAATACAATTAACATTTCAAAATTACCCATCAATTATCATTGTTTCTAATCGTTTGACTTTTAAACCTACATGCAAGCTGTAAGGCTCTACAGTCCATGAATCATGACTTATAGTTTTCTTGAATTTGGTTCCACCAAAGATAAGCCTTAGCACTAGAAAACAATGTAGCTAAAGAACTTCTATTTTAGACTTATATTCTATACTTGTAATGTTGTAGCATCCATGAATTTCTAGTTGAAGATGGAAAAGTTGACATAAAAACCAAAGTAATGACAACCAAGCCAAGATGTTGACTCAGCCCACTAAGTGCAGGAGACTAGAGTCACTATAGAGCCTTGAGCTTCATTAATTGAAACATTTTCATAGTGATTTTTCCATCTTTTGGTGGAATTGCATGACGTGCTTCAATTCTTTTTCCCATAATTTGCTAGAAGTGATGAGTTGACATCCAAGTGCTAACAAAGATGGCCTGGTCCATCATTTTTCGAAAGATTTATTATTCCCTGAACGCTGAACCCAAGAAAAGCAACGTTTTAATGGCTATTGGACATATAGCGTAGTGCATGCTTAGTTTCCAATATGCTATACATGAATTTGAAGAAATGCCTCGTTTGTGCCAACTCTTTCTACCTTTATATATCCAGTGCCGTGTTGAATAGATATACTTTCATGTTTTCATATTTACTTATTTCACCTTATGGGACTTTTCATTTAACTGATGCTTAACTAATATTTTCACTAAAAAGTGAAAATTAAGTAGTTTTTGTTGTGAACAATTATGTCAATGTCCGATCAAGTCAAACAGCTTAATAGGCAAGATACAAGAAATGTAATATGATTTGAACTCTTAGACAAAATTAGATTAGAACTATGATTTAAGAAGTTGTTGGCCTATAAATAAGTCTCTCACTTTATTTGTAAATACACACTTGAATAAAATCTTCTTATTTCCTCTAAATATTTTCTTTTATATTTCTCTTATAGTTATTTTTTTAAGATATATTTCATAACAGTATTAGGTTGTAAAATTTCATATTTATTTGACAATGACATAGCAAAACAGAATCCGACTCAATCTCAGCTTTTGCCAACTTGCATGCAATTAGATATATCCTTTGCGATGCACTTCATCTTTTTCCTTTGAGAGCAAAGAAACAATCTCAACTAGTTCAATGTTGAAGAACCAAAAATGTCAAATCAGTTTTACACAAATGGCAAATGCAAAAACACCATGCACATCGTGACATCGACACATTGCAGCAGGCAACATAGTATCTTAAAAGGTTATGACAGAGGTCAGTAAAATGCAGGGCTCGAGTCTCCCCACTGGCTTTGGCTGCTGTCATAAGCATACAGTTCTGCGGGAAAGACTGCTGAAATTTTCGAGGCTGGTCATAGTTGGAATCATTCCAGGAGAACCAGAGTCAGTTGTAAGTACAGTGATGCTCTATGACTCTCTCCTTTAACATTTCAGATGTATATTTTTTACAGTTTTATGTTGTTAATTTTTACTTTAATTTCAATTCAAATTGTTCTTGATGCTTCCTGTTTGAGTTTCTTCTTTTTTTTTTTTTTCTTTTCTGGCAAACCGACTTTGCAAGTTGAAATTGCAAGTTTTTATTCAGTATTGTATAACTAATTTAACCTACAAAGTGCCGAGTCAATTAGTCAAAAGTTATTGAAACAATTGTAACAAAAGCTAGAAACAAATTAATAAGTTTCCTCTCAAAAGTTATTGAAACAAATTAATGAGTTTTTTTTTTCCTTTGTGCCCGCTGTGTTTATTTTGTGCTTGGCACACTGATGTAACGGTTGGATCTTGCTCCACTGTTTTTGAGTAGTGATTTGCTGCTATCACAGACCATGATCTTTTAGTAAATCATAGTCTGTTTTTACAAATTAATAAATACAACTTATCTTTTCATAAAGAAAAGGTATTGCAACACTTGTAGCAAAAGCTGGAAACAAATTAGTAAGTTACCTCTTGCTGTATATCCACAGTCATTATTTGTTAGACATTGTTGCAAATATGATTCCATGAAGAATTTTTTAGTTTTTTTTTCCTTAATTTTGGTTTAATGATCAAAATTCTTGACTTGAGAAATCACCAAACTGAAATTAAAATAATAAAAGAGAGTTTTGAAACTTATGAATAAGAATAAAATCAAAATATATTCATCAATCAATATTTTTTTTTGTTTTATATGAATTGAAAATTTACGAGTGAGTAATAGAAAATCTATTGTGATATCTTTCATTTCACATTGAATGTAAATACGATCACTCTAACTTTCGAAAATCACTTGATTTAAGCTTGAAAAGTTGTTAATTCCCAACAAATCATATAGTTTAAGTTTGAAAAGTTATTGGGTCATGGACTTGAGTCGTTGCATGATTGCAACCGCACGTAAAAGCAAATACGTGAAGAAAAGGTTTAGTAGTTTTCCTGATTGCACAAATTGAAGTAGATACCAGTAGGAATTTCATTGATAAAGTGTAAAAGGTGATATGCTAGCATGTTTTCGTGATTGCACAAATTGAAGCAGATACTGATAGGAATTTAATTGATAAAGTGTAAAAGGTGAAATGCTAGCATATTTTCATGATTGCACAAATTGAAGCAGATACTGATAGGAATTTCATTGTTAAGGTGTAAAAGGTGATATGCTAGCATAACATATTAAAGAATCTGGCATCACTTGTTCGAAGATTGAAGCAAATTGCTATTACAGTTGCTTGGTAACCATCCTTTTTTTTCCCTATGTCTCCTATCTAATAACCTGTCTTAGTTATGCGAGTGAGAGACTTTGAAAATCCAAGGTTATGAGAGCATGAGAATAATCCTTCTTTTTGCCATTTGGCTTAATTAGGGAATCAATTTAGATAGAATTTTTGTCAAGAACATGATGCTAACAACAACATGCAATAGGAATTGAAATAAGTACAAATCTATCATTTTTTTTGTTGAAAAATAATATATTTCATAAGGTTCAAACATCCCACATTGTCAAAATACATAAAAAGTGAATGTCTTATATTGAAAAACCAACTATAAACTTGTTATAAGAAAGAAAAATGAAATAGATTCACGCAGGGTCAAACACTTTAAATGACTTTTTGTATTAAACTTTTTCAGCCCAACTCTACCATGCTTACCTGATTCTCCTGGTTTTCCCCAACAGTTTATCCTGGTTTTGCTCCAACGTCTAACTTCACTCCATGCCTATAAATACACCCTCACTCACAACACACACCAAAGCTTACTTCCCTCCGCCTCTTTTCTTCTCTTAAGCTTCTCTGCTGGGTTTTTCTTCTTTCTTTTTCTTCTCTGCCTCACTCACAACACACACCAAACATGGACTGCTCATTCAGCTTGTGAAGAAGTGAGCAGGCTGGAGACTATGGCGCAGAAGGCAGGCTCAGGTTTAGACATTTACAGACGGTTCAAGCCACATCTCCTCATGGTACTTGCTCAGATAGGCTATACTTTCCTCTATATTATCACTGAAGCTTGCTTTAATCATGGGATGAATCCTCATGTCCACATAACATATCGACACATTGTAGCTGGCATTGTGATGTTCCCCTTTGCCTATTTCCTTGAAAGGTGCATAAATATTCATCTCAATGCAGATATGACTTGTGTGCCAATCCTTTCTGAAAATATTTGCAATCATGTTTTATGTTGATATGCACAACTTCTGTTCTTTCCTTGCCGCAGAAAAACAAGGCCAAAGCTGACATTCGCCCTTTTTATCGAGATATTTGTTCTCTCCATCCTTGGGTAAAGATGTCTTAAAAGTTATATCCACATTTCAGTAAAAACCAAAACAAACTAATCAAGTTTATGTTTCATCCAATTACCACAGGGTGAGTTTGACTCTCAACATGTATTTTGCAAGCTTGAGATATACCTCTCCAACTTTCCTTGCAGCAATTGTCAACACTATAGCTTCTTTGACATTCATAATTGCAGTTGTGCTCAGGTTAGCATTCATCTTGATCAATAAATTACCAAAGCATCCATGACTATAACCATCAGTTCATACCTAGGATCAACTTCATGCAGATTGGAGGTTGTTGATCTTCGGAATCCTCGAGGAATAGCCAAAGGTCTTGGGACCTGTGTCTCCTTGGTTGGTGTAACGACGATGACATTGTACAAGGGTCCTGCCATAAAAAATCTATGGCATCCTATAATCCATATTCAAGGAAAATCCGTCATCCATGAGAATTGGGTGAAGGGTTCAATTCTTACTGTTGCAAGCTGCATAACTTGGTCTATATGGTACATCATGCAGGTAAAAACCTATGCCTTGACCAAATTAAAGCCGCATGTGACACTATAGCTAACAGAGAATAAAAAAAAAAGTAAAGAGAAAGACAAAGAAATCATAAATATATATTTGATACAGCCCTGATAAATCAATGATTAAATATAGAACGAGCAAAAAAAAAAAATATGAGACAGAACAAGAGATCTTCTGCAAGTAACTAATGGTGAAATGAAAGATACCGATAATTTCCACACCAGAGATGCAGACGTATGCTTATGGTCTCCAAAAATTTGTAGGCATTTACATTGAAACGATATCCAGCACCACTGTCACTAACAACTTGGATGAGCTTCGTTGGGGCAGCACAATCAGCCGTCTTCACAGTCATTGTGCAGCATAAACCAGCTGCTTGGACAATTGGATTCAATATTGATTTCTGGGCTACTTTATATGCTGTAAGCAGGGGCTTATTCTACAGTTAAATGAAGGTAGTGAAACAAAATTTTAGTCTTCTTGTAAATTTTCTAATTACGAATCATCCATGACAGGGAGTGGTGTGTTCTGGTTTAATAATCTTCATTCAACTGTGGTGCACGGAAGAGAAAGGGCCAGTTTTTGTGACTATGTTCAATCCCCTTTCAACAATACTGGTGGCAGTCCTGGCATACTTTGTCCTTGGTGAAAAGCTTTACACGGGCAGGTAATTTCAGATTCAATTCGCTCACGATTTTCTCTATACTCTATGAAGAACAACAACTTTGAAGAGTTCACCTGTTCAGCATTTTAGGGGGAGTAATTGTCATTGTTGGCCTGTATTTGCTGCTGTGGGGCAAAGATCGTGATCAGGAAGCTCGACTTGGAAGAGAAGAGCAATCTTACTCGGTTAATGACCAGGAAAATGACCCTAAAGAACAGAAAAGCTTTTCAGCTGAAAGGGAAGGATCGCAATGCGAACCTTGAAGAGCAAAAGAGGAACACCATAATGTAATAAATTAATAATGATAAATCCAGGAAAAAAATAAACATTTAAAAGATGGGAGATGATCAGGGCAAAGGAGCAATTTCGTTTCCTGGCTTTTGACAATGTAAATACGTATCTGCATACTAATTTATGATCTTATTAGAAAGAACGACGGGACAGTGTTTGTTTCCCTGCAGAGATTCACAGTGCCAGCTTGCTTCGTCCAAAGTTCAACTTCAAGCATGGAATTCCCTGTTACTTCCTTATCCCTTCCCTTTTTATTCCTCCTTTTCTGGTAAAAATACAAAAATCTCGTAGAAGTTGTTATCATCTATGGTAATTTGAATGGCGTGTCTTTGTAATTTCTTCATCCAAAGCATAACCATAAGGAGTTGAGCATGATACTATGTTCCAAAAACAAGTTGCACAAAAGATTTAACTGCCTAAGAACTACAAATTAACGCAAAGTTGACTCATTCTTAACTAGTGTTAAATCCCAACACTATAAATTCCGTCTAGATAAGAAATTCCAGCTTCCATATTCTGAAGCAAAAGCTACTAGTGTTAAATTCCAGCAAGAGCAATAAGGGGGAAAGAGAGAGAGAGAGAGAGAGAGAGAGAAAGGTTTTGGAATTCATGTAGACAGAGAAAGAATCATTTATTCAAGAATAACAAGGGTTCTGATCAGTCCAGCTATCCATTAACCAATGGTTGAATTCCGAATGGGATAATCGTACTTCCAATAATATATTTACAGATCAACCAAGGCCAAAACTGTAAGAGGATACACAAAGATATTTGAGATTGTCGAACAAGTCCTAACCTCAACCAATAATTAAAAATAGAAGAAACTAAGCTGCAGGTGGCCTAAGCTCATGATCATGAGATGTATCCCGTGCCGACTGAGGTAAATATTGCCACATTGGGACCAAACCATAACCAGGGAAAACAGCCATCTTACTTGCCCCAGGATGATATGCTGCTGGGTGAGCAGGAAGATACCCGGCTGGTGGGATGGTCATTGTTTTCAGTTGCTGCTCTATCTTTTCTTTATTTCCCTTCAGCACAAGTTTCTCTTCACGAAGTTCATTCTTCTCAGCCTGTTTGGGAAATGGAACGTTAACAGAAGGAAAAGGGAAAAGAAAAATAAGGCACCCAAATTTATGATGCAATCTCAAACAAAATGATAACTTCAATCATTCATCAACAGAATTGTTATCTATATGCTACATCCCTAGAGGTGGTTCTGCTTCCTCAGTAAACTCCAATAGTGGAAGTTCCTATGCATACTTTATGGCCAAACTGCTTTAACAATATAGAGCGAGAGAAAAAAGATCATGTGCCACGGTGAAGAAACCAAACTTAGAAAGACAGATTTCAAATGCTAGACAACTCCATTATCATTCCATTTAAATGTCTCGTACAAATACAAATGATCAAAATTCAGAATGACAAAGACATGGCAATAAACATGATTCCAGCTCCACCAAATTGAGATCAAAAGGGAAAGAAAAATGTTGAGGCATATTTGATATTTCCAACTAGAACATGGAAATGCAATACCTTTTCAGTTAATTATATCCTTTCAATCTAAATAATGTGCACATCATCTCAGAGTGAAATTACCCAGAACTGAGTTATAACAAACGAGCACAAATATTGACTTCTCAACTTTCATCTAAATTATCTCCACAATCATCTAACCTATTTGACTAACCATTTCAATCATAATTAGTGATTATTATATACACCAGCAAGAAATTAAGAACAAATAAGCATCAAATAATCGTTATATCAAACAATAAATTGATCCATCATAATGATAAACTAAAACTCAAGACATCAAACATTGAACAGGGTACATAATAATAATAATAATAATAAAAAGCTACTTTTAACAAATTTACAAGAACATGAGGAGTTAAACGACCAGTATTTCACTGAACATTGGAGCTGATTATATATCTAAAATGAAGTGGATGTCTATATTTGCCTAACAAGAAAATTTCCTACCTTATACTTATTCAAAAAACTAACCTTTAAACTTTTTATTTCCTCCTGTAGCTTTTCATTTGTTTCTTTGAGCTCCTGAGCCTCAGTTCTCAGTTGGGTCAAAACTCTGATGGCATCATCAAGTATTGCCGATTTGTCTGTCCTAGCAGGTCTCCCGGGTTCCAAAATAGAGCTTAGATCCAGAAACCTACAAGAGTATAAACAAAATCTGTTCCTTTAAATTGCATCTTACCTCCTTGAAAGAGAGAAATGCAAATGAAACAAACAACTGATAACCAACTCAAATTATCATCAATTTTACAAACTGCAACCATTAACCAAAAACAACGCCTTTGTTTTAAGACAAAACAACAGGAAATATATAGAAAAGTATCAGTAATCCAAGGATACATGCCTTTCATTCAATCTCTCCCGCCTCAATCTCTCACGGCACGCTTTGGTTCCTGGCCTGCTGCATGATCCACTGCGTCCCCTAAAAATGCCATCAATTGCAACATCCTCTTCAACATGAAGAATTATAAGAATAAAACATAGCAAAACTAAAATGAAAACTTGGAGGAGAAAAAAAACCCACTTCAGATTAACACTTTCTGAATTGTATTTAACAATTAAATTACTATAAACCTATAAGTAAATAGACAAATTCTGAATATGAATTGAAATAATACCTCTTGCGCGAGCAATCTCTATCCTCGAATTCCTTTTCTTGATGCACAACATTTCCAGATGACAACTCAATTTCTCTACCATCACTGAAACAAAAAATTAACAAAATCGAATTCACAAGGCAAATAAATCTAACGAAAAAGACACAAATTTCCCTCAATTGATTCAAAATTTACTGAAAAAGAAAAAACCTAGATTGAATTGAAACAATAAAAAAAAAAGGCACCTGTAATTGGGCAAAAGTAAATCTGGAGAAGTATTTTCGTCGATGAAACTATAATCCAGAAAATCCCAGTCTTCAATTGAATCCATTTTTCACCACTTCCACACTCCAATATTCGCAATTTCGCATAAAATATATATGCGAGGTAATTGTAAATCAATCAGGAAATGGACGGATTCGACTAGGTTAACATGAGAATTGGAATCCTCTTTCTTTATTTGGTTGAAAGTGGCGAACTATATCCAATAAAATTGGAACACGTGGAGGAGTCTGAGTTAGAGAAATGACCGGGCCTCACGCCGACGCGTCCTTACTTTTTACTGCTAAAAGTTGTTGGTAAGTGGCAACCAAGCACCCCAACCCAATTTCTGCCGTTCTAATATTTTTGGATTAGATTTTCACAAATTAGAGAAAATAAGGAACTTTAGTTCAAAATACTCCCACTTCAATTCAAGCTGGAAGACTCTTTCCTGTTCCACTGAGAATTTTCAAAGGCAAAAATGGCACATCCCCCTTTTCTAATGTTATCTATCTCGTGTATGTTATGATTGATTAATAGATTGGGCGAAGCTGCAAACCTCCAAACTTTAAAGTAAGAAGAACCCAGAGCTTGGCTCAGCCCAAGCAACTATCACCTGTTGAACAACCCACCATCATAGACCATACTCTCTATACTAGTATGCAGAATCTTATTGAACTGGGAAATGTTATAGACTTCCATTTATGCAAACTTTTAGTTTGAGTTCGGTGTGATCAATTATTTGAAGAAGCTATGAATCAGCTGGACCACTTATCAGAGAAGTGAGGAATTTTCAAATTACATGAGCTTCATTTCGAAGCTTGTCGATTAGCTCATCAACCGAAGACAGAATTACTCCTGCTTTTCTCTTGGGCGGTTCTGTGACTTGAACGACCTCTAAATCAGATTTGATTTCCACATTCAACTCTTCCGGTGTATATTTCTTTATGGGCTTCGATTTTGCCTTCATTATGTTGGGAAGGGTTGCATATCTTGGCTGGTTCAGTCTTAGATCAGTGCTGCAGATGACAGACAAAAAGTCAACCTTAACAGGAATTTTGTTACACAAAATGCATATGCACAAAAACTAGAAGTGATAATGCAGACAACTGATTGTTAATAACAAATTATTTCGAGTATTATCTTCTATACAGATTACCAAAGGCAGTTGGTTTTTGTTTACGTGGTGGAAACCTATGCATGATTTGTTTTCTCCAGAACATTTGCTGTACTGCAAATACAGTACCACCATCCCTCACCCACCACCAACACCACCACCATAACTGAAATATATAAAATAAAACCTAGTGTACAGCTTTAGAACAGATTCATGAGGTTACATGCCTGGCTGCATGAAAAAAGAATTCATGAACTCTTCCAGTCCTTTCTGCCAAAATCACTACATGTTATTTACAAAACCAATTTGTATTTCACAAATCACAACAGTAAAATACTTAACATAAGCACTTTCAATAATTAACAAAATTTGTACGTATTTGTATCACATGCAACAGCTAAATGGAAAATCTTCAATATTTCGTTGTCATTAGAACAGCTTCAATGAGCCAGACCCAAATAATGGATGTTTCACTACCTATAAATGAGCATCAAAATTTGATAGATCAGGTACTTACGTGATCACAGCAGGTAAGTCCAAACACAGTGTTTCAAGACCACCATCCACCTCTCTATCTACAGTTACCACCTGTTTCTCCTTGTCCAGCACAACCTACTAAAAAGCAGCAGTCAGAATCATAAAAACATTTGACATACAAACAGAGATATTAGATATGAAAACCACACAATAAGAGAGTTACTGGTAAGAATATCAGCCTAATTAATAGTAATAAGAATAAAAGCCCATACAATTCTACAGCTCTTTCACCTTGACATACTAATACTGCTAACATCCAAACAATCTCAAAAACTCCTCTTATGACCTTTGGTCAGTTCTAATCAAACAAAAGATGATTGTAAATCAAAGAACAAGCTTCATATGAAAACATATGTTATCAACAGAAAAAAAAAAAAAGAGTAAAAAATAATGCAGCAGTAGAAGAGTAGTTCCTGAATATGTATACTGCTGAACCAACCTTTGAAGCAAAGGTTCCTTGTGGCCATCCAAGCAGCCCAGCTATCATTTGCCCTGTTTGATTGCAGTCATCATCAATTGCCTACACAAGAATCCTGATAATAAGAAACAATGATTTTCCAAAAGAATTTCTTCTACCAAAGAGGTAAAAAAGAACAAGAAAACAAGTTCCACTAATAAATACTAACAAACCAATGGCCTAAGATAAAATGTCCAAAATCCAGTAAATTTAACAGCAACATACTCATTGAAGGCTCAAACATAAAGAGAAACTTCACCATGTTACTGAAATAAACGCCTAGCATGCCCCTTGCCAAATAAGAAGGTGGGACACAAAAAGAACCTAAATTTCAGTACAAGTTAAAATTACATATTCTTTACCCAAGAAACTCTACTCAGCTATGACCATTTTGAATACTTTAACTTAATCGAGCTTATGACCAGACTTACAGGGGACTGAAGACCAATACTTTAAAACTGGAAGCATCATTCCCATTCATTTTACTCCATCTTTTCAGTAATCAATTGAAATGGGAAATGAACAAGCACATAAAACCATACACCCAATATGAATCTGCAATAACGTTCAACATTCATTAAAGACCAAATAAAAACCTGCATTTCTATTAACAATCTCCAGCTCAATCGGGAAAAAACAAAATGTACAACTATTCTGCTACATAAAACCATTGAACCAAACACCCAGAAGAATTTGAAGATCAAAACTTTCCCCATATCTAAAACAATCCCAAGTAACAAAACAGAACCTTTAAACACCCCCAATTCAAACTACCACTAAACCAAACATCTCGGAACCTTTAAAAAAAATCATTAAAAACCTCAGAACAATTAAAAACAATGAAAAATAAGAGGAAGACAAAACCTGCTTTCCAAGAATGAGCAACCCAGGATTCTCAACCCCAACAAGCTTCTTCAAAATCTTAGCAACAGTGAGGGGAATCAATTCACGAGCAGCTTCCACGTGGATCCCTCTATCAGCACCCATAGCAAGACTCGTCCGCAGAGTATCCACACAGTTGGAGAGTCCCATACTAACCGCCACAACCTCCTTTGCCAACCCAGCTTCTTTAATTCTCAAAGCCTCTTCCAAAGCTATCTCGCAAAACGGATTCATGGACATCTTCACGTTCTGGGTCTCAACCCCACTCTACCAAAAACAGAAAAACAAACCAAACCATTTTTTTTTTTTTTTTGTGGAAATTTCAGTGAAATGAGAAATTAAAAGTTTGGGTTCGATAAATCGATTGATTGGTATGGTTTTATCATTTCTTTTACCTTGTCGGGTTTGACTCTGATCTTAACGGCGTAGTCCACGACTCGCTTTACGGCTACCATTATCTTCATGGTTGGCAGCTCTTTCTCTTTGCCGTCGTTTTGGTCTTCGATGTTAGAGCTTTGGTAATGGAAGCTGAGACGTAGAGAGCTAAAACGTCTCAGCAGAAAAATTAAAAAAAAAAATTGGAAGTTAAGCGAATTTTGGAAGAAAATCTCGTACTCTTTTGTCTCCTCGTCAAGTTAAAATGATGTTCTTCTATTACCGGATTTACCGTAATTAACATTTTTATTTTTGTAATTTTTTTATTGGATTCGGAGAGCCCAAAAGGGGAGTTAAAACTGAGCCCCAGCCCAATTATTAAATCAAAAACTGAATTTATATTATTGGGCCTATCAGAGATTTGACCCAATGAGCTCCTAGACGAAATGGGCCCATACAGAAAAGGCCAGAAAGGACTACAATCTTTGATTTTGTTTTGTTTTGTTTTTCATAACACATAATAAAAGGGTAAGGTGAGCAATCGGCCAAGTTCTGTGCATCTACTGTCATTTAGGGGTAAGCTTTCTGATACTTGGTGAGGGTAGGGGCCTGGGGCTGACCTACTTCTTATTGTATAATTCCTTCTCTTGTTTGGCTTGTTGTTTCTTGTATTCTTCTCCCCTTCTATGTTATCTTTTGTTCTTTGTTTTCTCTGCTGCATATTGCAGCTCTCAATGTACTTTGTAACAGGCTGGTCCTGCTCTCTTTTTATCATTGAATTCCATTTATCTAAAAGGATAAAATATACTGGACAAGAACACAATCATCTTATACAAAATTTTCCCCTTCTCCCAATCTAAGCTTCTCTACAAGAAAATAATTTTGCAATCTCATCACACAAAGTGATGGAGTTATGGCGCCATTTTTTTTACCCAATTGTAGTATCTTTATATATTTTTTCCATCCAAATGAATCCCAACACACCACAAGCCCTGAGGGTTGCAACAGTTATCATATCTTTGCCCATGCTTACAAGCACATGGGTGAAACAAAGTTTTGGGTGATATGTTGTTTTGCCTTGTGAAGAGCCACTAAAGGGCAAAACAAGTAACATAGAATTTCCGTTTTAATAGCAGTCTAAAGGTAGATTATGTGTCTGCTAGTGACAGGAAAATGGAAATCAGGAACAAAAGAGTGTGGCTTTGTACTTTAGATCTCCACAAGGTATTGAGAAGATCTAATGTATTTGTATACGTACCATTTAACTCTTTAGTTTCACTGCAACAATATATGGAGGGTTTTTTTTTTTTCTTTCTGTCCTTTTGACACCTTGAAGAAGCTGCATCCTTATTGTCTCCGGTCTCCCAGTTTCCAACTCTTTCCCCCATATATTTGATTCTCTTTGCATTTACTTTTTGAAGAGTTTGTCACCAAAATGTGGAAACACGGAGCTCAGGTTAAAATTTTTCCAGGCGGAAATAAGTGTTGTTGAATTACACACACCCTTGACTTGACCAGGAGGAAGACCTTGAAAGGCTTGCACATTACGCCATTAATATTTGAAGCATCTTCAATTTCGCAGTAGGACCATTGAGGTTTTCCATAAGGTCTATCGTTGACCCTGGGAACTGTTGATTGCAAAGGAAGATCTAAAGAAAGAATGAAGGGTATAAGAAAATTGAAAAAGAAAATGGACTTGATGATTACTCCAAACCTAACAAGGAAAAAGAAATGGAAAACCATCAACCTCACACACAGGCAGGGGTATTACAACTTCAATTTAAGATCTCTTGTTCTCCAGGCAGTTGAGTTGGAACAAGTGACATTGACTAGGTATACTTAATTGGTGACTCATGGTATTGATTACTATGCAGTGATATGGTAAAAGAATTTAGTAATGGTTTGGGATACCTAAACTTCTGATAATAGTTCCATTTTCAAAAGCTAAACTAGCTGATTCTTACAGGCTGGAAATTTATAGTGTACTTGAGAAGAATTAGAACCATTACCAACCGAGACCAAACCATATATTCTTTGTTCAACAACCATAACATTATTGGCAATAGAAGTTGGTAGCTATCGGATTCTCTAATTTGAAGAGGACCCCCTTGCTGCCAGCTAAATCAATTGAAGGGGACCTCCCCCCTTCTACCACTTCTTTCATAATCTCCCTCTCTGTCTCTATGTCAAAGCAAAAATGAGACAAATACTTGATGCAATCAAGGAAAGAAATAAAAATTAACAAAGAACTGTATAAAAAGGAAGTGGTTCTTTAAGCAATGAATAATGATGCTCATAATCATGGCTGTAAGTCATTTGAGAACACAATGGACCAGCCCCCTACCCCAAGTCATTATAATTTATAAACCCCAGAAAGAAATTCAAATAAAATAATGATTTTCAATTTCAATTGGAACATTTCTATGTCACAAATTTAATTGTCTCTCAACATATAAAAAATCTCTATGGAAAAAAAAAAAAAAAAGAACCCTAAAACTCTGGTCTTATGGCTCCAAATAAACAGGCAAAACTGCACTTTTGGATCCTCTGCCATGACCAAAAGAAAAGAAAGATCTTCTCACTCTGCTACTGCAACCTTCAATGGGGCTAACCTCACTGACTTGCCTGTTCTGTCTTATAGCTTCTTGAATTGCTAAATAGAGCTGACGATCTGCGGATGAATCCATTGAGATAGACCTCCTTACTGGCTGAATTGCGAACTGGTCATCTTTACCTCTGATGTCAATGCATTCATCTCCCATGCTAGTACCTTTATGAAACTTCCTTTCCTTTTTCTGCACAATTCTCTGCTCCAACTTCCTTGGTGAAGGACTAATTGACCGCGTCGATAACTCCCCTGAGTTCAGTCTTTCTTGTGCGCCAAGCAATATTTGATCAGTAGAACTATGGTTACCTAATTCAATCACCACAAAATCTTCATCACCGCTAATAACATTTTCGGTATATGGATTTGGATCTTGTGGTGTTGTGCTTGGAGCAATGATTTGGTCAACTGGGAACCGATTAGTACTCGAAATGCTTGTTCTGCAAAGTGGACAATTGGCATTGTTCTGAAGCCAAACATCAATGCAATCAATGTGAAAAACATGGCTGCAGTTTGGTATTATTCTCAGCTTCTCATCTTCCTGGAACTCATTCAAGCAAACTGCGCATTCACAAAAGCTTCTTTCTCCAAAATATCTGTTGTTCCCACCTTTCTTGAATTGAAATATTGGGATTGACCTTATCACAGATTCATCAAGTCCTCTTTGTTCCACTGCTGGAGAGTATGCCATTAAAGGGTCTTCGTGTTGTCTTCGAGATAAAGAAAATCGCCTTAGAAGATCAATCCTGTGCCAATTGAGGCAGCACTTGATGACAAAGATATAGTAGCTGACTAACAAGAAAGCTGTAGCTAAAATTCCTATGACAGCAATAGCTATAATGGGAAAACTTGTATCTGATGAATGCAAATGAGGCCCCAAGATTGAGTTTCCTGGACTCGTGATTGGAGAAAGAGCTTGTGAGACTCGGATCGTGTTCGTGTAGCTTTTGCTTACAAGATCCATGAAAAACGAGTTGTCAAACAATGCAAAGAAAAGGGTCTGCCCGGATTTTGAAAACAATCAAACATGCAAAATTTTATACCGGAAAGAAAGAAAGAAAAAAAAAAACTGTTTCAGAAACTAGAAATGATATTGCAAACGAGAACCTCTTGTTATGTCCTTGAAATCCATTGAAACACAAACAAAGAAAAAAGCAAGAAAGAGTCAATCAAAGCTAAACAAGACGGAGAACAAGCATGGAGTTGATAAACATAGATTTGGAATGAGACAGGTGGAGTCAAGGAAGCAGCAAAGAACATGGAGAAGAGAGGATGAAGAGAGAAAACCCAGGTCGACTTTAAATGAGGGAGGCGTTAAAAGGGGGACAAGAAAGGGCTCCAATATTAAATTAAATCTTTATTTAAAGGAGAGAAAGAAAGAAAGCCTGAAACGAGAGTACGTAGTTGGTGAATTTCTCTCAGGTTTCCACGAGAAGTTTGGCTACAAAAAAAAAAAAAAGTGTTTCAGACTTTCAGTCTCTCGATTATTGTACGTGTTTCTTGTGTTTTTTTTTTAAGATTTTTCCATTGTTATT
This sequence comes from Theobroma cacao, assembly GCF_053813885.1. Lineage (NCBI taxonomy): Eukaryota > Viridiplantae > Streptophyta > Magnoliopsida > Malvales > Malvaceae > Theobroma > Theobroma cacao. Next base: position 38,207,378 of record NC_142642.1, read on the forward strand.
ATGTACAGCAGCAGCGTATGGGGGAATAGAAAAATGGAGGGGGGACTCAATAGAATGGATTGGCTCACCACAATGAATGATAGGGGCTTGACATAAACGTAGGAATCAAGTTGGTGGGGGGACCAAGAATAAGACATCAAATTTATCATTTGATTCAAAGCTGATGATCTCTGATGATTTGAAGTTTGAACTTAAAAAGTCTTAAAGGGCTTTCTATTAACATGTGAAATTAAATTTCTGTCTTACAACAGTCAAGTGACCACCAAAAATTACTGCAAACCATCATTTTCTTTTCTTCTGATAATCAAAGATTGATTGTGTGGTGATTTCTTTTCCATTGCAAATGATTCTTTCATCCTCACTATTACCAAACATGTGCTACAAGCATCTACTCCAATCCACTGTTTCAATTCCTTTCCTCATGGGGTCTGAGGTAATTAAGGGATTTCACTCTAAACTATGGACATCCTTTTTTTTCTTTTCTGTGAGAAGAAAGGATAGCAAGAGCAGACAAGCCATGACAATGTCTTTTTTAGCATAATCTTACTTGCTAAGTAACCATCACTAAAACAAAACGTGATAGACTATTTGTAGGAGCCAGTTAATAGAGACGGGATGATACAATGGCAGATTAAAATCAAATCACCAAAAGGAGAGTAGGTTGGGAAACTGCTAAATTTAAAGCATGATTGATTAGTTTTGATAAGAGCACAATAATTTTTAGCAACTCTTTTGTGTAGATTGAGATGATATACCTTTCAATACGAAACTACCAAACAGTACTACGTAATAATTTCAACATTAGGTTACCCATCATCCTAGTTTGATGAACAATAAAACAGAATCTACCTTGTGAAATTATATCAAACTCACAAACCTAATCTAAAGTACAAACAATTAATTAGAATCAATAAATAGGTTGGCATGTATCAATTGGGTGTACAAGTTTAAGGGGTAATGATTTTAAAAAACACTTGACTTTTCATGCACTCATCCTTTTGTCAATCATCATCAATCATAAAGCAAAAAACAAAAGTCTCAAAGTCACATGCAACCCACCAATTTATTTAACTTTTTTGCAATTTTGCCAAAAATCCTCCTATCTGATTGAAAATTTGTCGATTACCCTTCATATCTAACCTTGCATTTACACTATACAAAGCTTTTACAAGTCTCATCCCGCTTTCCCAATTTGAAAAATCCTCAAAGATTTCAAGAGCAACAAAGCAAAGAAGCCTACACGCTTTGGGATGGTTTCTACTGGTGGGGTCCCGATCCTGGTAGCCACCCAAAAAAACTCTAGTCTTTCACAGGGAAAGTCAAATCTGTGAACAATGATCCCAACCCAAAGTAAAGGGTAGGGCCACGAACAAAAATACAGAACCGACACTCTCCATATTTGCGTGTTGACAAGTTTTAGAAAGACAAAAACCCAGCCCCAAGTGAGGTAAGAAAAACAGTCACGCTTTCTCTCTCTCTTTTTTATAAAAAGTGTGCATATCCAACTTATTCAGTCAAAGGCTGTGTGCCCCAGCAAAGAAACTTCTTCTATCCTAGTAGAAAAATTTCCATCGGTGAAGACTTTTTGTTCACATCACCATCACAGGATTAGTATTAATATCCTAGTGAACGTTATAGAGATGATCTAAAAGGTTCAAAAACCTTCTTTAGTTTGCTTAAGTAAAGAATGTTTGCCTCAATAAATAAATAAGAACAGTTGAAGGGTGGGTATGAAAGCATGAAACTAGTTACGCCAGAACCAATAATTCATGTTAATTAATTACTTTCGTCTACATTGTTAACCTATTATAGGTATTAAGCATCTTGAATATAACTAGCTTGTGAAACAAGGGCTATACTTGGCTCATACAAGTGGGTTTTTTCCCTGGTGTAAATTAGATTATCCCAGTTTACATTCTCTTGATTCATGTAGGGCAGGCGCCCTATACCTATTGCTTTTCTTTTATTAGCAAATAGAAAGGATATAGTACATGCAAGGCTAGATTTCTTAGCCTTGTAAACCAACATTACTGTTCACCCCAACTTTTACATTCACAACAAGAAGTTCCGTTTCGAGGATAATGTTATTTATATTTTTTGTCATTTTCTTTTTTTTTCATTCTCTATTATTGCTGTATATCTTGTCCATTTTCTCAAGAAACGTTTTTATGATTCTACCAAATTTCCGCCAGAAATTTATCATCTTGGCATGCAATTAATTCAGCTCGTCCTTTCTCCCATATGCTTGCATCGGCACTACGCCAGGGTTCCCTCAGCTTTTTGTTGAACTTGGGCAGAACCATTTCAACTTTCAAGCCATTGTCCTCAAGTATTGTTTGGGAGAAGGAATTAGTCATGGTCCCTTAATTGATATGAGTATGATAGTTCAACTATCACTCTCTTAAAGTAAGAGCACATTCATTCACCAGAAAAAGAAGTTTTATACTTGAAATTAACTTGATGAATTGTTCAAAAGAGGAAGACTATCCCATTCTGTGCCGATTCTTAATGCACAGAAAGAAATGATAAATGAATAAGTTAAACATAAGATATATATATATATATATATAGCTTCTCATTAATCTAACTTTGGATAATTTTAATTGATGAGTGGTGGATTCCTTTATTTACCAATGTCCAACAAAGTGAAGACATTACATTGACTATTCAAACTCCATCAATATTAGGCCAATTCAATGGTTGTGATTGATGAGATTCTAAATTGAACCACATGCAAAAGCATATAATAATAGGCTATACCACAAAGAATATACTACAAAATAAATGCATTAGATAAAGCTTATAAATGAAAATTGGCACATGGGAAAGGGGGGAGGAGGCAGCAGCAACAGCTGTTGATGAGAGGCAGTTTACTTGGAGAAGGAGTTGGCGTCTTCATGAATTTGCGAGAATGCTTTTGTTTTTGTTGTTGCACCTGCTTGTCAGTCCGGATTTATTAATTTTTCAATTTTTTTCTACAAACTATATATAAATAATTATTTTTTTTATTTATTTGGTTGTTGTTGTTTATGTCAGTTGACTCTGTTCAAGGGTTTGTTTTTTGTTTAATTTAATTTGACCATCAACTTCTTAAAGCAAAAATGGTAATTTTACGAAATAAACCCAATTTTATAATACTTCGATCCTCTTCTTACTTTTATATTGTTTGATATTGTCTTATTTTCAATTATAGAACTTAATCCCTACTTATATCTAATTAGTTAATTTAATAATATTAAACTTACATGAAATTATTTGATGTGGAGACTAATGCTGATAACTTTCAATGTCCGGTTTTGTAATAAGATTTTGGTATTGTTAGTTTTATGTTTTAGGTGTTATTTAAATCTAATCTCAGTGCTATAGTTTAGTTATGTGTTCAAATAATCTCTTTAAGAGGTTGAGAAACTTATTTTCAGTCTGTTTAGTTTTGATATAGATCGGATTTTTTATTAATTTTTTTTATTTTATAAAATATAAAATTAAATTGCATTATTACAACATGTAAATGAAGAATATAATAGCAAGAAGGATACCTAAAGTCTCAAAGGTGACGATTAGGTAATTCAAACTTAGAGATTTTTAATTTTAGAATTTCGAATTATAAAATTTATAATAATATAGAAAAATCTTGTATAGTGTAATCTTAATTAATTTTACTTAGCAAAGGAATTCATGGATCAAGAGCAACTGCCACGTGTATAAGAAAGGTCAAAATTGATGCGTCACACCACGTGGGAGCTCACGTTGGATGACGAACTCACGTGATCTGGGAATGGGATCTTAAAGTCTTGCACCTTTTTAACAAATTTTCAGTTTTTCACCATTGTTTTTGCAGTCGGAAACAAAAGAAAAAGGCAAAAAAAATAGAAAAAAGAAACGAAAAAAAGAAAAAGAGTGCATTTAAGCTTTGACTACGATGGGGCTTTGCACGTGCTGTCACGTGCTTTGGAAGCCGACCATTGCAACTTCCCTCTTCAACAGGCGCCTTTGTCACGATTCACTCACACGCGCACACACACCGGGTCAAGCCAGTCAAAAGTTGACAATTTTTGGATTCTTTTTGCCCTTTTTTTATTTAATTTTTCTAAAAAATATTTGTCTTCACAAAAATTCTATAAAAATGTAACCCATTTGATTAAGATAAAAAAAAAATGTTGTCGGTCTAATATACAAAGATTTCCATGGTTGAATTTCTATTGCATGAATTATTAATCTATTTGCAAACTACTAATTTACTACTGAGAAATATAAATTTTTTGGCCAAGTGAACAAAAATATTAAATTAAATGTTTAATGGTGGGTTTTGAATTTGACTAGTCTTTATAGATATCTAGTTGTAAAGTGAAAACGAAACATTACAGATTAATTACAGATGATACTGTCAAGAATTAATTTAATTAATTATATGAATTTATTTTTAATTATATTAAATTTAAAAAATAATTAAATTTTATAACTATTTTAATTTTATAATTTCTCTTTTAAGTCAATGGTATAGTTGGGTCTTGTAATTAGCTAAAGATATGTAGTTCCATGTATCTTACAATGGGGGCAAACTCCACTTGACTTGACTCTTGAATTATAAGTTCATCTACACATAAAAAAAATGATAATAAGTGACATTACATTCGAACATTTTCAATGATCTTTCATTAATGCTAATTTCAAATGCATGATCAATACCAGATATGAAGCATCTTACCATGAATGGAAAGAGGAGGCTTTTCAAAACAAAAAAAATAAATGGAAAGAGGAGCAGGGAGCAACTTTTGTATCTATAGATACTTTGGGAAATTCACAATAGACAGCCCAAAGAAAGTAAAGGTGCACTGGGCCTGAAAAATGTCCCATCGATGGACTATTCTTCGCTATTCTTCTTACTTTTCAATCCCTGCCCCCATGAAGTTACAGTGGGCCTGCATGCCCTCCGCCATTTTTGTCTTGAAGAATTTGTTTTACTGGGATCTACTTCATGTTGCTCTGTTCAAAGGATGGCCTCATTTAGCGACGAATTTGAAATTTTAATTAAAAAATAGTTAAAAAATAATTATATAAATAGTTATATTATATATATTAAATTTTATATCTATAATAATAAAAAAAATTAAAAATTAAGGAGTAGCAGCCGTCATCACCCATCACCCCCTTGGCTCTACCCTTGGTTCGATTATTTGGGTTGTAATTAACCTCGAAAAAGATCGTCTAAGAGAACACAAGCAGAAAGGTTTGGCCCCAATTTGTCTTTTATTTAATTTAGAGTTCTATCCAATTTTTAACCACATATAACCCAACGGCTATTAACATTGAGATTTTGAATATCTTAAATGAGTTTAAATTATCTTTGAAAAAATAAATTTTGACAAGATAAATGTAATTTGACGATTGTATTCTCTTTTAAGAGAGTTATTGTATAATATTTATACGTGAATCTCTTCTTTTTTCATTGTTTAACCTAAGCTTCCTCGATGTAAAAAAAATAAAAAATAAAAGCTATTATGACTTGAAGTTTGCAATCTACTCAAATTAAGTGTGTATATATATATATATATTTCTCGAAAATTATGCTTGAAAATTATGTTTTTATCTCACATAAGATAAATTAAAAATCTTAAAAAATTTATAAGCGTAAATACCGTTTTTTATAGAGAAAGTAATAACTTTTTGACACTAACACAAATTTCAGCCAAGGTAATTAATATTTATATATCTTTGTTTTTATGAAAGGTCTTTATATATCTTTGTTCAAATCATATTTTCTAATAATGTACAAAAATGCCTATATTATTTCGTCAGAAATAAGAACAATGTATTCAAAGTTTGGTCTTTGAGCACTTTAAGTTTTATATAATATGAATTTCCCTCGTTTCTATATCTTCTTCCGAACAAACCTTTGAAGGTGTCAAATTATACATTTATTTTTATAAATGATGGAATTATTAAGTTTGAATGTAAGTAAAACCCTTCATTTGATTAATCATGCACGCAAAAGACATTATATATATATATATATATAAAGGAAATTAGTAAAATTATATACAAACTATAATAACAACAATCAAATTGTATAGCATCTTCATATGAAAATTAAAAGCAGCATACTTCGCTAGAACACTAGAATAAATAACATGGATCGGCAATGGGCGGTGATGGCATTGGAATTTCTTTCTTTTGGTTTAAATCAAAAATCAATAGCTGAGGAGTGGTCAAATCAAAATGTTTGAAAAAATGACCATGGAGAACAATTTATTCATCCATGTTCCAGAAGTTTGACCCATTTTAAGGTTAGTCTAGGTTTATGGGCCCCCTCCTCCTTTCACTAATCACTCACTCTGCTTCTATTGCCTAAAATTCTGATTCTTGCACTATTACAGAATCAAATCTTGTTCCCTCGTGCTGGAACCTCAAAAAGTTAATTGCTTCAAAATATTCTGATTTCATTTTGATTTTATACTAAGTGATTTCATGTCATTGCTTACGCGAGTCTTCCAGAAAGGCTTAATTTTAAACAAAATCAATAAAAAAAAAGACATTGTTTGTTAAATTTTATACAATAAATTAAATACTTGAAGCAGATGAAAATAACATAAGAACTTCAAATTTAATTTGTGCAAAGAGTAACATATTTATTGTTTAGAAAAAAAATTTAAACTCGTACTTATCTAGAAGTCAAATGTTCAAATACAATAAAGATAATTTTTTAATATGACTTGAATTTATGCAATAAGTAAGACATTTGGAGGTTAATATAATTTTAAAATATTTTTAAATTTTGTAGTTGACAATAAAATTAACTTGAATATAAAAATTAAATATAACATGACAATTTTGAATTGAATTACTTGTGTGAAGGCTAATCCAATGGTTTGAATTGATGTGAAAACTTAGTCAATATGCACTTTTGTGCAACTTTCAAAAAGTTTTGGAAAATTTAACCCTTTGACAAGAATTATACTTTTTTTATTGCGTCAAAAAATTTTCTTAAACAAAGAAAAATAAAAAAAGCCAACAAATCCAAATTGTATTACTTATCTAAAAGGATAGTTCACCTAATTTATTAATAGTACTAAATGATAATTGGATTTGATGTGAAAAGCTTTATTCAGTCGTGTGACTAAAAAATTTAACCTAATTGTGACTAATAATTTACTTTAGGAGAAAATAATAGGAGAAATGTGAAATGTATTAATTGCATGCAAAGTAAACATAGTTAATGTCTCATTAATTGATGTTAGATTATCTTTATCTCATTTTTTACAGCTACCAATGAAAGTCATTACTTTGCATTAATTTCAACACAACTTGATGTTTCACGTCTTCCATTAGATAGCTTGAAAGCAAACCATTCACTATAAAAGTAGTTCTAAGAAGCTAAAAAGGAAGAACTAAAGAGCTATGGGCACCATTTGTCATTCATCATGAAAATTTAGTTTGGAAGTATACAATTAGATAAAGTCGACCAGCCTCATTTCCTCCAAACAAAATGAGAAAGAAATCAATCAAGATTCAAGATGTGATTTGAATTCATCTAATAACCTAATTGATAGTTAGAAATTTATGAATTATAACTAAATTTTAGATTTAAGTAGTAGCTTTTATATCTTTAACTTTGGTCACAACAAAAAAGAAAATTTTTTAAGTGATGTTGGGTGTTTTATTGTTTTGATAGAATGCAATTATTAAATATTAAATTCTCGAAAAAATAGTATTACGATATTTGATATTAATAAGAAAATGTTTATTATAATTTTAAAAAAATAACATTGCAATTTACAAATATTTTATTAAGAATGCGATATTATTTTTATATATTAAAATGTAATTTTAATAAACTTGCATGTCAAAAAATATTCATGGTCGAGTTGGGTATATCGAATCTTCCTTTCAAACTACAGAGTTTGAACTCAATTTTTATCATGTATTTAATTATTATTTAATTTTATATTAATATTTTAATTTTGTAAAAAAAATTATTTTTTTACTTTCCCCCAATTATAAGATATGGAGCAAGAATTCTTTCAAGTCTCTATACCGCAAGACTAGTAAAAGAAAGTACAAAAAGAGAAAACGTAAGTTATATGACCTCATGGAAAAACTGGCTCACGTTTGATCAAGTGGACAAGATTTTTGTGACATTAAGCCAACAAATCATGTTTCTTTACTGCCATCCCTCTTCCTTAATAAAATATACAAGAATCAAACATGGCAACAGTGACACCATAAAAAGAGAAAAGGGTCGAAAAACTCCATAGCCATCACCTTGACCAGCCAGATACATTGGACACAAATTAACTTAATCCAATTTCTGATAACCACGTGCCAGCAATTCTTAACCGCAGGATTCCTCCATGTGTCTAATTGTGGACCCAAAGTGCTGCCAAACCCCGAGGGGTTCCTTTTCCACTCATATAAAACGCCTATTTCCACCCACATCAGCCATGCAGAAAATACAAAAGCTTTGCAAACACAACAAACTCAGAAAGGCTTAATTAGGCCATGGAGGGTGGTTCTAGGGGCAAGGAAGACAAGGAAGGTGGCGAGACACGATACCGAGGCGTGCGTAGGCGGCCCTGGGGGAAGTTTGCTGCTGAGATACGGGACTCCAATAGGCACGGCGCTCGTGTTTGGCTCGGGACTTTTAACACGGCTGAGGAGGCGGCTCGAGCCTATGATAGAGCCGCTTATTCCATGAGAGGTCACTTAGCAATTCTAAACTTCCCGCAGGAGTATCCAATGGCTAGCGGCGGCGGTAATGCAAATTATTGTAGCTCGTCTTCCGTGGGTTCTTCTTCTTCTTCATCATCATCGGCAATGGAGAGAGGCAAACAAGTTTTCGAGATAGAGTACTTGGATGATAAGTTGCTCGAAGAACTTCTAGAAAATGAGGAGAAAAAGAGCAAGAAAAAGTGAAAGGGCGGTGATGGTGTACTGTCAAGGTCCCGGGCCAACATCAACAGTAGTGTTTCTTGGTCTCTTAATTTAACTGGTCGAGAGTATCTCCAAAGTCTTTCCTGATTTTCTCCTTTGGTAACTAAAGCACTTATATTTCATAGAAAATACTTTACATCAACAACATTAATTAGAGTGAAGCCCCCCCTCTGCTTTATAATGTATCTGGGAATATATTGTCGCAATCTAAATTATATATGGACAATAATTATAAATGTGGGTCAAGATCATCATCATCTCACGGCATTTCTATTAGTTGAAATGAAATGAAGTTGGTTTCTTTCTTTCGTTTTTTTCCTCCCTTATTTCCTTTTCAAAAAAGAATGAATGTTTTGGCCCTGATCAGCCACAGTGAATAATTTAGAAATGTTTTTCATATTTTGATTCTAATTGTTAAACCTTCTAGAAAATCATGGACACGCATAGCAAGGACAAGCAACGCGTCCAGACGCAGATGCACGCATTTTGAAATTATTTCTTAATACAATTGAACTGTTGATGATATGATAGGAGGGAATATTTGCGTTTTGATGATCATAGACCCAAGGTCGAATAGTTAGTTATATATAAGGCCAGACAAGTACTTGCCTAGGCAGGCTCTAATTCATCATCTACTTGTATATCTATAATCAGATTAATTTTCAGAAATCAACATCAAATAAATCAACCTGCAGCTGTAAATTAGTTAAGTTTGTATATCCTGCCTAACCTTTCTCTTTACATAATGGGGTATGTACATGTATTCGTCTCTCTTCATGTTTTACCTTCATTTTCAAGTAGTTTTTCTTTCAGTTTCTTGATTCTTCATTCTTTTCTTGTTCAAGTAAAAACACTAGTTCTTTTGTACTTCTTGTAGCAAGTTTTTTGTACTTGCCATATGGCTTTTGGAAGAATTAATGCATGAAATATGAATTATCCAAAAGTTTTTCGCCAGAGTGTGCATTCACTGATGCCAATTTGCTCTCTTATTAACACACAGCTGTAATATGGTGCACGCATGCTACTCACACTTAACAAGAGCAAAAGAGTAGCAATTGTGTTTTTATTAATTTTCAAATGAATTAATGCATACTCATCTATATATACAAGGTCACTACATTTTGTATCTAGTTGATGCCAATGAGATCTTTGGGGCGTATGCTTTAATATTCAAGGTAGGAGAAAGGGTCTTTAAACTCAAAATTTGTTTTTAAGTGTTAAATTTTGCCAATTATCAGTCTGTGTGTACTCAATATAAAGTCTGCACCCTTTCTGTTAATGCTAAAATTACAAGCAATCCTATTTTATTTAATTATTGATTTAATAAGAATATATTTTAATGTTTATTTAATTTTTTAAAATAATGCTTAAGGGACTAATTAACACTTCTTTTCTTTTTCCTTAAGTAGTGCATAAGGACGTAATTGACTGATCAAACTTTATCCGAATAAAGTTAACTCTTAAAGGATTTTAAGGACTAACTTTAATAGTATGTATTAGATATGCAAAATGTTTTCCAAAACCAAGTTAGATTTGTAAGTAGACATGTTTCTAGAAGCAAGGCAATGGTGAAAGCTTAATCTTTTGGGGCATTTTACAATAAAGTAAAAGTATATTTTCACTATGTTCAAGACATAAATTGCGGGCGCAAGAATAAGAATTTTGCATCCTCTAATTCAAGATCCTTCAATTAGGATGGGATATATTTATATGCCTGCTAAAATCACAAAAAAAGCAGCTTTTGAGAAGCACTTAACAAGGTTATAGAGACCCCATTAATTTCTAATCTGTCTCACCATTGATTCTGATGGCCTTTGCTTTGCATCTCACTGCCTTTGCGATGGAAGGTAATGTTAAACAAGATTCTGAATATTATCTGACAAAAAATATTTCCCTAATCTGATCACTGTGATGCCTCATTTTTTGGGGTACAAGGCAATTGGACATGCAATCTGAAAAGGATAATATTTTGGAGATAGATGAATATATAGTTTCTCACATGTCAACTTTATTTAACACAAAATCCTTATCCGTTATCACCACTGGCATCGTATCGACAACTAATCTAAACCCTTATTCTTGTTAACATTCCATATTTGTTGTCTAGAAACATGATTTCAGCAGCAAAATCAAGAATCAAAAACTGTTGTGATAAGGATCTTGAATTGCCTGTGCTGCCTTCACTAACAACAGGTTGAGCCAAATACAAAAGGAAACCAATTTGGAAAGTTGCATGTGGTGCTTTACTTCTTGGGTCATTCCACTTGACACCAGATAACAATCCTCTCTATTGTAATCTCTGATTAGGTCTCCTCCATACACTTTACTATTCTAGATTTTGGTGTTGGCTACTGACTTGAGCATCTCCTCCCTAGCCAGATTTAGACGACAACAACAGCTAAGAAGCAAAAATGTGTTAAGTGGAAATGTAACTGCCCAAACCTGCTAATGGTCTCCTATTCCATTTTCTCCAATTTGACCGCAGAAATTTACTGACTTGCAGAGGAAAAACATAGTCATCCAACTAGCTACAAACAATCCCCTTGAAAAACTTGGGGCCCTTGAACACCATATATTGATATGAAACAACTACATTTGGTCTAACATAACATTGCCATTGATCTAACATGTACACCTAGCAATAATTTACCAAATTGATATGCAAAAAGTGAATCCATATATAATAAAGAGTATATTGTGCCTTAATAACCATTGTTCATTCCTCCTAGTAGTTCCATCTGTAATTTTTCTCAAGTATATTGGTTCAACAGTTCAATCAGTCATAGTTGCTTAAATGACTTGCATCTTCCAAGAAATGAGAATCAATGAGATAAAAAAAGAAAAGGAAACCTTTTGCTCAGGAAAAATATTCAATACATATATCATAACCAAAAAGGGAGGGAAAGTCATACTTGCAGTTCACTAGTTTGCTGGAAAATGGGGGAAAGAAAGAGAGAGGCGTAGAAGAAAATTCAACCACACCAAAAACATTTCGAAAACATTGAGAATTTTCAATCTTTCATTCTTTTCTTCTTCTCCTCTTCAGTTTCGAGAAGCTCCTCCAAGACCTTGTCATCCAAGTACTCAAATTCGATAACCTGCTTTTGTTGTCCACTGGATGATGAACTTCCTCTCTCCGAGATGTTACCAGCATTAACAGAAGAAGATAGATATGATGACATGGTTGAAGCAGGATAAGGAGATGATGATCCCATCACTTGAGAATAGTACTCATTGGGGAAGTTCAAGATAGCCAGATGACCTCTCAGGTTAAACGCGGCGCGATCATAGGCTCGAGCAGCCTCCTCCGCCGTATCAAATGTCCCTAGCCATGAACGTGCGCCATGCCTCGTAGGGTCTCGAATTTCAGCTGCATATTTTCCCCATGGCCTTCTCCTCACTCCCCTATAACGAATTTCGTCTCTTCCTTTCTCTTCCTTTTCCTTCCCTTTATTTGGATCCTCCATACTTTTCCCCCTTCACGTTAACAAAATAAACAAATAGGGTTATTCTTATTTCAACCTGAAATTAATTTTTAATTGACATACCTTTTATCTTCAGAAAAAAATGTTTGTTTTCAAGCTTTGGATGGCTTCTAAAGTTTCATTAATTGGTGGGGGTATTTATAGCATACAAAGATACGGTGAACTTCGTACGTATTCAACTGAGTCAGATATGACGGATGTCAATAAACCTGAAGAACGTGGATTGACCATGGAGCCCCTTTTTCTCCCTATGAAGGTTCTTGGTAGCTGTGCTGAAATTCGTTTCCAAAAGCTTTTCCCAATCGATGAAGTCAAAAGGGACAATGCATCTCTTTTTAATTGATATCCATGTTTTCCATTTACCAATCAGTAGCACTTTTAAAATGTGATTTGGATTCTTGCTCTTTTCCTCCAAATAGAATATTAATACACACTTTTGATGCACCACAGTTAATTTTTGTCTCTACCAACTTGACCTCTCTTTTTTTTTCAGGACATTTTAGGACTATGAAGATAGATTTGTAGGAGAATTTATTGATACCGCATATTAAATAATCCATGTTATCATGAATCCGCATATTTTAATTAAAAAAATGAAGCACATGAGAAAAGCGTTATGATTGAATTTCAGTTATCTATATCCTTGGTAAAATACGATTCAGATATTTTTTATTTTTTTATATTTAATCACTGTATATTTTATATTTTTTAGTAATCATAAATTCATTTTACATGTGAAAACAATGATTCTTTGATCATGGTAAAGTCAAGTTTAAGAGTCTAACATAAATATAGCAAGTGACAAAGAAAAATCGCGGAACAATATTGCAAAATTAACTAAATATTTACTATAGAATGATTTAGATGTTTTGCACTACTTATTGTTGCCTTTTAACTTTTGTCTAGCTGTTGACACCTAAAGAAAACGACGAAGATGGAATTATTAAGCATGCATTGCATGTATCATTTATGTACGAATATCATTTCCTTCCAATATCTGCATGTACATGTCATGGCACTTCCATAGATAAAGCTTCTGTACATATACGACTACTCTATGTTTTGCTCCAAGAAGTAAATTGATTTTCCTAATTCCTTTCTTTACTTTCCAAAAGGAAATGCACAAGACCATTTGTAGCCTGTTTCCAGTCAAGAAAAGTGATAATAGTTCAACAAGGTCATAAATCAGTACCACTGGACCAGACTGCGACTGAAACCTACCAAAATCTAGCCCGAATACAGTGCCCGAGAAAGCATTTTGATGGCCTGGACGGGCTAGCCATGCAAGTTGGGATCCAGAACAGGCTGCAGGCAACATAGAGAGCCCAACATAGACTTGACCAGGTAGGTCACTAGGCCCACTTATTTGTTTCTTGACTTAATTATTTAATTTTTTGACCTTTTCTTTTTGAGACCACCGGTGACTGTAGGATATTGATGTGATCCAATTTAAAACTTGTTTCATTAACTGCTAATTATATTGGCAATCCAAGGATTTTTTAACATGGATCGATCACATTAAACATTATCATAGTTATCTATAATAATTTTATTTTTGAAAAGTAATTTTATTAACAATCATTATTTATATGCCATCACAAATGTCTAATCTAATGCGTGAAAAATTTTCACTGACAATATAAATTATTTACGGTATAAATTTAAAGTCAATTTGTAATTGTATTAGAATGCTTGCGAATTTTAATAATAAAAAAAATGCACAGATCTTACGGCATAACTCCTTATAGACAATATCAATAGAATTACATTATTGTTGCCTTTCCTTCTTTCCCGTCAATCTTATTAAAGAATTTTTCTTGGATGTGTCAAAATTGATATCCATTTCTTTAAAATTAAGAAATATATATTCTTTTCCTTTGTTCATATTCTCCAAGCTCTGTATTACCTATTGCCCCTCTCTTTTCCAAGAACTATTTAACTTGTTCTCATACCAACTTGGCACTTAATCTTGTCAATTTACTTGCTCCCGTAAAGATTAAGTTTTTAAGTTCAATTTCCCTTTCTGTTAGCCACCCCCAAGTATACATAAAAAAACACTTGCCTTCATATCATCTGTTGACAATTCATTGTATGCTTACTAGCTAGAAATTAAATCAAATTGAAGCTCTGCATAAACCTTGGCCCAGAAATTGTGGGGCAGACTCCGCCCACAGTCTGTTAAAATATTAATCCTTGGTCCCCAAGCAGCTTGATTTCCTCTTGACCATGACCAAAACTTCGCCACAACTCAAACTTTCGGTCTCATATATAGAAGAACCAAAATTGTCTTTCTTCACTTCATTTAAAAAATAATAAATCTCCAAATTTGTCATCCCAAACACTATTCTCGTCGTAAAAGGTGGCCATTAGCTCCGTTTAAACCGAAATTTCTTCTCATTTTTTTTTCTGTTTGTCCGACTCTTTCTCTTAAAAATTTATTTCCTTTTTATCTTTGTCAATGATTAATATTTGGTCACAAGTTCTAGCAATTTCAAAGAAAGAATGCATGGTATACCAGGGTAATATGAACCGTGAAGGGGAAAACGGTGAGAAAATTGGCATGGAGTTTACTATAACGTTAAGACTTGACAAGACTCTAAATGGTAAATTGCATCTGAACACTTAAAATCAATTTGATTTTGAATGCTCCACGAAGAGAAAAGTTGTTTTGGTGGCATATATTAATGGGTTTTTAATATTTTTTCAAGTTTGGTGTGGAATCATATTAAATTACTTCTTTGACCTTATAAAAGTTACTAATCATGATACATAACTATATTTATGTATTACCCTATTAGATTTTACATATAAAGTTTGGTATTTGCTTATTAGTTTGTAAAATTTTTTTAAATAATTAGTTGTGAAAATTGAGGAATTATCTTCAAAGAATTGTTTGAGATCTTACCCAATCAATAGAATAAAAAAAAACCAAGCACACTCACAAAAACATAAGAATTTACATGATTCGGTCTTTTGATAACCTACGTTCACGAGCACAATAATAGAGAAAGATCTAATAAGAGAAAAATCAAGAGACTATAAGAACAGTTTCAAACTCATAACCTTTATCCTACATATGCCCAAATCACTCTCTCTAAATCTAGGTGATGACAATTCTTTAAACTCTTAGGATCCTTTTATAGAGCCAAGTACAATAATCTTATCCTAATACAATTAGGATATGTTATTCTAGTCTAACTAAATTTAAAGACCATCTTAACGAGGTGCACTAGTTTAATTAAAATTAAACTATCCTAATCAAATTACAATTCAAGACTATCTTAACAAATCTCCACCTTAGGCTTGAATTCACCAAGCTCTATCTTAGAACCAATCTCCGTCGACACTACCAATGCCCCAAAAGGCCTCAAGCACTACGAACACCGATCAAGTCTAAATAATGCTTGATCTTTATCCTAGAAACTAACTTCGTCACCATATTTGTAGAATTTTCAACTGTAGTTATTTCCTTCATTACAATCTCACATCTAGAAACAATCCCTTAAACGAAGTTACACTTGACTTGGATGTCTTTAGTTTTTTCATGACACATTTGATTTTTAGTCAAGTACATGGCACTTTGACTATCACAAAACACAAGTATATATGCTTGTCCAAAACCAAGGTCACTAACAAAGCCTCGAAGCTATAAAACCTCATTTATTGCCTTGATCACAGTCATATATTCAGCTTCAGTTATAAACAGAGTAACTACTACTTTCCAACTAATTGTAGACCTTGAGATAGTGAATACATACCCCGTTTGAGATCTTCTACTATTTAGATCACCAGCAAAATTTGACTTGGAGAAGCTAACCACATTACAACTACTATTTGCACTTCCTTCACACACTAAGCCAACATCAATTGTACCTTTAGGTGATTTCACAAGCTCTCATTTTTTATCCTAATGTAGAGACTCAGTTTCTTTAAAAGATTCGATACATGTAATTGCCTTACTATAAAAATAAGGCTTATCAATCTCTACTTTCACAGATAAAATATAAAAATCAAAATTACCATCGATACAAGTAATGTTTCGTTGAGATACCAATTCTTGTACCTCTTGAGGTTCATTATGGTTTTCACTATAATCCCACATTGTCACAGGAGCATTGATTTTAAGCTCCACCTGCTTCCCAACTTCATGGTTTGATATGATTGCAATTCTAGACTTTATCCCATGAAGTAAGGTAGACTCGTTAATGATGACGTCTCGACTCACTATAAACTTAAGGGACTTATAATCAGTACATCATAATCGATAACCCTTCACCCCATATGCATAGTCTAGGAATATGCACTCCATCACCCTTGGCTCAAGTTTACCATCATTCACATGATCATAAACAGGACAACCAAATACTCTTAATAAAAAGTAATCAGTGGGCTTACTAGACCAAAATTTTTTGGGAGTCTTAAATTCAATTGCAGTTGATGGACCGATTTACCAAGTAGCAAGCCATGTTGATAGCTTCTGTCCAGAATACTTTAGGTAGGCCAACATTAGAAAACATGCATTTTGCTCTCTCCAAAAGTGTTATCTTCATCCATTCTACAACACCATTTTGTGGTGGTGTTTTGATGACAATGCGATGTCTAACAATTCCTTCATTCTTGCAGAACATACCAAACTCACATTTGTAAAATTCTAAACCATTGTTTGTTCGAAAGCTCTCGATCCTTTTCTTAGTCTACTTATCGATCAATATCTTCCAATGCAAAAAAGAGGTCAACACTTCACTCAAAGCCTTCAGAAAATACGTTCTCACCTTTCTTGAAAAATTATCAATAAAGGTCCACATGTCTAATGATCCACCTTTTGATGCCACCAGAGAAGGATCACAAACCTGAATGGATGTAATCTACTGTACTCTTGTTTCAATGAGTTGTAGTGCTAAATTTCACTATATGTTGCTCACAAAAATCTAACTTCACAATCTTTTGACTACACAACAAACTATGCTTACTTAGTTTTCTAATCCCTTTTTCGTTCATATGACTCAATCTTATATACCATAAACGTGTTACGTCATTATCAGGATCATTGAATGAGATTACAGAAATAGTTTCAATGATCGTGTTTCCCATTAGACGATAAAAGTCACCAGATAACTTGTCCTTTATGATAGTTAAGGCTTCTTTAGATATATTCGAGACACCATCTTGGCCATTATACTTATAGCCTTTTTTATCTAACAAACTCAAAAATATCAAATTCTTTTTCAGGTAAAGAACATGTTTCACCTCAAGTGTCCTTACCATACCATCAACAACTGAGAGAGATAAATCATCTTTTAATTGTACAACGCCCATATCAACAGATTGATAAGTTGTAAACCAATCATGCCTAGGATATAAGTGGAAACGACAAGTAAAATCCAAGATCCATGTATCCATTAAGTTACAGTTGGTTACTACAAAAACACTATTAGTTTTCTCAAAAGTATTAAAGTCATTTCCACCACATTTGTAGTGCTCTTAGACTTATTAATCTTTTCATCATTCTTAAATTTGGTATAGTTTTGACGAAAGTGCCCTTTTTTATTACAATTTCAACAAGTTTTCCCCTTTGTTCTAGATTTATCTTTTTATGTCTAAGCCCTTCTTTTTATCTTTTTCACAATTCACAATCATCCATTTTGCTTAATTTTCACTCTAAGTACTACTAACTTTCTTCTTTAATTTTTTGAAATTTAAAGATTCCCTTACATCCTCAAAAGTGAGAGTTTATCGACCATATAACATAGTATCCACAAAGTTTCATACAATGGAAGCAAATAACATAGAAGAATTAGGGTTAGGTCTTCATCCTTAATTTTAACATCGATATTCTTTAAATCAAGAATAACTCTATTAAATTTATCAATGTGGGTATTAACGGAAGTACCTTTACACATATTGAGAGAGTACAATTATTACTTTATATAAAGTCGATTCGTTAGAGATTTAGTTACATAAATACTCTCGAGTGTAAGCCATACTACAATAGTAGATTTTTCATCTGTGACTTCTCTTAGCTTCTCATCAAACAAAATTAGGAGAATAACACTATGTGCTTTTTTCATAAGATCATCTTTCTCACCATTAGATAAATTTGAGGAAATATATTATTTTCCCTTTAGTGCCTTCACCAGTACTTATTGCACCAGCAATGTGTGCATCTTAACACACCACATGTTGAAAGTGTTTATTACATTAAACTTTTCAATCTCATACTTGGTTGATGAAGTTACCATCACGAGATTCAAATTGACTCAAGGCCTTGAAGCTCTGATATCAGTTAATTGTGAAAATTGTGAAAATTGTGAAATTATCTCCAAAGAGTTACCTAAGATCTTACCCAATCAATAAAATAAAGAAAGAAAAAGATAAATACACCCACAAGAACACAAACATTTATGTGGTTCAGTTTTTTGATGACTTACGTCCTCGAGCACAACAATAAAGAAAGATCTACTAAGAGAAAATTGAAGAGATTATAAAAACAGTTTCAAACTCATAACCCTTATTTCACGTACACTCAAATCACTCTTTTTAAATCTAAATGATTACTATTCTTTAACCTCATAGGATCCTTTTATAGGGCCAAGTACAATAATCTTATCTTAATACAATTAGATATGTTATCATAGTCTAACTAAATTTAAAGATTATCTTAACAAGGTATTCTTGTTTAATTAGAATTTAATTATCCTAATCATACCACAATTCAAGACTATCTTAATATTAGTCAATCACTATATGTCTTTGTAACATATAAACTTGACAATCTCGAAAACTTCAATAATTTTTTTATCATTTTTTTTTCCAAATCTTTGATCACTCTTTAGATTTTTTTTTCATTTGAATTCATGTGCAAAATTTATTAATTATTTTAAATATAAAAATTGACTTCCGTTATCTATTAGCATAAACTTTTGGGGTTTTATAATCACCTAATTATCGTTTTAATAATCCAAAACTTTCTTCATGATATTATTATGTTTCACTAGTTCTAACATTCAAGTAACACCAGCTTGAATATCATGTTTTTTAAAATTTAATCACATACACATGCTACCTATTTAAATAAAATTAGAGGGTTTTCACAATATTATTCTATAAAATTTATTACAGAGTTAAGAGCTTAAGAAATTTGTTTGATTTTCTTCTAAAATTAAATTTAGTAATAACCTTTTAGAGGTTTATTCTAAACAATATTATTTTATACAAAGAGAAGACCAAAGCTTTGAGCTGAATTGGGCCATATATAATTCAGGTGCATGTACATCCTGTCCATGGGTTAGTAACAATCAACAATAGCAAACAAATGGTTAATGTCTTTGATTTGATGTTTTGTTTTTTTCACTTAGTCAAATACATAGGAACAAGTTTGTCTTGAAAAGGTGGGAACATAGATTAATTTGATCATAAACTTGCAATTGAACACTAAGCCCAGTACTTAAAGGAGCATGGCTGATAATGCACCAAGCTTCAATGATGAAATTTAAAAATACTTAAATTAATAAAAAAAAATCCGTTTATATTAATAGAACATTTTCAATTTCGTACCATATTTTAATTTATTAAATTCATGACCGACATGTCAAAAAAGATTTATGGATCATAGTATATATTTCTTAAACAAAAATATTGAATTAAAGTAGAAATTAAAATAAAATTTAAAAAGACTTGAGTTGGACTTTATTAATAAATTTTATTTCATTAAATTTATGACTGACATGTCAGGTTTATGAATCTAATATATTTCTCTAAAACAAAATGTTGGATTGAAGTAATACATTAATATAAAATTTAGAAAGATTTGGGCTGAGCTTCATTGATAAACTTGAAAACGAGATTGGGCTGAAGGGTCTAACTTGTTGAGGCCAATTCCTCTCCATGGGGTTCACGATTGTTGTAGTTGAAACATATTAATGGGCAACAAAGCCTAACCAGCTTGCACATTAGGAAATCTGTAGTTCCCCACCTAAATTACAAACAACTGTTCTGAAGATCTTCTAGACTAGTCGTGGAGTTTAGATCTCATCCTAATCCAAGTGAAATATATATAAAAATCATTATTTAAGCTAACCCTCTTTTTTTTTAATTTTTTCTCTTACTCATCTAATTTTCAACTCCCACTTTGTTTTTGTGAAATTTTCATCGTTAAATCATCATTATTTAGGCTACTACTATTAATCAAGTTGTCATTGTCTCAAAGCAAAGACTATCGACCACAGAGTAGAATAAAGCTATCAAGAAGCTACAAAGCCATCATTCTCAGCCTAATAACCGGTACATTGAGCCTAACCCTAAGAACAAAAATGCTTCTTCTGTTCAAGACATAAAATAAAGCTGTTTTAGGCCTAAAAAGGGAAGGCAAAAAAAACAAAAACAAAGCATGTTTACAATGTGAACTCAACAGGGCTTAACGTAGATGCCTGAGAGTCCCCACAGATCGAATGAACTCATGACAACTTAATATAATGCTTTAACTTGGATTTGACTTCGTCGAAGATTGCTTTGGATTACATTCTTGGAAAAAACATAAATTTTTTCTAACTCCTAATCGATAGCTTTGTCACTTTAAAAAATTCCTATATAATTTTATTTTGATAAGGTTAGTTGAACGAGGTTTTGCTTTAGATTCATGTACCCATTACATCTTCCAAACAGGGGAAATCAGTTCAATACCATATATTCTCAATCACTACCTTACTTTTCCATTTCTTCTTTAAGTTTTTAATTTGCTAAATGCCTAAATGGGTCACGGGATGACCCATGAGATTTTTAATCTTCATTAATACTCCATCTTCTCTCTTTTTTCTTTTTTTTTTTGTTGTTTTTAAGATGAGCTTTCAACATATAATTAAATCTTTATAAATTAATACCCTTAAGATTATGAAAATTTATTAATTAATCGAGATATTATTTAATCGATAAATTAATAATTTATTAATTTATATATCAATTAAGCTTTTTTATACTTAATTGATGTATGAATTAGTCGTTTAGCATCACTCTTGGTACTGGAGCATGTCTCGGCTAAATATGCACTTAAAGTAACAATCATATTGCATAACTTTTTCTTACAATACGAGAACATTATAATAGAATTTTTTAATGCACTAAGAAAAGTTAAAAATGAAATCTAATAAGATATCAATTTCAAGAGGAAACAAATAGTATTGAAATCATATTTTACAAAAATCTTCTAATTGAGTCATGTGTA
The DNA here is from genome assembly GCF_053813885.1 of Theobroma cacao. Lineage (NCBI taxonomy): Eukaryota > Viridiplantae > Streptophyta > Magnoliopsida > Malvales > Malvaceae > Theobroma > Theobroma cacao. The sequence goes on from NC_142642.1 coordinate 38,229,008, forward strand.
TATATAATTTTGATGTATAAAAAAATATTAATTTATATATCAAATACGACTTATGTGATTTTTTTAAAATATATTATCTTTTAAATTTAGTGAATTATTAATTTACCACATTCATTTAAGTTGAAATAGTCAAAAAATTTATTTAATCAAAATTATTAACTTATCAAGTATTAGTTTATAAAGATTATACTATAATTAATGCACGTTATATTTGTCATTTCCCAACAACTAGGTCTTATAAGTTGATGAGGGAAAAACGTGTTGTTTTACCATTGTGAAGGCGGAGCATTACTTGGCAGAATGAGAGCATTTTTTTTGTGCAAAAAGAAATATCATTATATCATCATAAGGTCAAAGAAAGGTGTCACGACTCGGAACTTCCCTCTGACCCATGACAATCGTCGCAACGTTCCGATTGACATTCATTACCCCGAATACCAATCGGAACCCCGCAAAACTTACGTATCAGTTTCTTACCTTTCCTGTAAGCAATCGTTGTTAAACATTCAGTTTTAAACAATTATCAGTCGTTTTCGGCTCAAATAAATCAAAAGACAAAAATTATTTTATTTATTTATTTTTTTTAAAAGGATTTATAGACAAATATTACTATTCAAAATATTGATTAAAATATAACATTTTTATATAAAACAATATTTATAAAAACATGTGTAAGTAATCTTTTGTAACGTGAAAGTAAAATAAATTCATACATACAATAATTTACAAAGTTATAATGTACAATAATAATTACAATGACAAGTGGCCCATAAATATATCAAGTGTTAGTGATTGTAATCTACTGTCTGTGAGATAGAAGGATCAACTGGAATCCTCTACAAAATCGGGTATCTACAAGCTACCACAAGCCTGAAATATTTGGAAATGAGGTGGGTGAGATTTTGCAATCCCAATGAGTAAACAGACATTATTATAAATATCTAAAGACGAGTAAAATTGAGACAAGTTTAAACAACAAATCACAAACCATTTCATAAGGTTTTCAATTTATTTCTTAAACCATAAAATATTTATAATTTACCAAAACAGTTGTTAAGGCTTATGACTTTTATTAACAACAGGGCTCAAGCCAAAAACTAATCCTTGGGGATACCTTGGTCGAGGCATCTAACCAAGTCCGTCAAGGTTGTTAAGATATTTACATGTTAAACACATGTTAGTTTTGAAAATAAACCGTTCCATGTCGTTAGTCGAGTTACATATTCAAGTGGGGGTTCGACGTGAAGTGAGCTTTAACACTACCCCGGGGAGTTACCCTCATCGCCTCTACAACCGGAGTAACTATGCAATCGGGTTTACCGTACCCCTTTAATAGGCAGTCCACGAAAATCCGTCACTGCAGTGACTAAACCCACCAATTTTAACAAAATTTCGACAGTATAACGTGACTTTTATTTATTTACCCAGCCTGCATAGTAAAAGACAGCTTACATAAATTCCCAATGCAATTATAAAATATAGCCACATATACTCATATATCATAAGCCATTCATAGAAAAATATATTTTTCAAGACAATTGGCAGCCTCCAATTACTCAATTTCATGATCAAAAGTTTCTTATTTCAGATAATCAATACAATATATTTATTTGTCACATTTATTTCTAAAACATCGAAAATTACATTTTAATCTCATTTTCGTTTCATAAAATACATAAAGAGCATTTAAAAATAAACTCTAGATAATTTACAATAATAATAGGTTTACTCACAGTTTGTACAAATTAAATACTTTCTAGGTACCCTGATCACTGTTCGTCGGGTACGACTTCCTTACCTTTACCAGAATGCTCTCCTCCTAGACACATTACAAAAATTACACAATTCACCACATTAATGCTAAATCACTATATAATTGACTTAAATCCTATACTAATGCATGGTATGAAATACAATAGCCTAAAACGACTTGAACGCGGTATGAACCTATTTTTTTGCACTTTACCTGATAAATTGCTAACGCTCTCCATTTTAGCTCTAAATTGTCCCATTTTCTCTCCAACATTTCTAACCATTAAATATCAGCCAATAACCCTCTAAAATCACCAAAATCAGCTCACTTTTCTCCTTGAAAAATTCGGTCAAAAATGAGACATTAACTCGGTTAATTTTTCACTTTGTTTTTCTATCACATGTAACCATTTTTCATCATTTTCTCTTCATTTCTCTTAGAATAAAAATCAGTTCATCATCATTGTACATCACTGAATATTCGGCCAAGGGTGGGTATTGTGAGAAGTTCATGCTTTCTTACCCAATTTGATTTCTATACACATTTAACTAACTAAAACTACCAATTTAACTAAGAATCAAAACATAAAAATTTCAAAATCCTTCCCCTTGAAATTCGGCCAGCCCTTGGTATCACTTTTTGATCTCTCTCCTCAAGCATGCTAAATGGAAAAAAAGGCATAGGAAATGTAGAAATCAAGCTAAAGTCGAAAAATCTTACCGTTAGATGCGTAAACGGACGAAAAATGTGAATTCCCCTTTGAATTTTCTAGTTTTCCTTTGGTTTTTCTCTTTTCTTCCTTTCCTCTCTATTTTCTCTCTTATTTTCTCCTTATGGCCGACCATCACCTGATGTGGGGTTTAAATGAGCTGATTTTCTTTTAAAATAATATTAAATCATTAAAAAAGTGTTATGTGTTACTTTTTCATTGGCCTGTTTTTAAAATTTCGTTCTTTAAACTTCAATTTTTTTTCACTTAAAATACCATAGTTATTCATACAAAAAATAAATAAATCCTATGATTTTGACAAGTTTTGGGTGGTGAAAATTACGGTTTTACCTCGGGATAACAAAATTATCGTTTTGCCCCTATGTTCCAAAAATTGCCGAAATTGAAAATTTTCACTTCCTATCATTAAATTATACTCCAAATAGTTAATCTTGGTCAAAAATTTCACTCCATGATCAAATTATTATCTTAGGTGACAAAATGACGATTTTGCTCCTAAACATCAAAATTTTAAATTTTTCTCTAAATGAACCCTCGAACTCCGAATAATCATTTTTAGTCATTCCTGGACTGTAAAATATTAAATTTCATCATACGATTCTTATTTGAACTAGTTCGAGGTTAAATCAACTTAAGTATACTGTTGGGTACAATACCGGGTTTCGTCTATTCTTAGGGGCTTTATAGCGTCATAACATGCTACTCAGTGCATGTATGTCATGACATGTGTTTATAGGATCGGGTTTTACAAAAGGTTTTATTAAAAATCAGTAGAGTCAAGAGAGTGACGGGTGGTGATGATTATTATTTCTTAATTTTTAATTTATTATTATATATATATATATATATAATTTGATATATATGATATGATTATTTTTATGATTAACCTTTAGTCACCCGTCACGTGAAATCTTAAATTCGTCATTATTAGTAGAATTGTTCAATTCTGATGGACCATTGTTGATTTCATAGATTTTTGAAAAAGAATAGTAATTCAATTATCAATGAAATTATAAATTAAAAAAAATTCATCTGTACAATATCATATGAATATTTAAATTATCGACATACGTTATCATTTTAAAAATTAAAAAAATTAGATTCAAAATCTTTGTTCTTTTAATAAAATAAATGAAAACATAAATCACAACTTACCGAAATAGAGATAACTTCATGATTTTAATTTAAAACTTGTGGATGAACAAATATATGTTTAAACTTTAAAATAACTTCAATTGTGCACTCAATATGGTCGTCATATTTGAGAACTGAAGAAAGAAATTGAAAGAGCAAACAGTCGAGGATAAAATTTCTTCTTTCTCACAGATATCTAAATCAAATAAATTGACAAATAAAAATATAAAAAATGTAAGAGAAATTCAAGCCACATTGGTGGACCTTGAAAACGTCATTGCCTTGCGCAACTTGGACGGTGAAAGTTTTATCCTCTCATCCTTGAAGAAAATTCATCCAACACCATCATTAGAAGAGGAGCACCTCTGAGATTGGAGGCAATCATCACTCCGTCACCATTCTTATTCCATTTTTTTTAATGCTTGTGACTTCTGGAAACATTTTCATTATATTTCCCCAACGGTGCCCCTCAATTTTCCAAAATCTTGCTTGATCACTGTAACTAGAAATCATTTTCAATCACAGGGTAGTTACCATCAAGTTTCTGATATAAACAGAGAGGAATTAGAGCCAGCAATATTGGGGAAGACGTAAGAATGGATTCACCGAAATGGATATGAAGATGTGGGGCTTTGGATACCTCTCCTCATCTCTGAAATATCTTTATTACTATTTTAATTCAATCTCTTATTCTAATGTCAGAAAAGAATAATACATATACAAAGATTCCAACGTTTGGATCCTTAATAAAACTCACCTAGACTACCAACTCAGAAGTCAAAGGTGCTAAGATTAATAAATTGGTCTAATGAGTTAACCTGACTAGATTTTTTTTTTTTTGCATTTTGAGACATTGTGTTACTTCTTCAGTCTCTCTCTCTCTTTTGTTTTTTTGAGAATAAACATAAGCCAAAGCCAACTCGAAATTTACATCACTCTGTTTCATATTTATGAGACAATGTAGGCCGCTGGAATTCAATTGTCTTCTTAAACCCTGGATTCAGTTTTGATCTTGTTATTTTAGGCTAACATGGCATGAATTCATGGACACAATTGGCAAAGAAGAGTCATATGATGTTGTTGTTGTAATGTAACCAAAGCCAAATAGTGAATGGAGGACCTGTCTGGCGGCTTGAAATTAGACTATGTTGTTGGAAAAGGGCGAGGGGACAAGGGACAAGGGTAAGGGGCGGGGGAGTGGGTCCTTGATGATAACTGCAAGTTAAATGTGGAAAATCTACGAATCAGGCCATGTACCATGAATCTGTAGGCATCATTGCTTGCCTAACCAATCAGTCAGAAATTTTTTGTAACTTAAATTTGGTTCTTTTTTTTAATTCTTTTTTCATTTGTGACAAAGTTTTGGACCACTGAAGAACTTTGCAAATTGCAAAATAGAGCTTCTCTCACTATCTAGACGTTTGTGTACGATGGATGGATAATAAGAGCTTGCTTATTTTCAAAGATATATATATATATATTCTGTTAGATGCTTTATTCCTTCTTCATTTACTTTTAAAATTGATTTGATTGCTGTCAAAAATTAAATTGTCTTTGGCTTTCTCTGGTGGGAATTTGGAAGGGTCCAAGCACCCAAGACTTGGAAAAATGAATAAAAGCAATGTATCAAAACAGGTAGAATGTTCGTAAAATTAAGGTTTTGTGTTTATTTTTGAACATTCATGAAGAAAGGCAGAAGAAATTCTACTTCATCTCAAGAATCTCGTGGTTGGGTAATTTTTTTTTTTAAATAGTGTTTTATTCTTCCATCATCAATAAATGTCATAACAAATCTTAAGCAAAGCTTGCGAAAGACTTTGGTGGTATAATGAATTTAAATTTCAAATGGACTATGACTATATTCCAAATGATTGAATTTTGAATCGTTTTAAATTGAGATTGATTTCATATTTTATTATTTACATTTGAATAATTTTAAATTTAAATTACTGAATGTTTCGTTTCAAGTCAAAGTGATTAAAAATTTCTTGGGTAAGAAATCTTTCTTTTTATTTTATAATTAGTCTTCTATTTAATTTTTTGTTTATTAATTGATATAATTAACACAAATGGGACTGGTCCCCTTAATTTTTAATGTACTTTTCGAATTGATGCAGAGAATATATTTTATTGTTGATATTATATAAAATTGCTACATTAACCAGTAATATATTTTCCGAATTCGGGGTAAATTCTTTCTCTTGTACAATTTATCCAACAGCCTTTCTTATGATTAGTATAATGACTCATTTGGGACAACTTTTTGATCAATATAATTTAAACAAAAAAAAAAAAAGAAAGAAAAGGAAAGAGAGATGGGGTTTTCTTTTGCTACTTTATTCTTTGTTTGGTCCATTTTTAATTTTTATTTTCCAATTCGTGACAAGATTGGACCACTGGACAACTTTGCAACTTGCACCAGAGCATATGTGGAGTCTCTAGCACAAGTTGATTTTTCAAACATATTCTAAGTTATAAGTTTTTTATTAATCTTTCTTCCTTAAGATTTTTCCGTAAAAAAAAATTGTGTTCCTTTTCTCTAAACGGGGAAATATGTAAGGCAGGAAGACAGAGACAGAGTAATCAACAATAATTTGCTTTCTAGTACAACATTAATGTATATTAAAGAAAGAAATTATGTGAATTTTGACAAAATCACAAAAAGGGGAACAACACAAGAAACATGCGAAAAGTCTCCAATATCATGTAGTGGTAGCTATTTTACATGTTGTGTTGGGATTGGATAGGTTTACATATATCACAATTTTGGATTGTTGATTTGGTTTCAAGTTAATTTGATCTTTCATTTATATTTCTATTCAATTGATTTCAGCTTTCAAGTCATTTTGAGTTTGTGTTGCTTGAAATTTTACAGATTTTTAAAATATATTACGCATGTGCTTATGCATACAAAACAAAGAGAGATCAGTTTAAGTAGAAATTTGGTCTAATCTCTCGACTTGTACACTTTTACTATCGAATTCTTTTGTTTTGTGGAAATGGTATTCACATTATTAAACACTGAAATTGATACAGGGCCCCAAAAGTAGAAAAGAAGGGACTGGCTGGCTTTTCACCCACCAAACCGAATTGCTCTCAAGCATGCAGTAGACATGCCAACAAAATGTCTACCCAACCCAAAGAATTGGTTAACATAAAATTTTCAGAAAATTATGGTGCACTAATCAGAAATTTGATTTTTCTAATTAGAATGAAGATCTTGGTCTTGTCTCATTCTCAGCTGGAAAAAGATGGCTATCCTGAAATGGTCCTTCCTTTCCCAGAAGCTTCATATGAAAGTGTTGAACATCGAAGATGCCTTGGGGACTTCAACACAAGGAGACAAATTAGGAGCATCCATTGTTTTGGGAGGACTTTTTCAACAATTTCTCCTCTCCTCTTCTGGTTTTTGGTGACTTTGGAAATATTTTCGTGATATTTATTCTAAGGAGCAATGTATCTAGACCCCTTTTTTTCAAAGTTCAAATTGTGATTGATGGGCTCTACATTTAGGATAATGATTTTGATAAAATAAAATAAACAATTTATTATTACTAGGAGTATTATTTTTTGGCTAGCCTTTGGAAGAAGGCAAATAGATCTGTCGTTATCAAATTTGAGTGTGGAGACTGCGTGGGTGCTCATGTCGAACTCGGGAGGCTTTGGCAGCAATTTCTGATTATTTCTAGAAATCATTCACATGAATCCCGTTTTTAAAACAAAAAAGGGTGCGGTTGAAAATTCATTAGCATGAATGCCCAAACCAAACTTATTGAGAAAATTTATCATATACTTAGTCAATAAATGTATTTCTTTGATGAGGGTTGGTAAAGTTTTAATTCTCTTTTTGGATAAAAAGAAAACGTTAATTGCCTTACAATGCATGGACTGCTGTTGTTGTTGTTGGTATTTTGTCATCGTCGGTGAACACTATTTACTGTTTTCCACGAGGAAAAGAAAAAGTTTGCTTCTTTGATGAAAGTTATTTTTCAAAGTAAAATACTAAATAGACATTTAAACACAGTTATCATTCTCCCAGATCAAGTTTCTTTCCACCATGGAATGGTATAACTATAGTACTTGGCTAAAGAAGACTAGTTGAGAACTTCCTTTTTGGTTATTTTCTCTTTTTCTTGTTCATTTTTGTGTCATCCTCCGACCCATTGAGACAATTAATCCATGCAAAGGCTTGACAGTCCCCGGTTGATAATCATTCCATCTCTGAAAATTCAACTCCATGTAATCAACGAGACTGTAGATATCTTCAGCTGGATGGAAGGATCCATGGAGTTTCCGTCCACAAATGACACTACTACTTTTCTTTCTCCTTTCTGTTAAACCCTTTTATCAACACCCCCATCCATCATGTTTCAAGGGCCAATGAGTGCATCATCTTGACTTTACTCGTCTTCCCAATAATGGGATTATCAAAGAGGTTTTTCCTTTTCTTTTCTTCCCCTATGCCTCCGTGACTGGCGTTGGTCATGGATTGTTTAACAAATGCTGTGTATAGATCCATATATTAAGAAACTCCAAGTATCTGGATTTTGGATGTGAAACCTTTGCTTAATGTGCTTCCATATTTTCAATGTATAAAAGGGAAATGATATGCTTGAAATAGATAGTGGTTTTCATTGTCAAGTCATGTAGCGACAAAATCCTTGGATGTTTGCCCCAATTCATTGAACAATCATAAATAGGAAGTAGCATCCCATCCAATTCTAGTCATCTAAACGTCGCATTTTGCCCATCAATGCAGAGAACAAACAAATCATTCTTATTAGAAAAAGAAAAAGGTGAAGTTGATGACTGTTAGGAAAAAAAATAACAATAATATGATATGTTGATGTGATATGATAAAATTGTTATGTAGTATTTTTTATTATTTATGTCAATATCGTACACATATAAAATGATTAATGATATTTTTATTATTAATAATTAATTAAATGTTAATTATAAAAATTTATTTAATTTAAAATAAAAATATAAAACTTGAGTGGATGAAATAAAAATTTTTAAATTTTTTTCAAATATTATGAAAAAAAAAAAGATATTTCCAATTTCTTCCTTCCAATTTTTTGTCCACAAAATATTTTGACGGTTATTTCAACCGTCGAAGGCTGAGTTGTTACCATCATCCACGTGGGATGACAGTGGACAAGGTCCCACGTGTAGCTCATATTCGACAAAAACTGACTTCATATGCTGACGTCACCTTGCTCTGACCTGGCCGCCCTCCCTGAATTGACCCACGTGTTCATTTAACCTTGGCTGTGGAACCCAAATAAAAAAACGATCAAATAATATGATGCCATATCAGCTTCCCTTGCCACTTGTCTACTGTTTTGGCCCTTATTCTAATGCCGTCCTATTTTACATTTAAATCCTCTGTTCGGGGTGTATAAAGGGAGCTAAAGCCAGAAGTTTTTTGCTCTGCCTCCAACTCCCAACACTTTAACCGAAACAGAGGAGCAACAGAGAAACACTTCGAGAGCCTTAAAAAAAACAATGGATTCCTGCCTCTTTCACTCTCCGAATTCCAACTCCTCATCGGAATCTTCATTCGGATCGCCGGAGTTCTTCCCTTTGCACAACAACCATCTTCCTTTCAACGAAAATGACTCCGAGGAGATGCTTTTATACGGGCTACTCGCGGAGGCTACACAAGAAACATCAGAAATAACGTATCCTAATCAAGTAAAGGAAGAAGAGGTTAGTTCAATGGAAAAGGAAAGTCCAAAGAAAGAAAAGTCTTACCGGGGTGTAAGAAGGCGTCCGTGGGGGAAGTTTGCGGCTGAGATAAGGGATTCTACCAGGCACGGCATAAGGGTTTGGCTTGGAACATTTGACAGTGCGGAAGCTGCTGCTTTGGCTTATGATCAAGCTGCTTTCGCCATGAGAGGCTCCGCTGCGATACTCAACTTTCCGGTGGAAAGAGTGCAAGAGTCACTGAGAGACATGAAGTGCCACCAGGAGGAAGGGTGTTCGCCGGTGGTGGCTTTAAAGAGAAAACACTCCATGAGGAGGAAAATGATAAGCAGAAGCAAGAAAGAAAGAGATGTCAGGATAAACAATGTGATGGTGTTGGAGGATTTAGGTGCAGATTACTTAGAAGAGCTTTTGACTACATCTGAAACTGCTAGACCTTGGTGAATCCAACAAAAAAAAAAAAAACAGCAAGAATAAAACTTCTTGTTCATCTACTTCTAGTCTTTTTTATTTTTTTTTTCTTAACTTTGCCTTGAGCTTTGTTTTTGTTTTTCCTTCGGAACCCCACCATTTGTAATCAGAAAAGGGTGTAAGAAGGTTCACATTTTGATATTTTTAAATGTGCATCCTCTCTTTTCTTTTTCATATCCCATTTTGTGTAAAGTTGAGGAACAAGAAATTAAGAATAGCAATAATTTCCAGAGACTGCTTGTCTCATCCACCAAAGACACAGAGGTTGGCTGCTGCTGCTACTATTATAGGATTTATGGACACGTATCCCTCTTCCAAAAAGAGAAAGGAGGACATGACTACATACCCATATTTTGCAAACAAAAACAATTTAAGAATGATGACATGAAATAGTACTTTATAATTTTTTATATAGGCTATATTAAATGGCAAAAAACAACTTTATTTCACTAACTTATAATTTTTTACGATTTGAATTCGAAATTTCACATAATTAAAATACGACTAATTTAAATAACAATATCGTATGAAAAATATATGAACACAAATAATGTCATGTGCGAGTCATCGGAACAGAAACGTTCGTTATCAAATTGAGTATAATTTAATCGATAATAATTTATTTTATTTTTTTAAAAAAAATAAATTTCAATTCCATCTTAATTAAATAAGTAAAGTGTTATTTTATCTAAGCATATACATCACACACGTAAACCAAAGAAGAAAAATTCTTCAAGACCAAAAGATTCAAAGTATACTGAAAATAATTAAGATGATCAAACCCTTTATTAAAAAAGAAATGATGGTCTACATAATATATCTCTATATTAAATTTATACATCTAGAATAGTCTCTGGCAGTGGTTGCAGCATCAACTCTTATCTCTTCCATCTTTTTATTTTCTTCTAAGATGAGTCAAAGCTTCTACTCAAATTGAACTTCAAATGCTTCCTCCTGTTCTCTTTTCTCGTTAAAGCAAAAGACACAGTCTAGGTTTTGTCGGTCACAAACTTGCACATTGAAAAGTTAAAACTATGAACTAAGAAGAATTAATTCGTATTAGGCAAAGAGAAAATCTGGGTTGGTCTTCACTTCAACAGTAAACCACTCCTTTCTTTTTCTTTCTCTCCCCTCTCTTACTTCCCTATACAAGTCCTTTGAGTTGTAATTTTTTTTTTCCTCCACACAATCAAATTGGCTAGATTTAAAGCAAACACAGATGAAAATATTAAGAGGCGAAATTGGCGGACCATGGAGATTAAACAATGGAGGTTGATGGTTTACTTTGTCTATAGTCTATACGCCAATGATTTCACAGATTACTATTTGAGTGTAATTTCAAAGTTTAGGAAGCTTCCTGCTGAGTGCTGGTTTAATGTCTCAATGTTATTCTTGGACTGTTATCTATTGCATGATAAGACTAATCTAATTTAAAGTGAATTTAGTAACATATTCTTGATGGACTTGTTCTTAATCGAGTTCATGTTTCATATTGTTACTTTTTTCTTTGGCAAGTATGACCAGCTTTCCATTATTCCAGATGGTCAAAAAATGGCCCAATGTTACTATTTCTCTTAATTATTCTGGAAACTTAGCTTCTTGATATTGGTCCTGAAATGAGTTAAGGACTCTTTATGATCAATTTGGAGTAGGATAGTGTCAATAGTAACCTTCTTCTTCTTCTCTTCTTTCTTAGCAAAAACGAAGGGAAAAAAATATATATCAATAGAATATTTGGCTACGGTTGATTGATTAATGAATGGGAATATCTCCCTTGGGGGTGGTATATAGTCAGTCAATGGTGTTAGCTAAGGAAGATGGTTAAATTATCTTCCAACTAATTGATTGATTCCATAATTATATTAAGGAATTTATTGCCCGAAGCAACCTATTAAAAAACAAATTATATGGTTAAGTAAAGCAATTTTATGGATCACTCAATTTTGTCACGTGATTCCTTGATCGTGACATTTAGAGTCCAAGGTTAAAAGTACGTGGGTCAGAATCTAAATTTTAGTCAATTCAAAAAGGGTATTTTGATTTCATGAAAATTCATAAAGTGTTAAGCTCATAATCCAACCTTTGATACCTTATTTGATGCTTCCATCGTGGCATGGTTAACTGAACTTGGTCACCCTTTTGAACTTCTTATTAGATACAAATGACGAGGATCTTGAATTCAATCTTTTTTTTATTATTAGTTAAATCGAATTTGGTCACTCATCTTTAAATTTATCTTTTTACTCAATCTAATACATTTTATTTTATTATTATTCATTAAAAAATTGTATTTATATCAAAACTAAACAGATGGAAAATAAATTTACCAGTATCTTAATAAGAGACTGTTTAAAGGTCTATTTTATGACATTAATTTGACTAAAAACAAAAATCACTTACTAGCTACCGAATTACATTTTGTTTTCCATTGAATAGGGTCTTTGCGACAAGAAGCTTGTACGATTGCAATTTACATAGATATTCATGCACGTTAATCATGAAGATTATTGAAAACATAAAGTCCTTGTGGATTACAGCTGGTGGGAAAAAGATTATTTTAATTGAAATTCAGGGCAAGCAACCAACACAAAGGTAGGGGAAAGAATTCTTACATAGACATTAGCCTTAACTATACTTGTCAAAGGGAAATTATGTTCTATTTAATGTTCATGCATTGTCTTTTACATTCTTGGCTCTTTTCTGTTTTCCTTTTTAAAGCAAGCTAGCCGCCGTATTTGTTTTTTATTTGTAGGACAGTACCTAAAAATTTTATGATAGACAACTAACTACCTAATCAGTTGACAAATAATTGTTTAAGGGATATGGTCAAGCATAATTAGACAGGAAAAAACTATATACATTCTCAAATTTTTATTTTTACCGTGTGTTCTCATATCATTAATTATTAATTATGTAAGTTTCGTTTCATATTTTGTATAATTACGATAAAAATTTTTAAGAATAAAACATAATTTTTTTAAATATCGACAGAGTTGAGTGATGACGAGAGTATGATCATGTTTCATGAAGTCCTCATACACGATAGAAAGAAACATTGAACAGACCAAAATGATAAATGCGTCTCATTATGATGATGTTGATGTATATTTTGGGAATGTAGCTATCTCGTTAGAGAAGTACCACAGGCTGATACATTGGTTTGCAATAAGCAGACTGTATCTATGTGCATGCAGGGTATCTGTCAAGCGTGCCAACAAGCAACTGTTTTAGATTCGATGATCTGATTGAAATTGGACAAGGATGAAAACCCAATGTACCAAAAGGAAAAAACAAAGTAACAAGTTGAGGGAGGGACTTCTTTGAAATCTGCATCTTAAGAATTAACTTGGCAGTCGGCAGCGGCATAAGAAAGCCAATGTCGTAGAGATCTGATTCAATGACTCCCAAATGTACATTCACTTTATAATTTCTTGAGTGATCAGGTTACCGCCGGGAGAATCAAAGACCAACTCAACTCCACCTTTTGTTGCCCTATCTAGCTGTTTTAATTCACTTATGCATTGAGCCGATAACGAATAACATATGCTCAATGGCTTAACTTTCTAAAAAATTTCATGTTCCAGGGCTTGGATTAATGAATTTTCTCAAAAAAAATGTCTTGGTTAGGTTTCATTTGAGGTACTAAGAATGTTTTTCAGAAACAGGTTTAACATATCTGAACTCTTATACTCACAAGTTTATAACGAAGGTATAGGAAAATTTTTTGGGTCAGAACATTAATCAAGAAGGTATGTAAACCCAATCAGTGTCTTGGCTTCTCTGGCCCAGCCCAAATTAAGAAGATTCAAAATTATCAGTATAATTTAGCCGTACATGATTTGCCACGGCCTCTCAAAGTAGGTATTCAGGGTTTCTGACTGCCATTTTGTTTCTGAATCAGCACTAAGTTTGCACTTGCTATATCAAAGGAAATATATCTATTTGTTGAGTGTTAAGTGATGACAGATAAAGGGGAACAAAAGATACTGACAGGGATGATCTGATATCTCTACAGATCAGTTAAATTGATGCATTAGAGCAGAGAAAAGAGGGTAAGTCATAAGATGCGAAAAGTTATTCTCAACACACATGAACTCATATGGATCACCAGCCATTAGTTAAAGGGATAATTTCTTTGACAAGTGTTGAAGGCCTAACAGTACCTCTGAAAGAAATTGGAGTATTGCAGGACGTCATCTTTATCTCCAGGTGTTTTTAATTCTGCTCGACTAGCCTTCTTCCCTAACAAGTCATGTTTGTTCCTAGTTGCACCAATCTGTTATCAGTTGTAGGCACAAGAGTTTTCAAGGTTTAAGCTTCTGATCAGTATTACCATCTAAAAATACAGCCTTGAAACTCATTAATAAGCCAAGTCATGGATCATATAATTGCCCTGTTCAATTCAGGAAGATGAATTTGGATATAAAAGATAATATCATGGTATCAGTGACAAAGAACAACTAAACCAGCCAGTAGTGACTACATATACTAGTGTCTCTTATGAATAAATTTAGCCAGATCATTGATAAGACAAAATGGAGATTGAAACTGTTATTAATACACATTCATCATATTGAAGATGAAACAGTAACTGATACATATTTCATCATAAGCTGGAGAAACAAATTATGATACACATTCTCATACAAATCAATCATACACTGAAAGTTTCTGATACAGGTCTCGAGAGATGGCTTGTTCCATCACAGTGACAGGGTCAATAACCCCTCCATTGTCCAAGAACAACTCCACCAAATTCTTTGAGAATCCACTGACTAGTGCCACTCCAGCCTGATTGGAAGGAACAGGCGTAGAAGGGGAGTTGTTGAGGTTCCAAAACACAATCTCTGGCATGCCAAAACCCTTCTCTTGAAATTTCCTTTGTATTCCTCCATACGTGGATCCCCATGATTTTGCTGTGAGTTTTCGCTGTTTCTCTTCAATCTTTTCTTGCTCCACCTCACACATAGCATACCAGTCATCCTCAAGCAAATAACCTTCTTCACTACCAGTATCCCAATATGAAAAAGGACTGTAATAACCAAAACATTGTCCATTTGAGTAAGTTGAATCGTTTCTTATTGGATGATCATAATTCTGCCTAGATGCTTCATCAAATTCCACACGACTGAAAACAAAAATCCTCTTTATCATCTGATCCTCCTTTGCCTTCCCATCAACAGCAACCTGCAAAATTCTATCAAACACTTTCTCAAAATCAACATTCGCACCTCTATCCATCTTCCTTAAAAACTGTCTTTGACAGAAGGTTATCCCCATGGATCAAATGAAGCTCCGGATTGGAGCCACAGATAATCACCTTCCCCTTCTATGGCTCTTCACTGAGTTCAGAAATCAATAGCCCGAAAGCAACACAGACCTCCATAGGAGCCCCATCCATGCTGTTAGAATATTGCAATGCAGTTATTCAATTCTCCCTTCCTTTTATGATCCTCCACCATCCTCCTCCATTGCAACTCTGCAACATCATCTGCATCCTTCAAAGATGCAATGATTTCATGGGGAAGCAATGCACTAGCAGCAATTGTTTCATCTGCTTTCCTCACATCCTGAATATACCCACTAAACCTTTGGTCGTCATGCCACAAGAAATGTTTCTTATAATTTTGCATGGAAACAGAAGGCACCTGTTATAAGACAGAGCATCCCATTGCTTTGAACTCATATACAACTCTGGCAATTCAAGAGCCTTATGCAAAGGAACAAGAACTTGCTTTCTCAACCTATCTCTTACCCTAAATGCATAATGAGCCTCCTCTATTCCCTCGTAATCAGGATCGGATTTCCTTGGAAACATCCTCCTCGCTATACTTTCACATATTAAAGTAGCCTTATCATAAGCAGAATAAATTGAAGGACACCATTTAGACGCCAGACTAATTTTCCTAACCTCCCCAGAATTCTAAAACATCATATCTTTCTTTAAATCTTCTGCAAACATATCAGCTATACAATCATACAAAAACCTATACATGGGATCATGCACTACAATACCTTTCGTAGGCCTTTTTCGCCTTGTTCAGCTCACTCTCCTTTCTTAGACTCCTCGTGTTCTCCTTATTCACGTATGCCATCTTTGTCTTCTGGGAAACCGTAGCATCCCTTGGCAACTGTGGCTTACGCTTGGATTTATACATCGTTTTATTGAGCCATTTGCCTTTCTTTTTCTTCCTGGTTTGCCACTCTTACTTCGCATTTTCCCTCACTTTCTCTCCTTCCAAAAGCCTATAAAGAATCTCCAACAAGTCCTTGTAGCAATCAACCTCTGCAAAAACCCTGACATTGCATGCTAAGGCTTTAGGGTGGTTTTTGTGTAACCATAATGCAGCACTATAAAAGCTTTCTTTAACAGACTTTCCAGTGCCACGGACAACTCTTAAATTGCAAACAAGCCTCAAGGTGGTTAAAGGTTCGTAAGACCAGGCATTTACGAGCAGATTAACAAGGGCATGAGTTGGCATGGAAGGCAAGGCAGAGAAGAACAAGTCCCGGCAAGGGTTGACAGTGTTTGAGCAGCTGAAGGACTCCTTTTTCGGGAACCCTAACTGCGGTATGATGGGTTTGACAACGTCGAGTTGAAGGTTGTAGACGCCAGCTTGGAGGGAGCGCACCATGGGATCGCCACTGGGGGATAGCCCCGGTGGACCAAGAAGCAAGGTATTGGAAGCCATAGGAATTAAATGGCTCTTGGGTCTTTTTCGTTATTTCTTTCTAGGGTTTACTGTTGAGAGTATGTGGCTGTGAAATGGAGCTCTTGGGTGGGTGCTTAAAAAGAGTGGCTTTTACTTGAGGAGCAAGAAATTAATGGAGATTTGAATCATGTGATAGCAGTCTCAGCAGAATTTTACTCCGCCATGTTGTCTATCCTCTCGCAGATAATTAGGAGTTGCATGATAGCCTTATCTAGAATCCTTTGAAAATATATACAGTATATTATAATTGTAATTACTTTTGGTAATTCTGTTATCATTAATTGAGTAAAAGTTACCCTTCAAACATGTCCTAGGGGCAACATTGCTTCAGTAAAAGGTTACTACTTTGGAGTGGCTTAACTTATTTGGTTTAGGCAATTGTACAAGAAAAATTCTTTAGTCTCATAATTGAGCCAGTTCAAAGATGTATATACTCCTTATTAATTACCATGAGGAGTGTAGTGATAGATTTGAAATATTTGCATATAGTTTGGGTCATGGAACGTGCTTTAAGACCTGTTTAGTTTTAGACCTGTGAATTTTAGCTGTTGTATACACAGTTGTTGGACCAACCCATCATCTGATATCTAGTTTCCTACCCAACAATGGTTCACAGAGCCAGGCCTCCTCCAATCTTGAGGTGAGTCAGTGGGCCTTTTTATGTATTTACACATGTATCCTTTCCTCTACTGTTTTTGGTTTTGATAAATGACTGCTCCAACAAATTTAATTTATCCACAACTTTTTCTCAGAGGTTGTAAGGACTTTCATTAGATGAAAGGTCTGATCGCTCATTTTCTTTAAAGAAGATGAGTAATGCCATTAAGAGAGAAAGATGCTAGCATCTCATGATTATTCAATTTAAGATATTAGTGATCCACAATGTGAGAGCGTTCTAAATAAAAATAACAACTTAACAGCAAATTTATTACAGGACTAAAGTAAATTGACGAATGACTTCTTGTGTGGTAACAATGCCTGGAAAGAGATCAACCTAATCGGTCCTTTCCCAGAAGCTGGCATGGGTGTTGAGCCAAGTTCCTTTGGGGGTCATGGAATTGGAATTATCACATATATTTTATTTTGGGGTAAAAATGTGAAAGGCAGAGTAGTCTCTGCATTTCGCACACCTGTGCATTAGATATTCATGGCAGACGAAACTGGCTATAATTGACTGAAGGATAGAACCCAAAAGTAATTGGATGCCTTGGAATCTTGAACTCCGAAACTTATCCTAATGGTATGATGTTCTTGTCACCTATATAAAGTAATTGACAAAAGTTTTAGGACTTTGGTAACGCCAGTTGAACTCTCTTAGTCCTTTTGATGTCCCTGAAATTTGTGATTCCCTTGACTTATCACTTCTGGTCCGGTGCACAGACCTATTCGTTACCTTACCTGGAGCTAGCTGCAACAGGTTAAAGTCTTGCTGAAATTTGTCATTTCCTGTCGATTTGTAAATGATGTTGATGTGTTCAGAAATGACTTGGTTTAATTTCTAATGCTCTTGCTGGGTTCGATTTAATTTGTTTGACAGTCTTCCTAAGTTATTGCAGGTTGGGTTTTGTTTTGGTCAAGAGTGTTCCTATGAAGAAAGAGGAGGACATTGGCAGCAAAATTTCAGTTTTTTTAGCCTAATTCTTTGGTACATGTCCTAAGAAACTTGATTTCGAAGAGGAGTTTCAGGGGAAGAACGTTAATCTCTTACATTTCTTATAGCTAGTTAGCTGAATATACTAAATTACACGAAGTATATCGTATGTAGTACTGCAGTTCATTGCAATGGATATCCCCGTTGAATTCAGTCTCATCATGGTTGAACCACTTGAGAACTGTGCATTTTTCTAGTCGTTTTGAGACGGTGCACGAAGATGTTTCCAACATTTTTGTGGTTTGGGTTGTGGGATGAGCTTCAAGTTCCATAACTTGGGCTAAAAGGTAACTACTTCTTCCCCAGTTTTGCAGAAAATCAATGATCAAAGGTCAGGTGGACCAATGAAAAGTTCTGCATCTTAAGTTTTCTACCACACAATGGAGGCCTCCCTCAATCTTGGGTTGATAAATAAACTGTTATTTATTAACAAATGAGATATGACATTTCCAATATTTTCCTATGAAGATCATTTTGTTATTTGAAATTATACATTTAAACTATTCGAGAGAGGAGGAAAGATTTAACCATGAGAAAACGAAACAGGTGAGTGGTTTTCTTAATGTGAAGAGATAGTGAAAACAATTTTTAGTTATTGAGCACGCTTCCTTAATATTCTAGCTGGCAAACACAAAATGAAGAGGTTTTCAGGGCATGTTAATTTGTCAGGACAAGTCTCCTAATTTGGCTATACGCCATTGTTAAATCATTGTGGTGAGGCCATTCAATGATGGTTGGTGAGGGGGCCATATAACAGCAGTTAATGTAAGGAATAGTACCATGCTTAGCTTACCCATTACAGGAAATACATCAACATAATTAGGCAGCAATAATTATACCACGGGGGGACTGAAATGCAGCTGCTACTGCAATGCTAAAAGGCATGTGTCTTATGAAGTCAGAAAGGACCTGGTAGTCAATTAAACATTATTGCTCTTGATGAGGACCAAGCCTAATCATGGCCTCTACCATCCGCAGTAAATGTTTTAGGTGGAGGTTTCATGCTATTGCCGCCACCTTCGTATCGTCTGTCATCTTGTGATGATATTAAAGTTTTTGACTTGATGATGTTATTTATGATCATTTGAGACGCATTTATAAGGTTAAAACCTAGAAGGACTGTAAAATTCTTGTAGACATGTAACTGTATGAATGAGAAGCTATAGGATTTTAAGTTAGTAGGAAATAACCTGCCAGCCTATGGAAGAAGCTAAGAAGGGGTGTGGGGAAGGAGTTATTAATTTCTGGTTAAACAAGACATACTACAAAGCATTTGTGTTTTACCATCTCAAAGTAGTTAGAAAATTGGTTTACTATGGTACCTCCAAGGGATGCAAGTTCACTGTAATGGGCAATAAAATGGTATCTGCTGCAACAGAGGCACTCAGAATACATTAAATGAGATTTATGACAATGCAGTGGCGTATGGAGTCGGTAGGAAAAAGGTGATCATGGACCAGACCGTAAAATTTTGTGGTCTCCGATCAAATTGTTGAAAGATTGTTTTCAGATAAGTTCTTGGCAATAACATGACATGGACTGCACCTTAGTAGTGTCTAGATGAACAATATTAAAATATTGTCTATTCCTAACAGGACCAAAATAATGCAGATTTTGAGAACTAAAATATCATTAACAAGTCCTGTCTCATTACTTTTTCTTGTCCGGAAACATGCAGATCTGGCTTACGTCCCTGGACAACTTCAGCACAATCTTGTTTATAAGTTTCTTTGGTAGGTTTTTCTCGCAGGAGGATGATAGCAGTCTAGCTAGTCACTTCTGATTTCTGACCAGTTTGTAATGGAAACACATTTACACCACAAAATGAGAATATTCTTTTTTCTTATCCCCATTAACTTTTTTATTAAATTATTCAAAGTTTTTGGATGATATTTTTTGTATTTTCATATGGATCAAAGTGGTTTTTAACATAGTACTCGAATATTTAATTCAATAATTAATGTATAATTATTTTATTTTAAAAGTAAGGTTTGAATTCTTTTTTTTTTAATTATATAAAAAATTATCTTTAAAAATCAAAATAGCTTTAGCAGCAACGTAGTCAAATTAGGTACACACTTGTGAATACCAGAAAAAAGTTGTTAGGAAACTTTAATTTCAGTGCACCAACTTTTCCTCCACTAAATTCAGCTTTTTCTCATTACTGTAATATTATCAACTTGGGCTTAGAAATGTGACCAAAAGGCAGGTGTCCTCGTCACATTTAAGTTTATGAAAGCTAGAGATGGATGTCAAGGAGTGTCTGTCGGTGCCAAAAAGCTAACTGATCTGCTTACGGACGAGACTGTAAACCATCGCAAGGCGGTTTTATGGGTTTGCCAAGCATTTGCTGACACCAAGAC
This sequence comes from Theobroma cacao, assembly GCF_053813885.1. Taxonomy (NCBI): domain Eukaryota; kingdom Viridiplantae; phylum Streptophyta; class Magnoliopsida; order Malvales; family Malvaceae; genus Theobroma; species Theobroma cacao. The sequence continues at coordinate 38,249,535 of NC_142642.1, forward strand.
TGTTTAGGTGAAAATTAGATACATAACCTTCCTTTGGGGTAATCATATGGTTTCGCAGACTCTGAAAACTTGAAATGCATGAAGAAAAATGCTTTCAAGGCTTCCTGTTAGCATTTGCATTTAATGTAGGACCTATAGTCTACATTAATGCTTGCTTGACTCCTACTATCAATTTATACAGCTTGTTCGTTTATAATTTTGGAACTCGCTTGGATGGAATGCACACGAAAGGGCTAGAAGCTAGGGGTGGATATGTATTTAGCTGCACATAGAAACACTGGAACGTGGTTTAGATGGATCTTGGACAGTTTAGCTTTTGAAAACAGGAATTGAAACAAGAACTAGAAGAAAATCAAAGTTACGAGGCTCATTTCAAATATTTGATAATATAATTTGTACTCCAAACTCTTTTAGCCCCTTTAAAAATTCTAATTATATAACAAGGTTGGAATCTGTCAGCATCTCCTCTGACAGGATGGTGGGGTCCTTGCATGGATAAGGAGACCACCGTTGGGTGCATGCAGAAGACCACAAGGTCGTCAAGAGAAGCCCGAGTAGAATAAGAGAATAAGCTCGTTTACATGTTTTTGTCCTTACACAGATTGATTTCCAGTTATTTCAATAAAAAATTTTCAACAGTTATAAATGGACTGCATTACAAAATATCAGACCATTGTCCTTTCTTTCTCTGCAATCGAATTTATCATACTTTTGTGCTGAAACAATGAAATTCAGATTTGTGGCATTATGGCATATTTTAGAAATCATGGAATATTTACTTTTTAATTATTTTTTATATAATTTTGTAATCATGTTTTCAAAAAAAAATTGTAATTATAATTCATAACTTTGTCCAATTTTTAAGCATATTGTAACATAGAATCAAAATTTCACAGTAACCAACCAGGGCATCTTTACTTGGTTGATGGAAACAAAAAAACTGAGAAATAAATCTCACGCTTCTTATAAGCAGGAAGTTGGGTAGAAGATTTCTGTTCCAATTTAGTTTATGTGCTTGACATATATTATTAGCATTTTTTGGCATCCAGCAGATGGATAAAGATTGCTCATTGCAACTGGCATTATTGTGTCCAATATTATATACATAAATATATATATATATATATTTGTCTTAGCCTGTCTGCCACTGTTTACTCCATGCATTTAGTGAAACATATGAAAAAGTTTTTGAGTCCTGGAGCTCTTTTGGATGGCCAAAAAGGCACATGCACGTGCAAATACAGGAAAAATCTGCGATTAATACTACTGCAGTTGGGATTTGCACTTAAGATGAATTTGGATATGCTCGATTGCTCATTAAGCAGCAAGAAGAGAATAGACATTTCAAAGAGTACTGACAGGAGCTTTCTCAATCGCTAGCTCCCGATCTCTCATCAAACAGGACTTATGATAAAAACATTAAATGACATGCAAGAAAATATAACACAAGTTGGCAGCAGCCCTTATTCGTAGTTACTAATCTATCTATATGGCCATAGTAGCTCATGTTGTTCGGATGGCTTGGTGATGGGGGCTAGTTTTATGGCTTCCCCATTGGAGGGTGTCCTGGATAGTGACCATAAGGTGGCTCATACACCGGTGGTTTCTTAGGAGGTTCATATACTGGTGGCTTCTTCGGAGGTTCGTAAACCGGTGGTTTGGGCTCTGGCTTCTCTTTCTTCGGAGGTTCATAAACTGGCGGTTTTGGTGGCTTAGGTTCATATACTGGTGGTTTTGGTGGCTTAGGTTCATACACTGGAGGCTTCTTTGGAGGCTCATATACTGGTGGTTTGGGTTCTGGCTTCTCTTTCTTTGGAGGTTCATAAACTGGTGGCTTTGGTGGCTTAGGTTCATAAACTGGTGGCTTTGGTGGCTTAGGTTCATATACTGGTGGTTTCTTTGGAGGCTCATACACCGGAGGCTTCTTTGGAGGCTCATAAACTGGTGGCTTTGGTGGCTTAGGTTCATAAACTGGTGGCTTAGGTTCATATACTGGTGGCTTTGGTGGCTTAGGCTCATAAACTGGTGGCTTTGGTGGCTTAGGTTCATAAACTGGCGGTTTCTTTGGAGGCTCATACACCGGAGGCTTCTTTGGAGGCTCATATACTGGTGGTTTGGGTTCTGGCTTTGGAGGCTTAGGTTCATATACTGGTGGTTTCTTTGGAGGTTCATAAACTGGTGGCTTTGGTGGCTTAGGCTCATAAACTGGTGGCTTTGGAGGCTTAGGTTCATAAACTGGCGGTTTCTTTGGAGGCTCATACACCGGTGGTTTCTTGGGAGGTTCATAAACTGGTGGTTTGGGTTCTGGCTTTTCCTTCTTTGGAGGTTCGTAAACCGGTGGCTTGGGCTCCGGCTTCTCCTTCTTTGGGGGTTCATAGACAGGGGGTTGGGGTTCTGGCTTCTTTGGAGGTTCGTAAACTGGTGGTGGTTTGTAAATTGGGGGTGGCTTCACCTCGGGAGGTTTGTAAACAGGAGTAGGTGGTTTCCCATAGCCGGGTAACTCGTAGGTACCAAGGGAGGGAGTGGCGAGAACCACCACTCCCAGGAGCAGTACTAGTAAGTGTGTAAGAGACATCTTGGAGCTCTGGCTTTCGATAGGGCAACTCGAAGCCCTCCTTTTATAGTGGTAAAGGAGCCTTTTGGTTAGTCCAGGTGTCAAAATTTCTCTCGCATCATACCTTACGAAATAGTGAGCTAGCTAGATTTGTAAATATTTGAGTAATTCATAAATGTGATAGGGTCCATTTGGGTCCCACTTAGTCGAAATTTTGGACTATGAATAACAAGGCCTTATTCATGATTGAAGAAGATTGGCAGTGTGGCTATTAAAGAAGATTGGCAGTGTGGTTCTTTTGGCGGTGACTATTCCTTCTCTTTCCATAAAGTAATAGTTAGCGTCACTCTTTTCATCTTTTTCATTTATGAAACATGCTTTTTCTTTTCCTGCTAAAAGAAGCAATAGAATGGCACGAAATTCTCCTTTATATCTGCTCAGCAACTCTTTCCTAACAAAGATAAGAAGCTCAAGGCATGAAAATATCTCAAGAGACTGAAAGTGAAGAGAGTTTCTATAAACAATGCCTCAGGATAAAGTTGCAAAAAAATTGCAGGACTGCACATCTTCTAGTATCACAATAGGTGTTCATCAAGGAACACTTTTTACTCCAATTGGTTTGATATTTACTGTTTTCATGTCCTGTAAAGTCTTGGTTGCTACAATAAATATAGTAGAAGTGTTTGATGACAGCAAATTTCCTTCTGGACTGCAAACATTGTTACTAATTTCAAATGTAATGCCACAGCTATAAAAAATAAAAATAAAATAAAAAAAGCGAAGCCCAGATGAGAAGGTTGGTACCTTCCGCTTGCATGTTGTAAGTTTTGCTTGAGGGAGATTATTTTGGCTAAAATCTAACAACATTGTTGCCAAAAGGCAACTTCATTATTGGTGGAAGCCTTTGCAGTCCTGTTGGGAAATTTACACGAATGCAGCACTCACCTCTTTGCTTGTTTCCATAGTTAACAACAAGTGAGCTTATTTGTCGGTATTGACTTTTATGATGCATACCCTTTTTCTCTTTCTATATTTTGTTTTCAGTTACCTAATTCCTTATAGTTGGCACTAGGCAATTCAACGAGTTTTTGCATCTAATGGTCTTTTATTGACTTTTAGAAGCAATATTTCAACCTTCCTGTTGATTGTACCTTAGTTGAACTAAGTTCCAGAAAGACAGCTTTCTTTCACTATCAGTGTATGGATAGCTTAGCAATTTAGTCTTATGGATTCATTATTACCCTTGCACTAAAGCCGCAGGCAAATTACTGAAAGACTAATCATAGATCTTTTTCTGCTAATTAAGGTATTTGAGTGGTTCTATTATGGAGAGAAATTAATTTACTCTGTAAGTGAGGCTATATTGAAGAGAATCTGAACTGTTTACAACTACTTTGTTCTCCATAAGAATTTTGGCTGCAACGTTTGACAATTATTGTTGTTATTGCCTTTACTCTCATGACAGAGCGCTTTAGGCAGGACAATCTGGTTCATGAACACTGCTCATAATTAGATTTTAATTCCCAATCCTAAATTGCATGTTAATAGCATTATGAAGTATGTCATAAATTTTGCACAATACTTTAAACTCGGAAAGAGAGTATTTGGACTTGGGATCTCTTCCTGGAAGTACGGCCTGGTCACCATGAAGCTTCCAGAAATTTGTTTTCTACACGCAACACTGGATTTGGTATAACTAATTGTGAGGAAATATGAGCTCTTAAAGCAGATGAACAGTTCTGTGAATCGGCTTAATTAATTTTCATGAATTCGGGCAGCCTAAGGCTTATTCCAAACAATTTAGATGAAGAGTTCGACCAGAGTAAAGAAATATTTCATTATGTACCATCTTGTCCTGTAATTAGGTGATTATCATATGAATTATAAATTTATAATCACTTTCCTGAGTCGAAATTCAGCAGATTTCTTTTGTAGTTTTCCCCCCCTCATCTACAGGTTATTTTATCAAAAAACCTGCTGGTTTTTTTTTAAATTAAAAAAACCTGCAGGTTCTGTGCTGCTATGTGCTGGCAGAAGAAAAAGCTTAATGGCGATAGAACAACAGTCAGTGAGAAAGACTGGCATTTTGCAAAACCGACATGCTGCATAATAGGCCTAGCTTACCTACCGTCCTTTTGATAAAATTGTACTCGTTATAAAATTAGATGAACTTTCAATTCGTAGCTTATCCAATTAGTACGTAACACAATGTTTGAAATACATGATTGATCATGAATGCCATTATTATTGTTTTTTGATTTTTGCAACTCTGGCAATGGATCTTTCCACCAACCAATCTCCATGCACGAAAACGCAACAAAAATCTTGAACTTAGTGGTTCAGTTGAAGTCAAAAAGCCAAAAGAAAGGGATGATAGGGGGGATTGAAACAAAGAAAGCGAAAAGAGAAACAGACCATGACTGGAGAGGAAATATGAATATAGGTGGGAATAAATAAGTATTCATGGAAATCAACTGCATGCAGTAACAAAGTGGCTTGTGAGGCTCTTCAGCTTTCTCCATTATTGGAGGGTGTCCAGGGTAGTTTCCATAGGGTGGAGATGGTTTGGGCGAGGGTAGAGTTCTTGGCTTATGCTCAGGAGCCGGGGTATGAGGTTTGGGCATTGTGGCTGGCTTTTCAACGGCTTGTCCACCTGTGGTGCTGGTCCTTTTTTTGGAGGTAGAGTTGGTGCAATGGGTGGTTTTGGTCCTAACTCTAGGAGGTAGATAGAGTTAGTGGATTGTGCTCAGGATTTAGCTTTTCTGCTTTAGGAGGCTTTCGAACTGGGGTTCCTGCCTCGTGCTCTGGCACTGGCTTCTTAGTTGGGGGATCCAGGTGGCCTGGAATGGGTGGTTTGCGCTTATATTGAGGTGGCTTTGCGTAATCAGCTAAACAGGGTGCGCTAAGACTAAAAACCACTGAACCGATAAACAACATAAACAAGTATACATAGGAGACATCTTTGTGCTTTGATGGTATAAAGATAATGGTTCAGAACTTGAAGGAACATACCATTTTGTAATGCTTACCAGCCCTGGAAAGTTGTATACATGTTCAAATTTCGTTCAGTTCGTGTCATGCACAGATTACAAAATAAGTTAAACTATATAATTTGCGGAGCTTAATTAAGGCGATAAAATGGTTCATTTGTTTCCCATAGAGATGAACATTTAGACAGTTGGGAAAATCCTGTTCCTAAGAAGGATGAGGGAGGAAAAGTTCCAACCTCCAGGTTAAAATCCATTTTAGTTTCTCTCTCACGATCTACCGACTTTTGCCCTTTCTTCATCTGTTTCAACGTTGATCCAGATCTCTAGGTGAGCATTTTGTCAAAGCAGCCATCATGGAAAATGTCAACAGCGCTTGGACAGTAGCAAGGCATTATTTTGGCCAATAAGAACAAAAAAGGTTGGTGCTACAATTAAGGTAATTACCAAAGAACTTTTGCTCCTATTATTTTTCTTCCGTTTTGTTCGAATTTCTGTATGATTCACTCACTTCAGTCGTTTTCAAGACTGTGATTTCTTGTAATTCTAGATTTTCTTCCATGGCGTAATATTTGGCATTCCGCATCCGCGTTTCTTGATTTCCCATATAGATTGCGACATTGATGGCCACTTGTCAGTCATAGGTCGTTGGTACAGTTTCATCGTGTCAGTCCGTGCCTATCATTTCAATCTAAACATGCAAATAAACCCAAAAAATGAAGAATAAAAAAATATATATAACATAGTTTATCAGATAACTTTGGACTTAACAAAACTTTTAGTATTGTCAAAGACTTTCGTTACTTGTTGGGATGAATTCTGGGTACAAAGTTGTCAATATTGGAGGTGTAAACAAGAACTCTCATTTCCAGACTCAAGGGCTACCTGGAGTATGTTTCCAGTAACAAACGTGTAGGAGCTTTAATTTGACATTGTAGATGGTGGAAAATGTGCAGAGAGAACAGAATCCCATAGTCTGTAGGTGGAGATTGATTGAGAGAGATACAAAAATTCTGTATTTACAAGTCATATTTGCTCATTGACAAAAGAAAATAAAATATTGAACGTGGACTATTCCCATAGAAAAGAACCCATAACTACTCATCTCTCTTGCCATAGTCTCTCTCTGTGGTATGACTCCATCAAGATCCATGAATTAGTGATATCCTTACTTCATCCTTTAATTGTGAGGCCAAAAATAAGACACATACAACAGGAACCAATACACTGGAGGTGCAGCTGTGTAGTCTACATGTTCCAGAACCCAGAAGTTTCCTGTCCTGAAAAATAAGCCATTTTTTTTTTTGTATCCTTTGACAAATGTATGTAAATAAAAGAAAATATAGATTTGATATGTCAGTGCTCTGCATATGTAGTTATCTTCTCGATCGGATTTGCTCCTTTTTTTCAATGGACAAATGCTGGTAGGTTTTCTGGGTCTAAACTGAAGACTTTATTCTCCAGACAGGGCAGGTGAAATTGAAGAATTATGTGAGGAATATTCTTACTACGAACCGTGGTTTTTCTCCACGAATCTACGACCAAGGAAAACAAATCGTGGTGCCATATGTCTCCATGCATGTTATTATGGGCACATCATCTTTCTTAATTTCTGATACGACTTACTCACACATCCAATGGAGATGGTTGCCAAAAATTTGTTTACTCCTAACTGGCTTATCCTTTTTTACTTTCTTTATATTTTTCCCCTAATAAGTGGTCCAACAACTCCTTAAATTATTATATCTTCACTTTTTCATCCATTCCACCAACTACATATATTTTAATGTTTTTGTTATTTAATTTCTGATCTTGAAAAATGACAAAATTGTTTAAGTTATTGATTTAGCCAGCCATTTATTGTTTTCTTTATTGGTGGCCGCAGCCTATTGGTGTCCACCGACTGCCCCTGGCCATGCTAGGCCAGGCTCTGGGCCCTTAAGCCCTGCTGGTTATAAATAATTCTAACTTGAACAAACAATATTAAGCCTAGGCCCAACTTGATGATTATTTTATTACGAAAATAGATTTTTTTTTTATAATTAAGAGACGAGTATTTGAATCTTATTTTTTAGAGACAGAGAATATATATTAATTAATAAATTATATATTCTAGTATTTATTATGAAGATAATTTTTTTTTTTAGTTAGTGGGGTGCGCCAGCCCTGAGCTATAGTGCAACGCTAGGGCAATGCGCGAGAGAACCAATAGCAAGCTACTATGGTGGACTCTCTCCCTAAAAAAATTAATTTAACATCATGTGGACTAATGGCCCATGAAGATAGTTATTTTTGAAAAACATAAAAATTTGATATGTGAAATTGAATTTGTTGGATCAGAATTGAAAACCCGAATAATTCCGAGTACAAGTTATTTCGGATTCGGATGATTCGAGTATGATATTCAGATATTTTTATTTAAATTATTAACTTTTAAAATTATGTTATATTTTATTAATAGTAATTAAATTGTTTATTATCACATTTTTGTTAACTTGTAGCATACCTTCAACTTTGATTTTTGATATCATAAAAAAATTCAAAAATTTTTTGACTCATATAAAAAGGAAAGAAACAAGTGAAATGAAAGTTATTAATTAATATAAAAAAAAATAGTTAACTTCTAAAAAAATTATAAATTGTTTTTTATTGAATGATGTTAATTTTCACTTTCATTACACAGATTATTATTAGTAATTCACCGTAATTATGGTTCGACTTACAATTTAAAATGTCAGTCATAACTTATAAAATAAGGTATAATTCTCTCTTTAGTTCCTTTAAAGTTAACGTTTATTACCTCAAAATTTAAAAAATGAAAAAATATTTTACGTAATAATTAATGAACGTCAACAACACAAATTGGTTCAATTCAAAATTCAAAACCAGAAATAGCTTAAACCTAAAATAACTCGACTCAAAATTAATTAATGAATAGTTAAAATACAATTTCTTTTTATTTACAGTATTTAACATGCATGCGGAGTTTAGCATTTTGTGCGGGCCTAATCCAACTCTTGGAATTTAAGTGCGTGCAGCCCATTGTCACAAAAGCACAAAGAACAAACAAGACAGAGAGTACTTCATAAAATAAAAAAGAACAAAAAAAAAAAAAAACAAAGCAAAGAATTGAAGATGGGTTGTCAGGATCAAACTTATATGCACAACAATTCCTTCTCAGCATCAGGCTTTTCTGTCAGCTTTGGATCTTATTTCATTATATGTTGTGAATTTTGTCTTTACCTTCCCAAAAACTGTTGATGCTCTGTAGTGATTCTGGTTCCTTGTAGTAGGGTCTCCCCTGCTTTTTTTTTAGATGAATAAATTGTATTTATCTGAAAAAACAAAAGAGGGGTTACAGTTTCAGCCATTGAGGCTTGCTGGGCTGCAAAGAAGCTATAGAGAGAGAGAGAGTCGATCATCATATCAAAAATGTTTAATACTACAACTAGAGAAGAAATTAAGACTGTATATTACACTAAGTGAAAGCATATATATATATATATATAGTGACAGTCGTAAAGTACAAAGTTTTCAAACTGCATGTCCATGCTCATTTCCTACGTAGGAAGCTAGTACATGCACTACAAGCTAAAGGAGTGAACTACGTAAACATTAAAAACCAACTATAGCGGGAGTTATGGACTCAAACCATTGAACATAGCTGCTCTTATTTCTATGACACTCTCCCATTCCATATATACTAAACACAACTAGCTACTAGCTGGTAACGCCTAGTTAGCTTGTCGTGGCGGCTTGTGGGGTGGTTCATCATGTGGAGGCCCAACGGGCGGTTGGTCAGGCGGCTGGTGGGGTGGTTCATCATGTGGAGGCCCAACGGGCGGTTGGTCAGGCGGCTGGTGGGGTGGTTCATCATGTGGAGGCCCAACGGGCGGTTGGTCAGGCGGCTGGTGGGGTGGTTCATCATGTGGAGGCCCAACGGGCGGTTGGTCAGGCGGCTGGTGGGGTGGTTCATCATGTGGAGGCTCAACGGGCGGTTGGTCAGGCGGCTGGTGGGGTGGTTCATCATGTGGAGGCTCAACGGGCGGTTGGTCAGGAGGCTGGTGGGGTGGTTCATCATGTGGAGGCCCAACGGGCGGTTGGTCAGGCGGCTGGTGGGGTGGTTCATCATGTGGAGGCCCAACGGGCGGTTGGTCAGGCGGCCCAAGTGGAGGCTCATGAGGTGGCTCGTGTGGAGGCACTGGTGGACGCAACTTGCGTGGTGGCTGGAGCACTTCTTTGTTCTCAAGTACTTGCTCTGCCAGAAGGTGTCCCGCGGGGTGATGACCATCATGTGGTGGCTTCTTTCCCTTGCCCTTTGGTGGTTTGTCAAATGGTTTGCAGGGTGAGCTGTGTAATTCCTCAACGCCGCCGTCTTCCGAGAGGTGTCGTTGGGGTACTGGCTTATTATCACCTGGGCGTATCGGTGGCTCCTCTTTCTTAGGTGGCAGTGGTTTATCACCAGGGATAAACTTTGGTGGTACATAACCAGGGAGAATTGGTGGTTTGCGCTCTGGAAAGCGCTCGTCTTCCTCGGGAGGCCCATTATAAGCTAGAGATGGGGATGGAGTGGTGAGAAGAGCCATCACTCCAAGTAAAAACAGAAGCAAGTAAGCTTTAGACATTGTGATTGGAAAATCTGTAGCTTGTTTTTGTGGTGAAGAAAATGAACAACTAGCGGCCATTTATACTGGATGGAATCATAGCTTTATCGTCACCACTCATGTCATTGAGCATTTGGCAAGCTAGCTTAGTTTGTAGCTTTAGATAACTGTTTAATTAATTAAATTACAGATTTTCAGTTCACAGTTCACATAGTGCTCAAAAGAAGAGAAGCTCACAAATTTTAGGTGGTCCATTTTGGGGTCCCATCAAAGCTATTTTCTTGTTTTTCATTGAGAGAAAACTGAAAACCAAATTCCTGTCACATTTAGTCCATTAAAATTTAATTTATTTTCCTTACTATAAGCCTGCAGCCAAGTGACTCGATTGACTTCCGTCTATTTTTATAAGTTCTGCCTAGGGCTTCTGTTTCTGTGTGTTGGCACGTTGATTCTGTTCATATTTAGCCTTTAATTTCACTGGAGTGCAATTCTACTCGAAATGGTGAATTAACTTATCAAACCCCTTTAAATCACAATAAAGAGGTGTAGAATAGGATATTGCACCACAGATTCCAACGTATATTCGATTTTGATTTTCCTTTTTTTTTATTTTTGCATGAAGTAGTCAAAATTAAATAGTACTTCAAAATCAAGTTGAAGAGTTATTTAATAATGTTGCATAAATTGTCTAATGGCATATGTTAAAATTTAGAGTGTTTTTTATGATATCATTATAGTGCAAAATCGAGTCATAGCTATGTTTACCTCGACAATTTGCACATTATCACTTAAGATCACCCACTAACTGAGATATTTTCTTATCTCTTACTTCAATTCGTTGGATTCAATTTCATGAGAAAATCACATTTTTTTAAACGAAATAATTATTGTATTTTATTAGAATCGCTCTAGCAATGAACACAAAAATTCATACACTATTTTTCAATTTTTTTTCTAGCCATACTATAGCATTAAAGCTTTAATTAGAATATATAATCACTTGGGTCATTATAGATTTTTGTCTTTGGAATTTTAGCATCTTTAGGAACAATTCAACAAGTAAAAAGAAATTACCTTTTTTTTTGCTGTTTTTTTCAACTAGTTCAGACTTACAACATGCATAATGTTGCTGGTTTTTTTTTTTTTTTTGGTCTTTTTCATTTCAATTTACAGCTACTTGACTTTCTCTCTGTTGGAAAGAAACAAAGACAAAACGCCAAAAAAGAAAAAAAAAAAAAAAAACAGAAGAAAGGAAGGTGGGAAAGTTCTCCTGAGAATCTGAGGTACTCAAGTCAACTTCAAGGCGTTTGGGGCCAACCAATGACTCAGAGTCACCGGCCCAGACGTTCGCTAGCGATCGTTTTTGTCTTGACTCAGAGTCACCGTCCACGTCTCTTAGAACTATAGTTGAGTTTTTCTTCTATTTCTACGTACTTCCTCAAAATTCAACAGGGAATCGAGGAACGAGCTAGCCAATGAATCACTTATTTTTCTTTGATTTCATACTTTATATATAAAAATGAAACAGTGTAAATTTGGAAATGGGTAAGAAAGCAATAAATTGATTAATTTGATTATATATGAAACAACATCAGTTTAATTTTGGATTATTATATTTCTAATTCCCATCATTCCCTGGCAGTCAAAGTTGAGAAAATTTCATCAGTTCGATAGGAGCATTCAGAAGGCAACGAGTGAAAGCTTTGTTTTTTGTCAACCAAAAATCCAAAATCTGAAAGCGGCGAAAGCACAGTGGGTGAAACACTGAAAATTAAATCAGAATATCCCAAAATAGTGAATAAAGTAGAAAATCCATATCATACAAACAACAGATAAACCATAGATGACGCAGGAGTTTCTGTAACAACAAAGTACAATCTGCATAACTCCATAGATATGGCCTCCCAAGTCATGAATAAATAAAGCATAGGACTTGGCCAACGTGGATGTACATGTAACTAGCTAGAGACTACTAATGAAAGACAACTCAGCATCAGCTCTTATTTGTGCGATAAACTAGCGGTATCAGGCTGATGATCTTCTAATTTTAGGTACTAATTAATTTAGTTGCCGTGTGGAGGCTTGTGGGGTGGTTTATAGGGTGGCACTTTTGGCTTCAACTTATTGATCGGTGTCTTGCGCGAGGCCTCAGTTCCCTGTCCTGGGTGACGTTTGTGGGGTGGTTTGTGCTCAAGTGGAGGCGTCTCCCCCTTACCCTTGGGTGGTTTTCCACCGGAAAATATTGGTGGCTTGTGCGAGTCCTCAACGTCCTCACCTAGGAGGCGTCTGTGAGGAGGTTTGTGGTCATGGGGTGGCTCCTTTCCCTCACCCTTAGGCGGTTTGTCACCTGGGAATGGCTTCTTGGGTTCTTTACCATTTGGCAATTCATGTCCATGTGGAGGCTTCTCTCCCTTGCCCTTGGGTGGTTTACCACCGGAAAATCTTGGTGGCTCGCGGGAGTCCTCAACATCCTCACCTAGGAGGCGTCTGTGGGGAGGTTTGTGGTCATGGGGTGGCTCCTTTCCCTCACCCTTAGGCGGTTTGTCACCTGGGAATGGCTTCTTGGGTTCTTTACCATTTGGCAATTCATGTCCTTGTGGAGGCTTCTCTCCCTTACCCTTGGGTGGTTTACCGCCTGTGGTTTTTGGAGGTTTGTGTGTGTCCTCAACATCCTCACTCAGGAGGTGTCTGTGAGGAGGTTTTTCCCCATGTACTGGTGGCTCCTTTCCCTTACCTTTCTCACCAGGATGTGTTGGTGGCTTTTGACCAGGGAAAGGCTTGCCTCCCTTACCCTTGTAAGGCTCATTATCATGATGTTGATTAGCTAGAGAAGGAGTGGTGATCATAAGAACCACCACTCCAAGGAGAAACACAAGCAAGAAAGCTTTAGACATCTTAATTTGGGATCTTTGGGTTCTGCTGTGGTTCAAAACTGGATCACTTGGTGCCCTTTTATAATGGATGGAAGGGCTGGAGCTATGTTGTCAACACATACACACGCAATTCTGCATTTGTCCTCTACTTCTGTACTAGATTCTTGATTTCATAGTGCACTAGATACACCTCAAAGCAAGTGATGCTTTTCCAAGGATAGTATGCAAATGCAAATGGGTCCGATTTCGGGTCCCATGTCCGGTTGAAATGTTTGACAAATTTACTAGTGCGCCCCATTCACATTTACTTTTGGTAGGAAAGTTAACAACCAGCCTAGTTTTGAAAGAGATTCGGTAACAGGAGGTTGATCTTCACATTGATGCATCAAGGTCCTTGGCAAGAATTGAGACAAACATAGATTTAAGATTCAATGTGCAATATTGAGTAAGGGCATGCCCCAGTCATCAATTCTGATGGAATCAATACAATATCGAGTTGTGAGACGACTAAAAACGCCACAGTTTTTAGTTAACTAAGTTCAAAATCAACTAGCTATGGTTGCTTGAAAAAAGAAGAAAGCGAGAAAGGTAAAAATATTCTTCACATTTTTCAATTGCAACCATTAAAAGCTTTTAGACAGGAGTGTGGGCTTTTTCTGGAGATATTGTTGACAAAACGGTGTGAACTCTCGAAACTTTGGAAAAGTTACAAACTTTTGTCATAAAATAATATTATAGAGATTTAAGTCAAGTAACTTTATCAAGTCATCTAGTACAAATTAGTTAATAGTAGTGTCCACTAAGTCTCGGCTCGACGGAAAGAAAGACTACAAGAAAGAGAAAAGAAAAGAACATAATCTCGATTTGGGGTAGTTCTTTTGAGAGCGTTTCCACAAGCTTAATTTGTCGTTTTGCCATATGATCAGTATTATCATATAAAAATTGCATATTTCTTTTGGTGCAGAAGTTGGGTACTCGAGATTCATGTTTTTACACGTTCCTTTCTACCGACATGTATGCCGATCATTAGTATTGGCTCTCCTCTCCCATAGTAACAATTGCATCAATATTAAAAAATAAATACTAAGAGAAATTTTTTAATATATATATGGATGGGCATAGCCCTGTTGGATGAGATGACACTAACAGGTAATTAAAAGTAGATTACGCACCCACAGGGCCACAACATGCAGAAAGTAACCTAGTAAGCATAACTTTTCTTTATATGATCATATTCAACCGTTCATATAACTTTTCCACGACATACCATTTTTGGTCAAAATATTTAGTATTTACTCTTTAACCTCACATTTTTAATGGCACGATTAGTTGGATGCATGATTTGAGAAAAATGGGCAGAAAAAGACAGTTCGAAATAAAGGAATTTCGTTAACCATTGGCTTTGGCTACAAGCCAAGAAAGGTTGCCAACTTTTGTAATACTAGTAGCACTAGAAAGGCTGCGAGCCAAGCATGGGATTGCATACTGATTACTGAGACAGAAATCAAAGAGAAGATAGCGCATGCTCGTCTTATTTTGTTATTTCTACTCTCTCTCTATATAACATAAATAAATAGAAGGGGCTTCCAAGTTTAGCCATGTCGTGGCTCTTTTTGGATGACATCTGTTCAGAATATATTTAATATTATTTGATTTATTTTTTTTTTTTTAAGTTAATGAATTCCATTCATAGTAAAACAGGGATAAGTCCCCTGGATACAAAAACAAAGCACATGATTTTAAGATGCTACGCCTTGATCGTCATCTCGTTTCAAAATCATCTCGACAACCTGCCCAGGAGAAGCCATCAAAAAATAAATCACAAAAAACAAACATCCCTATCATCAATTTACAAACAAATGAATATTCAAAACCAGCATAAAGCCACAAAGTCATACCAAAATCCCCCTGCTCAGTAATTCATTCCAGATCAATAAAAAACATGTTGCAATCTAATCCAAAATTCTAAACTCCAGAGCACATGTCTTTACAAGTAACCACAACATCTCATTCAAAAGACTCCATATCATCTCAGTATTATTTGATTTGTTGAGGATGCATGTATGGTATTTTCTTTTTATGCTCACTAAAACCAACTAATGCTCTGGCTTTGGTCCAATTGAGTCTTACTCCAGAAAACATTAATAGGCAAAGAAGCAAAGTAAAAACCACTTCAAAAAAAAAAAAACAGAGTGACATAGAGTGAAGGAAACTTGCACTTCGAATGGAAAGTTGGCTAGGTTCTTTAGAAAGAGAGGAAATTGGCGGTAAAAGGAAGGGAAAGAGAAGAAATGAAGAAAAGAGGAAAGGGAAAGAAAGAGGGAGTTGTTGCCAGAAATGTCCAGTCCGGCAAAGGCGACGAAGTCAGTGGTCGAGTCAGAGAGAAAGGGTTTAAAGAAACGGATTAGTTGCTAGGGTCAGAAGAGAGTAAAAATGAAGAAAAAAGAAAGGGGTTGCCAGCTAGGTTTAGGGAAAATCAAAACCATGTCGTTTTATGGACACAAAAAGAAGAAAAAGAAGAAATGGGTTGGATTCAATCAAGCCCTAACTGATTCAACTTTAGATTTAGTCAATTTATTTTATTTATGTAATTCTTTTTTATCTATAAATTAAATTTATAAAATTACTTCAAAAAGGATAAAAATAAAAAATTTAAACTATTTTTTATAAGTAATAAAAAAACAATTTATTCAATAAAGTTAAAAATGACTTACTAAAATTATTGGAGATCTCAAAACTATTTTCACAAGGTAGATTAATTCTAAATAATTATAAAAATATAAGATAAAAAATAATAATTAAAATTGAAGATAATTCATAAAATTTCATCATTAAAATTAAAAAATTTTAATATGCGTTATTAATATTCATTTTATTTTGACTTTCAAAAGAAATATTCATTTTGTTTTAATAATTTTATTATATAAATTATGTAGCTTTTTTTTTATTTCGCTACACATATAATTTATGTAGCTTATGGATAATAACTTTTAATATATTAAATTTTCTTAATTTTAATTTTATTTTATTATTGGAATCATCATAATTAACAAAATATGATTATATGAATATTAACATATATTAAGATATAAAAAATCGAATACTTTTAAAAATAATTTAAATAAAATATTTTACTTGGTAAAACATAGTAAAATCTTTTTAAAATATAGTTTTTTAAAATAGTACGCTTTAATTTATTATGATTATGATTATTTATAATTTTTACCAATTTAAAATTACTTTTTAATTATTATTATTTTATTTATAATATTATGTAATTTAAAATTAATCTTTATTAAAAAATTAACCCCATGCAAAGCGGGGCACCATTCTAGTATATATATATTATCAGTTTGATATATAGTGGAGTGCGAGGTGGCTTCCGTGGAGCTTCCCCTACGGTCCAAGTTTGGTGGAGGTTCCACAGAAGTCGTCTCCTCCACTGAAGGCCCGCCGGGTGTCCGCCGACCCAAGTTTATCTCACTATTGTTCCAATCATAAGAGTGATGCCTGGAATCCACCGAGTTGAAATGTTGGGCTTTTAGTAGGCGTCAGTGTCAGCTGAGGCAGGCAACTGGGTGAATGGTAAGGGAATATAATCTTATCAAATCTCTCAAGGCCTCTCGCTTTCTCGGCAGCTAAAGGAAAGAATTTGTAAATATAAAATCTAAAAATAAATATTTATGTTGGCCTAGGCTTTGATGGACTTTGTCCAAGCCCAGATGGATACTTATCACACTGCAGCCCATCTAATTAGCTCAAACAGCAAGTCCACTTACCCAGTTGTAGGCCAGACTTGCAATAAAACACCTCTATACACAACCACCTGTATCAATTACTTTATATAAATTACTTTTTGATATTATTCTGTGTTGAAGTCTTTGGCACTATTCTCTACAAAATAGTAAAAAAATTAATGAATTCATTAACATGATTAATTACATAAAACTCTAACATAAATAATATAACAAATTAAAATTTTTAACATTTCAATAAATAAGTGACGTCCGCTCCTACAGCCTAAGTAGCCATTCGCAATTAGTCACAACAACAAAAACAAGCCTAATGATCTCAAGCACAATCACTTCCTTCAACCATTTCATTCAAGGTCATCCATAGCGTTTGATTCCTTTTAAAGCCATTTTTTCCAATTGATTTGCAAGCTTATTTGCTTCCCTTGGCACATGATGGATCTCCCAACTTCACCATCCTTCTACACGCCTCAACATGCACCATATTAATTTCTCCTTATTTTTCATGGCATATTTTGGACTCGAGTCGCTCTCGATCATTAGGTGATGTGATCCATTCCACATTGAATCTTCAAACACAGAAATAACTTGTTGCCATAAACATTAATTTGACATCTTTTCTGTTAATGAGATAATGTTTTAACAAATACATAAAAGCAAGAGTGAAACTAGTTAACTTTTATTGGGGTAAAAGATAAAGAAAAATAAAGGTTAAAAATTTTTAAAAGATCATCTAAACAAAAAAAATATACTTAAAAAAAAAAAAGACAAAAACATATATGATATATATAAGATTTTAAAAATTTTGAGGGCTGCGTAAAGCTCCACTCTTGCATAAAAGGGTTACAACCAAAGATATTACGAGACACAACTATTAAGATTGTTTTTACTAATTAAATAAGTTATAATAACTATTTTTGTTCTATTCAATTCATTTTATTTTATTATATATTTATTTTATTTTATTCTTATCTATTCTACAAACTAAACATATTTATGATGCTACATCAATTTCCATCAATTAGGATTATGACTAAAATTAGATTACGCGCCTAACTTATTTTATTCTTATCTATTCTGCAAACTAAACATATTTACGATGCTACGTCCATTTCCGTCAATTAGGATTAGGACTAAAAGTAGATTACGCGCCTAACTTTTCTGATCATATTCAACAGCTCAGAATAATTTTTCCGACAGCATCCTATCTTTAGTCAAATTGTTTCTAATTTTAAGCTGTACTGTCTTCTTCGATCTCACAGTGTGATGGGACGATGATTTGAGAAAAAATGGACAGAAAAAGGCAATTTCGATAATCATGACTGATTTTCTTTTCTCAAGACTTTTTGCATATCTTTTTATTAATTTCCATATGTTAGTATATCATAAACTTGCAAGTCTCCATCTCAAAACTTAAAGGAAAATATTGAGTTTTCCTTTGAATAAAACTTCGTTGATGAATGATAGCTTAAAAGCATAATATATTAAGGTTGCTTTTAGAAAATATTAAGTAGATTACATGATTATTAGCCTAGTCTTTCACCTTAATAATTTTGCGTCCCCATGTTAATTATATAACACATTCTTTATAAATGTATATTTCACTTGAAGTATGCCTAACAACTAAATTTATGATATATATATATAATGTAATTAGATTTTCAACTTCAACATTTGTTTTGGTCTTACTGCTTTTTGAGATAATCTAATTTATATATTTTTTATTTCCTCATTTTATGTTAAACTTTATATATAATTAATTTATACTAATTCAAAATTTACATAACAAAAATTTAAAATAAAAAAATTATACTTGATTCTTGATATATAATTAGATAACGAAAACAATACTAATTAGATTAATTGATGGCATTTAATGCACTAGGATTTTTTTTTTAATTTTTAATAACCCTCTAATGGATTTGTTGTGTATTGATAGGACAGGAGACCTAACCATAATTTTATATAATGAATTTTTACTTCTACCTATTATACCGTCTTGAGTCTACATTTAATATTGAAGTCTAACTCATTTTATTAAATCATATCATAAATTATAATATTATCAATTTATAAAAACTAAATTATTTGAACCCAATTTTAATAAAATACAAAAAAATAATGTAAGTCCACACTTTAATTTTATAAAAAAAATGTAACCCTTTACATATTCTTAGTAATTATTTTTTGTGCAATTCGAATAGCATAAGTCATGACCGACATAATCCATTGATCCGATGGTCATTTTTTTAAAAAAAAAAATTAAGAAATAATGAATGAATGATTGTCTTTATGATCAAAAAAAGTTAATCTCAAATATTAATAACGAGATGAATTCAAAGAAGTATCATAATATCAGAATATTTCAAATTAAAAGATAAAATCTTAATTGTATCATCCTATGAATTGTAACTATTTTAAAATTTTAAAAAGAAACTTGTACCAAAAACTTAAAAATTAAGCTAGCTCCATAAATGATGTTTGTGCCATCGAGGCTAACAATATTAGCTCGATATATACATAAAATTAATTATATAATTTTGAAACTTCACATATATATATATATATATATTAAAATCCTTGTAATACTATCCAACTTGTTTCAAAAAAATAATGTTGCTAATACGGTGCAAAAATCCACAGTGGGAAGAAATTAAAGAGCGAATCATCATATATAAAAAGTACACATCATTATTTCCATATATTACAACAGAGGAGATTTTACACAAACAATCATATTCACATCAAATATGGGATGTTAGGTATCATAATGTCACTCACTCAAATCTTTGATGTCTTCATCAATTCTACACATCACATCCACAGGACCAAGATCTCACCAGAGCAACTGGCTTAGTAACTTTTTGGATCTAAATCATATGATCCTCAAAAACTTAAACTCAAGTTGCTAGTAGTGGTGAACTTAGATTGTTATATAAATCTTAACAATCACATTCATATCAAATGTGGTATGTTGGGTATTACAATACCACCCACTCAAATCCTTGATGTCTTCATCAAGACCACACATCACATCCATAAGATCAAGATTTCACCAGAACAATGTGAAAGTTCACATCGGATTGATACAAGCTTTGATACAATTTGTAACGACCCAAATCCAAACACTGGACCAATAGCTTTTTGAGCCTAAACCACGTTGCCCTAAAAAACTTAGGCTCAAGTTGCTAGTAGTAGTAGATTAAGATTATTATATAGATCTTAACAATTATATTCACATCAAATATGACATATTGGATATCACAGTAACGATCAAAGCATGGATAACATACTGAATAATGAGTCAGAACTCAAAGAGAAGAGAGCGAAATTGTCTTATTTTGTTATTTCTACCATACATATCACATATGTATAGACTTAAATATATTACTCAGTTTGGTAGCGGAGGCCCTCCGGGCGACTTCTCAAAACCTGTTGGCTTACCACTGTCCAAGTTTAGTGAGTTTTGTTTAGCAAGACTAGTCTCGTTTACGGGCCTCCGACTGTGAATTATTGGAGGCTTGCTGATGCGGTAACGATCAGGACGAGATGAAGTGGTGAAGAGCACCAGAAGGAGGAACAACGCCAGCAAGTAGGTTTTCGATTGCATCTTTCCACCCATGCAGTGCTGGATCTAAGACTCTAGATAGGATGGTGCAGAATTGGAAGAACTGAAGTGGTATATTTAAGTGGATCATGACCTGTAACTGCACGACATGTGTCTTTCTGCATTTCGTTGGTCGAACACTAACAAAAGAGATTTTTATTTGAATGGATCCAATCCCAGTTAGACGAAGCCCAATTTTTCCTACTCAAGCCCATCCATATTAAAAAAAAAAAACACTAAGAAATGTGTGTGTTTGATTGATGTAGTTTGAGAAAATGATTAGTACCCCTATTGAACGAGGGAAACACTGAAAGATGCATGTAAGCGATAAATTTTCTGGGTAATCTCTTCGCCTCTTTCAAAAATATTTTCAAGATTTACCCATACTCCGAAAATTTTTCTTGATGGCACCATAACTATATATGAAGAACAAATTTTATACAATAAAAGTAAAATGCATGTCCATGATCATTAGCTGTTAAAAACAAAGTACAATAGCTACCGTTACTAGAGGCACCTTGGTGCCAGAAGGAAACCGATCCTTATATAGTAAATTCAAGGTTCAAGATGGATCGATGATCACTAGCGCGCAGCTCTTATTTTTTACCCCACATAGATTTACATCATTGATTCTATATCTGTATAATAATTAAGTAGTTAATTTGATGTTGGGAGGCTTATGGGGTGGTTTTTCCAATGGGTTTGTGTAAATGTTCAACACGTGTTTAACAGGACGGTGTGCAGGGAAGGGTTGGCGCGGTGGTTTGTGTCCAGGCCGTGGCTTGTATTCAGGGAATATTGTTTTCTCCTCTTCATCAAGTAAGGTTGGTGGCCTGTGTTTTGGTGGTGGCTTATTAGGTTTACCATCCAGGGTTAGTGTCAGTGAGTTTTGCTCAAAACAAGTTTCCTCCGCTGGAGGCTGGAGGCCTCTGGCTCTGGGGTGTGATCAACAAATAATTGAGAGGCGAAGAGCAGCGCCCCAAGAAGCAGTAATAACACCAGCAAGTAGGTTTCTGAGTGCATCTCTTCGGCTCTCGTCTCTTTGATGATGGTGCAAAACGAGGATTGGGTCACATGGGTATTTACTTTAATGGATCACGACTGCCGAGAATGATGCTCAATATGTGGAGCACTGAAAAAGTAGACCAGCTGGATACTTATGGAGCTTAATTGCCAACTGAAGCCCAGCTAATTGACTCAAGCAACATGTCCACTTACCAATTGCAGGCCAGACTTGCACTTCTTTTTTCTTTTGTAGTTATCAACAAAATAATCCGTACGATAATGGCTTCTTTGCAATAGATGCGACGTGGAGTGAAAGTGGCGGGAATAACCATGCAGAGTCATCATCTTGGTGCGCGATTAAGGCCTTTCCTGCAAGAGAATTATTCCCCTCCTCAGCGGCAACACTTTTGGGAAGATTGAACCAAAGGGCTTTTCTCTCCCCCAAAAATATATGACAAGATTTCATTACATAAAAAAAAATGTAATTGAAACCCAAATTTATTGTAATGCCATCTACCATATTATTCATTTATCTGATTTAATTCATAAAAAAAATTCCTTTTACTTTACTTTCCTTTATCATAGTTTTTGTTCCTATTTGCTGGAGTTAGTCATTGATCAAATCAGCTTACCTAAGAGAAAGCAAACCAATCTTCACAAAATCAACTTTCTTAGTTTAAAATGGTATATGTTATCAACTTTTTTGCTTAAAATAATAATAAATTTCAAATCATACTTTTTTCCTTCTGCTTTTAGGATTTGGCACTTGTAACTCTTATCTATTCAAAGTCATCCTTCAAACATTTTTAATCTTAATGAAAATGTTATCATCATTAACAAAAGTTAATTTATTCGATGACTCACTGAAATCAATAGGTAATAATGGTATTTTCCAATGCCTTGTTGATTCTGTGTTTGACAACTGCAAATCACTTAAAAAAGAAAGATAGATGTGATTAATCATAACGCGATTCATTATTTGTCTTCCTTCCCACTTATAGTCTCTTGACCAAGATATATATGGATTTGATAAGACAATGATCCACCCCTTTTTTAATATAGAAATAGTCTCTATGATCCTAATCTAACCTTCAAAATATATTAACTTATTGTTAAATGATGTAACCCTAGGGCTGAAACATAGTTAAGAAATAAAGTCAATAAGGAAGGGAAAAAAAATTGATACAGATATATCATATACTTAATTTAATCAAAATTTAGCTTCAAGAATACTAAAAAAATAGAAAAACAAAAGGAATCTGTTAGCATAGCTAACAATTCATGGAAATTGACCATTTTTTGTAGCTTTCCAGGGTGAATTGCTCCAATTTAGAGTCTAAGGAAAGTTAATGAAATGAAAAGACAATCATATACCTATTTAACTTGTGAGAAGTATGGAGAAGACAAAAGAGCACGTTAGATTACTAATTATTTAACCAATTTGAGTTGAATCAGTTTAGACCACTTTATTCAAAGGGATTTTTCATTGGGCTGAGATTGTACTAGTTTTGTTCTTCTGCCAAAGGTTTTGCATCCTTTGACTCAAAAAGTCATTCTGAAAATTAAAAAAATTAAATGAAGTCATCTTTTTGTGATAGCAATAAACAAAAGGAATTCACATTTCCAACAGATGTAACGTGTTGGCAGCCTTCCTTAGCCTCGTATTGGAATAAATCAAAACAACAACAACCGGTAAACAATGGAATCCTCAGCTTTAGGCCTCGTTTTGGTGTGCTGTTTGCCGCTTTTGCTAGTTGCCGAAGTTACCTGTTTCTGCCTCCCCGCGGTTTCAAAGCCAAGCCTCCCTGCCCCTATTCTCCTCCCCTAACCTCAATGTCCTAAACAAGTCAAATCGATTTCTACTTTTTGACGCGTCACCCTCTTTCATTTCATCTCCCATTGGGGGTCCATTTGTTCACCTACTTTGCACACTCTTTTGCTTTCTCTGTTGTTTTTCATTTGAGTGATCATCTCTTTTCTATTCTCTACACCTTCTCTTCTTATTCTCCTCATCATTCCCTTTCTATATTTCATTATTTGTAAAAGAAAGAACACCAAGAATATATTCTCGTGGCTGTCTTTTAAATCCAAAGGGTACCAACCAACCATTCTTTTCTGCATGAACAAGAAAAGCAAACCAAAAGAAATAAAGAACATAAATGAAAAAAGCCCCGCGCACCAAGAACGACCATTCCATGTTTAAAAAAAAGAACTTCCCATTTTTCTTTCCTTCTCAAAATATTCTCTTTCACTTTCATTAGAAGATCGTAGCATGTAGGTGGTGGTAGACTTCTTTGTTTCTTTATTCCTTCTCTTAGCCTTTTTTTTTATCTTCTTGGCTTTCTGTTATTCTTCTTCTTTCTTGTTTCTTCTTCTTTTTCTTGTTTGGTCCAAGGAGTTGATCAGTTTTTTTTTTGGAGGATAAGAGGAGGAAGAGGTTGGGCTATGGAACCTCGAGTTCTTGATGGTATAATCAATAGGTTGCTTGAAGTTAGAGGGAAACCGGGGAAGCAAGTGCAGCTTTCCGAGTCCGAAATAAGGCAGCTTTGTCTTGTTTCTAAAGATATCTTCTTGATGCAGCCCATTCTTCTAGAGCTTGAAGCACCAATTAAGATCTGTGGTATCTTCTTTTACTCTGTTTTCTTCAATTTTAAGTTTCTCTCTCTGTTCAGAGTCATGGTTAAAATTGATTCTTTCGTAGTTGGTTGCTACCAGTTTATGAGTTTGAATATGGAAATTTCTTGTTTTAGGTGTGACTTGTTGTGTGATTTATCTCTGAAAAGTTCTAAATTTATTTTCTTATGTGCTGGAGGTGCTGAATGATGATGAATATGTTCATAAATTCTTCATTTCAGTGATGGATGTGGATGAATTTAAGTTTCAGATGTGTTTTCATCTGTTTTTTTGGAGTCAGGCTTGAAGTTCTTTTGCCAGGTATAGTAATTATATTGCAGGGTGGTAGTTACTACTGTCATGTTAGGGTAAGGTTTCGATTCGTAGTTCCTACTTTAGTATTATATAATTGACACATTAAGTATGAACCATGCTGTTTTGTTAAATTCTGGGTTCTGACTTGGGAGATTGTGATGGCAATTTGAATGCACTTAGATCATCTGCAATGTGTGACCTTCAAACCTTAAATAAGAGACAGAGCTTTTCAGTTGTTCTCTGTTCAGTGCTGTATGTTGACTGTTATTGATTTTGGCTTGAGAGATCACGTTATGGCTGCAAATTAGTGTTTGAAACTTTGGTCATATATTGTGCTTGTCAGTTCCCAAGCTTATTAGCTCTATACTGAGAGCTAAACCAGGGGATTCAGTCGTTGAAATGCTGAAGAGGCTCCCATAAGTCACTTATACTGAACATATGTCTTATATACTGCTTCTTTTCATGACCCAGGAGATATTCATGGTCAGTATTCTGATCTCCTGAGGCTTTTTGAGAATGGTGGTTTCCCTCCTCGTGCCAATTACTTATTCTTGGGGGATTATGTAGATCGTGGAAAGCAAAGCCTCGAAACAATATGCCTTCTCCTTGCATACAAAATAAAATATCCGGAAAACTTTTTCCTTCTCAGGGGCAACCACGAATGTGCTTCTGTGAATCGTATCTATGGATTTTATGATGAATGTAAGAGAAGATTCAATGTCAGGCTCTGGAAAGTATTCACCGACTGTTTCAACTGCCTGCCTGTGGCTGCTCTGATTGAGGAAAAGATATTCTGCATGCATGGGGGACTTTCACCTGAGCTCCGCAACTTGGACCAGATTAGAAATTTAAAGAGGCCTACTGATGTTCCAGAATCCGGCTTACTATGTGATCTCCTATGGTCTGATCCTAGTAAAGACATTCAGGGCTGGGGGCCAAATGATAGGGGAGTTTCCTATATGTTTGGTGCTGATAGGGTGATAGATTGTCTCAAGAAGCTTGATCTTGATTTAATATGTCGAGCTCACCAGGTTTAAATACGTTTTTACATGAAGCATTTGCTGCTAAATTCTTATAGCTCGGCTTCCTTTCTCTCATCAACTGGTATCTATCGCAGGTTGTTGAAGATGGATATGAATTCTTTGCTAATAGGCAACTTGTAACCATATTTTCGGCACCTAATTACTGTGGAGAGTTTGACAATGCTGCTGCCATGATGAGCGTGGATGAGACATTAATGTGCTCTTTCCAAATATTAAAGCCTGCAGATAAGAAACCGAAGTTTGGCTTTGGAACCTTAACTCCAACAAAGCCTTCTACTCCTTCCTCTAGAATCAAGGTATATTGAATATCCTTGCCCATGTTGCTTCAAATACATGAATCTTATCTTCACATTCTTTTTCCTTTGGACATTAACAGTAACTTGTGAAAGCATGTTGTCTAACTGTTGGGGCATCTTGGAGCCAAACTCATTGTTTGAATATCCATAATCTAGCTAATTTCTAATGAAGAAAAGAGAGTCAGCAATGCTGGTGAGAAACCAGGAAGGTTCTATCCTCATGATCATTTAATACATATTCCGGCTTCGTTTCCTTGGAACAGAGCTCATTCTTTCTTCTGAACTTTAATTGTTAATTCTCTTTGTTAAGTTTCTTTGATGGGTTTTTTTTTTCTTTTCTTTTGGGGATTTTCTAATTGTTCTTGAATTCTCAAAATATTCCCATGTCCATATACTTCTTGCCTTCAAAATTTGGCAGCTTGTTTTCAGGTGCCCTAGCTTGTTTTCACTAATAAAATTCCATGTCTGAAGAACTTGTCCATTGAATTCTTAGTTCGTCTTATTCATTGTAGCTTTCCAACTTCAAAGGCCTAATATTCACTTTTGATGAGCTATTAACTGTTTCACCTGGTTTCTTGAACATTACTTTTAAACTTAGGACTCAACTACAGGGTATCTCATTTCTAAAAATTGCCTTCATTTCCTTATTCTTGTATGAAGTTAGCTGAAAAGTTGCCCAGGGTATCCATCGTTTCCTTACTCTGTGCTTTTGTGGAAATTCGCATCAATTTCTTTAAACATCTTAAATTTTTGTTTTCCAGTCATTTCTTGGAGCAAAGGTATATGGTGTTTGAACTGATGGAGATATCAGAAGGAGGTTGCTGCCTGTGATCAAAGGTGTATGGAAGATTTCAAAAATAGCAGTCCAGAAATCTAGTGATTACTCTAGGAGTTTTATTTTGATGAAGAAGAAACATTTTGCAACTTTTGTTTTTCATCTGGGGATGAAAACATGTTTCCTCCACCTGCAAAATTATTGGAGGCTGTAAATTTTTAGTTTGCTTTGAACCCTGTGTATCAGTTTCAACATGGTCTAACTGAGCCCTCTTTTTTCCCTCTTCTTTCATCTTTGTATTTGCTCAGCCTCTTTGGTCAGGCTGCTCTAGTTGTATTATAGTCAAAGGATGGAAAATGTAAGCAGGGTGGAGAGTTTATGCACGGGTTGGATATCCAAATGCTCCTTGATCTTGGGAATTGCTGATGTTGTGTCTCATTGCATGTAAATCAGCTTATTACATACTTGTGGCAGACTTTGGGCATCAATTTTTTTGTCTCAACAACTCATTTGGCACTAGTCTTATAAAATATGGTCTGTCAAATTTATTTGCATAAGGCTCTTGCTATAGTCTTTTAGGGGTTAAACTGTATCACAGTCGCTCTGTTGCTTGGCATTAATGGACTTCTACTCTTGTTAAAGATGAAAATATATATGATTGGGAGTACTTCTCTTATTTTATGTTTGCAGGAGCAGGAGCAGGAGGAGGGTTGCCACTTGATGTAAGGAAAAAACAGAAGGCTCTTTGAACTCTTTGGAATTGGAATTGGAATTGTTGCTTCTTTCGGATCATCCAAGACATGAAAAGACTACAACCCGTGGGTAAAACAAAACAACCAGGAAAAATAAAAGTTACAGAGTGGAAACTAGAAACGCAGCAAGGAAGGAAAAAGGAAAAAAGAACAGAAAGTAAGACCAGAAACATGGTTCTTATTTCTGACATAATAATAATTGCAACAATCCAACATCTAAGGCAATGCAATTTTTAAACCGCTTCCTCTATCCACATTCCTGGATTTTCTATGCTGTTGTCACCGATCTTTGGAGCTGCAATATTGAAACCTGAAAGGGTTTTATCATTTTTATTTCATGTGCTTTGACAAATGTAAATTGAAGCTTGATCCACCTTCAGCTGAAGGTTGGGGCCTAACTGCAGTAGTGCCATGGGCTCTTAATGCTGCAAAAATGGAGTAAATCAAGGTCTCACCAAAATAATCCATATGCAATTGTGCATAGGCTTCTGCCATATAACACATTATTACATGAGACTCGAAACTTATATCACCTAAGCCCACTCGCCCCCTCCAGAGCAGATGAGACCATGTTATATTTCAGTCTCAAATAAAAGAAATCCGGTTTCCAACTTTAGCACTATCAGTCCCCACTTTGATCGAAGTCTTGCACTTGAATCAACACTATTAAGAGGTCCAGGTTCTACCATGGGCCATATTAAATTTTAGAGTATAGATTAGTCCTGAAACTCAATACAACTGAATCAAGGCACTCTCACTGGTGTAACTTTAGTTCTTTACTCGTTCAGATTAGGAAAAAGTTTTGGTCAATCCCATTTGTCTTTGCTGCCACCTCATAACATTCCCCTGTTTACAGGCACGAGTGAAAAATTTTCAAAGTGGTCCATTGGGCATAATTCTTTGCTGATAGAAGTCCGTTGGACGAAACAATAAAGACAAAAGGGATCTCATCTTTTGGACTTTGGCATGGAATCATTTGCTTTTCTGGCACGCAAAGAACTGAACGAGTCTCACGTTTAAGTCTCCCCTTTAAGACAGCCAATTCTATTACCTCAAATGGGGACTCATCTAGGAGAGAATAATATAAGGTAGGTTCCTGCAGCTTGCAAGGTTGCCCTTTTAGTTACATCAGTTGATTGTATACGTAGCAGTAAAGCGTGTGGAAATTTTTCGAAGTCATCTCTTGGAGAGTGAGATGTGGGTTAGAAGAGAATTTTAGCTGGTAGACAAAAGTGAGAAATTACATTTGTTTTTCGACCAGAGAAATTTCATGCAGGGTGCTACCTTGATTCCCATGAGCTTTCCCTTTCTTTAATTTGGTTTTCTCTTTAGGTTTACTGGTCGCTGTTGACTTGGTGTTTCAAACTTGTATATCTGGGCAACTTTTTTAGATGAATACAAGGTTGTTTAAGTGAGTTCCTGTTCTCGTTATCTATCTATCTACCTATCTATTTATGTCGGACTCATTTGTAAAGGAAAGTAGCCATTGATATCCTTTTCCCAGTGAGTTTCTAGGAAACCCACCGGAGGGAAGGACAATTGTCTTGGTCTGGCTAGGCAGGTTAACTGCCTCCTATATTAATGAAACCTTTAAATAAGTTGCAAGGTGCCGAAAGCTCTGCAGGATCCATCCGTTCTCACTGGTCAAATATTTTGCACCAAATTAAATTGATTAATTAACTAATCTGATACCTCCACTTTAACACTGTTTTTTTGGTTTAATAGCAACATAAATTATTAAAAAATTAAAGAAACAAAACTAAGGAGCACCTTTTTGACTTTAATGTATAAGCTTTTGTACATCAGTACAGGACTCTTTGTAGGCAAAACATGGCTGGACAAGAATCTTAGAATCTTAGTTAAATTAACTTTAATAACTTTAATCTAATACGCTAAAAGTAATCATATAACGTCAGATTTTGTATTTTAATCAGAGTTTTGCTTTCAGGGAACATTTACACTATGACTGCAAGCCTAATATGAAAACTAGTAGGTCGGGCTGCTATCAGGATTAATTTAGTCCTTTCAAGCTTGTATTATGGAAGCTATGGCGTCAAAGCTTTGTATTTAGCCCTATGCTACTGCACAAAAAAAAAAAAAAAAAAGTCCTGTGCTAGCATATGGGAGCAACAAAACGCAAGGCTTTGATAGGCAACTAGGCAGCACATGTTTTAGCAAATCATAATTTTTCATTGTTAGATGATATGTATTAGTATTGTGATATCTAACATTTCACATATGATATGAATGTGATTGTGAAGATCTATATAATAATCAAAGTCTACTACTATTAGTAATTTTAAGCCAAAAAAACTACTGTACCAACGGTTGGACTTGAATCGTTATAAGTATTTAGATATGTGATATAAAATTATGAAAAAAAATATCAAACGAAAAATTAAAAAATAATAAAAGATTTCTAATGAAATTATCACTTAATTTACTTCAAAAGAATTATATATTAAAGTTTGTTGGTCAACATTATTTTAGATTAACAGAATGGTCCCAATATAATTAATATACATTGAAAAAGGCATGTGAATGCAATTAAGTTCATACATATTTGTATATATTAGTCACTTTATATTAGTCACTATCATAATGAAAACTTGATGTGTGAACTAATTAAACCATTAATATGAGTTATCACGAGGAATATTCCAATTTGATATAAAATTGGGTATTGCAAATTTGCTGTCCCCTTCACTTAAAATATCGACAATTGCAGTCATAATCGAAACTTGCAGAGAATTCAACTACAGTTAATCAAATTAGCACAATATTAATATGAATTTCACTGCTTTTATTGTCAATGTGAGATCATAAAGTATCGCAAAAATAAATAAAAGTAGGCAAATCCGACATCATAAAATGTTGACCATAAAACAGCTGATAAAATTGTTATAAAAAAATTGGCAAATATTGTTGTGAATGTGATAAGCAAAACATGATTTGCATGAAGTTCCGGCGCCGCTGCTTATATATCGACTCAGGGAGCAAGGGGCTCATTCAGAAAGGTCAACTGCCTCTACTATATTCCTTTTTTTGTTTTTATGCAATGCAAATGGCTGCCAGCAGGTTTCTAACTTCAATATACAACCCAAGGCTGTGTGTGTGAAAAATTTTTGCCGCAAAGCTAGCTAGTCTTCTTCAATAGTTCTTTTTTTATATGTGGAAAATGATAAGGATGAGTCATGTCTGTGCATTTTTTCCTCGCGCTGTCAGTTAGGCATATCCATCGGTAAGAGAAATACGGCTTGAAACTAAATCAAGCAATCATTTGTTTATGCTACAAGTTATGCTCTGACCAAAATTAAATTGTATTAATTAGGACTAATTAATTAAAGCAAAACCCTGATGATGATCATTCAAAGCCAGAAGCTCAAAGTCAAGCATGGTGCATTCATGCAGCTCTGAAATTAAGTTCAAAATGAACTGATGGTTTGTAGCTCTGATGGTTTCCATCAAGTTGTTAAGGACATGGTAAGAAATGATTGGGAAACATTTGCAGTTTGAAGGATTAATTCAACCAAATATTCTACTGGGAACCACACTTCCCCTCAATCAGAAGGTTTCCAATTTAAATTTAACTATAATTAATTAAGGGAATAACAACTGAGGCAGGAGAGAAAATGATTGTCCATTTTCCAGTTCTATCTGTCTGATATATTTGAATGCTTTCCTAGCAGGCTAAATTGGATTCAGACTAAAAAATAACATAATCTGGCTTGTTTTCACATTTAGCATGATCATTCAATTGTTTTGCAGATGAAATGTAGCATCAAGTCTTTCCCTGGACAAAAAAAAAAAAAAACTTGTTGCTTCACACAAATGGCTACTTGCAAGTGGCTGTTATTTTCATCTCTCTGTCTGATATTGATTCAAGAAAATGGCAATCAGTTGACTTTTCTTTGCCTTCAAAACATCAAATAGTATATCTCTCTGCCTTTATTTACACTTTTGTATGCATTGCGAGATGATGATATCCATGATGTATTCTTTACTTCCCATATCAGCTTTGCACCTTCCAAAAAAATACTCTTTAATTTCCAGCATTACCATAAAATGCGAAATACATTAGATAAAACATGTTGTTCCTACTACCAGTTGACATTGCGATCCACCTTGCTATATCTTTAATTTTTAATTGTTTTTGGTCATAAGGTTAGTGTAGTAGGTGAATGAGTTCTTCTGAAATGTTTGTATCTATGACTCAACAAGTCAATAATACAAATGAGCAATCTAAAGATGAAAAGTTAACTAATTATAGTGGTAAATCTATAATGTAAAAGAGAAAGGAGCAAGAAAGAAAAGTTGTTGTTAGTGAAAATTAACATGATCTTGATGCTGCTATTCTATTGGCAAATTATAGACACTAACCCTGGAGAAGACCAGAAAGGTTAATTCTATGGCACTCCTACTTTTCTTTTCAGTAATAAGTTGAGCCAAAGTGGATAACTTGGTTTCCTATTTCTCAGACAATTTTCTTGCATTATCCATCCTCCTAATAGGCAACAGCTATAGCTTGCACCCTTTTGTGTACTATAATAATCTAGACTATACTTAAACAACTCCACATACTCAATATAAAATAAAATAAGGATGAGAATTGAATAATTGACGTTGAGAGACACTAAATTCTTCTTCTTGCTTTTTTTTTTTTTTTCCTTTGCCTCATTTTTTTTTGTATAAATAACACTAATTTTTTAACTTAATTGTACAAGGGTTGGGAATTGGGACCACAACCGTTGACCAAACGAACAATCATGACTGTGATTATCCAAAAAAAAACACTGTTTTGATAATGTAAATTAATTTTGCACTACATGTCTTGCATCACTCATTGTATGTACATATAGTTGTAATTATAAAATTTGGATTTGAATTCGAATATTTAATTTATTGATTGGTGCATTATTTCTTACTTAAAAGGTAAAATTCGAATCTTCTTTCTCTAATTATAAAAAAAATTAAATTTATATTATTTATGAAAGTGATGTCTTTGGGGTCCATCTATGAGAACATGGCCTAGCAAATATGAATCACATTCCTGATTCCAAGGTTCACATTGATCCGTGTTGGATTATCTACATGACACACGTTTATCGACGGTTCAGCCGCATTGTCTCTAATGAATTGGCATCTCATGGGATGGGAGAGGAAGGTCGTACAATCATGGAGAGGAAAAATCCGAGAAAAAAACACTGAAGAGAGTTAATGTTGAGAAGGACAATGTATAGAAAGAAGATGGGAAGACCTGTAAAAGAGTTGACTTAACAAAAAAAAAAACCAGAAAGGGAATATCCTCCACTAGATGCTGTCATGTGAAGTTCTCTCTCATTTAAAAGGCCAACCACCCTTTACTTTCTTCATTCACAATTTCCCTTCCTGTCTCCACCTCATCATCCTTCAGAGCACTGTTCAGGAAACAGGTTAGTGTCTCCTCTGCAATTTGTGAAGCTGGAAACTCTTTTTTCTTTCAATATAATTGATTGTGATATGAAAGGAAGAGTTCTCCAGTTCCTGGCTTATTGGAAATAGAAGTTCTGCTAGATGTTCCAGGACCACTTTAGGCACCTCTATCACTTTGTAGATAACCCTCAGTAGTTTTTTATCTCATGTTGAAAAATAAGGGACTTTAACTGATTATGGTAGGGCAGGCTTCCTGAAAAGGCACCATGCACTGACAGAACTCCCTTACTATTACCTTTTTCTCATATGGTTTTCCTTTCTTTTCTTCTATAATGAAAACAAATTAATAAACTGCAGTAGACATAATTTTCTTGAGTTTGATTAATGCTTTATGTTTAATTCTTTTCCATCTCTACTGTTGTTTAATTTGTGTCCAAAACTCCACAAAGATGGTAGTAGAAGGAGGTAAGAGAAACCTATTTCTGGCTTTCTGCAACTAGTTTTTTTTTTTTTTCATCGTCCATATTTGTATGGCATTGAGAGTAATGCCGGAATTCAAGGATTTCCTATAAAATCTTTATGGAAACTCCATTCCCACCCTCCAAAAACAGGAGCTAAGTTCAGATTGAAATGACCTTCCTTTCTACGGTTGAATTTGCTTATTTTTCCATGGTAAGAACTAAGAAGTTCAAGGAAAAGGAAGGTTTCCCTTTTTTGTTCCTTATTAGGGGGTGGGTGAGACTGTCTGGTTTTGCATAGTAGTCCATGGCCATGAGCTGGAAATTTGAATTTTTTGAGTCTTAAGATTTCAAACTTCAAGTTTTACCCCAAAAGCATTGATCTTCTGGAATTGCAAGTTGGCCTAACAAACCTTATGAAATTTTCCTTCTCAATTTGTTTTTCATCTAGTCACTTTCAAGAGTTGGTACTAGTTGCAATTTTTTCTGCAGGCTGTCTTGACATGGAATAGCAGTAGAACGTTGTCTGGATGGTGATATTTGAAGACTCATTGACTAAAAATTACTGGTTACGGAAGAATTGGGTAATACTACTTTATTAACAGTAATGTGGGGTCAATGTCGTCCATCCTTTTCCCATTAAACAAATAAGGTTTTCTCATGCAATCAATTCAATGGGTTTGGTGATCTGAAATAAAATAGTACTACTATGTAATTTCTGCTATTGTGCAGTAAATGTCTTAATTATCTAGATAGAATTTGTGAAACTTGTTGAAGTCTGCATAGGAGAAGAAAAACAGGAATCTCATCATGCTTTGTCCTCTAATGGGCTATAATTAGGTAAACGTAAGGGAGGTTTTTCGTCTTTTCTGATATTTTGTTCAGCATGAATTGACTGATTACCCATTATGTAAGGTAATAAGAAGTCAAGGAAAGAAATTAAGAAGAAATTCTGCAAAGCTTAGCTGCTGCAAAGTAGCCCATGGAATCAGCCCCTTCCCTATAGTGATCCTTTTTAGCAAAGAGTTCCAGAAAAATTCTTGTCTTTTTGGTGCTAAATTCGTTTATTGACGATGACAAGATATAATTGATCATTTCCATCCATTACCAATTTCAATTGATATCCCAATTGTTCTAATGCAGGACTGTGGAAGAGGTTGATACCATAATTTGCAATATCCAGCCATGGCTAGAGAACAGTTGGGAGTGCTTAATGCACTGGATGCAGCCAAGACACAGTGGTATCATTTCACTGCAATTGTTATTGCAGGGATGGGATTTTTCACTGATGCATACGATCTGTTTTGCATCTCCTTAGTCACCAAATTACTAGGCCGTATATACTACCATGTTGATCGTGCACCAAAGCCAGGCACATTACCTCCAAATGTTGCAGCTGCTGTGACTGGGGTTGCTTTTGTTGGCACTTTAACCGGCCAGCTGTTTTTTGGGTGGCTTGGTGACAAAATGGGCCGGAAAAAGGTCTATGGTATAACTTTGATCCTCATGGTTGTGTGCTCTATTGCCTCAGGGCTGTCATTTGGAAGCAGTCCAAAGGGTGTTATGGCTACCCTTTGTTTCTTCAGATTCTGGCTTGGTTTTGGGATTGGTGGTGACTATCCTCTTTCGGCCACAATTATGTCTGAATATTCTAACAAAAAGACTCGTGGAGCGTTTATTGCTGCAGTGTTTGCAATGCAAGGCTTTGGGATTTTGGGTGGTGGAATTGTGGCTCTTATTGTCTCTTCTTCCTTTGATCGTGCATTCAAGGCGCCTGCCTACTCTGTCAATGCAGCAGCCTCAACTGTGCCTCAGGCTGACTATGTTTGGCGCATAATTCTGATGTTTGGTGCATTCCCTGCTGCTCTTACTTATTATTGGCGAATGAAGATGCCGGAAACTGCTCGTTACACTGCCCTTATTGCCAAGAATGCAAAACAGGCTGCAGCAGACATGTCAAAGGTGTTGAATGTGGATCTTGAAGCAGAAGAAGATAAGGTAATAAAGTTAACAGAAAATCAAGCAAATTCCTTTGGCTTGTTTTCTAGGGAATTCTTGAAGCGCCATGGACTTCATTTGCTTGGAACTACTTCCACTTGGTTCTTGTTGGACATTGCCTTTTACAGCCAAAATCTATTCCAAAAGGATATCTTCAGTGGAATTGGATGGATTCCTCCAGCTGCAAGCATGAATGCGATCCATGAGGTCTACAAGATTGCAAAGGCACAAACATTAATCGCCCTATTCAGTACCGTTCCG
This sequence comes from Theobroma cacao, assembly GCF_053813885.1. Lineage (NCBI taxonomy): Eukaryota > Viridiplantae > Streptophyta > Magnoliopsida > Malvales > Malvaceae > Theobroma > Theobroma cacao. The sequence continues at coordinate 38,284,840 of NC_142642.1, forward strand.
GGGTATTGGTTCACGGTGGCTTTGATTGATATTATTGGAAGGTTTGCAATTCAATTGATGGGTTTCTTTTTCATGACAGTTTTCATGTTTGCTCTTGCCATACCTTACCATCACTGGACCTTGAAACCCAACCGAATCGGTTTCGTAATAATATATTCCCTAACCTTTTTCTTTGCCAATTTTGGACCCAATTCTACGACATTTGTTGTCCCAGCTGAGATCTTTCCTGCAAGGCTAAGGTCAACCTGTCATGGTATATCAGCTGCAGCTGGTAAAGCTGGTGCCATAGTGGGTGCATTTGGGTTCTTATATGCTGCTCAAAGCACAGACCCAACCAAGACAGATGCAGGCTACCCAACAGGCATTGGAATCAGATACTCACTTATTGTGCTCGGGGTCATCAATTTCTTAGGAATGTTATTTACTCTCTTGGTGCCTGAATCAAAGGGTAAATCACTTGAGGAGTTAACAGGTGAGAATGAGGGTGAAGTTGGTGAGACAGAACTACAAACTGGTCCTACTAGGACTGTTCCTCTGTGATTTGAGCAAAGTTAATTACAGCAGTTCTTATTATGTTATGTGTGAGTTTCATAGTGGCATTTTAACTTCTTCTTGGTTTTCTAAAATTCCTTGTTTGAGAAAGATGCTATAATGATATATATTGGCTAGGAAAAGCTATGATCCAAGTACAACTATATATATATATATATACACACCATGTACTAAATTTGTTCTGATTTTGTAATATATTTTGTTCATCTGTCCTACTGGATTTTAAAATAACTGTCTCCTTATTCTTATCTGATATATTTCTTTTATATATCAAAGATGAGTATGGTAATTGCTCAATCTGCATCCAAATTCAAGAACCACTTCCTATTTTGTTCTATTCTCTGGCATAGTCCCCAGTGTTGATTAAGCAACTGAACATGCCAAACACCTCTCTTAACTCCCGAGCCTTAATTTTCTTATTAAGCAGCACTAAGTTCATGTCAACAGAAAGAAAAAAATAATAATAAAAAGTGCAAAAAGCTTATATGATAATAAAACTACCTACTCTGCTTTTTTTTTAACCCAAAAAAAAATTTAAAAAAAGATTCTCAGCCTGTAACTAATTGCTCTTTCTTTTTGCCACATCCATTCCCTTTTCCAACTTATTAGAAGGCTTTGTTAAGGATTTTATTATTTTGAATTTGGGTCTTGACTTTCATCATACTATTTAAAAAAAAAAAAAAGAAAAAACACGCCATAACTTTTGACTTTCTTGCCACGGGTGATGGGACCAAAACAGTAGTTATACTACTTCCAAAATGACTAAACTATTCCTTTGTCCGAAGGGTTTCCATTCTCTGATCAATTTTGGTTGATATCATAGGTTCTTGGGACCAGTTCGAGGTTGGGGTCACTTCCCTTCACAAGTTGTTGTATGTATATTGCCTTTGAAGTTCTGTCAGCCAATCCATAACACAAACGAATTGCATTGATGTTGATAATAACAGCCGCCTGTTTGAAGCCTGAAGGAAATTATAGTGGTTGTGGTCATGTTTCATAAGCATTAATTATAAATTAATAAGGAATTTTTTTTATCCCTCAATTAAATTTCCCTTCACAAGGAAAACATGTTTATTAAAACGTATTGCAGTGTCGTGCACAAAAGAAAGGAATAAACTATAGTTTTTACAAAAGTCAACTATTTGGGTTGGATTGGAGTGTTTGATTTTGTAAAGAAGTTCCTGTAGCAGTTCAGAATTACAGAAAATTTTCCTTTGCGTAGCATAAAGGAAATGAATAGGAATAATTTTTGTAATCTCTATGAATAAGAGCACACAATCCTGTGTACGGTAAAAGCTAGTTCGTTCCAGTTCTTGTTAGGCAATCTTCCGGTTCTTCTTAATTTCCATCATCGAGCCTGTAGGAATCTACATGCTTTCAAGCATTCAAAGCATTCAAAGCCTCCAGTAAGTTAATTTAGGTATGGCAATCTAAAATGGGTTTTATTTTATCTACGGCGTAAGTAATATGAGCGGCTCAGAGTTGACTGACGACTGGATAGGCTAGAGTCTGAAGTTATCTACTTAACTTAATCCCAATTTTTATGGTCACCATGTCTTTGGTAAGATGATATGACCAACGCACTGTCCCTTGTGTCCTTCTCTTCCATGCTTGTATCAGAGGATGCGGTCCATTGATTTCACTTCCAAACCAAGTTGACGAAACAGAAGAAGACCTTCACCACGAATGCTGGGCCCCCAGAGTTGCAGCAAGAGACAAAGGCAAAATATTGCTTGACAATGATTCAAGACAGTGAAACCAGATATAGCAGAGTTGGAAAATTCAATTGCCAGAGGATGCAAACAATTCTGATTGTTTGTCAGCTTGACATCTTCTTGTTGGTACAAAGTTGCTTTTATGTAATATGAAAGTGAAGGCTAAAACTTGTTCAAAAAGCAGCGCCAAGCTCGCATTCATGGTTGACAAACTATAAGCAGGTGAGATCGAAAGTCAGAAAGATTCTTATTTAAGATGACAATACAAAACCAGCCAAATGCTAACAAGCCAAAATTTGGATGTTGGTCCCAAATATTTGATCTCCACTATTATACATCACCTTTAGACTTTTAGCTCTCCCCCTGATCTATGCTCTCAGGTAAGAGTCCACTAAAATTTTGGGCAAAGGATATTGTTCTTTCCGTTATGCTTACTGTTTTATTAGGGGAATGGGAACTGCAGCTATGGATGATTATCTCACTAGTTGCTTAAGCTACAATGCACCACGATTATTATGGCACATGCAACAAATCAGATTTGGCTTTCAACAAAGTGGTATTCGGAATTAAATATTTATATATATGTATATATCACAATTTTTTCTTAAAGATAAAATAAATGTTATCATGAATCGAAATAAGAACAAAAAAAATATAGTATAAGTTAATAAAGGAATTATAAGCATAAGGAATTGTCTAGTTTCACCAACATTAATCCAGCAGGCTTAAGAGAGACAAGTGTAGTTTGTGAAACTAATCCATTGTTCTACAAATAATTAAACAGTAGTACTAGCAAAAAGGTTTGTGAATGGAGGAATATTTGTAAGTTGCTGTCAATATCTTTCTGATAATGGCTTTATTGGAGGAAAAGAAGGTTTCGATCTGGCTAGAAACCAAACTTTTCAGCTAAAAACGTTGATCAAGCAGCCAATTGTTGAACACTTGTGCAATTCTAAACCCCACTAAGTGAAAGGATGATGAGACAGGTTGTATGGCATTAATTTTAAAATGGGTTTGCTATCATTATTTTGTACTTGTATAGGGAGTTCGGACTAAATGATTTACCTCAAGAATAAGTACAATGAAGGGACGAGTTCAATAATCAAGGATTCAATCCAAACTCTACGGAGGGAAAAGGCTGCAACAAAAGTGGTGCCTCACAATAATTCCTCTGTTTGAGGTTTATAATTACCAAAAATTAAATGTGTAATTTCCACCGTGGAAATTACCAAAGCCACCCGAGCATTAATTATCAAATTCCTATCCAGCATGATCAGATATCCCCAAAGCCACTATTTGATTGCCTTGTACAAATTGGATGTAACCATAATCCTTAATTTATCTTTTTTATTCTTTCACTTTTTCCTTGACATTTAATATCATCAATAATCATAAATTATCTGATTTTTTTATTAAAAAAATGAAATTTTTTTTATCAAAACTGGAAAAAGGTTAAACATCTAAATGCATATGCATCTATTTAAGCTTTTGAGGTATTAAAAAAGTTATTAGAAATAAGTGTATTTAGATTTCAAATGAATGATTTAAATTCTGAATAAAACAAGTAGGGCTGAGCAAAACTAATCCAGACCAATTATCCACTCGAATCAAATGCGATTTTGGTAAAATGGTTCGGTTTAATTGATCAATTGGATTAATTGATCTAAAATATTTGGTCCAATTGGTTTTTTGATCAGTTCTCGGTTTTAAAATTTTTGGACCAATCCATCCAAAAAACCAACTAATTTTTTATATATTTATATATATAGTCATATATATAATTTTTTTTATATATTAAGAAGAACTGATTGTAAACTTAATTAATAATATATTTAAAATATATTAGGGTATTGTAGGTACATATACAAATCATAATCATAGTAATTTAATATTAGTTATATATATATATATATATATTTATTTATAAATCTATATTAATATGAAATTACAAGTTATATATTTTAAATGATATAAGTTATATGTTAATATTATAATATTTGATAGTAAATATCCTACATATTAATATGTTATAATTATTACACCTTAGTAATGTTTCATAATGTAAAATGGTATGAATATATACATATAATTGTATAAATATATTATATATACATATACATAAGCATTATTATAATTTATAATAAACTTTTCTTATATGATTATATTTAATAACTTTATTAGTTATCACCTTAGATTTTATAGCATATTGTTTATAATTAGTTATTATTTATACAAATTTTGATATAAAATATTATAACATATAAGTTATGTCATTAATTATATATATATATATAATAAAATCATATATATATATATACATATATTTAATTTATACATAAGAATTACTATAACTTATAATAGATTTTATTTATATGATTATATAAAACATTTTAACATATAATTTGTATCATTAATTTTATATATATAACAATATAATATATTATATATATACATATATTTAATTTATATATAAGCATTACTATTACTTATAATAAACTTTATTTATATGCTTATGCTAATAAGTTTATTAGCTATCACTTTAGATTTTATAACATATTATTTATAATTAGTTATTATTTATACAAACTTTGATATAAAACAATATAACATATAAGTTATATCATTAATTAATTTCATATATACATAATCATAAATGAAGTTCATAAGTTTTAATATTATAATTTGTAAAAAAAAAGTGATAAAATTTTGATCTATTGGTTCAAAACCGAACCAACCTAACCAATTTTATATTTGATCGGTTTTGATTTTTTATTATATTTGATCAGTTTTAGTTGGTTTTTTAAAAATAATTGGTTCATTTGATCCTTAAGTATGGTAGACCAAACTATCTAATCCACCTATTTGCTCACTCCTAAAAATAAGTGTATTTGTAGGTGTAACCAATTAATCCTTTTCCAGCAAAAAGGGAATCTTCTATATGATTTTTCTTTCCTTTCCAAAGTAGTATACTAATTCCTTTTATAGATAAAACTTTGGTGTATAATGTTTTTTAACTTTGAAACATAGGTTTTTGATGTAAAATTATATTGACATAACCAGATTATTAACTTGGTCATCTCGAGATAGAGCAAAATTAATTATTTTGTTCCTAATAAAAAATAATTGCTTTGTTTTATCATGATCCCAATTTTAATACATAAGCTAGATTTAGTTATATTTGCCGTAAATTGAAAATCTGAAATCCATGTGTCCCGGCCCTTCCCATTTACAGATAACAATGTTAAAAAATAAAATAAAAAAATCTAATTAAGATTATTGATAATCGTATCCCTTAAAGACAAATCTGATTAAGCAAACCCAAAACCCAGATCAGATTGGAAATCTCAAATATGGAAAATATAGTTAGGACTTACCAAATCCAGTCCCGGAAAGATTAACCAAAGTAGAAAAATAAGGAGCAATTGTAGAGAATATGCCACTTTGGAAAACCAAGATTCTCATGTAATCATTTCTTTTCTTCAATTCTAAAATCTCCATGAGGGTAAATGGGAAAAAGAAAAAAGAGAGCGTCCATAGCAGTTAAATACGGAACCAACTCCCCTCTCATCCTTCCCTTCTATCCATCACGACCCAACTCTTCTTCTTCTTCTCTCTCTCTTTTTTCTTTCTTTCTTGCATTAGCTTATTAAACCATTGGAATCTCTTTTTTTATACACATATATTACCGGACTTCTTCTTGTTCTTGTCTAAATTTCCTCAGCAGTTTCTCTCCCTTCATTGGTTTGCACATTTAACGTAAGCTTTCTCTTGCTCTAAAGTCATGGATTTGATATGTGGTAATGAGTTCTGATTGAATCGTAGATGCTATTTGATCATGGAGTTTTTGTTTTCTTTATCTCCTTTGGGGTCAAAATCTTTACTTCCTTATGTAAGGCTGTGTGTTGCATAGAGTTTCGAGATACGCAAACGAAATCCAGAGTCCTAAGATTTGAGACTTTTCCGTTTTCTTTTAATTATTGCTCTTCTACTAGGATTCTCTCTCTCTCTCTCTCTCCCTTTTTACCCTGCAGGTTTTTATTCTTTCTGGTGCTAAATCTTTTTCATTCTTCGTTATGATTCTCTCTCTATTTGAGGTTTTAGCAATCTCCACGTGAAGACATTCAATTTTGTTTTCCATCATGGTGTTCCTGGTAGGGGCGGGGGGCAGTTCAACCTGAGTCCTTTATTAGTATAAGTTTTTTCTTGGTACATCAATTATTAAGTTTGAACCAGATTGCAAAACTTTCGAGTGCAAATCTTTTCACTTTTTGATGATTGCTAGGAAGGAGAAGAAAGCACGAAAGAATCTTTCTGTCAATCCAAAATTTTTAGTTTAGTTTTTCTTGTCGAATATCCTAAATTGTAGTTACAAGCTTTATTTAATGGAAATATGCTTTTTTGTTAAACCCTTTTGTAGTATCTTAGTTACACTTTATTGACCTAAGACTTTGTATTATAGTCTCGGTCATTTTGTCATCACATTTATTTCATTTGTCATCTTCTATCAACCTTAGCCTCTTGAAACTCCATACATCCTCACGATTTTGGAAAAGGACTGCCTTGCCTTTCTATCTTTTTTTTGTTTCCTTGCACCTTCACACAGTTCACATGACTAATAGTACTGACTTCAGCTTTCATCAGATATACAATAATTGGCACCACCACCATTGATCATATGTTTTATTTTTACTTTTTGTAAATATATCAGTGCATAAATTGATATTTAATTCGGTTGTTGCAATGCTTTCAGTGGAAAACAAACAGATAGCATAGCAAAGACTTCTGATCAGGAGGAATCGTCATGGCAAACGACAAACTGCAAGTTCTTAATGCACTTGACGTAGCCAAAACACAATGGTATCATTTCACAGCAATTATCATTGCTGGCATGGGATTCTTCACTGATGCATATGATCTCTTTTGCATTTCCTTGGTGACTAAATTGCTTGGTCGCATATATTACCACAAGGAAGGTGCTGCTAACCCTGGTGATCTTCCTTCTAATGTAAAGGCTGCTGTTAATGGTGTAGCGTTCTGCGGTACCCTTACAGGCCAGCTCTTTTTTGGCTGGCTAGGTGACAAGATGGGACGAAAACGTGTGTATGGCATGACCCTTATTCTCATGGTTATCTGTTCGGTTGCCTCTGGGCTTTCCTTAGGCCATGACCCAAAAGCTGTTATGGTTACCCTTTGCTTCTTTCGCTTCTGGCTTGGTTTTGGTATTGGTGGTGACTATCCTCTTTCTGCTACCATCATGTCCGAATACGCTAACAAAAAAACTCGTGGTGCTTTTATTGCTGCTGTTTTTGCCATGCAAGGTTTTGGGATTTTGGCTGGAGGGATGGTTGCTATTATAGTTTCTGCAGCTTTTAAGGCCAAATACCCTGCTCCAACTTATGAGATGGATGCAAATGGGTCAACCGTGCCAGAAGCTGATTACGTTTGGAGGATCATTTTGATGTTTGGGGCGCTCCCAGCTTTACTTACTTATTACTGGCGCATGAAGATGCCTGAAACTGCTCGTTACACTGCCTTAGTCGCCAAGAATGCAAAACAGGCTGCAGCAGATATGTCAAAAGTTCTTCAGGTTGACTTGGAAGCAGAACAGGAGAAGCTAGAACCAAACAAAGGGAGTGATTTTGGTTTGTTCACCAGAGAATTTCTTCTTCGACATGGGCTTCACTTGCTTGGTACCACAAGTACTTGGTTTTTGTTGGACATTGCCTTCTACAGTCAGAACCTGTTTCAAAAGGACATCTTTAGTGCCATTGGTTGGATTCCAAAGGCAAAAACCATGAACGCTCTTGAAGAAGTTCATAAAATTGCAAGAGCGCAAACTCTCATTGCGCTATGCAGCACTGTTCCTGGATATTGGTTCACTGTGGCATTGATTGATAAGATGGGGAGATTCAAAATTCAATTGATGGGCTTCTTCTTCATGACTGTGTTCATGTTTGCCTTGGCAATTCCATACCATCACTGGACTCTACCAGACAACAGAATTGGGTTCGTTATTATGTACTCCTTAACCTTCTTCTTTGCAAATTTCGGTCCAAATGCCACTACATTTGTAGTCCCCGCTGAAATTTTCCCTGCAAGGTTAAGATCAACATGCCATGGAATATCAGCTGCATCAGGTAAGGCAGGGGCAATGGTGGGTGCATTTGGCTTTTTGTATGCTGCAGACAGTATTGGAGTGAAGAAATCACTTATAATTCTGGGCTTCATTAACTTGCTGGGGATGTTGTTCACATTTTTGGTACCCGAATCAAAAGGGAAGTCACTGGAAGAAATATCTGGGGAAGCTGAGCAAGAAAATGGGACAGAAACACAACCTGGGCAGCAGGATAGTAATGGTGTCCAAAGTGTACCAGTTTAATTAAGCTTTGTAATGTTTTATTAATTACTATGAATCTTCGAAGTCACATTAGGGAGTGTATTTATGTGTCTTATATATTGGAGCTTTGGATGCTGTTTGCACTTCCTGCATAATAATATAAGATTCTTATATACACTATTGAATGGAAACATCTCTGGAATACCATTTTTAATATCTTTAAAGTTGTTGATTGGAGATTTTGTTAATAGTTTAGTTTAGCGTTTGAAGAAGAAAAATTGTGTGATCCAACCCTATTTGATGAACACAATCTTGAAGAAGAAGCCCATCAATTGAAATCGAAATATGTTTGTACTCTAGAGCCTATCCAAAAAAGGAATTTGGATTTTAAAATCCAAATCAGTGGTCTCAAATCCACAACAATGCATTCTCTTGTTCTAACTTGTTTTAGTGCAGTCAAATGAGTTCGTACATTTATGTCATAATGTCTGTTTATATGTAAACAACTACGTTTATAGTATCAAACTTAGTTAACCTTACTGTTTTTATATTTTAATAGTTTAACTTACATCAATGTTCTCTTACATATGTCTCCTAGAGTCTGTCCATTGTTGTTCGGAAGGCTACTAGTTTTTGGCCTCTGTGGCCCGGTGCCTACACCTTGATCGCTATGGGAGCGAGCTTCTTCCGAAGGCAACCAAGAGAGCAAATGGAAAAGATGTCAACCCTGGCATTGGAAGCATTTGCTAGCTCTTGATTTGCCATAGGAACAGAGATTAGCCAGCTAGTTATTGTCATGTAGAACCGAAGATAAACATGACAAAAAAACAGAAAGAAGCCTGCCTGCTAGAATAAACACTACCTCCCATGTCATATTAATGTTGAAGAGACTATTTCAATGCAACTTGTTAGGAACCTTTCATTCACTATTAAAACCAGTCTTATATTACCTAACATCAACAAGAAAACAAGTAAGTTTTTCAATGGAGTAGGGTGCTGCAGTGAAAACATCTTTTGAGATTAAAGCATGGAACGCGTTCCATATGACCAACAACACCATGGGCTCTAAGCCTCAGCGAATGGGCTTGAAGCAACAAGCAGGAATGGTCTAGATGAAAAATCTTTATGCATTGATTTTTATTTATATTTTTTTTCTTACCATTTCAAAATTGAAGAGAGAAATAAGGGATGAGTCACACCCACCACATCGAAGACTTTTCGTCACATGAAAAATAAATTATGCAAGTACGGAAGCAGAGGAGATATTTTTATCTTTGATTTGTTAATCTTAATATTTCTTATGGTATTTCAATAAATAAATAAATAAATAAATAAATATAGATACAGTCGTGGGTACAGTCCACCCACATGCGCCAAATGGTTTTGTTCGTTAGGAGATTTCGTAGATTTCTCTGATATTACACTGTTTTTTTTTTTTTTATCTTTTTTCGAAACTATTTTTATTTTCCTTATGTAGTTTTCTTTGGATTAAACGTGTTTTTTTTTTCCTCCTTTGATATTTTAGCGGATGAATGATTGGTGGATTCAGTTTTCCTCCCTTGAGGAAGTAATTGATGTATACTTCTCCTATTTTCTTAGCTGAAGGAAATAAAAAGAAGGAAAAAGAAGAGAAAGTAATTGGTGTCCACTTCTCTGCTTTTCCTTTTCACATATTCTTCTCATTTCTTATATCATAATAAAATTATAATTTTTATTTTAAACTTTAAACTATAAATATATATTTATTATCATTAAGAGTATGGGAGCATTTAATCTGTCTTTTTCCTTGTTAAAAATCATCATCACAAAAAATTGTTTTTTAAAATATTTAACATCAGCATAATAATAATAATCATATCTTTAATTTTTTTTTCTTATAGAATATTCATCACAAACCTCGTAGCTTCTCTACAATGCTTCAGCCATGGTTTCCCCTTTTCTTCCAATTGGTCTTTATTTTCTTTTTTAATATTAGCAAGGCGTATGAGCAGAGGGTTATATGATAATAAAAAGTGGAAAAAGCTTATATGATAATAAAACTACCTACTCTGCTTTTTTTTTAACCCAAAACAATATTTAAAAAAAGATTCTCAGCCTTTAATTAATTGCTCCCTCTTTTTGCGCATCCAACCCCTTTTCTAACTTATTATAACGCTTTGTTAAGGATTTTATTTTTTTGAATTTGGGTCTTGACTTTCATCATACTATTTTTTAAAAAAACAAAAACAAGAAAAAACACGCCATAACTTTTGACTTTGCTGCCATGGGTGATGGGACCAAAACAGTAGTCATACTACTTCCAAAATGAATAAACTATTCCTTTGTCGGAATGGGTTTCCGTTCTCTGATCAATTATGCTCTTGGGGACCAGTTTGAGGTTGGTGTAACTTCACGTCACAAGTTGTTGTATGTATATTGACTTTGAAGTCGTATCAATGTCACACTCCAATCTTGAGGTACGACAAACGTCATATATATGTAATATATAGTCTTAACAGATATAAAAAGCTTCAATATATATTTTATTTAATATTAATTAAAAAAATTAAAATATTTAAAAGATGTAATGATTCATAAAACTGAATTTATCGGTAGAAATTTAAAAGATTATAATTCGATAATATTTAAAATTAAATCTCTAAAATCAAAAAATTAACGTGTCAAAATAAAAGTTTGAATAATAATTTAAGATAATTTGATGTTCATAATATTTAAATAAATCTTAAACAATTTAAATACTATTAAATTAAACATTACTCTCTGAAATTCTCGTATGGTTGATCAAATCACAACTTAAAATAATTTGAAAGAATGAGTGAATCTAACTACTTCGTAAATAACTAACATCCCTTCAGTCGGATTAAGCATACTTAATACATTTAGGCCAAAGTGTCATTAATATAAATATCAAAACAAAATGTTAAGTAATCTTATTTAGAATCATATACTTCAAAATTTATACTTTCAGATAACATAACAAACATATTTCATAAATATTTTAAATTTTAGTGGTCTTTTGTAAAATGCTACAACTACACTTAACTCCTGTGGTATAGGTCAAAAATAAATCCACAATTAACTCCGATAGCACAAGTCAGAAATATATCAAAAGTAACCATTAGCTGCACTGAACAAATATCATAATACCACTATTCTATAACTGGTGGTGCAATTAAGATATCGATTTTCTAATCACAGACTACATGTCGACATGGCCAACATTTAACCCTCATTGGCAGGGTCAAAGTATAGCCATACTATGAGATAAAACAGAAACATATTTTTTTAGATTATCCAAATTTCATAAAATAGTATGTCAACTTTCTCAAACATATTTCATACACATCAAAAGCATATTTGTTTCAGATTAAATATATATGTTTATATTCACGAAACATATATACATACATTATACAAAGTCATACAAATTTCAAAATCAGAAATCATGCTTTGCGTAAGCTAAATTCTAAATTCAACATATAAAACTCATATACATATACATTTTGCATGCTCAACCCGATTTTAATAAATCATAGAACAAAATATCAAATATCATGTACAAATTCATATTAAGGCTAATTTTTAGTGTATGAAAACACTAAAAAGATATCAGTCACTTATTTGATTTTGTCAATTTTACTTTCAAGCAACAAATTAGAAAATCCTCTTAGTAGCCTAATATAACAAGAAAACACATACAAAATCATAACTAAATTTGCAAACAAATGCTACAAGGTGACTACCGTTGGCCATCCTAAACACTTAGGGTGTGTAACGATTTTTATTACAATTTAAAAACATTTTTTATTAATAAAATAATATTTTATTATTATATATATTTTTTAATTAATAAAATTTTAAATAAAGTTGAGAATTTAAACTTAAATCATATAATCAGTAAGGATTTTAATTGCCGATAGAAAGATAATTTCATTCATAAAAATCATATTTATAATTTTTCATTAATTTTTGATATTTTAATAAAATCTACTAATTTAATAAATAAATTTATAAAATATAAAGATATATACTTTTAGATATAAAAATACAATAAAAATCACATATCCAATCTACAACAGAATTTATTAAACATTAATTAATAATTAAATTTTAAAAATTTAAAAAAATTTATTTTCTGAAATTTTTCAGAATCTAGATAGTCATTTGGCCTATTTTGAGCCATTGTAACTCTTAACTCAAATTGTTTCTAGTGGTAAAATCAACACCAATTTGAAGTATTCATATCATATTACATCACCAAAATTTGTTTCGATTAAAAAGAATACAAAATTCTCAAGTTTTGAAAGCCAAAATTTTAGAAATCATCACAAAAATATCTAGATTTTTAAGTTTTCAGTATCAATAAACTATTTTGAGGCTTTAATTCTCTTAACACAAGAAGCCCCTAATCAAGCCATTAATACCAAATTAAACACCTCATTTCATACGACAAAAACCTTCAAAGAAACGACCTAAAATGTTACTGAAATATGAAGTTTCGGTGACCCAAATTTGGTTTATCAAAACTATTAAAAATCAAGTCTCCAATTAACTTCGAAAATTCGTATTTTCTTAACCACAAAGCCAAACGAGATGTTACAAAAACCATTGAAAAGATCTTTTCAATATCTTTCCATTGGTACCCACCATGCCACTTGAAAGTCATCAGAAGAATATTGAGTTTAAATAAAAGTTAAGAAAATACAATTAACTTAGGACTTTTGTATCCAAATTATAAAAATTACAACCCTAAACATACCTTAATAAGCAATCCCTTAAATACCTTTTCCTTTTCTCTATCTTTCTTTTTCCTTCTGACTGACTGCTTATCTTTTGAGATAAACTAGTATGAGTTTTCTGCCTTTTCTTTTAAAACTTATAAACTAATCCAACTATATTATTTTTTTTAAACGTGATTTAGTGAGTTACTATCTGGTAAAATAAACTAACATTTACCCCACTAACTTAAACGTGATAAATAAAATTGACATTAATTAAACTTTTTTATTTACTTAAAGACTTTTTTTCTATTTTTTTAATTATTAAGGCATCCAAGATTATCACTGTAAATAAATAAAATATTAAAACAACATTTACTTATTTATTTTTATAAAACTATTATTTAATAAATTTAAATATTTTTATAATATATACTTTGTGAGGAGTATTACAGTAAGCTAATCCATAGCAAAACGAAATACATTAATGTTGATAATAATAGCTGCTTGTTTGAAGCCTGAAGGAAATTATAATGGTTGTTGTCATGTTTAATAAGCATTAATTATAAATTAATGAGGAATTTTTTTTTATCCCTAAATTAAATATCCCTTCACAAGGAAAAACATGTTTATTAAAATATATTGCAGTGTCGTGTACAAAAGAAAAGTATAGACTATAGTTTTAATAAAAGTCAACTATTTGGGTTGGATTGGAGTGTTTGATTTTGTAAAGAAGTTCCTGTAGCAGTTCAGAATTACAGAACATTTTCCCTAGCGTAGCATAAAGGAAAAGAATAGGAATAATTTTTGTAATCTCTATGAACAAAAGCACACAATCCTGTGTACGGCAAAAGCTAGTTCGTTCCAGTTCTTGTTAAGCAATCTTTCGGTTCTTCTTAATTTCCATCATCGAGCCTGCAGGAATCTACATGCTTTCAAGCATTCAAAGCCTCCAGTAAGTTAATTTAGGTATGGCAATCTAAAATGGGTTTTATTTTATCTATGGCGTGAGGAGTATGAGCAGCTCAGAGTTGACTGACGACTGGATAGGCTAGAGTCTGAAGTTATCCACTTTAACTTATTCCCAATTTTTATGGTCACCATGTCTTTGGTAAGATGATATGACCAACTCACTGTCCCTTGCGTCCTTGTCTTCCATGCTTATATCAGAGGATGCGGTCCATTGATTTCACTTCCAAACCAAGTTGACGAAACAGTAGAAGGCTTTCACCACGAATGCTAGGCCCCCAGAGCTGGAGCAAGAGACAAAAGGCAAAATATTGCTTGACAATGATTCAAGACAGTGAAACCAGATATAGCAGAGTTGGAAAATTCAATTGCCAGATGATGCAAACAATTCTGATTGTTTGTCAGCTTGACATCTTCTTGTTGGTACAAAGTTGCTTTTATGTAATATGAAAGTGAAGGCCAAAACTTGTTCAAAAAGCAGCGCCAAGCTCGCATTCATGGTTGACAAACTATAAGAAGGTGAGATCGAAAGGCAGAAAGATTCTTAAGATGACAATACAAAACCAGCCAAAGGCTAACAAGCCAAATTTTGGATGTTGGTCCCAAATATTTGGTCTCCATTATTCTACATCACCTTTATACTTTTAGCCCTCCCCCTGATCTATACTCTCAGGTAAGAGTCCACTAAAATTTTGGGCAAAAGATATTGTTCTTTCCGTTATGCTTACTGTTCTATTAGTGGAATGGGAACTGCAACTATGGATGATTATCTCACTAGTTGCTTAAGCTACAACGCACCACGATTATATATGGCACATGCAACAAATCAGATTTAGCTTTTGACAAAGTAGTATTTGGAATTAAATACTCATATATATCACAATTTTTCCTAAAAGATGAAATGAATGTTGTCATGAATCGAAATAAGAACAAAAAAAGATATACAATAAGTTAATACAGGAATTATGAGCATCAAGAATTGTCTAGTTTCACCAATATTAATCCGGCAGGCTCAAGAGCGACAAGTGTAGTTTGTGAAAACTAATCCATTGTTCTACAAGTAATTAAACAGTAGTACAAGCAAAAAGGCGTTTGAATGGAGGAATATGTGTCAGTTGCTGTCAATATCTTTCTGATAACGGCTATATTGGAGGAAACGAAGGTTTCGATCTGGCTAGAAACCAAACTTTTCAGCTAAAAACGTCGATCAAGCAGCCAATTGTTGAACAGTTGTGCAATTCTAAATCCCAATAAAGTGGAAGGATGATGAGACAGATTGTATGGCATTAATTTTAAAATGGTATCATTCTTTTGTACTTCTACAGGGAGTGCGGACTAAATGATTTACGTGAAGAATAAGTGCAATAAAGGGTAGAGTTAAATAATCAAGGATTCAATCCAAACTCCACGGAGGGAAAAGGCTGCAACAAAAGTGGTGCCTCAGAATAATTCCTCTCTTTGAGGTTTATAATTACCAAAAATTAAATGTGTAGTTTCCACCGTGGAAATTACTAATGCCACCAAGCATTGATTATTAAATTGCTATCCAGCATGACCAGATATCCCCAAAGACACTATTTGATTGCCTTATACGAATTGGATGTAACCATAATCCTTAATTTATCTTTTTTATTCTTTCCCTTTTTCCTTGACATTTAATATCATCAATAATCATAAATTATCTGATTTTTTATTAAAAAAGTGAAATTTTTTTTATCAAAACTGGAGAAAGGTTAAAAATCTAAATGCATATGCATCTATTTAAGCTTTCCAGGTATAAAAAAAAGTTACTAGAAATAAGTGTATTTAGATTTCAAACGAATGATTTAAATTCTGAATAAAACAATTGTATTTGTGGGTGTAACCAATTAATCCTTTTCCAGCAAAAATGGAATCTTCTATATGATTTTTCTTACCTTTCCAAAGTAGTCTACTAATTCCTTTTGCAGATAAAACTTTGGTGAAAAATGTTTTTTAACTTTGAAACATAGGTTTTTGATGTAAAATTATATTGACATAACCAGATTATTAACTTGGTCCAATAAAAAGAAAATCATCTCGAGATAGAGCAAAATTAATTATTTTGTTCCTAATAAAAAATAATTGCTTTGTTTTATCATGATCCCAATTTTAATACATAAGCTAGATTTAGTTATATTTGCCGTTAATTGATAATCTGAAATCCATGTGTCCTGGCCCTTCCCATTTACAGATAACAATGCTAAAAAATAAAATAAAAAAATCTAATTAAGATTATTGATAATCATATCCCTCAAAGACAAATCTTATTAAGCAAACCCAAAACCCAGATCAGATTTGAAATCTCAAATATGGAAATGATAGTTAGGACTAACCAACTCCAGTCCCAGAAAGATTAACCAAAGCTAGAAAAATATGGAACAATTGTAGAGAATATGCCACTTTGGAAAACCAAGATTCTCACGTAATTATTTATTTTTAAATGGGAAAAAGAAAAAAGAGAGCGTCCATAGCAGTTAAATACGGAACCAACTCCCCTCTCATCCTTTCCTTCTATCCATCACTACCCATCTCTTCTTCTTCTTCTCTCTCTTTTTTTCTTTCTTCCTTGCATTAGCTTATTAAACCATTGGAAGCTCTTTATCTATATATATATATATATATATATATATATATATATATATATATATATATATTACGAGACGTCTTCTTGTTCTTGTCTAAATTTACTCAGCTGTATCTTTCTTTCTTTCATTGGTTTGCACATTTAACGTAAGCTTTCTCTTGCTCTTAAGTTATGGATTTGATATGTAGTAATGAGTTCTGATTGAGTCGTAGATGATATTTGATCACGGAGTTTTTGTTTTCTTTATCTCCTTTGGGGTCAAAATCTTGACTTCTTTATGTAAGGCTGTGTGTTGCATAGAGTTTCGAGATACGCAAACGAAATCCAGAGTCCAAAGACTTGAGACTTTTCCGTTTTCTTTTAGTTACTGCTCTTCTACTAGGATTCTCTCTCTCTCTCTTTTTACCCTGCAGGTTTTATTCTTTCTGGTGCTAAATCTTTTTCATTCTTCGTTATGATTCTCTCTCTATTTGAGGTTTTCGCAATGTCCACGTGAAGACATTCAACTTTGTTTTCCATTAGGGTATTCCTGGTAGGGGCGGGGACAGTTCAACCTGGGTCTTTTATTAGTATAAGTTTTTTCTTAGATTATTTTTAAAAATAATATTTAAAGATAAGATATTTTTAAAAATAGTTCTCTTTATAATTTAATTATTTTTAATTAAGTTTGATAAAATTATCTTTAATGAAATTACATATCATAATTAGGTTGTTATACGTTATATACAACCATAGTTAAATTGTTACACGTTATATATAAAAACATATTACACGTTATGTATAAAAATATATTACACGCTGTGATTAAAAAAAATTGTTACACATCATGTCAAAAAAAATATTATTATTACATGTCAAAGTACAAAAACATGTTACACGTCATATTAGAAAAATGTTAATGTTCCACATTATGTTGAAAAAATATTATTGTTATACGCCATGTTGAAAAAATATTATTGTTAATGCCTAAAATGTTGTTACTTATAAACTAAAACTTCAAATTCTCTCAACTCTATTAATTTTTTTTGACAATTTGGCACCGATTAAAATATTTCTAACATGTTTTCATAATTCAAAACACAAATTTTCTTATCTAAAATATCTATTTCGATTAAAAAAAAAAAAAATTTCTTAGAAAACCTAGGTTTATAATTTCAAATTTTTTAGTATATTGGTCTCAAATTGATCCAATTAAAAGTTATTTCAAACATCTGTGATCATTTCTACCATTTTAATTTTATCCAAAATACTTAAAAATTAAATTTTCCAAGCACATCAAAATTATAAAGAGAAATCTGAAAGTGTGAGAGAGAGAAATTGAGAGCATAGCAGACGAATGCCGAAGAGAGAAATCGATAAAATTAGAAAAAGCTGGATGGTGAGAGAGAGAAATCGAAAGGACAAATAGAAAGAAATTGTGTTGAATGTTTTAATTTATTTGAAATAGTTTCAAAAATATTTTTATCAAGTTATGACTAAATATAATTAAATTTATTTTAATAATTATTTTTAAAATGCCTGAAGATTATTCTTCACAATCTTCTTTTTTTTCTTGGTACATCAATTATTAAGTTTGAGCCAGATTGCAAAACATTGAGTGCAAATCTTTTCACTCTTTGATGATTGCTAGGAAGGAGAAGAAAGCACGAAAGAATCTTTCTGTCAATCCAAAATTTTCAGTTCAGTTTTTCTTGTCAAATATCCTAAATTGTAGTTACATCCTTTATTTAATGGAAATATGTTTTTTCTATTAAACTCTTTTGTAGTGTCTTAGTTACACTTTATTGACCTAAGACTTTGTATTATAGTCTCGGTCATTTTCTCATCACATTTATTTCTTTTGTCACCTTCTATCAACCTTAGCGTCTTGAACCTCGATACATCCACACGATTTTGGAAAAGCATTGCCTTGCCTTTCTATCTTTTTTTTGTTTCCTTGCACCTTCACACAGTTCACATGGCTAATAGTCCTGACTTCAGCTTTCATCAGATATACAATAATTGGCACCACCACCATTGATCATGTGATTTATTTTTAATTTCTGTAATTATATTAGTGCATAAATTGATATTTAATTATGTTTTCGCAATGCTTTCAGTGGAAAACAAACAGATAGCATAGCAAAGACTTCTGATCAGGAGGGATCGTCATGGCAAACGACAAACTGCAAG
Organism: Theobroma cacao; assembly: GCF_053813885.1. Lineage (NCBI taxonomy): Eukaryota > Viridiplantae > Streptophyta > Magnoliopsida > Malvales > Malvaceae > Theobroma > Theobroma cacao. Next base: position 38,303,908 of record NC_142642.1, read on the forward strand.
TTCTTAATGCACTTGACGTAGCCAAAACACAATGGTATCATTTCACAGCAATTATCATTGCTGGCATGGGATTCTTCACTGATGCATATGATATCTTTTGCATTTCCTTGGTGACTAAATTGCTTGGTCGCATATATTACCACAAGGAAGGTGCTGCTAACCCTGGTGATCTTCCTTCTAATGTAACGGCTGCTGTTACTGGTGTAGCGTTCTGCGGTACCATTGCAGGCCAGCTCTTTTTTGGTTGGCTCGGTGACAAGATGGGACGAAAACGTGTGTATGGCATGACCCTTATGCTCATGGTTATCTGTTCGGTTGCCTCTGGCCTTTCCTTAGGCCATGCCCCTAAAGCTGTTATGGCTACCCTTTGCTTCTTTCGCTTCTGGCTTGGTTTTGGTATTGGTGGTGACTATCCTCTTTCTGCTACCATCATGTCCGAATACGCTAACAAAAAAACTCGTGGTGCTTTTATTGCTGCTGTTTTTGCCATGCAAGGTTTTGGGATTTTGGCTGGAGGGATGGTTGCTATTATAGTTTCTGCAGCTTTTAAGGCTAAATACCCTGCTCCAACTTATGAGATGGATGCAAATGGGTCAACCGTGCCAGAAGCTGATTACGTTTGGAGGATCATATTGATGTTTGGGGCGCTCCCAGCTTTACCCACTTATTACTGGCGCATGAAGATGCCTGAAACTGCTCGTTACACTGCCTTAGTCGCCAAGAATGCAAAACAGGCTGCAGCAGATATGTCAAAAGTTCTTTAGGTTGACTTGGAAGCAGAACAGGAGAAGCTAGAGCCGAACAAAGGGAGTGATTTTGGCTTGTTCACCAGAGAATTTCTTCATCGACACGGACTTCACTTGCTTGGTACTACAAGTACTTGGTTTTTGTTGGACGTTGCCTTCTACAGTCAGAACCTGTTTCAAAAGGACATCTTTAGTGCCATTGGTTGGATTCCAAAGGCAAAAACCATGAACGCTCTTGAAGAAGTTTATAAAATTGCAAGAGCGCAAACTCTCATTGCCCTATGCAGCACTGTTCCTGGATATTGGTTCACTGTGGCATTGATTGATAAGATGGGGAGATTCAAAATTCAATTGATGGGCTTCTTCTTCATGACTGTGTTCATGTTTGCCTTGGCAATTCCATACCATCACTGGACTCTACCAGACAACAGAATTGGGTTCGTTATTATGTACTCCTTAACCTTCTTTTTCGCAAATTTCGGTCCAAATGCCACTACATTTGTAGTCCCTGCTGAAATTTTCCCTGCAAGGTTAAGATCAACATGCCATGGAATATCAGCTGCATCAGGTAAGGCAGGGGCAACGGTGGGCGCATTTGGATTTTCATATATTGGAGTGAAGAAATCACTTATAATTCTGGGCTTCATTAACTTGCTGGGGATGTTGTTCACATTTTTGGTACCCGAATCAAAAGGGAAGTCACTGGAAGAAATATCTGGGGAAGCTGAGCAAGAAAATGAGACAGAAACACAACCTGGGCAGCAGGATAGTAATGGTGTCCAAAGTGTACCAGTTTAATTAAGCTTTGTAATGTTTTATTAATTACTATGAATCTTCGAAGTCACATTAGGGAGTGCATTTATGTGTCTTATGTTGGAGCTTTGGATGCTGCTTGCACTTCTTGCGTAATAATATAAGATTTTTATATACGCTGTTGAATGTGAACATCTTTGAAATGTCATTTTTAATATTTTTAAGATTTTTTTTTTTTATAATTGGGAGAGGAGATTCGAACCTTATTTTTTAGGTAAGGGGATTATGCACTAACCAATAAGTCAAATACTTTGATGCTTTAACATCTTTAAGGTTGTTGATTGGAGATTTTGCTAATAATTTAGCTTAGCATTTGAAGAAGAAAAATTGTGTGCTTCAACCCTATTTGATGAACACAATATTGAAGAAGAAGCTCATCAATTGAAATCGAAATATGTTTGTACTCTAGAGCCCATCCAAAAAAGGAATTTGGATTTTAAAATTCAAAACCGTGGTCTCAAATTCACAACAATGCATTCTCTTGCTCTAGCTTGTTTTAGTGCAATCAGATGAGTTCGTACATTTATGTTATAATGTCTGTTTATATGTAAACAACTATGTTTATAGTATCAAACTTAGTTAACCTTACTGTTTTTATATTTTAATAGTTTAACTTACATCAATGTTCTCTTACATATGTCTCCTAGAGTCTGTCCATTGTTGTTCGGAAGACATTTGATTGCTATGGGAGCGAGCTTCTTCCGAAGGTAACCACGAGAGCACATGGAAAAGATGTCAACCCTGACATTGGAAGTTTTTGCTAGCTCTTGATTTGCCATAGGAACAGAGATTAGCCAGCTAGTTATTGTCTATGTAGAACCAAAGATGAACATGACAAAAAAAACAGAAAGAAGCCTGCCTGCTAGAATAAACGCTTGTTTTCCTCCTTTGATATTTTAGCGGATGAATGATTGGTGGATTCAGTTTTCCTCCCTTGAGGAAGTAATTGATATATACTTCTCCTATTTTCTTAGCCAAAGGAAATAAAAGAAGGGAAAATAAGATAAAGTAATTGGTGTCCACTTCTCTCTTTTTCCTTCATATTCTTCTCATTTCTTATATTATAACAAAACTATAATTTTTATTTTAAGCTTTAAATCACAAATATATATTTATTATAATTAAGAGTATGGGAACATTTAATCTGTCTTTTACCATGTTAAAAATCATCGTCACAAAAAATTGTTTTTTAAAATATTTAACATCATCATAATAATATTCCTATCTTTAATTTTTTTTATAGAATATTCATCTTTGATATTTAATTGGTAATTGCAACAGAAAATATTTTAATATAACTACGGACGACGGTACGGCCCACCCACGTGAATCAAATGGCCTTTTTGTTTTTATGTTCTTTTGGGAGATTGACAGATTTCTTTGCTTTACACTGCTCTTTCTGTGAATGCCACGTACATCACATAAAAATATTTTGTTTCCAGAAGACGTGTCAGATGAAATTATTTTCTTTTTTTTTTCTTTTTTCATTTGTTCTGATTACACGTGCTTTCTTTTCTTCCCTCTAAATTTGATCTTCGTTTTTTTTTTAATTTATAAAATCATAAGTGTTAAAATTTTTTTAATAATTATATCAGAGTATTTGATTCATTAGTTAATATATGATCTCCTATTTAAAGAGTAAAAATTCGAATCTTCCCTCTCCAATTATCAAAAAAAAAAATTTCTTTAATAATTATTTTAGATTAATAATCTATCTATCTATATATAAAATAGAAGAAAATCTAAAGGATAGAGTGTTATGAATTTCGAATGAGTTTTGAATTTATATATAAAAATTTTCATTTATCTGATAATTTATATTTTAAATTAAAAATATGAATTCATGATAATTACATCATGTTATCAAATAATTAAATTTTATATTGAGATTTTTTTTTATTTTTACGAGAAATTTGAAATCAAAAGAAAATTCAATTTTTGAGTTTCAAGTCTTGGTGATGTGCTACAATCAGGAGAAAAAAGAGAGGCAAACTGATTGATTAATTAATTGTTTTTCACTTTCAACAAAAATGGAGTTAAAAAGACAAAAACACTGAAATTCCCCTTGCTATTGGATCAATCCAACCCCTACGATCCTTTCCAAATCTATGGCCAATAAGATTGAGACATAAAGAGAGAAAGTGCTGGGGACTGATGGGTACAACCCAACGCCATCACAATAAAGTTTTTGGCTCCAATGCACTGGCTACAAACACGATGTTTCTCCCACTATCCCAATGGACACTCTGTTTTTACCAACACCATTGCCTTACACAATTACATAATTGAGATAATAACTAAAGATTTACAGATAAAAAAAAGATTCAAAAACGGATTAGTAGATATTTAGAATTAGGTTAAGAGATTCTTCACGATAATTTTTATTGAAAACTCCGAAGTTTATCCTTCGCATACATCATTAGGGTATTTGCGAAGAACAAAAACACCCACTTGCAATCAGTAATTCTCATTCCTTTGTCATTTAGTTATACACACTCTTCTCAAGCTTACCAAAAACACTCGCCTCTTCTACGAAAAGAAGAAATGGAGAAGAAAAAACAAAGCTTCCTTGGAAGTAACAAAAATTCATCCCCTTTTAACCTCTATATACAATACAGTAGCAAATACCCCTTCAAATATTAAGGCCTTGAGAAAAAAGCTTCGAAATTCAGCCTCCAGTTGTTATCCAAGGATGCCCTGTAAAATTTAAAACAAATTAAAATTTAAATTCTAAAAATTAATGGGTATTTTTCTTCTTTCCCTAGAAAGAAGAAAGAAAGAGAAACTAATAATTGGAACATGTGGAAAATTGAGCTTACTTAGAACTTGTTCAGCAGAGAATCTTCTAGAAACATCTTTGCAGAGCATTTTTCTCAGAAGATCCTTAGCCGCCGGCGAAACCGATTGGAAGACCCTGACAGGGAACCTCAGATTCCCTCTCAAAACCGCCTCAAAAATCTCCACAACCGTTTCCCCATAAAACGGTGGAAACCCCGCCAACATTATGTACAGAATGACACCGCAACTCCACACATCAACTTTCTCCCCGTATTCCCTCCCGTTCAAAACCTCCGGCGCCACGTAATACGGGGTCCCCACCACCCCTTGCATAGCCTCCGCCGCCACTTCAGCGGAACCGAAGTCCGTTAGCTTAACGGAATTTTTGGAATCGAACAGAATATTCTCCGGCTTGATATCACGGTGGACGATGCCGAGCTTGTGAATGTGGGCAAGGGCTTGGATGAGCTGGGTCATGATGGGTCGAGCTTGGGCTTCCGAGAAGGGACCATTGTGGATGATGAGATTGTAAAGGTCTTGAGAAGGAGGGCAGAGATCGAGGACCATGTGGAGATGAGAATCGTCTTCGTAGAGGTTGTGGAGGTGAATTATGTTCGGGTGAGGTGAAACTAAAGCAAGGATTTTCGGCTCGTTGAAGAGACATTGGGAGTCAAGAGAATCGCCGGTGGAGATTATACGTTTGTCGATGGATTTAACGGCGAATGATTCGCCTGAGCTCAATGAAACGCACCTGAAAACGACGCCGAATCTTCCCCGGCCGATCTCTTCGCAAACCTCGTAGCTTCTCTTCAATGCTTCAGTCATGGTTTCCCCTTTTCTTCCAGTTGGCCTTTATTTCTTTTTTAATATTAGCAGGGGGTATAAGTAGAGGGTTCAAGGAATGTTTGGGGAATATTCGGGGTAGCGAATAGGAAGACGACACTTGCTGGGATCGAAGGGTGGGAGATACTGTGACCGTTTGTAGACTTTGGATCCGAAAGCTGAAGTCGGTTGTCAAATGGAATTACGGGAATGCCCCTATTTTAGTCGACGTGGAATATCCGTACAGGAAGAAGTCCTTTGGCTTTGGGTTCGGTCTGGCAGTTGTACGGTTCGAGTCGTAGTTAGATACTTTTGGGTTAGGAAATTTGGGAACAGCATCCCGCGAAGTGGGGGCTGTTCTTAAGTTTGCCCAAATATTTTCGCCTTAATTACCATGTGTGCCATCGTTCTCGAATACAAAAACAAATTAATTAATAAGAATTTATTATTATATTAAATGTTAATATTTGATTTGATATCATGTTCGAAATATTTTAGATTTTCAAAATTCTTTAATTGTTTATTTAATTTAGTTTTATTTTTTTTTATATTTTTTTTATAATTAGAGAGGAGAGATTTAAACTTACTTTTTAATTAGAAGGATAATGCACTAAGCAATGAGTCAAATACTTGAATGCTCCTCTATAGTTTATATTTTTTATTTTTCTTATAATTACCCATTCCTTATTTAATTTAGTTTAATTAATAAAAAATTTTCAAAAAAGGTATATTAATAGCATTGCATGCTGAAAAAAGAAAGTATCCAATAAAATTAAGAAATTCATTACATTTGATGTGACAAATTTGTGAAGGGCATGAGATCATCAGTAATTGATAAAACTTTACTTATATGTGGTTATGACTTGAATAATGAGAACAATGTCATCATGGTATTTCTATTTCTCTTTTTTTCTTGTTAGGATTTTTTTTTTGGAGAGGATTATATTAGTTATTTGGTTTATATTGGGAGTTTAAAAATCTTCTATGTCACTGAAAAAGGAATTTAGAATCTTCATAAATAAGTTTGAGTTAATTTTGAATTTTTATTGCGTATCTTATCCAACTGAATATGCTGATTTTATAATTTTTAATATATATTTTATTTATAATTAAACAGATACATGGTAGAATACAAACTTTGTGAATCTATATACGAGTGGATTGATGGAACAAGTATTATGACTAATTAATTAGGACAATATATCTATTGCAAAAGAAAATTTGAGGACTACCTATTAATTAAATGAAAGCCAAAATTTTTTTGTGTGTTTTGATAATGTTATAAACCTGTATAACATGATGATAATTTATCATAATAAGGCTTGCATTGGAATATCTACGGACTTGAATGATCAGAAGGTATGACTATCAATATTTTGTTTGTTTCTTCTTTTGGAAATTGCTTGGTATTTTCGTGACATATGGGGGGCTAGGGCCACCACTCAAGTCATGAAAAGTCAGGTGCTAACATGCAAAGATTTGTCTCGCAAACATGAGCTTACTGTTGGAAAATGGCTTGACAAGTGATGAGTTCCACAATAATTTCAAGCAAGAAAAATATATATTCCACCTCCATTTACCAGAAGAAAAGAATAAAAAAGCATGGAATCGACCAAGTATTGCTGTATGATTCAGATTTTTTTTGTGGATCTAGCCAGCACTTCCATGCCTCCAAAGCAAAGTTTCCTTTCATCTTTTTATAGACACCAAAAAAAAAAAAAAAAAGACCGTGAAAACATCACAATTCTAGTTAAAGAAATTGCCACTAGGGATGACAATGATGTCTTGCCAATTGCCATGTAGGAGAGACAACGCCAATGTCAAAAACAATTTCAGACCATTTGAAGCTTTTTGGTTGGAGCTCATTACGGGCAAACGAGCGCAAGTGGGGCACCTTTAACCAAAGAAATCTGTGATGAAGTCGTGAGGGAAGGGACATGAGGCTTTGCTTTTCAATGACTTTTCGAGTAAGCAAGGGGTGTGTAACCCACAGTCACCCATTTCATATGATATGTATATATATATATTCCTACGGAGTCCGGACAATGTAAGGTAGAAAGCAAGGACGATCATAGAAATATGAAATGGGTAACTGTGGGTTAAAGAGTTGGTGTAATGCTTTCGTGCTTGGACCATTCACCAAATTTTGTTGAAAGAAAGGAAGAAGGTAATTGATTACTTGGTGGACAAATGTCAAAATTATTCTATTCCTCTTTTTCTAATCAATTAACATAGATTACGTTTTCTTTTCATAAAGAAAAAGGAGAATGGCAGAATTACAAGGCTGTTTGGAGCTTACGCCAACAAACAAATCATAAGAACGCAGATAATTTCTTCATACTTTGTTTTCCAGCTCCTCCGAGATGGGGATTTCAGTGTTCTAATAGAAGCTAGCTAGCTTCTGCATCTTGTTTTCGTAACCAAGAGTCAGCTTCCTTTGAAACTGTGGAATCTTTTACACGTGAACTTGCTCCTCGTACAAGTTAACAGGTCAACATACTAGACCTGATTCCACGACCATGAACCAAAATCCCAATTGGCTTATGTCCAATTTCTTTGTTAGTTTATGACTTAGCTTCAGAGAAAATAATAAAGTCTTTAAGACTTCACTGTCACTTGCCGCATTGCGTCCCCAATTGAAAATTTATTTCGAAAGTCTCAACGTAGAGACCGAGGACCCTAGTCCATGTGGATTGACAGACCTAGGAAGCTCAGCACAAAGCAAAATATCCCACTAGTAATAAACTATTTTTATGGCCAGCCTGATTGTTGTCATTCTTTGTCTCCTACTTCTTTCTTACTTTCGTTTGAGGACAACAATATGGTGAGTCATACAGCAGTTTCCAGTGAATTTCCATGCGAAATAATGTTTTGATGGGGTCACTTTGTTTTTTTCCATGTTTTATCATTGTAATTTACTGGCAAAGGATTGGCAGTGCTTTCATGTCCACCAAAAACCAAAGATTTGTACAGATCAATGACCACCCATTTTTACTTGCTTGTGTAGTTTGCACCAACGTTAATTGACTGCAATTCCTCAATTTAAAATGGTTATATATGATTCCTTTTGGATATATAGTTGCTCACGTAGGCACCATGCCGCTTCTAGCAGTATAACAAGGACAAAGAACTAGGGTAAATAAACAAACAAACAAAATCCCTCCATGCAATTAGTGTCATGGTGAGTCATCGAACCATTCATCGTATTTCCACGAATTTCATTTCATTACCTAATCCACATTCTGATTGGCTTTGTCTTGATCTAGCAACCCTTAATCAAAATCCAATTACTTAATTTAAACAAAGTAATCTTAATCAGCCATTGATAATGTCCTTGGACGGCCTTTGTCGTAACCAAAATTCTAAATCCCCAGAAGATACCATACGTTAGTATGAACACAGTATTTCCAGCTGTCGATTAATGTGTTGATATTTTCCAGGAATGAATTTTGTTTAAGCAAGCTGATGATGATGAGGTTTTTGTAGTTTTATGGCTGATTGATGAGGTTGGATTCAAGGTTTGACATAATCTATCATAGATAAAACTTTTGGGGACAAAAACGTTTTCCCTACGATACTTATTAAAAGCAATCAACCTTAGAATTATTGTCCACAATATTATTATAATTAGTATTTGCATACGCTAATTGACAAAACAGTCAACTTACTCAAACAAAAGGATTCCATTTTGCTAATCTACGCAACTTCTTGGCTGGAAATTAGCAATAAAGACATTTTAGAATATGTTATAACTCGATTATGCACTCACAAGACAAGAGCAGAATTAGGAGTTTTTCTTAGTGATGTCATATTTTAAATTTTTTTTCTCGATCTTAGATTTATTGAGAAAGTACTCAGATCAAATTTAACATGACTTTACTTAGAAGAATATTATTAAATATCATGGTTAGTAGAATTTTGTTGTTATTATTCAAGATTTGAGTCTTGTGACACAATTTTTTTTTAAAATATCTTTTCATGATTTATTTATTTAAAATTATAAAATTGGTTAAAAATTACTATTCATTAGTAAAAATTAAAATATTAAAATTAAATTAAATATGATTTTACATAATAAATTATCAGGTTTAGTAACTAACAATATGACAATTTTCTATTCATTAATCAAAACTAAATATAACCATCCACAAACCACATAAAGTTTAATACAAAAATCAAATAATATATCTACAAAAAAAAAAAAAAAAAGAAAGACTCACTATTTCAAGATATTATTTGACTTGTAATACTATATTTTCTATTAGTTGGATTATAATTATGAATCCAAATTATCAAACTAATCAAGAAAATATTTAGACATGAAGTATTTAAAAACTTAATTTGGGTTGAAAATTACTTACAATTGAAGTCTAGATGAGTTGTTTTGACAGAATGAAAAACACATTTCGAGGACCAAGAAGGGGAAGGATTTGAATTGTTAGACAGAGAGAGTAGTTTAAGTTTTAACTTTTTTAATAAAATCTTAAATTATAGAAGAAATTTTTTTTTATCTTTCCTTATAGTATTTAAATATTAATACATAAATTACTTAATTTTTGATAAATCATTTTTATTTGGAGTCTTTGAGCACACTTCTTGTAAAATTGTAAAAAAAAAAAAAAATAAGTTCATTAGTATATTAACTACCCTAAATCTCGAATAAATTGTGTAAAAATTAAAATATTTTAAGAAGTGAGTAGTGTCATGTGACACCACTCCTTCCAACATGGGTCCGTCAATGCTGCAAGGTTAATTACGGGTTTACAATACTTTCAAACATTTGATGATGCGTTTTTTTTTTCACATATACTGTAAAAAAATTCTTTTATTTAACTAAAACGAAAATGTAAATGCAATCACACTCAATGTCAACTGTTTTTTTTTTTTTTGGTCAATATGATAGCTGACTAGGCAAGTCGACATGATCACATGACAGATCCAAAACTCAAAATAACCTTCTCTACTTTTCTTTAATTGGAGTATTTTTTCTAAAATCCTCTTCTTTTTCTCCAAGCCTGGAAAAATAGAATATTTAAATATAATAAAATTTCAATTTTTTAAAAATTTAAAGAAAACATGTTTTTTTTTAAAAAAAAAAAACTATTCCAATTAAAGAAAAAAGGAGGAGAGAAGTGGAAAATAGTTTCTTTTTAGTGATACCGATGACGGATAATTTTGAGTTCTGATTTTGTCATATGATCATCTTATCCAATTATGTCATATATCACGTGAATAAAAAATATTAGTTGACATTGGGGTTTGCCGACAATTAATTTTTCATTAAGATTAAGAGTTTATTTGATTTAAATTAAAAATTTAAAAACTGTTATGAACCCCCAATAAATAATTGAAAAGCTTAATTGAATAAACGGGTGTAGTACATAAACATTTTAAAAAAATTTAAACCTTCTTTTTAATACATTAGGAAGAACACCAATTAATAAGCAGAACAAATTTTTTTATGCGGAGTTTGTTCGAACTTAATTTATAATGTTATTATGTGGACTACTATAAGGGGTAAAAACATTCAACTATCATTGTAGTTAAACAGGTTATTTTCAGAATTTAATGTTTATTTTCTTACTCGAAAGTTAGAATAATATGTAATTTCGTAAAATGTTTCCCCACACATAAAGGGCCCAGCAGAAATTGGGCTTAAGCAGACCGTTCTAGACCCGAGATCATCCGCCCACCGTTACCCAAAATGAGGCCCAATATGTGGCCCACTAAGCCCACTTCCGTTGTTAGTGAGCAACTCCCACAGGTTGGGAGACTGTTCAATTTTCTTTCCCCTCCTACCAAATATGGTCTTATGATCAGCGTAGAGACAGTTGTTTTGAATGAAGTGCAGTCGGTAGAACCTGATGCAATACGACCCAAACTCCAGAAAACAGATGTGTGAGGGCATAATTTCTCACTCTCAACCTGCATCAGAATGCATTTGTACATGCAGCATTTTTTGGCCTGTCTCTATCATTCCAAGTAACTATGTATGCAACCATTCCTCATAAACATGGATTGACTGATCCCAGAGGCACAAAAATACTAGATTTCATAAACCACAACAACAAAACTAAAGTCCATCAAGTGCAAAACAGCTTACTAGACTTACTAAATGTCCTGGATTACATTCATCAGAGGTATAAGAGGGTAGATAAAAGATAAAGACAGCTTTGTTTATTTGCTACAAGACCTAACCTTAATTACATACGTATAAACTTGTTTGCAAGAACGTATGGGTGGGATCGTTGTATACTAGGAGCAACAGCTAAAAGGGCAGGATATGCAGACAGCCGATTAGAGCATGTGATGGGAAACATTGAGTTAGACGGGCCAAAATGAAACAGAGACCTCTTTGATTTTCTTGATCAGTAGGACATTGCCTGGGAATAGGAGAGAGATACCGGCACTATTATCTCATAGCTCCTGCAAAGTTCATAGTATGAAATTTCAACAGATGTTTTTGAAGTTAGAATGACTGACGTTCCTATGTTTTTCTCTCCATTTTTTGCCATGAAAAAGCCATTCTGAGATAATTTCATTTGAAGTCAAGCTGAAACTTTATAAAAAATCGATCTGAGGGCTTAATTTCTTAGCACAATAATGCGGATTCTTTAATCATTAAAATGGTTTGAAACAGAAGTAATAGGCTTGGAAAATTTGGATCAGGTTCATTGGTTGGTACATAATCCCTCTGCCTAAAGAGTTGGGTTCGAATCCTCCCTAATTATTAAAAAAAAAAAAAATGGTTTGAAACAGAAGTTATAGGCTTGGAAAATCTGGATCAGTTACAGGAACAGCTTTGTTAGTAGAGGTTTGACAACATGATTTCTATTCTCTTAGTTTCTCCCCTTCTATATTCAACATCTTTCCAACTTTACATAGCAAAGCAACAAAGACACTGCAATCTTAGAGTAAGTTTGCAAATGGATAAGATTTGTTGCACCATCATATTTTCTTCTATTAGCTCTATTCCTTTGCTTTATTTGTTTTCAGAAAGTATAAACCAAAATGGTCGTGATGAGAACAAAACACAGACAGCAAAATATTAGTTTAGCATACTAGTTTACTTTTCCAGTAAAATGCAGCAGCAATGCCCATAACCAAGCAAGCTGTGGTTTGTTTGAAATGTTGAATGATTGAAGGAAGTGTTCTGAATAGCCATGAACAAATATGATGTACTTACCAAAACAACTTAGCTATTTTCTTTTCTTGAAGAGTAGTTTATTGCAGGAAATTACGGAATATTGTTCAAGGTCATGGATTAGTATCATATCAAAATTTCTAGTGGTCATTTACGTGAAAGTACACTAATTTCACTTACATCTATCATGATCGTAATTCATGACACTTTGGCTCTTAGAAAAAGGCTTAAGTTTGCAGCTTGGATCAATCTCATATATTAGACAGATAATCAAAAGAACTAGAAACGGATGCAAGGCTTTGCAGCTTCTCAAGTAGCCAAACTATAAATTAACTGCAGTTACTTACTGTTTTTGCTTGAAGTCTGATCCAAGTCAATCTTTTCTTGCCATGATCGCCTCAGATCAGAAGATTCATACTCCTGCAAAGGTCTGCCATCAGATGAAGAACAAGATTGGGGAACAGAGAATGAGATTCTGCTAGTACTCTGCCCCTTAGATGCTGAAGATTCAGCTGTCGAGCATAAGTCTTCTTCTCCTCGTGAGGTCCCTGCTCCTTTATTCTGATTTTTCAATTTATCTGCATTCAACCTTTCTTCTTCCACATATTTTGCTCTCTTCCTACGCGATGAACCATTGTTGCAATTTTGAAATGATGGCACCCTCTGATCATTAGATGAATATGTTGGACAAGAAGATTTTTCCTTCAGGATAACTTTTGGGATGGCGGAAGTTTCAATACCATCAGAATTATCAAAAACTTCTTCACTCATCCCATCTGAAGTTGCAGCCTTTGCAGCTGCTTCCATTTCCCACATTTTAAAGATGGCTTCTGTCAGATGTTCCCTAGCTGTATCCATATCTATTATAGGTTTTGGATAGTTTAAGCCCAACTCAACACCTGCAGCTTTAAGCACAGTAGGAGGTGCATCCCAAGGATGATGTATCCACTCAGTTGGCATCCTTGCTAGCTCTGGCAGCCATTGCCTTACATATTCACCTTCTGGATCAAATTTGGAGCCTTGAATCTAACTCCAAAAATCAACATAAAATGAGGCCAAAAGATATGAAACATAACTTATAGATTCAATTGACAAGATCTATCTATATTTTTAGTAATGCTTATTAACACAAGTAATTTTCCTCAATTAGAAAATTTGCCGACTGTTTACTAATATCATTTGCTTTTGCAGATTGGGAATCATGCTAAGGAAAGGATCATATTTCAAAAGTTCGTATAACATATTGTGGCAACTTCAATGGCACATCTATAACTGATTATTTTATTCATTGTAAGGATGAGTTTGCACTTTTAAACTATCTGAGTAGGCAGAAAGTTATGTTAGATTTGCAAACTGCAACAGCAGTCCAAAATTAGCAGGCCTTTACCTATATTTCCAAACACTGAAACTTGATGAAGATACTAACTAACACACACAACATAATCAGATGCAAATGAGTGTAAAATCACAAGTTACTGTAAATATAAAATGCATGGCCTCAGAATTGAAGGAACCGGAGATATTTGTTGTACTCTGCATTAGATTGCTACTTATATTCAAAGTTAATAAATTAATTAGGGAACTCACACACCTGTGGGCTGTCTAATCGTTCTAGCTCATGACCATCTGGTAAGCTCCCAGATATGTACTGCCAACCAAGAATATCGCATTCCAAATCTGCATCCAAAAGTGTGTCCCAGAAATACTTCATTCCCCATTTCCATGGAAGAAGAAGAAACTTCACTGCAAAACTTGAAACAATCACTCTTATTCTGTTGTGTATCCAACCAGTTGCCCAAAGCTCTCTCATTCCTGCATCTACCAATGGATAGCCAGTCCGACCTTGTCTCCAAGCCTTAAAATGGTTCACATCAGCATGCCAAGGAAAAAACTTCAAGTTGCTCAACAATGATCGCTCATGAGTGAATGGAAAATTGAAACAAAGATAACGGGAGTATTCTCTAAACCCAATGGCCTTTAGAAAAAGTGTTACACTTTCTTCCCCTTGAGAGTTCTGTTCTCTTCTCCATAGTATCTGCTTCATCCGTGCACACTGGAAAACTTTCCTTACACTTAGCTCTCCAAAATGAAGATACGGGGACAAAAGTGATGTGGAGTTGCCCCCAACCTTTAGCCTATTATTTGAATAGTTGAATAGATTCTGTTCAACAAACTCAGTTAGAGCCTTATCAGCATTGCTCCAACCTGGAGACCATCCTCTTCCTAACAATGCATTGCTAGATTTTTCAGATTCATTTTCAAGGCCCAAATCTTCAAGAGAGAACCTTTCTACTGTTCCTGTCACTAATAAGGAAAGAATTCAGCAAATAGTTACTCATTTTGCATGTATACATCACACACAGGTCCTTCATACATATTTCATCTTCGTTTTCGTCAGTCCTTTGTACATAAATACATATTAACTTACACTGTGCATGTTTTGCATGACAACTTCATATGCATCTAAGGAAAACAGTCTATCAGCAGCTCAAGGTCATATTTTTGCCCCTAAGAATGAACAAAGTCATGACTTCTGTAGGCGGTAACAAGCAAAGAAATGCAATGCATATACATATCTGTAAAACATAATTTCTTCAAGGAAGACAAATTCTTAGCAGAAGACCAGGATGATGTGGTTGCCACTCAAATTATCATATAAAAAGAAGCAGATCTGTCATCTTCATTTCAATACTATTGTTTTCACCAAGTTAGTTTCCAAACTGAAAGTTAATTGTACAATCAAGAATGAACCACACTGAATTACATGATATTCTGTTTAAATTTACCTGCAGCTGGCACCAAT
This sequence comes from Theobroma cacao, assembly GCF_053813885.1. NCBI lineage: Eukaryota > Viridiplantae > Streptophyta > Magnoliopsida > Malvales > Malvaceae > Theobroma > Theobroma cacao. The sequence continues at coordinate 38,319,014 of NC_142642.1, forward strand.
CTCCACGGGGGAAGAAGTGGAATGGGTTCGGTTTGCATGTTCAAGCACTTGTCCCAATATGCATCAAAGGTCGTAAAAGCTTGCCCCTTCTCATCATATATCTCCCATGGTTCATATAACAAATCGCCATTATAGCTTTGCACAGAAATGCCAATCTCTGCCAGTTTCTCTTTGATGCCATGATCACGAACCAGTGAAACAGGATCTGGAGAAGGACAGTACACGTGAAACCATATTACAAGACCTCTCAAAGAAAATGAATGGAACAAGAACAAAATCCGGCAGCCAAACTTCTCATCCATAAAGGAATTATGTACTAAACTAGCTTCTGGGGGTAAATAAAGAGTTGGTTCCAACTAAAACAAGAAATTACTTGTGTTTACACATGTGGAAATCAACCAAAGCAGGGAAATGTCAAGGCATCACACCAGGACAAAGAAGCAATGAGATGTGGCAACTCCAGAAAGTATCCTCTCCTAGGGAAAAGATGAAAGAGAGGGAAACAAGCACTCTGCCATGAGAAATCCATTACCATTCTGAGAACACAAATAATCCATGCTTAAAATTTTCCTTCAACTTCAACGAGCAGTCGTTTTGCCATGACAATTGTGCCGCAAAAGGACAAGTAGTCATTCTTTTTTGCTTCCTTTTGGATGCATGCTTGTGTATTTCACCTTTTAACTCAAAATATTAGATTGCATTTGGCAATAGTTTAATTCTTAGACTCTATTTTGCAGATATATAAGCATAACCATGATCTCAAGGTAATTTTATGATGACAACTATGCTTCTTGTTTATTACTTCCATCCAATTTCATTCTTCAATGTCTCTGAACTTTTAAGCAACAGTTTTTCTCAATTAATTTTTAAACATTTGAATAGCTCACGATTTAAACTAAACTTGTAACTAACTTCTATGATCTATCAAATTTTCCTTTTATCTCCAATGTCTCTGCTTAATATTTTCTCCATTTTCAGGGGACAAAAAGGATGGGAATGGGGACAGGAAATTATCTTCCATGAAGACAATCATCAAGCTTCAGCAAGTAAGTTAATGATGATGACAAGATTGGAAGTCAATAGGCGAAGCATAAATTATCCAACAGAAGCTTAGAGTTTGATTGAAGCAACTACAATCTTGTTAGAAGCAGTAAGCATGTCTAATAGAGGCCATTGCAGTTACAATTAATAGGATTCCAGGGATACCAACAAAGATATCACATCAGAAATTCAAAGTTAAACATGCTTCACTAATATATAGCAAATTAAAATTTGTATCAGTTTAAAACAGCAGCATTGATCAGAGGAATCAGAATATACCATAAAGATGGTTAAATACTACTTTTGTTGCCCCAGTAGCGTTGATGCAATCCAAAAGAGCCGAAAGAGTGCTTTGGGTCTTAATCAGCACAAGTTCAGCCCCAAGAGACCTCAAGGACTGCTCCAAATGAGCAAGAGATTGCTTCAGCCACCATCGTGAAACTCGACCTGGGTAGAACTGCCCTTCCTCTTTAGGGCACCATATAAAGACAGGAAAGACACTACCATTCCTTGCAGCAGCAGCTAAAGCAGGATTGTCATCAATCCTGAGATCCCTCCTAAACCAGACTATCGTTTTACTGCTACTCATGTTGAACTAACAAGATCTTTCAGATAAGACTAAAGTGTTTGGATTCAAAAAGATATAAATAATCTCTATGTCTTTCCTTCAATCCAACACATGAACATCAAAAAAGGTGTAATTTGCACAAACTCCTCCAAGATGGTTTTATGCTACAAAGAAACCCAAACTTGAAACAAACTCAGATTTGCTGAGCACTTATAAAATATCTCAATAGCAACTCGTGAACCCTAAACTTAGAAATACTAGGTTTTGGCTATCACAGTGAAAATTACTTGTTGCTGCTATAACCACAACAAACAGACTACACGGCTGTTTGCAACTTCTATCCTGCTCTTATGTGTCCAGGATATCCAACCGAGTCTTGCTTCAATTAGGCCTTCCCTACATGTCTCACCGATCCACAACTCCACCAATCAAACACCAGAACCTCTACAAAATATCTTCTACTCCAAGAAGTTGATGAAGACCTCCACCAGAACCAGTAGAATAGACAAGCGAAAACTCCACAGAGGAAGCAATAGCCTTGTTGACAACAACCTCTTCAAATCCAAGAGCACCGTTCTTGAACTTTCCTACACTCTATATACAGTGGAAGATCAGATTTTGTATGAGTAAAGAAAACAGATCCGAGACACCAGAAAGAGAAATCAGTGATTCCTTAATAATTCATATTAAAGAATGTTATCCACAAACAAGGACAACTAAATCTAAAAATAAATATATAAAAGATTAACCAGACCTAGTTTTTATACAAAGTTAATTGCTGAACTACTTGACCCCATGTAGCTAGTAGCTAAAAACTCAGCAAAAACAGACAAAAAATTATACAGGGTTTGGTAACAATTATGATTGATGATATTTCTTCATTACTTACAGTACATTGTACAGTGACATTCCTTTGAACAAATGGAACTGGCAACGTCTTTATGCGAAGAGAGTGGCTTGTGGATCCTTATTTGTGTCAATATCACGTGGGCTCGTATAATATTGATAGTGGTGGGTGACATATCTTGTCTGCTTTGTGGATCAACTGTAGCTTCTCAAGATAAGGTCTTTCTCTGTCTCATTCAATTAACACACACCCAGACACCCTCTCTCTCTTTCTTTCAGGGCTGTTGAGTAACTCTTCGGTCAATAACAGTTTCGTCTTTTCCATACCAGCAAAGGCTCTTTATTATAACTGTTAACTGAAGCATATGCATTCAACATGTTGGGAGTAACTTGCGGCTTCCCAAGTTTGTAACTGGTGTTTCTGGTGATTTCATTTATTCTATGTAGAAAGATTTTTGCCTTTTTGTAAGCCTTGCAATTTGCTTCGGTCTTGCTCTGGGAAAAACAGCTTTTAGTTGAACAGGACCACAAAGTGTGGACCTCAATTGGGAAAGGGCGAAAATGAGAGAAGAGCTTAAATACCCAGCAAGTTTTAAGTTCTTAAGCATTTGGTCCCATTTTCCTATCTTCTCGTAGACCTTGATGATATTAGACTTTTTATCATTATCTGCCATGATCATATGCAGTTGAAACCTAAAAATCTCCACCTAAAACCTATCACTTCCGTCACAATGAGTCCATGACATAAAGTAAAATTTGCTTATTTTGCATAACTAATTGCCTACAACAGTTGCAATTACTGTCTACATGTGATATGAATGTTATCCCCATTGTAGCACTGCTAAGAAGTCAAAAGTGACCAAATTCATCCTAGCATGCTAGCTTCTTTATCACGAGGTTTGCAGAAGATTGATTTTCCACCGTGACCAAGCGACTTTCGCCCATCCTTGTGGACTTTAAAGGCATTACCAGAACGGGAGCCAATAAAGAAACAACCTTTCCTGTGTTTGGTAGACTAGTTCTTTTCAACTATCAGAACTCCATAATAAAACAAAGCATAGCAAACAAATGCCAAAGGATCGGTTCAATCAAAACCAAAAAATACTGGGCCCCGGTTGTTGATTTATTTGATTCAGTGATCGTGACTATAGAAATTATTTATACTTTGACAGCCCTATAAGACTAAAAAAATTTATCGGAAAAGGCTCCGATGAACAGGAGGACAAATGATTGAAAAACCATTTCATTAATAAGAGTCAAGTATCCATAATCACACCCATTTTCACCTGAGAAGCATCATGGCAATGAGGAGCCCAAAGTCCCAACATACCTCAGATGTTTGAGCCCCGAGCTCCAAATCAGCCTTCCCAAGGTGTTATTTAACGTTGACAAATTCACGACATATGTACTGTGAGAGACAGATAACCGCACTTAATTCAGCAACTAGCTGAAGCAGGAAACGATCCTAAAAGCAACTCTAGGGAGTTTCCTAAGCATGTGAAACCCATGAACGGGAGTGAATGCTTAACGTGCACGCTCCCTGATCACCTCAAGATCCATTTCAGTGGGGTCAGTTGCCTGGATTTCATAATGAATGCCCTCCAGTTCCCTCCTGAACCTGTCCTTCGATGTTGCGTAAAGCATCTTGGAACGGATCCTTGAAACAGAAGGAGACCTGCAGAAGAACATAAAGTCAGACATGTATACAAAAAAACGGAGATGACAAATAGAAAAATGTGCACCAGTTAATTCACTCTTGTTTTGTCTAACAATTCTACAAAAAATTCAACTGTCACCAGCAAGAAATGAAAACTAATTTCATGATTTTCCCATCACCGCTTTGCACACTCAACCAATTTTAAGTTTATGAACCTTGATGAGGAAGCAAAGCACATATTCTTGGCTCAATATTGCATTACATAAGCAAGGAATGCACTGCAAAACAGGACCACAGATGAAGCACCTTGTAATCACTCATAACATTCTTTGCTTACGGAAGCATAGAAGCCACCACAAAACCAACTCAACTCCAAAGTTGAATCTTATTTAAATATATTACACCTTTTATTAATATAAACTCCCTCTTTCTCAATGCCAGAAGGAATGGAAAAAATAATTAAGCTGCCAGATCAGCTTGCCTTCCAGAAAACAAAGGCAAAATTGCACGAATCCAGTAGATAGTAAAAACAAAAGAAAAATCCAAGACATCCTAGTTTTCTAAAAGTGTAAAGAACAGGAAAATCAAATCCAAAGATAATAAACAAATTTTGTGAACAGCAACTGCATAGAAGGAAATCTGACTTGGGGTGAACAAGAACTAATATCCAAAGTAAAAAAGATGATTTGATTTTTGATGGAACCTGAGGACAAAATGTAATCTCATAAGAAGAAGTATTTTTATATTCACAAACACAAAAGCAGCATTGCAAGCATGACATCCATGAATTCAACCACCACCAATATTTGTTCCCCTCTCCATATCTTTGCATGGAGAACAGAGAGTGCAAGTCAAAGGTTTGTACATTATTCATGCATCATCATCATTTGTATTTCTAGCAAACCTAACACCATCTACAATAACCCCAGTGAGGAACACAGTTCTAAGAAAGTCCTTAGAAAAACCAACAGAATTCAAAACCTTAGGCTCCACATATTAACAAAACATAAATGATCAAATTTCAACCAAACGATTATTGGCAAACAACAAAGCAATGGAGCTATACCTATATGGAAAGGGGTCAAACAATTGTATTAACCATAAACACCTCCATTTTCAATCAAATTGAACTACACAAGGGGCAAGCAATGGTATTGAAGTTTCAGAAGCCAAGCAGAAAAAGAGAGAAAGAGGAGGAAAGAAAGAATGAGGGTTTTATAAACTTATAATTTAGATCAGATTCAGTAAGTTACAATGCAAATGTGGCACAAAATTTTGACAGAATTGAATTATTTTGCAATTGAAAAAGATACTGACCATGCAATGAAAAAGATCTTGCTCTTCTGGCAGTTCTCAGAAGTCACAAAATCAAAGTCATAAACTGCATATCGGCAATCATTCTCAGGCATTGAGGCAGTGAAATCATCATAGCTCTCAGCTGGACCCCCAGTCTTTTCCACTACAACCTCATTTTTCTTCTCATCAATCTTAAAGATCACATATCGGAACACCTTCTTCCTCTGCAGCTCCATGTATGTGCTTTTGCTGTGTTCAGCCACTCCCATGCCAGATGATGCATTTGCCTGAAAACCAGAAACAAATGTTTGATGTTTAATGCTTACTCCAACAAAAATGGACTAGTGTTATCTTTCTATTTTAAAAACCACTACATTTTTGACAAAGCAGAACAAACTGCCATCAATGAACCCTAAATAACAGGTCCACGATGCAAAAGTACCTGATACAACATGGAAACTTTCACAAAATTTAACAATGTTGTAATATAATATTTTCCAACACAATCATAAATTCTTAACTCCATGACTATTCACAGATGCCATATGGAAATTGTGGCTAAACGAACCAATCCAACATAATTTAAAAGCCTAATCCATTGGCAAAAAAAACCAATCCAACATAATTCAAAAGCCTAATCCTGGTTCCAATTCCAGGGCCCATTTATTTACAGCAAGATGCAGTTGTAGCATTACAATTGGAGACCAAGATGCACAAAAAAAGGACCAAAAAAGGCAAACTTTTACTTCAACTTAGCTTGGATAGACCTAGAAAGACACTATTATGAGTACAAAATCAAAATCCTATTTTCCTTCAAGCTGTGTTCTTGTGAGTAACTTCACTTCAACTAAGCTCAATTGGATAGCAGCAAAGTACCAACCTTGACTTAACACTCACATCACATTTTAATTAATGAAATCGTAACAGAAATCTAATCTTATAATCCATTTTTTCAAGAACCCAAAAAGGAAAAAAAATTGAAACAACTACAATTAAAAAGCTAAGATCTAGCTAACCACGAAAGATTCAGTCTTTACACACACACAGACACGAGAAAAGAAATAACTTACAACAAAATTGAAAGCTGCCCATATAATTAAAACCTTAACTTTGTCTAAGGGTCAACATGGAAAAAGAAAAAAACAGATCTTTTTAAGCTAAAACAAAGAGAATAAAAAGAACCCAAACTAAATTAGATCTAAGAGAATCGAAAGGAAACAAAAAACAGTGACTTACTCTTCTAAAAGCCATGGCTGCTTCAAATGAAGAAATAAAGTGGGTATTTTTGGAGAGAAGGGGACAAAGAGAGAGTTCTTATGGAGAGAAAATAAGGAGAAAAAGCAGCCACCAGAAAGAAGAAAAACTACGAAACTATTTTGAATACTTAACAAAAGGAATTTTATTTTTCTTTCTGAGAAAAATAAAATGAAAAAAAGAAAAAGAAAAAGATCCGTGTTTTGAGAGGAAAGGGAAGGGGCGCGTCGTGTTCGATTCTTTTCTGACAATGACGGGCTTCATCATCCTCTTTCGCTGACATGGCTATTTTTTATTGATCCATTTTCTGTAGCAGTAAAAAAATTTGTTTTTTATAATTTTTTTATTGATTTTCTATTTTTTGGTAGAACATAAATTTTTTTTGGTGTAAAATATGACCTGATAAATAGATTTTATTATTTTTGAATTTATAATATTTTTATTTGAAATTCTAAAGTGTGATCTTTTTATCAGGTCAAATGTTATATAAACAAAAAAGAAAATTAGTGCTTAATTTTAATCCCACAATTAAAATTTAATCACCAAGACCAAGACCAAGACCAAGACTATTTCACCCAAAAGGAGATCACTAAAATTTATCTTGGCGAAGCAAAGCAAAGACCCACAACCCACGCATCAAGACATGTCCTTGTCCACGTCACTATATTATTCCATGTTTAAAGTTATAAAGGAAAAAACAAGGACAAATCCTTGTCCATGTCACCATATTATCTTTATATTACGGTTGATACTTTCCATTTAAAATATTCATTTATTCAATAAAAAAAAATTCGTACTTATAAATTCAAAATCACTTTCTTTCACTCATATAAGTGAGGGATGCACCTTGGTTCGGATTTAAATTAAATAATTTTTTATAAAATTTATCACGAATTTACATTTTTAATTAAAAAAACATTTTATTTTAAAAAATCATGACTTGAGTGAAAAACTTATAACGTGAAATGAAATTATAAGCAATTATGAGTATGAAAATGATGGATTTTTAATTACAGTTTTTAGCATCATACCAGGGAAGAAAAAAAAGTTTTCGATATTGAATTTGAAAAGCCAGCAACAACAATTGTCAAAAATAAAAATCCACTCCCCTTTAATTGAATTTGAAATGGACCCAGCGTGATGCAGGCCCAAAACCAAAAATGGCTTTAATTGGGCCACTTGGCCCAATTAAGCGGAGTTTAATTCGTTTAGAACAAAGTTTAAAACTTTCTGCCGAGCGGAGCGGAGTTGTTCCGTGCCCTAGCTCGCTTTTTACCATAGAATCCGGCGAGTGTGTATTTTTTTTTTTCAAAATTCCAAATAGATTGGATTCAAATCGCACGAGAACATGGAATCCCGACGCTAATTGTCGAACAGCAAGTTGTATTCTTTTTACGAAAAATGTCGTTAGGGCAGAGAGGTTCGGCGAATCCAGCGGCCATGCTTGCTTCTCTCATGACCAAAAGAGATAAGCTTCAAGACGACCTTCGCAACATCGAAAAGCAGGTACCTTTTTTTTCCCCCTTTTAAACGTCGGTGAAGTTTACTTTTTTTTTTTTTTATTTTGTGTTTGTAATGGTAAAGAAGTGACAACTATGAGGAATTACCATTAAATTGGTCAATTTAATTGATATTCTTGTTGTAGGTTTACGAGTTAGAGACTAATTATTTACAAGATTCGAGCCATTTCGGGCATGTTTTGAAAGGATTCGAAGGCTTTCTTTCTTCATCCAAGAACACAGCAAAGTAGCTTTTTTTTACCCTATTTTGTTTTATTTACTGCTGGTAATTTGATGTCTAATTTTGTTTTAAGCATTGAATTGTTAGCTTGCACATTTTAAATATCTGGCTGTATGTACTTAATTATCTTTATGAATCAGAACTTTTTAAAAGAAATTTTGGGTTTGATAGCAAATTAGTGACAAATTGTTACATAAGCTCACGTTATCTTTTTAGTGGATAGAATGAACAAATCAAGTTATGACACATCATTAAAATTTGCCATGTCAGCATCCGTCACAATAGTTTTTCATATTAATGAAAACTGTGGATCTGTTTATGTTGATGTAAAAATTTTAGTAAAGTGTCTGTATTGTAATTATTTGTGAGCGAATAAATGGTGTAGGAGGAAGAGTTTATATAGTATTTCTCCAAATTATTGGATTCTAAGTAGCGCACAAGTGGCAATCACACCATACATTTTGTATTTAAGTACTGCTGGTAATTATGTTAAGTATTTCATGTTTGTTTTTTTGTGACGGAAAATTCATGTAAATTTATTTCTGTAGCTTAAAGAGGTATAGGAAGTTTCAGCCAGAAGATAGACTGTTCTCATTGTCATCAGTCACGTCACCAGCGGTATGTGATAGTATAAGCTTCAGTATATACACATAACTAAATTTTACCACTTTGTAGCGTGTTCTTTTTCTTTTATTCCTGTTTATTTTTTCTCACAGATAGAGGTGACACTTGATGTGTTTTCAGCTAGATGGTTAGAGTTAATAAACATGGCGAGCATTTAATTAGGCTTAATGTCTCTGTGATCTTGTTTATCGGAATTCAGGTTTCAAATAAGTTTCCCAACAGATTAGATCTCTGAGGAAATATTTAGCTACTACTATATGTATTGAGCTTAGAAAGGCTGGCACACTTTAGCTTGACATTTAATATACTGCTATTTTTAACTGTCATTCTTACATAGAATAAGCTATTTGAGCTAAAGTGAGTTGACAGGCAGTACTTGGTCTTGTTAACTTCCTGAATGGCATCTTCTGGGCCATCCCATATTAGCATGTGATGATATCAAGTAGTTGCCTGTAGGGTCATAAGGAGAACTTGTGGCCTATTTATCATAGCAAACATGCATGCTGAGAGGGTAAACTGAAATTCTTTATTAGGTTTCTTTCAGCTCTTGACTTGATTAACCTAGAAGCATTATGGAGTTTTTTCAATAATATACCCTTTTTATGAATGATAGGGTCTACTTTATTTCTGCTTCTATCCAATTTTGGGAATCTATGATCATATTTTGAATGAGAGCATTGCACTGAAGCTGACAGAATTTAATGTCAGTAGTGGTGATGCTCACCTTCAGGTCTACTTGTTGCATATCTTTTTGAAGAGAATTTAGGATGCATGTTGTCTCAAAATAAGCCATTATTTACATGAGTTGGTGAATGGAATTGTCATTGTTTATAATAATACTAATAAGTTGTTATCTTTAGTGTTATTTGACTATTTCTTTAGTCTCACCATGTTTGTGCAATTGTGCTGCACCTTCCATTTGTTTTAGCAGAAATCAATAGTACAAAATGGTCATGACAAGTCTGTGTCTCAAAGGTACATGTAATTGAGATAGTTATTCTGATTCAACAAGACTGGTTTGTTCACTTTGCTTCTTTTTCAGGCTGAAGAACTTGGAGTTCGACAAGATGGTAAACCTTGTTCATTATTTTACTAATGTTTCCCCTCATAAAAGCTATTTTTGACATCCTTTGATTTTTCATCCTCTCTGTCGCAGATGGAAGATCTGATTTTGGTCCAGGTCGGTCTAAGGGTGGAGGCTTAGCTGCCAATGGCCAGTGAGTGTGCTAATAATTGTTATTATTTGAGTTCTTTAGGCATTTTAATTTTGAAGAAAAACAAGGAAATAAAGCAACACGGTCCAGATTGAGTTGGCTTTACTCAATCAAGTGAAACTTTTACACATCAGTTCATAACATAGACCTATTACTTATTTAATTTATAGAGGGAAACCGAAGAAGGGTAGAACTGCCTCAGCAGCAAGAGATGGAAAGAGAATCAGGCCATCAAGTGAACCAGATTTTGATGATGAAGATGATCCTGATATGGGCTTGAGATAACTTAATAAGAACTTGTCATATAACTTTAGATGTAAGTGTATTCTGTAACAATATAGGGGAATTCTTGATATTTAATCTAGGTGGTCCAGCATTTCGGTGATGCTGAAAGCATCCTCTTTAGGATGGCTATATTGCATGTGTTAGAATGTAGTGAATCCAGAGGTGTCATGTATAATGTATTGTATAACTTCCCTCCTTTCTGTATCTTTTGATTGTTTCCATTGTATTATGTTCTTTACATTGACATTGCCTAGAGTTGTGTAAACTCTGGAAAAAAAAATCCAGTTAAGCTTCCAATTACAACATAGTTCTTGCAATATTGTACCCATCTTCTGGTATGGCTTGAAAATATTGGAGTTGAGGAGCCTTGGCTGGTTCAGGTTGTTGTTTAAGCTGATAGCACAATGCTTTACGGCTTCAATGAAAGCCTAGTTTCTTCCCTGTATTAATTGATAGCTCTTTGGCAGCCGGGATATAAAGCAAAACACAAAACAAATTCAAAACACACTCGTAGGAATTGACCTAGCAACTCAATTCTAGTTCGGGGACAAAAGTTGGGGTCGGAAATAAGTTAGTTTCTAGGCCAGCCCACTATCTACGTCTGGGGTTAAACTACTGGACTAGCAGGGCCATTATCTTCTTCTTTTGTCTAATTTTTCTTGGATTCCATAATCCCATATGAATAACTTGGTGTAAAAAGAACATGATACATCAAAAATAAGTTGGAGGAATGAAGATAACCCATTGTTAACTTATCTTTATTTTGTTTACAATTCTTTGCACCAAGCCCAACCTCGGCAGACATAGCTTAAACTTGAAAAGAAAAGGGACATGAAAAGGTCTACAAAAGGCTGCAATACAATTCCCAGTCCTGGGACCATGCCAAGCCTAGAGAGAAGAAAATTCGAAGGAAACAGAAACGTAGTTTGACTGTTTTCCCTATTCTTTAATCGAGTATTTATTGGGAAACATGGTGGAGTAAATACTAAATCACCATCAGGCAACACACCAAAGGCAGAAGAGAAGTTGCTTTGTGTCAAGGACGGTCAGTTTACGGTACCAATTTGATATGCAAACATCATATTACGGGGAAAAAGGTTGCAGCCAGTTTGATACGATAACAACTGGCTCGGCGGTCGCTCATATGTTTCTAGATTGAAAATTTCTTGGAGAAGAATTGAAGCACAACACCTTTTTGAATTAAAGAGAGAATCTACGCTCATCATATTGACCTTAGCCTTCGTGTGCTTTGATTCAGAATTCTCATTCAAGGAAAAATCTAGATGTTCAAGTTAAAATTTTCAACTATATCAAGCTTTTAATTATTTAGTTTTCGGGGTCTTATGTTCAGATCTTCTTAAGCCAAGTTTATGCATAAGAGACGAGACTAGTCCGAGAGCATCAGCTAGCAAAGCACTGGAGAAGAAGGGTTAACAGCACAGCCTCAGATCTATGGGAACGTCTTCACTAAGATCTGCAAAGGGGTTTTCTCCCTTTGCATGAAATTTTCATGATAAAAAGAAGAAATCGACATGAACTTTTCATCGTCCTATCGAGTTAAACTTTTATGTAATTGAAATGATTCATTATTGTTGCAGTATTGCTAACTAATACTTCAATGTCTAGCTAGTCTTGTCTCCTTTCTCAACTTGATGGAAAGTAGCTAAACCAATTTTTCACTTTGAAACGTATCATGAAACAAGTGCCTTAATAATCTCCTGGCAGCCATGGATGAATAATTGGTATAAGCTTTAAAAAGGTAGCCATAATATTCATTAAAAAATATAAAGGTGGCATGAATATATATATTTTTAAAGCAATTATGATCGAAAAGCTGTCAAAGCCATCATCCTTGATGATGAATCGATCATGATTGGACGAATTTACAAATGAAGTTAAGGTGAAGCTTGGTAAAACAATGATACAAGGTAAGACCAACGCAAGGGTAAGCACTTGTGAGTTGACTAATTCCACATGGTTTAGTTAAAGATACATAGAAATGCATACAAAGGTACCAATTTTACATGTTACATAGATATATCTTGTCAATTCTTCACACTGTGAAAATAAAGTTTTGGCTGTCTTCTGACCTAATTTTGTTTTTGCTGCAGATAGTTGGTCTACGACATCCCAAGCAAAACAAATCCGTATTAGATCTGTTTTTGGTTAGCTACAACATTAACATCAACTCTTGTTGATAGTAATGTTTTACTAGTTCATCCGTTAATTTATTAATTTTCTTAAAAGTATGTTGAATTTGATACTTTATCTTTGAAAATTTTAAATTATCAATTTACGAGATATAATTCTTTAAAATTGCACACAATGTGATAGTGAATTCAACACTTAATTTAATTGTATTGAAAAAATCACTTTTAATCAATAATTGACAAAAATTCACCCATTTCCAAACAATGAAAACAAATAAAAGCTTCTCTGATCTAGTATTTTGAACCACGAGCATTATGTCAATAAAAAAACAATGTCACCTTAATTCAAATTCAATGATTTAAGTAGACAAATTTGATTTTGATTTTGACAATGTGATTCTATATTAAATACATATATTTTAAAGGTATGTACATACCCTTAACATATATACATATATGATTATGCATTATAAAAAGAATTACATATATATGACTTCATTTTGCAACTAGCATTTGAATATTTTTAATTACTAGTTATTAGGTTTCTTATCTCTTCAATTTTGTTCGGCTATCCGTAGATTGGTACAAATGGAAATACAATCATGAGTTAGTCCTGCTAAAATTCATATGTTTCCCTCTCTTAAAATAATCTATATATATATATATATATATATGTATGTATATTTCGTGACAAACTATGTTTAACAGACATCCAATTTTAATATAGAATCATGAAAGCATTTTTAATCTTCCATAAAAAAACAATTGTGCTTTCAATAAAAGAAAACCAACAAAAAAAGAATATTCTTTATGAGCTTGGGAACAAGCTTTTGATATTCTAAATAGATCCATGTATGTGTAATCTAATATTAATTCTATACATATCTACATGTGCTCTTGTTTGTAGGTATAATAAAATCGTATATTTCAATATTCTTTTTCGTTGAAAAAAATACTACAGTATAGCCATCATATTTTGACTATGACCCAAAAAGGCATGCTCTCTGTCAGTCCAATTTAGGAAAAAATATTCAGAGAAATTGACTAAAATTTCAAATGTACACTGTACACATCTAAAACGCCCATCTTTTTCATCCTTGAGAAAGTCTGCCTGGATAATTTAGAAAAAAGAAAACAAAAATTGACCAAAAATAAAAAATAAAAATGAAAAGGAAAGGAAGGGAAACCTCCCTAGTCGAAGGCCAACTTTGATCATGTTGCTTAAGTGAAGGCTCCAACTGATCTACTTGCATTTGTTCTTCAATTGGCAATGGTGGTGGGGGAAGCCTAGCTAGTTGGAAGTACTTACTATTTCAAGAATGTTGTACACTAAGTTTTTCAACAGTAAATGCGTTTTTTCACTATGTCAAAACTCAAGAACCAATAATGGCATCCCCATGCTTTCTTAAGCAGCCATTAGCTCGATCAAAAATGGCAATCATCCCCTCCCCCATTCCTGATCGGGAACGCGTGCATCTTGTCAAAATTTATTCATGGTCAAAACCATTAGTTAAAAAGAAATTACCCAAACAATTAAGTTCATTTATTTTTGTTGGGAAATTGATCTCAACTTCTCTACTCGTTCATCATTTTCCGTCTGAACTCATTGCTTTGTTTTGTCAAAAATATAATGTTGAATCAATAAAATATTGACCCCATTTGCCTGCCACTAGACGGCACATTTATATGGTGGTGACATATGTTTAAGTTTTAAAGAAAAACTATATTCGAACATGTTTGAATTTGAGGGTAAAGAAAGAGATCTTCAGGTATTTGTGTGGTAACTTGGTTTCTCTGGCAGCATAAAAAAGTTAGATGGGAAGTCTTCAATGTGAACTAGTCTATTTGATTGTGTCACGTTTGACAAAGCAAATAAATAACAACAGAGTAATTTACTTGGATTTATTTAAAATATCTTTAAAAGATTAAGATAAAAAGTTTTTACGTGTCAAATTAAATGGAGTAAAATAAGTAGTAACAACATCATTTACAATGGTTTGTCTATTGTTGTTACATGCAAAACAACCCAAATAAAATTGATTTTTTTTAAGGTATAATAAAAATAAAAACAAAAGGGAGCATCAGGCAGTACTTTGTGCATGTTTTGGTAGAGCAGCGCAGGAAAAGAAGCTTCAAAGAGAAAGGAGAAATGAAATGAAATGAAATGCTTTTTTGTAATCTTACACTGCCCAAAAAATCACTAAGGTAGCATTTCAAAACTAACAAGTAAAAATCAAACCAAAAGGAAAAAAAAAAAAACAGAAAAATGAAAAAATATTGTTTAAAGTCTCGTGGGATTTGACTTTGTATATGGATTACACGAAAGGATGTTGACAAAGGATGATCAGTTTAATATATTTTAGTAATAATGTATGACCTACTAATCATTTTTTTTCGCCCGTAAAGTGCCTCTTTTCTTGACTAGAGCCCTCTTCCCCCTTCCTTTTAAGATCAGAGACTAAGTCAACAAACCTGAACCGCCCTTCGTACTTGATCCTAATTTATTCACCCAAGTTGAACCTCCAAAGCCACGTTTCGTTCCTCTTTTTCCTTCTTGAATTGCTTAATTAATTTGACTATCTATCTAACCGATGCAACGACAAATTATTCTTTCATCTTGCAGTTTGAGTAAAATTTGAAATGGCGTTCGTGTTTTAATCTAACAGTAACGAATTCAAGATTTTATATAAAAAATAATTATATAATATTATGAAAATTATTCAAAAAATAATAAAGATAAAATCTAGAGAAATTCAGCAAATAGAAAAACATAAAAATTTACGTAATTCTGCCTCTTACCTACGTCCATAAAGTGAAACTATTCTTTTATTATTGTAAAATTAAAGTACAATAAATTAACTTCTATGATTCTCCAAACCAACCCAAAATCACTTGCGCACTCTTTCTCAATAATCTCTCAATAACACTCACCCAAACCACTCTAACTCCATCCAGAGACAGAGTTACAAGATGTCCTTTTTCTAGAGCTCTTAAAATAGTACATCCAATTCTAAAGCCTAAAGATTTACTTTTATAATATAAAAGTTTAAAATAGAATGTGATTAGGACTCGATGTGAAATATGAAATTTAAAACCATACAACTACTCAATGTTATACACAAACAATAATCCTAATCAAATAAGATCTAAAATTCTAATCAACCTAAAACTCAACAAATCTTTACCTGTGACTTAAATTCAAACTCCTTAAACCTCTTCCACCAGTCGCACCTAATTCCAACTTCCTAACTCCACATACTTTTCAACACTTTGAATAACTCTCCAAATATAAAACTCTCCAAATCATTGACTTTTATAATTACCATGATTACACATACCGAATCAAGCATTGTCCAACAGTCGATTCTACAAAAAGACCAATGCACCTGTGCAGCTGTAAAGTCAATGACACTAATTAACTTCAAAAAGGGACCTTGATGACCCTTATAATTTACTATTGATAAGATTTTTTGTCCTTTCACCATCGTCTACATTATGGGAACTTATCATCCCCTTCTCGACAAATGAAATCTCATTTTGACCTTCTCGACAAATGAAATCTCATTTTGGTAACTACCATCTCCTGTGCACTGTTCTCATCTCTTCGAGACCTCACCTCTCAAGAACACTCATCCAAACTTAGAGTTATAAGGTGTCTTATTTCTAAAACTCTTAAAGCACTACATCAAATTCTAAAGTCTAAAAATCTATTTTTATAATATAAAAATTTAAAGTAAAATGTGATTAGGACTCGATGTGGAGTAAGAAATTTAAAACCATACAATTACTCAATGTTGCGCATAAACAAAAATCATAATCAAATAAAATCTAGAATTCTAGTCAACTTAAAATTCAATATAAAAAAATATAAATTTATATATTTTAAATTTTTTATATAATAATAAAAAATAAAAAAATGACCGTAAGTCACCCCGTCACCATCTTGATTTCATCATTAATTCTAAATGAAAATATAAAGTTCAACTTATCACATAAGGTGGCAATATATCGATCTTAGAATAAGAGCATAATATATCATGTGATATTATTATATCACAGAAAGATTGAAAAAAAAATTATGCAAAAATGAAAAGTGATAGAATAGATTAACGGGTAAATTAAAAAAATGATGTTATATTTATTTATTCCTTCATCATTTTAAAAATATATATATATTGTAGTTAGCCACTTATTCGTACAATAATATACTATATATATTTGTATTTGCTTTTATCTTTTAGTACGTAAAAGTGCCTTACACCGACAAAAGTTATTCAAAATCACGTGTGTACAAAAGTTAAGAAATCAATAAACTAATTAATGACTTTCGAAATTATTCAAAATTTCTTGTATCAACAATTATATATATTTATATATATATATATATATATTTGAGATAGACTTGATAATTCATGTTAACGTGTCATAAACGTATTAGATACGAAACACGTTAAGATTAAATACGAACACGACACGTTTAATATTCATATTTTAAATTTAAAATATGTATACGTATATATTTAATATATATATAACACGACACGATACGATTAACACGTTTATTAAACTTATCAATATACGACACGACACAATTAATAACATGTTTAACATGATTAAATAAAAATATTTATAATTAAATATAAATTTATTATTTAAATTTAAAATCTATAATTATAAAAATAATTATAACAAAACAAAATTAATAATAACATCAAATAATCATCAAAAGTTAAAAATTAGAATTGAACATGTATAATTACATTATATCCTTTATAAAATTAAAAAAATTTATTAAAATAATTATTTAAATTTATTTATATAAGGTTAAAATAATTTTTAACTATTAATTTTTAATAAGTTAATAAATGTGTCACGTATACACGTTTAAACACGATAACACGATTAAATAAACGTGTTTAAACGTGTTTGTCGTGTTTGACACGTTAAGACACAAAAATTTTCATGTCTTAATGTGTTAGATACGATTAGATACGAAACATGTTAACATTAAACCTAAAACCTGTTTAACTCGTATCTTCTCGTGTCGTGCTTAAAATTTTCAAATCTAATCAAAGATCAACTTGACCCAAAAAGCTGTATTTTCTGCTTTCATACTTGCTTCCTAATTGTTATTTTGTTGAAATTATCTCGATCGGATGTATAACTTGCCTTGTCTTTCTAAAAGATTTATTATTGTTTAATGATGTCTGGGCATATTTTATTTCGATAATCTTTTACCTTCTGCAGTGTTCTTGCATGAACTCAGTGGCGGAATTAAAACCGATTGAATGGCTGAGATGGCATGGTGTGCCTGCATTCTCTATCAGAGTGGAACAAAAAAGGCAAAACTAATAAGATCAGTGATATATTATATATGAATTTATATACCTCATGATGTACTCGAAACATAATGTATTATTCCATGGATTAATGGGTTTTACGTAGCTCATGACGTAGAATCTTATCATAAATTATTACAAATGCAACCTGTCATTTTTATCAATGAAATAATAAATAAATAAATTTACATATGTAAATGTTTTTTTTTTGATGTACCTGAAGAACAATATAAATGTTAAATTTTATAAAATAAATTAAAAAAAAACTTGTGACGAACTTGTAAAGTATAATCAAATATCATCTACAACGAAATCTAAGAACGTATATGATAAAATAAATTTTGTTGCTTGCAACCTATCGCAATTGAGCGTATGCGACGAGGGTAAAAGAATTAGACATTGTAATGAACTTATTCAGTCAATATTGATCATCAATGAAGGAATATGATCAATTATGATAAATTTCATCCAATACAAAAGTCTTGTTTTTTATGTTGTTCTTAAATATGAATTTGAGTGTTTATGTAAGTTTTAAATAAAGGTATTTTCTTGCAAATTATAATTAGTTTAATTTCTAAGAATTAGAATCTTATTTAAATATACCAACGTGAGGTAATTGGGTCAATTAATTAAAAGTAACTTCCGGTCCAAGTTTTTAGGTAGAAAAATCATAAATGGCACGCTTTGAAAGAAGGGCAGTCTCTGTCATATCTGTTGCCTGTTCTTGAAATTTTCTTGGCTAATTAATTTGGCTGCTGGGGTGGACTAATCTCTCGAGTCCTCAGCCAGGGTTGGACCACCTCTTGTTAGTACAATGGTTTAAGTATTAGCATGGCAACATTTGAATACCTAATTCATTGATTGGTGCATGATATTTTGTTTAAAATAATAAGATTTGAATTCTTTTTTTTTCTAATTGTATAAAAAAAGTACT
This sequence comes from Theobroma cacao, assembly GCF_053813885.1. Classification (NCBI taxonomy): domain Eukaryota; kingdom Viridiplantae; phylum Streptophyta; class Magnoliopsida; order Malvales; family Malvaceae; genus Theobroma; species Theobroma cacao. Next base: position 38,337,962 of record NC_142642.1, read on the forward strand.
AGCATAACAACGTAACAATATGTCAATTTCAAACAAAATTCTTTTATTCAGTGATTAATGTTGACCATATTCTCTTTCATATCTCATTATGAGTTAAAAAAAATAAGTAAAAATTATTTATTATTTTTAATCAAATATAACAAACCTTATCAAATTGAAACGATAAGGTAAAATCAAGTAATTAGTTATCAACCATTTAACATTAAAATTAGACTTAAACAACATCCAAAACATAAAACTAGTAACACCCAAAATCATATTAAAATCACACTTAAAATAGGGTATAAAAAGTCATCAACATCAAATAAATACTAACAACATCGACATGATATCCAAGATAACATATCAATAGAAAGAATTAGAAATCAATAATGATACCTAGGAAACCAATAACACGAGCAAGACACATCCCAACTTAAAAATTTATGAATGAAATTTAATAACTACCAAACATTTTGTACTAAAAGTTGATTTTGTGTGAAACACTTAAATCAAAGAGATATTTATGTTTTTTTTTTTTTTTCTAAAAGCAACTCCATTTAATGGTTTGAAATAATCAATTATTCAAAGTAATACATTGTAGGAACCAAATGAATCATTCATGCCAATAAATTCTTTTACATAAATTTCAAGATTTTGGCTTCAGTATTCAGAAGTTATCACTCTATTTCAGTGAAACTATTTTGTCAAGTGCAAACTCTTTCTTTGTATAAGATGATTAATTTGCAGATTTGGTTCATAGAACTGAACGATTCAAACCCACGTGTGTTTACAAAGGGTTTGTCGTTTTGGCGCTGGCAAAATTGTTTTTGTTTGACCAACTTGACCCCCAAGCAAAATAACAAATTAAAAAATATATAAAAAATTGGCTGGTCATGTGTGCACCTCAGTACTATTTTCTTTATGGCGGTTCTGAAGACAAATCCAACAGTGACATTGTCAGCGCCGAAGCTCTTGCTTTAACTTTGGCTGCTTCAATATTCTGGTTTAAACGTCATTTGCTCACGTCCACTTTAATTAATTGGATTATCTATTAACGCACTTATTCTCCTACCTTTATTCACGAATTCCGGTATACGACAAATTCAGAAATCTATGGAGTAATTGTTCAACATTTTGGTAATAAATAAATCCGCTTTTGGAGTGTGGCTGTGTGAGAGAGAAAATAGGGGAAAAATATCCTCTTTCCTGGAAATTGCCCCGAGCTTTAATTTAAACATAGATGCTCACCCTGTCTTAGACTTTTCAAGTATTTTCTGATATTATAAATAGCCCACCAGGGCGGCCGAGGAAGTCTTAAGCTGAGGGCTTCATTGGAGAGAGCAAGAAAGAGAGATCAGGGAGAGAGACAGAGCTTGGGTCTCTGGGATCTCATCTTCAGAGTTCACAGTACAAGATTGTAAAAGCCTGTGTTAACTGAATTAATACAGAGAAAAATAAGAAAAGATGGTGAGAGCTCCTTGCTGTGATAAGATGGGAATGAAAAAGGGTCCATGGACTCCTCAAGAAGATGAGATTTTAATCTCCTACGTTCAAAAAAATGGCCATGCAAACTGGCGTGCGTTACCGAAGCAAGCGGGTACTTTGCAAAATCTGATCTCTGGGTTTCTTTTTCCGTTACATGATTAGGACAAAAAGATCAAAACAAATTGCCAAAAACTAATTTTCCTGTAATATTTTTCCGTCTGACGCTGACAACTCATTATCATACTTATGGTTTGTCTGATTTTTTTTTCTTCTTCAACTTGGTGTTTCTGTAGGTCTTTCAAGATGCGGGAAGAGTTGCAGATTGCGATGGATAAACTACTTAAGGCCTGATATTAAGAGGGGAAACTTCACTTCGGAAGAAGAGGAAACCATCATCAAGCTGCATGAAATGTTAGGGAATAGGTATTTTATCTAAAAACCCATTACTCAACTCGACGCATATGCGATTGCGCTAGAAATTAAAAGCTCTACCTGGGAGACTCAACTCTGAGAGAGAGAGAGAAAAGTCTCTGAAATAAATTGGTCATTGGTGGGACAAGTTGTTTTCTCTTTCTGTGGGTTGGTTTTGCGTACAAGCACTGCAAGTGGGCTGAAATATTCCTTTTCCGTTCAATTCTTTGTGAAGGAAAACTATGGAAAAGGATCCTTAATTTGTAGCATTGCGCAGTCCGTTATTAATGCGGACAAGACTATCAATTAGAAAAGTCTCATGCGAATCTCTTACATAGATACTTTCTTGCAAAATTTCAGGTGGTCAGCAATTGCAGCGAGATTACCCGGAAGGACAGACAATGAGATAAAAAATGTGTGGCATACTCACTTGAAGAAGAGACTTAAACAATACCAGACCAAACCAGGCACCAAACAAAACACTAAGTCGAAATCCAAGATCAAATGTGAGTCGTCCGACAATATCGTCCCAAGCCAATCAGAATCCGGAAACCCAAGTTCCAGCACAGGCTACGATATTCCCGCAAGAACTGAAACTCCAGGGCAGACCCCGAGGTCGCCTCAGCCGTCATCAAGTGAGATCTCCTCCATTACAAATGCCACCACTGCGACAACTGATCGGGAAGTGAACAACACCGATGTCAAGGCTGAGAACATAGACTCCTGGGAATATTTCCCGGAAATTGATGAAAGTTTCTGGTCAGATGCAATGTCCTCCGATAATTCTAGTGCACCATTAACTTTTGAAGGAGTCTCTGATGAATTCCAATATCAATTTCCTTCAAGTTCAGTTGATGTCATGGAGCCTGACTATGGATGTGGTCAAAATCTTGATGATGCCATGGAGTTCTGGTACGACCTGTTCATTAAAGCTGGAGGTGAACAAGAGTTGATTACAGAATTCCATTGACTCTTGATTTGGAGTATTACTGTTTCCTGTTTTTGACTAAGAGGAGACAACACTTATCCAAGGTAGGGACAAACCTGTCCCGAGTCCAAAAGTTAGAATCACCTCATTGACCAAGAAACCAAAAGCAAGTCCTCTTGGGAAAAGTATCAATCAAATGGAAAAATCATCCTCTTGGAGACTTGGTGGTGAAGGGCCAAACAGGAGAATAAAAGCAGATATATAGAAAAAAGATTGACATAGAAACAGTTCTGTATAGCCGCACAAAGCAAGAATTTGGGATGCAGTAGAAGTAGATGCTTATATACTTCAAGATTTAACAAGTTTGAAGCTCATTGGGCTGATCAAAATTATAAATAGATGATGATGAAAACTTTTCGTAATTTAATTATAGTTCATCTATATTTTTGTATTCACAAATCCTAGTTGTATGCTTACAATAAAGTTGATCATTCATTGCTGTACAAATGAATGTTTAAACTTATTTAATTTGGTCAAACTTTTTGATTTGCTATTTTTCTCACAAATCAAATCTTAAACAAGCTTCTTGATTAGTTCTTACTGAGTCAGCTTCCAGCAATTAGAGATGGTAATTAATGGTAAATCACTTTCATATTATATATATATATATATATCCGAAACCACTGATCATAACTTGATACTTGGTGGTTTTTGAAGAAAATCAAAAAAATCTGTCACCATAATTATGTGCCCTCCTAGAGGAGAAAAATGCAGGGACTTGAGATTTTTTTCTTCTCATTTTTCATACGTGCCCTCATTTTTCTCATCTTTTCACATGTAATCTCTTAAAGTCAAACAATAAAGTTTGATTTTCAGCTCCAATGTGTAATTACAAATATATAATTGTTGAAATTTATTTGTTAAAATTCATCCCATATGAGGAATATATATACATTGAATTTTCAAAAACCCATTAACTTAAAATTTTGGGTTCTCTTAAGTGCTTCCTGAAAGGTTTAAAAATTTCTCTTCCCTATATGGTAGCTGTACATTTCCATATTCATAACTAGTTATGGGGATAAAAAGAATGAATTTTAAGTAACAAAGAAGGGAACAAACACAAACAAAGCATTGTGATTCGGTTAAGGCCTTTACAAAAAGAAAGTGATGATTTGGATAAGACAGTGATGGAAGAATTTTGCTCATTGGAGAATAAGATAAGTTTCTGAGAATCCCACCTTACCCCAGAGTCCAAGTTAAAAGTAGCGCAGCAATAAAAAGAGCCCATTTTCATCGAAATTGCCACCTTCATCCTCTTCATCATCCATAAAAGGTGGCAATTACCATATGATTTTGGCCCCATAGACATTCAAGATATTGTGCAAAAGACTATATGCTTTCCATTTTTCTCTTTCCTAATACTATATGCTTCACTAATTAAGCTTTCACGTCTTTGTGATGAAGAAGCAAACCCACTTCAGGGATATTTCTAATCCGATGTAGCATCTTTAAATTTCACATGGCATATATATAGTCAAGTCAAAGAAATAGAAATGTCTAACCAATGAAAAATTTTCATTTGGAGTACTTATGACTTGGCTTGGACACCACGATTTGCTCATCTGCCTCTTTCTATACTGTACCGAAGTCATCCAGAAATTTCTGATTCTTTGCTAATGCCTTGTCTAGTTGTCCTTTACTTAATTTTTTTTATCGAGCTAGGAAGTTGATGTCTGCCTCGATTTCCATTCTTTTTCCCTCACCCTTTCTTCTGTCATCTTCGTGGAAAAAACAATCGCTTCCCTGTAGACAGCACGATGTATAACCTTTCCGTGCTTACTCCAGGTTCAATGCAATTTCCCCACAATTTAGTTCTCACAAATGACGTGAGGGAAAAGGTTGTGGAGATTTCATTTATAATCTTGACTTCATCGGTAATTAAAAGGTAGCCATAGATTTCTTACTCGAGAAAAATGTGTATTGGCATCAACTTCCAAGCTTAATGATTGTCAATATCGCTTCGAGAGAGAAGATGGGATTGATTTGCATGGTGGTGATCGTACAACTCAAGAAACCTTTACACATTGACCTCTTTAAAGTCGGTTCATATTGCTCCATGTTGGGGGAACTAGGTCAAGCCTTGATACACAGGTGAAATATATAGTAAAAAAAAAATCAAACGAAAATTATTATTACCATCTCTCGCTGAACTTACGCGTTAAGAAAAGAAAAGAAACAATCTCTCTTGACGTTATCCTTTTGACTTTGTCAAAAGAGTATTGATGCAATGAACTTAAAAGATAGTTGGGCATCTTTCGTTCAAAACTGGTTTGTTCCATTTACTACATAGCTAGGTCCTAGGTGCCGGGACAGCAAGTTTACGAGATGTTAAGGTCACGTCTTGGCACACTGGTGGAGTGGTAAAAAGATGAAAGAAAGAAGGAAAGAAAATTTTATGATATCTTGTCGTATATATTACCTATGAAAAGAAAATATCTTGACATTGGGTTTCCGATTTTGTCAAGAGAGTTATGTAATGAGCTGAAGAAGAGAGATTGAAGAGTTTGTTCATCTTCTGTGGACACTGAAGAAAAATCGTGGGATAAATTTGTTTTTCTACAAATAATAAATTTTGTTTGAAGTATTTACCTGGTGCTGTAAAGTCCAAGGTGAAATGGCTTATTTTTCTTCTACTTGTAATGCTTACGCAATCTTAAGTAGAGCTTGAGTTTGTGCCCCTGCTGGCTTTGCTTTGCCTTTGTTTTACTTTTCTTTTACTTTCTTACCAATAACTCATTTTTTTTACTGGTTTTGTTACCAATAATTCATAATAATGGAGGTCATATACTCTCCATATAGATATTTTCCTTTTCCTTTGTTCTTCCCACTTTCTATCTTCTTACTTTTTCTTCTTCTGCTGCATAATCATGGTAGACCATAAAAGGAAATAATAATAATAAAAAAAAGACCAAAAACATTGTAAATTTCCACAATATGGATTTCTTAATTGAGGTAGGAAAAGATAGAGACAGTGCATCCGGTGTTCATAGTCCAAGCTTATCAGGTTCAAGATGGAAGGTAATTTTCCTTGGTTTTTCCACACAATTCAACAGACATGACAAAGAGTTTAATGCATTACATATTAAGTATAAAATTGAGAAAATATAGAAATAAGCTAACATGGAAAAGAAGAGAGAATATCAAAATCAAATCCAAATTATTCCAGCACATTGCAGAGGAGGATTGAGATTTCACTTAAGCCATTTAATTTAAAATTTAGAGCAGAGGTTCATTAAAAGAACAAAAGTTGAGTAAATAATCAAGAATAAGACTAGGAAAATTCCATTGGGTTCCCATTTTTGAACAGTTTCTTGGCGAAATGAAGATGGTAGTTTTTAGAATGCCAAAAGCATCAGTGGCTTTAACAGCAAAAGCCTAATGATGCCCTTGTTCGTCCATAATGTCAAAGAATCAGCCAGCATGGGGATGGGGATGGAGATGGAGATGGACAAGGAGAACCTCAACATCTTGTCGTTACAAGCAAGACGATGTCGTATCAATTAGGATGCCGCTGCCGTTGAATGAAATGGGCATCTGAAGAAACCAACCGTTACTTGATCAAGTCAGTCTTTTATCGTTATATCCCGATGGAGGACGCAATTCCATTTGACACATTAATTTTTGTTTTTTTTCAAAAAAGTGATAAAAGATTATTTCATTCGGATTTTCAAGTATATAATCTTATATCATAATGTCAGTTAGTAATCATTTCGGTTTCTTGGATGCCCTTGGTCGCCCTTTGGCACCTATAGCCGCATCAATGATCAATGGAGATGGCTTTAACATACACCTTGACAAGATCTCATGGATCCTGGAAGCAACACAATGCGAATACTTTGATTCCAATGCTCAGCATCTAGCGACTTTTCTTACCTATAACATGAAATAACATGATCATGCTGTATATAAACTGCCACAATGGATAAGCAATAAAGACCACAACTTCCCCATCAAATATTGCTCTCATTAAAATGCCTCTTGTCCCTTGAAATGACATAAGGAAGCATATCGCCTTATTGGCATTTGCTGTAAAAGAAAACCAAACGTTCACTGCAATCAAGGAAATGCTAGCATGTAAAACACAACAACAGATAGACTCCAGATAATTCACACTAACCAACACATTGGACAATAAACATAACTTTCATATGGACCACAACAGTCTTCCTCATCCCATTTAAAACTGATGCTAAAATCCGGGATTGGTAGCAAAAATCCAAAATCCCCATATCAAGTGACAGGTGTAATGATGTAAGATCCAGGGAGGTAGCATCCCCATCATTAACAATTTCTCTAGATTTTAACAATGCTTTTATTCAAAACTGCTGCTCTTACAAAAACATTACATAAATGATGAACGCATTCATGTGAGGCACGAGTATGCCAATGCCTTCTCCTCACTGAGCTCTTCACCAGTCAAGTCCAACTTCTTCCTTGAGAATTCATCAATTGCCAGCCCTAAGACAATAAATGAACAGAAAAAAATAATTAAACTGTTCTACTTCAAATATTCTTGAAGAAAAAGTTTGCAAATGAGCAATCACTGTTACGCATAGATACCAGAACTACTTCAAACTTCCTAAGCAAATTGAAGCCGAGGATAAAAAGTATAACCACAATAAAATTTCAACTAAAAGGGGACACTACACGTCAGCAACAAGTGATGGTATGTTTCTGTAAAATTAATGAAAGGAACACAGCTTTTTCTTCCCTTTGGGGGTTTGGAAGGTGTTGGAGGGAGGGGCAGGCACAGGCAAAGTGAGTTACATGATTAGAAACATGAAAAATCCATATCTAGTTATTCTTATCGGTTAAACCATGCTGACATAAGGCTATGCTTAATTAGCACAATTAACACAACATAATGGGATCACGTTTTGCTGTTTTCTGACCTTGCACAATTTTCCATTCTCCATTTTTACAAGTTACTGGGAAGGAATAAATGAGCCCAGCTGGTACATTATATGAACCATCAGAGTACACTCCCATGGATACCCATGTGCCCTACAGGTGCAACCAAATGAAGCAAAAAAATGAGATCATGACCATATAAAATATCATTGATCAACGTATTTACAACATTACCAACCTCTGGCGTTCCGAGGACCCAATCACGTATATGATCACAAGCCGCACTGGCAGCAGAAAGTGCACTTGAGAGTTTCCTAGCTTTGATGATTGCAGCACCACGTTGTTGGACAGTGGTTATGAATTCTCCATTCAACCTTTAATAAACGAATAATTTCAAAACAACGCTTCAAAATCTCAGTTCATATAAATCTATTACATCAGCTAATTGTTTATGGTATCATTTTCTTTACCATGCATCATCTTTTACAAGCTCACGAACAGGCTTTTCCCCAGATGGAGTCTTAACAGTTGCATGATTGACATCAGGGTACTGAGTTGATGAATGATTACCCCAGATAATCACATTTTTAACATCACAAACTTGGACATTTAGTCTCTCCGAGATTTGACCCAATGCCCTGTTATGGTCCAGCCTTGTCAAACAGGTAATGTTATTGGCAGGGATTGAAGGTGCAAATTCCTTCAGGATCAATGCATTGGTGTTTGCAGGGTTAGCAACAACCAGAACCTGAAACAAACAGGGAGTACATGAAATCTTAACCTATAAACTGAGCAACGTTTGAGGGCCACTAAGAAACTTCCAAGTTCTCATGACAAGAAATATATGTCATTGTATAATGGATAGAATGCAAATTAGTTCATTTAAAACAACTTTATGATGTTACAAAAACATTTGACTGTCCAATCATGCCAAATCTGCAACAAATCACAAAATTCAAAATACGCTTCAAAGGCATACAAGAAAATAAAGTTTACAAATTTCAACAAATCATATTGCTCCTATCTACAACAGGTAAATGGTAGAAAAAAAATGGCATTTTAACAATATTCACATATTTTATGCATGAAAAGTAAATAAAGTTAAAAATGGAAATAGAAAAATCTCATTCGCAGGTGATCAAAATGCTAGAACTTTCAATTTGAAATCAGTTTTATTTCACCTTGCAGTTTGGAGCTGCATGCTGTTCCAAGGCAGAAGCCTGGGACTTGTAAATTGACACATTCTTTGACATAACATCTTTCCTTTCCATTCCTTCCTTCCTTGGGAAACCACCAACCATGACTGCGATGTTGACCCTGGTGCATGCTTCAACAACATCAGTTGTAGCAACAACACCTGTCAAAAAAATTTTTTTTTGGTTACAGCCCATAACTATATAACAAATTCATACAAATTTCGAAAGCAGTATTCATAATAAACCTCGACAGCATCATCCAATATTTAAACAACATGATAATGAACATATACCTTTTAGAAGAGGGAAAGCAGCATCCACCAACTCCATTTTGACTCCATTCAAAGCCTCTGCTGCAGGTGGGATATCAAGCATGTGAAGGATCACAGGCTGGTCAGCACCCAACATGACTCCCCTAGCAATCATGGGCACCAGAGCATACCCAATTTGTCCTGCAAATACCAAAACAACATGTTTCTAATAAATCTTTTGGGAAAACAAAAATGAGAACATTTTGCATAAAATTTACTGTTTATGATCTAAGCAAGTCATATATACATGTATCAAACTAGCATAAAAAGCGTATACTCTTTAAAAAGTTCAAACTTTTAACATATAATCTTCCTCGAGTACTAGTTTAGCTACTAAACTTAGATCCACGTTAAAATAAATTACTTTTGACTAATTCTAGGTTTAGATCAATCATTTCTAATCCAAACAAAAATCAGTCCAATCGCAACCTCCGAAATAAAAAAGTTAAATCTAGATCATGAATAACTAGATCTGAAAAAAGAGACCTGATTTAGCCAATAAACTTTACTAGATCTGAAGAAGATTGAATTCGAGCTAAGAAATGTTAAGAAACGAATCCGATTGGTGGATATCTAACAGTACCTGCAGCTCCAGTAACGAGGACGCGAACTGGTTCCTTTTCCATTGACGGAGATCGATGAGAAACAACGACGATGTCGTTCGGAGAGAGTGAGCTGAAGATTTTGAGTCGAGGGACAAGGAAGGATAAGAAAACGCGAAGAATCAGATATATTTATGGGCCAAGGAAGTGATATTGCCAGGGAAATGGTGATAATAACAAGGGGTGTTTCGGGGATTGCCCGAGGCTTTAAGACGCCGTCGTTTTGAAGGAGAGAATATATGCCGTCGAGATGCGGACAACTTTGTGGAGCTGCGTGGGTCGTGTCATGTGACGACAAGTATCATGCCTGGGGTGCATCAACTTTCAATATCTAAGTTAATGATTTTTTTAAAACAAAAAGTTGGTTAGGCCTAACGTTGTGGCTTTAAGCTGAGCTGATGTTGTACCAAACGGTCCAACGAAATTGTAGTCCACAACTGTCAAATACTCAGTCAGATATTTTTAACTTTAAATTAATTTTTTTAATTTAAAGTTTTTTTATATAATAAAAAAATTTTGATGGTATAAATGTTAAATGATCCGATAAATGAGTAAAATTAACGTAATTTTTTTTAAAAAAATTTATATTATCTACGTACAATAATATTACACTGAATAAAGTTTCGTGGGCTTTTTGTCTGCAGATGCAATTACTCTTATACAGTTAATGGGCTGAGCCCAGTAAAAACCCGACATAAGTTTTGGCCCACGTTAGGGTTGGGCTATGCCCAAACTAGACTTGGACGCCAGTAGGCTGGAGCCCCTGGATTCGAGTTAAGAGTCGGCTAAGGATTTATTTCTTTTTTTTGTTGGTTTATTTAAAAACTATAAATACAGAAAATCAATCATAAAGGATAACCGGCAAATCCATTATCCTTTTTCTTCGATTAGGGTTTACTGAGCGCCAGATCTACGAGAGTTTTCCGATTGAATTTGTGAAATTTCATCCTAAAAATCACTAATTTCTGCTCAGCTTTTCTCGATTCAACCATGGCTACCGCATCAGGTATGTTTTTTTTTTCTATCTCCCCCAAATTTCTCGTTTCTGCTTGTTTCGATACCCTAAAAGAAAAAAGATCTTTAACTATAATTGGTCTGATTAATTATTTTGGAATGTCAGTTGCATTTAAATCAAGGGAGGATCATCGGAAACAGCTAGAATTAGAAGAAGCTCGAAAAGCGGGGCTTGCACCGGCTGAAGTCGATGAGGATGGAAAAGAAATTAACCCTCATATTCCTCAGTATATGTCATCGGCACCTTGGTATCTTAATGCTGAAAGACCAAGTTTGAAGCATCAAAGGAAATGGAAATCTGATCCCAATTACACGAAATCTTGGTATGATAGAGGTGCAAAAATATTTCAGGCAGATAAATATCGAAAAGGTGCTTGCGAAAAGTAAGTGAACCTTTTGTTTCTTTTGCTTTGTGTGTTAATGTAGTTTTAAACGGAATTAAGATTTTAGACAAAGCATATGTGGAAATTATTTCTGTTATAGTATGATTGATCAATTTTATTAATTTGGAGTGGAAAGGAATTAGAGTTCTAATTGATAGAGATGAATTCTTGGCTAAAGTGAACCTGAAATTGTATGTTCAAAAATCTCTTGCAGTATGAGTTAGTGCTAATTTGGTGCCTCCTATTGTTTCTTTGAAGCTTCCTGCTTACTTGACAAGAATAGGGTCACATTTTAAATGGTCCCTTCTGTAGTTTTGTGTTAAGTGTAAATTTGGAAGTTCAAATAGATGTTTAGTTATCCTGGTATTTAATTTCTCATGTAGGGAACTATTTGTTTATGATTAAGCTTGTGAGGTTCCAAGATTAAATTCAGTTAGACATGTTTATAGCTAACTGGATAGGTCTAGACTCCAGTGATAGGGTTTTTAAATGCCACATCAGGCATTAGCTGGGTTGTGCTAACTAGATAGAAATTCCCATTATTGCTTTCAAATGCAAAGGGTGCTATGAAGCTTTTTAACTGATCATGTAGGAAATTGGAGCTTCATATAGTGCTTATGTCCTCTGAAACTGTTATATGGGAATAAGTAGTTTAAATAACTGTACTAGTTTATTTCACCTTTTCCCTCATACTTTAAACTGTCATAACACCATAATTCATGGTTAATGTGTTTTTTTAATTGCTTGTTGTAGCTGTGGAGCAATGACACATGATTCAAAGGCATGCATGGAGAGGCCTCGTAAGAAAGGAGCAAAATGGACAAGCATGCACATCGCACCTGATGAAAAGATAGAGACCTTTGAACTGGATTATGATGGCAAGCGAGATCGATGGAATGGTTATGATGCATCCACATATGCCCGTGTCATTGAAAGATATGAGGCAAGGGATGAGGCTAGAAGGAAGTATCTGAAAGAACAACAGCTGAAAAAGTTGGAGGAGAAAAATAGTAAAAACAATGGGGAGGAAGAGGTTAGTGATGAAGATGATGATGATGATGCTCTGAAGGTTGATGAAGCTAAGGTTGATGAGAGCAAACAGATGGACTTTGCTAAAGTCGAGAAGCGTGTTCGTACCACGGGTGGAGGGAGCACGGGTACTGTCAGGTACATCTATTATTACCAACCCTCAGCCTTATGTTTCTTTTTTCCTGCTTAAATTATTTGTTAAGGAACTCAATTTCTTATCTGCTATATAAAACAATCATTCTTACTTCATATTTGCCTTTATCTTTTTTAGGAATTTGCGTATTCGGGAAGACACAGCGAAATATCTTTTGAATCTTGATGTTAATTCGGCTTATTATGATCCTAAAACTCGATCTATGCGTGAAGATCCTCTTCCTGATGCTGACCCTAATGAGAAGTTCTATGGAGTGAGTGTCTTGCAACTTTTTTTTTCCTTTGATTGCTGTCATAATATGCCTTAAAGTTAATTACATTACGTGATTCTGACTTGTTCTTTTGTTAAATTTGTTACTTTGCAGGGTGATAATCAATATAGAATGAGTGGGCAAGCTTTGGAGTTCAAGCAGCTCAATATTCATGCGTGGGAAGCATTTGATAAAGGTCAAGATATTCACATGCAAGCTGCTCCATCTCAAGCTGAACTCCTGTTCAGGAATTATAAGGTCATCAAGGAGAAGTTGAAATCAAAGACTAAAGATACCATCATGGAGAAGTATGGCAATGCAGCAACTGAAGAAGAGATACCAATGGAGCTCCTCTTGGGACAAAGTGAGAGGCAAGTTGAATATGATCGTGCTGGCAGAGTTATAAAGGGAATGGTACGTATGAAACAAACTTTCAGCTTATTCTAGTTAGGTTTTGGTTTTCCCCTTCCGTTGCTTCCATTGGTGAAGATTTCTTGGACAAAATTCCAAGCTTCTTAACTCTAACACTCCGTCTGTTTCACTGAAAATGAACTTCCGGAAGTTGTTTCCTACATTTTCCTATGTTTTCCAAGGAAAACAACTTGATGATCAACTGAAATTGAGAAATTGTCTTCCTTTTTTCCATAATCTGGAAGACAATATCCTTTGGTAACCCAACATATCCCGACTCATTCGTCACATGAGAGATCCATTCACCCAAACCTGCCGCTGCCCGTACCATCACTGGCAACCACCAACTGCCATCCTTCCCATCACTGGAAGCCACCAACTGCCATCCTTCTCTATTTTTCCTTGCTCAATTTTCCTCTTCTTTTTCCATCTTCACCAAACACAGAAATTTTTCAATAACCAAGGGCCTAATGAAATCTATTAAGTTCTTGTTTCTAGGTTTTATCTAGTTATGTGATAGTACGATTTTAGTTTTAATATATGTTTTAATTTAAAAAAGCTCTTTATTCTGCTTTCTAATAGTTCTATATTTTTTTCCCCCTTCAAACTTTTTCTGTAGGAAACATTGCTTCCAAAAAGCAAGTATGAAGAAGATGTTTTCATTAATAACCACACAAGTGTTTGGGGTTCGTGGTGGAAGGATCACCAGTGGGGCTACAAATGTTGTAAGCAAACAATTCGGAATAGTTACTGTACTGGTGCGGCTGGAATTGAGGCTGCAGAAGCAGCAACAGACTTGATGAAGGCTAATATTGCACGTAAAGCAGCCTCAGAAGGTAGGTGCTGCATAGTGTTTACGTGGATAATTCAAATTAATGCTTCAAGTTGCACTTGTTCTTTTAGTGATGATCTTTAAGCTCATATCATATTGTTGGAAGTAATTTCGGTTCTCTAAATTCCTTTAAGAGAAGTCTATATGGTGATGCCACTGTCTTCTTTGTATCCCTGAACAACTGCTTTCCTCTTTCAAGTTCAACTTGAAAGATGGTGCTATTTTTAATATCATATTTTTGGCTCCAAGTTTAGCACCTGCTGTTTTGTATTTAATCCTTACATCTCTATTCTAATTGGAATGCCAACTTGAATGCAGATGCTCCTGCTCCTGCAGAGGAGAAGAAACTTGCTACCTGGGGAACTGATGTTCCTGACGACCTTGTTCTTGACGAAAAACTTCTCACCGAGGCTCTTAAGAAGGTAAATGTGGTGGGAGAATGGTAATTCTTCCCAGCTGTGTACCCAAAAGATAGGGAAACCTTGTGTGAATACTAAATTGAATTTGGAAGGATATTTCAGGAATATGATTTACATATCCGCTTATTGTTTATGCATGTTTTGACTGGCAGGAGGATGAGAGGAGGAGAGAGGAGAAGGATGAAAGAAAACGCAAGTATAACGTCAGATGGAATGACGAGGTAAATGGTCTATTATCAAATGAAATTTTCCAGATATTTTCTGTCTCTTTTAGTTTAAGTTAAAATTTTGTATATTTGTAGGTATATTTTGCCCTGTTATTAAATCTTGTGATTTCTTTTGTAGGTTACTGCAGAAGATATGGAGGCATATAGAATGAAAAAGATACACCATGATGATCCCATGAAGGATTTCCTAAACTAGTGTGTTATCTTTTAGATATGTATATAAACTAGAGTGTTGCCCGTGCAATGTGTTGGGGGATTATCTTTTTTTTTTTTTTTCCCGATATTGCTTGAAACTTTGTAGAACAATTTTGTTAATAAATGTAAGAAATTAATATCAAGCTTGTAACTCTCCTTGTCGCCTCTTTCAATTCATAGCAAATTTGAGGAGCTTCGTTTTTGGTCATGGCTTTCCCTGTTTGGATCAAATACGTGATTTCTTTCTGTCATCTTTTGGTCTCTCTATCCATTATATGAATCGATTTCTTCTCAGAGATGTACTGGGGTTGCATCTCCTGATTTAGCTGAGTTGGAGTTGAATCCCCTCCGGAAAGGCTAATTTATCATGTTATCGTACTTGGAAATGAATCTTTGGATCTCTGTGGAGCAATCTGTTTGTTGTAGCATTGCCTGGCATGATTATGTATAAATTCACCAAATCATTGATCTAAAGTTATGGCATCCTTTCTATTTGAGGCTGATTTCAGGATGTTACTGATAATATCTTGGTTTCATGGCGGAGCACCTTATGGATGGTTTTGGAGTCTCATGCTGCTTTCTAATCCATTGTGGAAGGTCTACTAAAAAGAAACCGTTGTTGGGTATTTCGAAATGTGAAAGTCAAAAGAAATTCCAAATTTCACTCTAAACTGTCAATTTGGGTCAATTGGGGTTTATTTGATTTTTTATTTTTATTTTTTATTTTTGTATTTAATATGATTTTTTGTTTAAAAACAGAAGAAGAAACCGATCGGCTAAACTCACAACACCCAAATCATGCAAATATTAAAAAAAGAAGAGAGCGAGTTCGAAGGGCAGACCCGGAACATGATAACCATATGTAGACACAACAGAAGAAATTTAAACACTACAATAAAGTGGGAAAAACGTAGAAAAAAGAACAAACAAAAACAGATCAATAATTTCATGAAATAAACAGAAAAAATAAAACTCAGATGTAAGCAAAACTAAAAAACAGAAAAGGAATCGAGCTAGTTAATTGATGGATGCATGATCTTTACGCTAAAATAATAAAGTTGGAATCCCTTTTTTCAATTAAAAAAAACCAAAAATTATATCATCTTAACAGATGAAAATGAAACAACAAAAAGAAAATCATCAAAGGAAAGCAACAAGAGCAAATAAACTAAAACCAAAGCAGCAGCCAAAGACGCGAAAAAAGGAAACGAAGAAAACCAAGAGGAGAAATGAATAGAGAGGCAGAAGAACTGAAGGAAAGAGAAGAGAAATCTATTGATTAAAATTCAGAAACTTGTTAAGCCCGAAACAAGGAGACGCTAGCCAAAGCTCCAACCAGGCGTCCCAGCAGAAATGCAAAGTGGTAACTTTGTGGCAAGCTGAGTTACATATGGTATATTGTATATGTCAGTTTTGATCTACTTCAACTATTGCATATCCTTTTTAATATCATGTAAATAAAATCATCCAAAATGCACACTATCTACATGCACAGTTCTTGGTGCGGCTGTATTGGTCATTGTGGTGAGTGATGTTGTAAAGGGTATTTGATCTCTGTGTTGTCGACCATGGTGTTTTGGTTGCCTGTTGTTTCATTTAATTCGTACACGATCATTTTTGTTGATCGGGCTTGCGATGGAGTAAACGTGGTTGATGAGTTTGGCTCCAAGTCAGAGCCTTGAAATGCAAATATTTCGTGCACCACACTCTACATGCGCGCAAAATATTACATGGTAACCTCCAAATATTGGTGAATTCAAATTTAACGTTGACGGTTCTGACCAGAAGTAAAACAGGACCTGCGGGGTGCAGAGGTATTGTTCAGGACTCATGAGGGTATGTAGTTTGTATTTTGTTTGGACAACTAGGTGCACAGGACTCTAATTATGCGGAGATAATGGCCATTACATAGGCTCTGTGCATGCACCCCTCTTCACCCTATGCTGGTAAGCACCGACTTGTCATTGAGATTGACTCCATTGTGGCAACTACTTGGGTTGAGAAAGTGAATCATAGACCCTGGAATCTTAGGCATGTTTTAATGAGATAGACACACTTCGGGCTGCCCTGGGAGGATGGGTTATCCAGCACACTCTTCGTGAGGGGAACTCGTTTGTAGACATGCTTGCCAAATATGGTATCGACTGTGAGACAATGTTTACAACATGGTGGTAGCTTGTTTAGCCGCTTTGCTTTGATACGTGCATTCTTTTTTCCATATGATCACTTATTGCAAGCTTAGTCTATAATTGTGGTTTATGTATTACCAGCCTTTTGTAATGCCTTGTTTTGTGTTGCTGGTGTAATTGTACGAATGTGCTCTAATTGTATCTTCTCCTGCAATTTTACTGCATCATTACTGCCTTGAGCAGTTCAGATGTACTTCTACTGCCTAGGCCAATTTATTTAATGAAATCACCTTATTGGTTGAAAAAAAAATGAGGAGAATGAAGCACGAAGCTACGATATAAGCTATGATGCATATAATCGAAAAGAATATTCGAATCTTATTTGTTGAATAGATGATTATATATTTAGTATTGAGTTAAATGCTCGGATTTAGAAGGCATGATATCAAATGCTGAAGAAAACATGACTGGTACAAGCATAGATGTTTCATTTATTTATCAGAAAATGCACAACCAAACATTTATTGTATCACTCCAAAGGAAAAGAATGGAAAAACAAAATCAGACATCCCTGTATGAGTAGGAAAGAACAGGAATACAAATCTGCAGAAAATTTTCACACAATTTTCCAATCTATACAATGATCAAAACCCATTTAGTATAAAACAGAAACTCTGTCCACTCATAAAATAAAAGGAAGAGAAAAAAAAAAAAAAAAAAAGGGAATCAGTAACCAAAACCTGCAAAGCTCCAATGTATATATCACTTTCATGTTTTGCATTTAAAAAGAAGAAAACATGAAAGCTAAAAAAGATGAAAATGGATTCATGCACTTCTGGCCAACATCTCCTGGAAATCAAGATCACTCCTTTCCTTCTCAAGCTTTCTGTCTTCATGAAACTTGCCTATGAACTCGTCTGCTCTTTCATCCACTCCCCTTAGATGGGGTGATCTCGCTACAATAGCATTCCATGCATCTTCAATACGATGAACACTGCTCTCGTCTTCTTTGCCTTTGCTTCGCAAAGCCTTGTCACCGACCACTTCATTTCGTCTGCTCGACTCCGCCTGTGGTTCAACATGCTTTGCTTGCATTGACATAGGCTCTGCATAGAGCTGGTCTATATATATAACCTTACGGTTCTTGTGAAGCTGGTTTTGGTAGTGTTGGTAATGGTAGAGGTGGTTGTATTCATACCGGCGAGGACGGCTGGAGGAATACTTTGAAAGAAAGCGTTTCCTGAGAGGTGCAAAGAGACGAAGCGAGCAGAACTCAAGGAAACGATGACTTGCTGCTTTGATGGAACTTGGGACGTGGAAGTTGTGGAGTTTCGATCTGACTTTGTTCGTGAAACTCCTCCAGGCCTTTCTGGCTGGTTTCAGCTTCTTTGTTAGGTTCAAAGGAGGCATCAGAAATGTTAGGTTGTTTTGTTCAGCAATTAAGGCGTCTTTGAAAGGTGAGGCTGACCGAGTTTTTCTGAACTTGAAAGAAGATTTATAAATGAAGACTTTTGCACAGGCAGGCAATCAATGTACCATGGAAGAAGCTTTGATTCTCCTTTTCCTCTATTTGGGTGGCGTGAAATGTCCTCTCTTTTGCTTTATATTTGCTGGAATGCCACTTTTCAAGTGTGGGAGCCAAAGGAATTGAGTTGGCTTACGTTTCTTTAGAATGGCATAGCAGCAATTGTAGCCAAAATGAATGTATTTTCTTGGTCAATCAGTCTTTGAACTTTCGGCAAATTTGGAGGCCAGACTTGGGAGGGCAACCTTGGGTCCTAAGTTTTGTGTGAATATTGGTTGAAAGCGATCTCTTTCAAAACCGCACCAATTCTTTACTTGTTTAGTGGAATGCCACTTTAAATTGGGATGGTTTGTGGGCTCCAGTTTTCGTGGAGTAAGAGGATAATGACTGCATGTGATTGGTGATTGACTCTGAGGTTAGAGTTAGACGAACTATACCAGAGTAAAAAAAGATCGGAATCTCCTATATTGTTTGAAAAAGTAAAGGAAATTCATAGGTTGTCAAGCCAAAAGGCCATGATTTTTTCCCACAACCCTTTTCTCTTCTTCACAAATCTTATTGCAAGTTTACACTATCAAGGTAAGAAGTTGGATTCATGGTTGTAAACCATAGTCAACAAGAAATTCTTCCTAGCTGACACTTTATCAGATATGTATGGATTCTATGGAAATAGAGCAATAGAAAAGGTGAGCCTAGAGCTAACCGACTCACTTTGTGAAGTTTCCCCCTGCTGGAAGCATCATGATCATTTGTTTGATTTGATAATCATTGTTAATCTTTTTGTGAATTCATGGTAAATGATGGTAAATAAGTAATTTTAATATTTAATTTGTTTATTTAATATTTAACATATTTTTAATTTTATTTTATTTAGATGATAAGTAAATATAAGTTAAGAATTTACTTTTTTTATATTTCAAGAAAGTCTAACGTAGATTTCTTAGACTTTAAGAAAGTTTAAGATAAAATATTTTTTTTATTTTAATTTAATTTACTTGCACTCTAATTTTAGGTCAAGTAAGATTAGGTTATTATAATTATAGTATATTTAGGTTTAATTTTTAGATAACATATTTTTTTGAATTATTAAATACTATTATTTTTTTTTTAATTTGAGTGTAAGATTTTGCATTTGAAACTTAATTATTAATTTTAAAAACTCTATTGAGTATTAATTTTTATTTTCACATTAACTCACTGTGTTAGTAAAAAAAGAAAGATAAGATTGTTTAATTAGAAAATTTAAAAAGTTATTAGCACCAACCATTCTTCATTTCTTTTTTTCAACCACTAATGCAAACAATTAGAGTAAAAAGATCTCCACAATCTTGCTGCTGTAAGCCATTATTCCAATCAACAGACAACACCCTGGGCGGCCAACAGTCTGCCTTGCTGTGGTAGGTTTTTATTTGGTAACAGCACAAAGGCCCACCAACTCATTAATTAGATAAGGAAAGGGACAAGACAAAGCCAGATATTCCGGTTGGACTTAATGAATTTTTCCATGCAGTTTTTTCCAGGACCTGTGGATTAGATAAGCTCCTTCCTTGACCCTGTTAGCTTTTGGATGACCACTGCAAACTTTGATTAGTAAGTTTATTTGTTTATAATTAACGAAAATGACCCACCATGGCAGTTGTTGACCCCAATCCATCAGGTTCAGTTCTGTACTCAAGCAGCCTGCATTCAATCAGATAAGGAGCTAGTACTGGAGTTTAGCTACAAGGACCTTTTTCTTGTGATAAAAATGGCATCCAAAAATACTATGGGGGGGGGGGGGGGGGGGGGGGGGGAGCCTGTAAGGTCAACTGTTTATCAAAAAGGAAGAGCGAATCTTGTTGAAATGGAGCAATACAGGCTCGAACTTTGACACTGATAAAGACCTTCCATGTCCCAACCATGTGTGATGTCTGCTGTGCTAATTTCATTTGTTTATTTGGGTCCCTCTATGGCTCTCCACAACTTTGTTATGAATGGTAAGGGGGACTTGGGACTTGCCTTTCCAACTTGTAAAGATTGCAAATAACTTGTCGCTTTTGCTAAGGAAAGCATCACTCATTCTCATTCAAGCTTTGCTTTACAGCTCATGGAAAAATCTTTGTAAGTTATGATCATTCTGGTACAGTGGTACCATAGCAATAGAATCCTAAAGCTGAAACTCGTATCTAGCTAGCTAGATGACCCCTTTCCCACCCTTTCCTTCTAGGATTGGAAACCTCTTCAGTTTTAATCCTATGTCCACTTAGAAATTTAATTGGTTTATTTGATAATTTTTTTTGAGATTATTTCATCCTTTAATTTATTTTTTTCTTTTCTAATCAAGATATTTTTCTTTATCTTTTGATGAACGAAATTAAAAAAAAAAAAGTAAATAAAAAAATACACAAAATAAAGTATCAAATATAGACGACATTGATCTATATTTTTTGTACCACAACCTCAGAAAATGAAATTAGACATTCAACTTAAGTCCTTCCAATCCCAATTTCCATACCTTATGCTGCAGTGTTTGTTTGATTTGGACTTTGCTATGTACCGCAGCAGGAGAAACATGTTCTTGCAATTTTATAATGTCAAAAAACAAAATTTTTGGGCCATAACCCATAAGTGATCCTTCACTAGTTTCAATTGTAAATCCATGGAGCGATTGTGGGCTGGGCTTTAAGCGGGGTTCAGTGCTGGTCCAAAATTGAGTTTGGACTGTTTATTAGGTAGTATTTTTTTTATAAAAAAAAAGCGCCTATTTCTATTATTTGTTTCTTTAAAAATTGGTATAAAAATTAAATAAATGTAAATAATTAAAAATTAAAATTATATTTGATTAAAAAGAATTAATAATTTTAGATAACACTGATTTCGAGAGAGTAAAATGAGTATTTGTTATTCATGAAATAAAACTTTTAGTTTCTAAAATTTTCCAAGAATATTAGCATGTAGTTTTGTACCTAGATGCAACTTCTAATTTTTTTTTTTTAATTTTAAGAGTAAAAATAATTAATAAAAGTATAATAATCAAATAAACCTAACCTTTTCAAATCATGTTATTTTTTATATTTTTAATTAATTAAAAATTTTTTCTTTAAAAAATAAATTATAAAAAAATAAAATTTACACTATACTCTCTAAACACGAAAATCATACATCAATCATTAAATCAAATATAATCTTCCAGTTGAAGTCACTCTTGAAATATTGCCCTGCAAAGTTGAGTTATCCGTCATGCATGACGTTGGTTTCTTCTCAGGATTGAGTCATGCATGACCTAATAAACTTCTACTTAGACTAGTCTCAAAAGTGGATAAGTCTCCTTAGGAGCTTTGATGCGACATCGATTGGTTGCCGGCCTGTGGCCAAGTTCCATTTTGTCAAAAAAGTGCCAATGTTCCATCACGGTATTCAATTTGTATAATGGGAATGGCTTATATAAATACAAAAAACCAGCTAGGAGCCTGTAAACAAGAGCAAGAAATTCTTATGGCAACCGAAGAGGTGAAACTTTTGGGATTCTGGGTTAGCCCATTTGTGTTTAGGGTCGAATGGGCACTGAAAATCAAGGGTGTTAAGTACGAGTACATCGAAGAAGATATCTTTAATAAGAGCACCTTGCTTATGGAATTGAACCCAGTTCGTAAGAAGGTCCCGGTGCTGGTTCATGATGGGAAAGTGATTGCAGAATCCTTTGTTATTCTTGAGTATATTGATGAAACATGGAAGCAAAATCCATTGCTGCCTCAAGATCCTTACCAAAGAGCACTGGCTAGATTTTGGGCTAAATTTGCTGAAGAGAAGGTACCAATTACTTTTAACATTATTGTTATATTAATCTTGGCATATATAAGAATTTCTTTTTCTTTTTCTTTTTGTCTTTCTGTCAATTTTAATACATTTATTTGCATGGAAATATAGATTTTGGAAGGTGCCTGGAATGCTTTGTGCTCCCAAGGAGAGGAAAAGCAAAAGGCTTTGCGACAAACCATAGAAGCCATGGAGAAAATAGAGGGAGAACTTGAAGGGAAGCAGCAGTTCTTTGGAGGGGAGAGCGTTGGGTATTTGGACATTATATTGGGTTGGATCTCTTACTGGCTTCCAGTATGGGAAGAAGTTGGATCCATGGAAATTCTGAACCCAATCAAATTTCCAGCCATCACTGCCTGGATCAACAGGTTCCTGAATCATCCAGTGATCAAAGACAAACTACCACCAACCGATAAGATGCTTGTTTATTTCCACCAGCGCAGCGAAGCATAAGCTTCTACATCTCAAGGGTGGATTAGTGTTTAACTAATCCTCTTGTCAAATGTTATATGTTTTGTAGTTTAATAAAATCTCTTGCTTTGAAAAGAGATTTTGAAGGGTGATAAATATTAGGATGTGATTTTGTAACTAGATGCACCTTCTAATTTTTTTTATTTTTGTACTTTTAAGAGTAATAAAAGTATAATACTCAAATAAGCCTAACCTTTTCAAATTTATGTTGTTCTTTTATTTTTAATTAATTAATTGGGACGAGAAATCCTTTTTTTTTATTTGGAAAATAAGAATTTGAATTTTATTCTTTTTAGGTATGAAAATCATACATCAATCTCCAAATCTTGACTTAAATGTGAGATTCCTTCTACAGAATAGACTTTCCTGTTGGCATTATTCTTGATATTTTTCCCTGTAAGTTGCTCATCAGTCATGCATGACGTTGGTTTGTCCTTTATTGACTCATGCATAAGCTACTAAACTACTACTATAAATTGTATTAGACTTAGTCTCAGAGTGAATAGGCTTCCTTTGATTATTTTGGATTTTAGCCACTCATATTCAAATGAAACTTTTACAAAATAATGCCATAGGTAACGGATTTCAAACAAATGTCAGGAAGTTGTGATTTGGATTTTACCGACCCATTCTAGATTTCACCATTGTAGATTAAAAAAAAAAATATATATATATATATATATAGACAAGGAGCTTTGATGCCACATTGATTGATTGCTGCCACTGGGCAAGTGCCATTTGTCAAAAAATGCCATGTCCCATCGTCGTATTCAATTTGTATACTAGCAATGGTATGGATAAATGCAAGTACCAGTGAGGAGCTTGTAACCAAAATCAAGAAATTCTTATGGCAACCGAAGAGGTGAAGCTCTTGGGGTTCTGGGTTAGCCCACCTGTGTTTAGGGTCAAATGGGCGTTGGAAATCAAGGGTGTTAAGTACGAGTACATAGAAGAAGACATCTTTAATAAGAGCACCTTGCTCATGGAACTGAACCCAGTTCATAAGAAGGTCCCGGTGCTGGTTCATGATGGGAAAGCGATTGCAGAATCCTTTGTTATTCTTGAATATATTGATGAAACATGGAAGCAAAATCCATTGCTGCCTCAAGATCCTTACCAAAGAGCACTGGCTAGATTTTGGGCTAAATTTGCTGAAGAGAAGGTACCAATTACTTCTAGCATTATTGTTTTTATTAATCTTTTTTGTTTTCTTCATCTCAATTTTAACACATTTATTTGCATCGAAATATAGATTTTGAGAGGTGCATGGAATGCTTTGTGCTCCCAAGGAGAAGAAAAGCAAAAGGCTTTGGAACAAACCATAGAAGCCATGGAGAAAATAGAGGGAGAACTTGAAGGGAAGGAGCAGTTCTTTGGAGGGGAGAGCGTTGGGTATTTGGACATTATATTGGGTTGGATCTCTTACTGCCTTCCAGTATGGGAAGAAGTTGGATCCATGCAAATTCTGAACCCACTTAAATTTCCAGCCATCACTGCCTGGATCAATAGGTTCCTGAATCATCCAGTGGTCAAAGACAAACTACCACCAACTGATAAGATGCTTGTTTATTTCCACCAGCGCAGCAAAGCATTAGCTTCTACATCTCATGGGTGATTGGGGTTTAACTAATCCTGTTGCCCAATGTTATATGTTTTGTAGGCTTCTGGATTATGATTTTGTTGTTTAATAAAATCTCTTGCTTTCAAAAAGAGCGTTTGAAGAGTAATAAATACGAGTAGCTGTTGAAGAAGCTGTGCACAACAAGTATTTGATGAAATGCTCAGCTTGCTAAACCAGAAACAGAGCAGAGAATGGAAAAAACAAAAAGTACGTTACTTGTCCTTGCATTGAGGTTCTTTTATACAAAGCAAATGACATGATTAGTCATTGGTTTAGTTACTTAACATATAATACTTACAAATTTCCATAAAACTGGGAACGAGCTAAGCTAACGTATCAAAAAGGCTTTAGAAATCCATTTCAGCAGGTCTGGCATGAAGTATGGCAGTGCAGAAAAGTATCCCATGCCGTCTTCAGTGCTTTAACACAAAAAATGAAAAAAAGAAACTTTTTGCACCAAGGGAGTTCGTCATTAGATCGGTAGAGCCTTGACTTCAACAGTAACAAACTGTAATGATGTTGTCATTGAAGTTGCTGGGTTTGGTTCTATTTATAGCAGAATGTTCTCTCTTTGATCTTCTGAATATGTGAACTCCACTTTCATCCTAAGAAAAATGGAACCTAGGGATCTACAAACTAAAACAACTTGGATGGCTTTAAAGATCCGGTCGGCATGGTGGTTCAAAGCAAAAGTGCCTCATTTTATTTTCATTTTTGATGACTTTGTCACCAATCCTACTTGTGCTTGTCATCAGTAAAACTCCAAGAACAGGATAAAAAAGGCCACATGATCTCCCCCTTCTCCTGGCTAATTCAGATTTAACGTGGATGGCTGGGAATCTAGACCTGCTAGTATTGTAGGGTGCTACTGATCAGGATGGAAATGTTCAAGGTTAGTACTCAAAATCCACTGGTAGTGCAGATTCTAACCGCGTTGAGTTGCTTGCACTTCTACTTGTCTAATTCACATCTTTTTTCTTTTGAAAGTTCAATATGTATTAAAATCTGAAGAACATCAAGCTAATTCACATCTTTTGATTATTGAAAGTGATTCCCTTAATGCTGTTCTTTGAGCAACAGATCTTTCTGCTGCCTTGGCGATTGCAGAACTTTTCTAACCATGTTGTTTTATTAAGAAATCAAATTGGTCAGGTTGATATACTTTATCATGTACCTAGAGAGAGCAATTCAATGGCAGATAAGTTTTCAAAGGCAGATTAATACGTATCAAGAATTTGGTAGCTTGGGTTTGAGTCTAGAATTGTTTTATTTACTTGATGTAGCCACAGTTTGATGTTTCAATTCTTATGCTGACTGCTTTTCTGGGATGGTATTCTGTAGCAAGTACTCACTTCTCGGTGAATTGTTTGATTATGTTGTCAAGGTGCTTGGTGAATGCTTCTTAGAAACTCTTTGCTGCTTCTTGCAATTTGATGATCTTTGTGGGCTTTTGATGAAGCTGCAGGCTGTTATTTTCTTATTTAATCATTTAAGGATTTATGTTTTGGATAATTTGTAAGGATTGGATTGCCAACTTAGGTTTTGTTGGCCTATCATTTTGTTGAAGTTTGTACTTGAACTTGTCATTAATAAAACTTCTTATTCCATAAAAACAAGGTACAGAATTATTCCAGTCTTCAACTTCATGCCCACTAGGGCTTTTTATTCTTTATTTTAAACTTTAAATAACATCCAAAAACAGGGTAGCCTCCCTGAAGCTTTAATCACTCTGGTGCTGTGACCTAGAAAAGGGGCAAAACAGAGAGATCTCCTGCCTACTCTCTTAATCTCCTTGCATCCTCCCTGGAGATATTATAAGAGTTCGCCAACACACCTAGTGGCATGGCCTCGAAAGCTGAGAAACATCCAGCAATCTGGCTGATCTGCGCGTTGGCTTCTTCAACACCGCAATCCATTCCAATCCAATCCTTGAATGCCTGCCTTCTTCAACACCGCAAAGTTTTGGGGTACAACTATCATCTGACCCTCTTCAACCTGGTCATCAAATACGGTGTCCCCATTTTCTCTCACAATTTGGAACCGGCCATTACCTCTAGTAATGTGAACAATGCTGTGTGCATTAACGTTCCAGTAAGGAGCGTAGAAAGCATTCTGTGCAGTCATTTTAAACAATGATCATTAATCTTTTAAAGTCAAGGAAGAAAAGCCTTGTCCAGTTGTCCTGGAAGGTTTAAACTCAGAATTCAATATGCAACACTAGTATAAAATAGTCCTTACCCTGTAAAGGACTCCTTTCTCAGCACTGAGTTGGAGGTATTGGAGGATAGGGAGGCTATAGCTGTTTACTGTGGAGATGCGTCCGCCGCGAGGGTTGAATATATCAGCGAGTGATGGATTATTAACCTCATTGTGCAGAATGTTTCCTGTAAGTGTTGGAACTTCCTCTACCTTTCTTCCTTGTCGTCCTTGTTCTCTTTTTTCTCTTCTTTGTCCTCTCTCCTGTTCTTGTTCTTGTTCTTGCCCTTCTTCTTCCTCTTCATTTCCTTCTTGTCTCTGTTCTTCCTCTTCGCTCTGTGGGCTTACAACATCAAACTCAAGCTGACATTTGACAATGGCTCCCCTGTTATCTTTTTGATTCTGCAGCTTTCTTACTAGCTTGGAGTCAATGCTGAAAACCTGTGCCAGGATCTGCTCCTCAAAGCCATTGAAGATATTGTTTCCACTGCTCTCTCCCTGTTCGTGTTCCTGTTACTGGCCTCTGGCGTCGGCCTTGGCTTTGGCTCTGGTATCTGCTTTGACTCTGACTCTGACCTCCCCTTACTAATTCTTCTTGTGGGTTCCCAGCAAGGAAGAATTTCTAAACACAAAAATCAGATAAAAAGTTTACAAAAATGTTCAAGAAATTACAACATGAAGTCGGATACATAAGCTAGCGGGTGGTTTTTGTTTCTTACCCTGAAGTTTAGATCAAGCTGGTTGGCCGCATTGGCAACGTCAACAAGTGAGACCAAAACGAGCGGGGATTCCCCATTGTTGTAATCCAGTGTGCTACTCCAGCCCGTAAGGCAATGACCTCACCCTCCTTGATCTGTCGAATCCTTTGATGCTGATCATTGTAGCTCTGTTGCCTATCCAGTTGAGATTGTGACTGCTCTGATCCTGATTGGTAAGTCTCAGGACAACCTGGGAAGACCGCTCCTCGAATACCCCTTCCTGCATTAACCACAACATAACAGAACTAACGATCCATTTTCATGTTCAAAGAAAAATATGTCCTTGCTAAAATTCATAATTGATAAAGAACATGCCTTGAACTACATAAATTAGTTGAGGAGCATTGTTGAATGCAGGCAAGAGGAGGCCTCTACGCTGGGTTTTATGTGGAATGGCTGCAACACCTGGCACACTGGAATTGGTTCTCGTTTTGGTCCCGGAACTCAGTGACGCCAGCCTCTGACCTGTACCTGTATTTGGGCTCGACAGCGTTCACGTTCTGGATTTGGCATTCAGTTCGGAAGCGCGGCTGGCGCTGCTGAGGCTGGCTTTGAATGTAGGCCGGTAAAACTGAGCAGAACAGACACTGAAAAGAAGAAGAAAACAAAGGCTAAGAGAGAACAAAGATGAGTAAGCCAAACGGCATGAAGCGAATGGTGAGTGAAACTTTGCCTTGCTGAATGATGAAGACACTAACAGAAGGCTGGAATTTACAGGGGAAAAAAAAGTAGATTTAGCTTTGGGACGTGACGAAGGGTTTGGTGAAATAATTTGGTATTTAATGCATGCCAAGTTGGCCTTATATCAAATCTCGTGGCTGCAAGACCCTAACTTGTTTACACATCAACAAGTACTCTGTTTCATACTTTTGTTACGTGATGATCATGCTCAAGAAAAGGCATAAAACTTGGTTTGTTTTGTACTGGGAAGATGTATCTAGCTTCGTCTGTGGACCTGATTTGGAAGCAGAGAGAATGTCAGTAAATTATCCTAGAAAAGAATTTTTGCAGAGCATTTTGTTCTTGGTAATACATTGTTAATTCCATCGTTTCATCAGTTTATAGATTAATTTGATGGCGATGACCAAACGCCACTAACACATAGATAGGGGGGTAAAAGAAAAAAGAAAAGGTTGAATAAGCAAAGGGGATATAGAGAATAAATTTATATATGAAATTGCAAAAAAGTTTTCATGAGTTTGGAATCCTTTGGTGGAATAATTTGGTTTTTTATGCATGTAATTTTGTTCATAGGTACGTACAATTTTTTTGTTTCATAAAATAGTCTAAATTATTTCACAAGTTGTAACTATGAATCTAAACGTGATTGGATGTAATATTAGTTTAGTGAATTTAATTTTTGTATAATAATTTACAAAAATTAAATTAAATTTGTACATTTTTTAAATTTGTAATGTCGGTTTAATCATTAATTGTATTAAAATTTTGTATTTGATTGATGTTGAATTTGATGGTGTGAACTAATTGCATAATTTTTTATTACTGCATAAAAATTACAATTTTATGAAGAGTTATAGCCTTTGGATATTACTAATGCAAATATGTATTACACACAAGTAATATTATCTCTGATTATCTTGGTGTGGTTTAAGAATCATTGTCGCCCAAATCAAGCCTTTCCCTGAGAAGGAGCCTTGCCTCTTCCCTCGGGATACCATATGAAGCCATCCAGCACTGCCTCAGGCAAAGGCCTTGATAGCCGGGGCATTGCAGCATCAGCCTGCCACGTTCTTGACTGCTATCCACTTTGTTCCTTGGACGATTATGGTGGTTGCTTTAAACGGTTCTTTAAGTACCTTGAATTTTGTTCTGTTTAGATTTTAGCTGGCGATTTGAGACTGCAATGAGCTCAGACTCACCGTCATTGTAAGCCCAGTCCGGTAATCCACTGGTAAGGCATAGATATCACCCACCTGGAGTCGTTGAATGACTTCAAACTTCTGATGATGCTGGCCCTTTTGTTGTCCATTCTGGGACTGTGATTCTGCACAACTTGGGAAAATCGTTCCAAATTGCTCACAATTCACAATAATATGAAGCAATGAACGTGTAGCAGCCATGAACCTCATAAACTAGCTTATGAGAATTGGCGAATGAAGGCAACAGAAGGCCTTTGCTGTGAATTGTATAGCGGTGGGCAACAACACTACAAAGGCATATGTATGAGAATCAGCCAGGCTTTCTAATGCATATATTTATCTATATCGATGGAGATTAGATTTTTAGACAGAAAATTTGGTTTTATTTAACTCAGCTCGCTTACAAAACTTACATTGTTACGCACGTATAAATACATGCAAGTTACAGAAACTAAACTTCCATGCCCCCACAAAGGCTTTTTTTTTAAAAATTTTTTTCTGATTCCAGATTTTACACTCTGAATTTTATTATTACTGCAGCTACATCCTCTACGAGAGCTAGCTTATTTCATTTACTGCTGTGACTCCTTCCTAGGGCTAAACAGAGACACCTCCTGCCTGTTCTGCTTCAGCCTCATCGCATCCTCCCTTGAGATACCAAACGAGCTCGCCAGCACGTCCACCGGTATTGACCTGAAAACTGAGACACGACCAGCAAACTGGCTAATCATGGGATTGGCGTTTGTCTTGAATGCTGTCCGCTCGAATCCTTGCCTGCCTGCCTTCTTCACCACAGCGTGATTCTGGGGTACGATGATTACCTGACCCTCCTCAACCTGGTCATCGAATATAGCGTTTCCATTTTCTGCTACAACTTGAATCCTTCCACTGCCCCTGGTGACGCATTGGTGTTCCAGTGAGGAGCGTAGAAAGCATTCTGCACATTTTAATGGAAAAGCAAAATCATTAATTATATAGATAGTAGTATTCTTTCAGATTATTAGTTATTAAGAGTTAGAGTTTTACCTGTTTTCTGAAATATATAGTCAATGACTCATGTTACCTTGTAAAGGACCCCTCTCTCAGCGCTGAGTTGGAGGAATTGGAGGACGGGGAGGTTATAGCTGTTAACCGTGGTGATGCGTCCAGCTCGAGGGTTAAAGACATCAGCAAAGGGAGAATCAGTCCAGTGTCTTAGCCTCATTGTGCAGAATGTTTCCTCTAAGCCGTTGCATGATCGACTCCCTCCCTTTCGTCCTTGTCGTCCTTCTTGTTTCCTGTTGCCTCGACGTTGCTCTCTTCTTTCTCTTCTTTGTCCTCTCTCTTCTTGTCCCTCTTCTTCTTCTTCTTCTTCGCTTTCACTTCCTCGTTGCCTCTGCTCTTCCTCTACACTTTGTGGGCTCGCAAACCGAAACTCATGCGCGACTTTAACGATGGCTCCCCTGTTATCTTTTTCATTCTGTATCTTCCTTGCTAGCCTCGTGTCAATTCCGAAAACCTCTGCCAAGAGCTGCTCTTTAAAGGCACTTAAGAGATTATTTCCACCGCTCTCTTGCTGCTCTTCCTCCTGGCCTCTCCGGCTTCGGCCTTGGCTTTGACTCTGACCTCCAGTTACTAACCCTTCTGGGGAGTTACCAGCAAGGAAGAATTTCCACATAAAAAAATCAAATAGAATTTTATAAAATGATCAAAAAGTTAAAAAATAAGAAATCAAATTATGCCACTGTTTTTAATTTTTTAACCTAAAGTTTTGATCGAGCTGGTTGGCCGTATTGCCAACATCAACAAGCGAGACCAAGACAAGCTGAGACGGTCCATTGTTGAAAATCCAGTGAACTACTCCAGCTGGCAAGGCAAGGATATCACCCGTCTTCAACCGTCTGATCTTCTGGTGCTGATCCCAGGAACTCTGTTGCTTATCTCCTCCATGCTGTGACTGCTGTGATTGTGATTGGTACGTCTCAGGACAACCTGGGAAAACCGTCCCTTGAATAGCCTGGCCTGTCTGTATTGAACATAGCAAACATGTTAGCAACATAACAAAGTAAAATACAGTAAAGTAGCAGAATTGTATAAGAAACAATATAGTAGACCTGAAACAACATAGATAAGCTGAGGAGCATTGGTAAATGAAGGTAATAAAAGGCCTTTGCGGTTGAATTTATGGCGAAGGAAGGCAACAGCAGCACACTGGAATTGTTCTTCATTTTGATCCCAGAACTCAGTGAGACCAGCCTCTGACTTATAACGGTACTTAGGTTCAAGAGCATTCAAGTTCTGGAGTTGGCATTGGTTTTTGTAGCGTTACCGAGGCTGCTGCTGCTTTTGTTGGCTCTGGCGTCGATTAGTGACTAGACCTATCTAAGCAAAGCAGCCCTGGAAGAAAACAAGAAAGCAAAAGCTAAGAGAGAGCAAAGAAGAGTAATTAGCCATAGAGAGGGAAAGCGAATAAAGACTTTAAATTTGATTTGGTGAAGAATGGAGCTGATTGTGGTTGGTATTTATAGAGGGAAAAGTGGGGTTAGGGTTTGGGACGTGGCGAAGGGCTTTGGTGAGTGTCTTGGTTTACATGCATGCGTAAGTGCCTTCACATGCTTGCATGGCTGACGATGGCCTAACTCGTTTACACATAGTTTGGTTCTCTTGGCAACGTGGTGTTGATCTCTGAGAAAGTGAAAAGAGTTCAGGTGGTCTGTTACTGTTCGTGCTTTTGGAGTATTTCTTCGATGCCTTCGAGATGCATGAAGTTCAATGAAGCTACGGCTTAATGAGCTTGATGGGATTATTTGACAGAGCCGAAGTCTCATAACTTGGTAATGGTTTTTCTGATAACTGATGAACGTTTAAAGTGAAGTAAATATCTGGCTTCGCTGTCATGATGTCCCATACATGTGTTGTGAGAACAGAAATCTTCTATAAAACCATGTAATTCCATAGAATCTTTAAGTCAAAAAGGGATTATTTTATTTTTTTCAGAAAAAAAAAATGGCTCATGGGTAAGTTCAGGCTCTTTGGTCCACGTTTCTCATATCAGGAGCCAGGGATAAGAATAAAATATAAATAAAAATGCTTTCCACTTTAAAACTGAACAGGACAGTTACTACACGTTTGATTACAAAAATAAAATAAAATTACTATTATGTGTAAATAGAATAAAGTAATAATAGAATAGAATAATTATTATTTTATTTGATATTATGAATGAAATAGAGCAGAAATTGCTATTATGACTTATTGCAGTATCTGATTGGTAGAAATAAGATTGAAATAAGAAAGGAATAAGTGATAAAAGGACAAATATACCCTTGATCATATTAACATTTATTTTCATTAAAAAATAAAATTATCCTTATTATCATTTAAATACACATTTATCCCAAAAGGTAATTATCCATCATAATTATATTTTATCTTAATTACTAAAAATAATTATAACTTACTCACATATTTTTATAAATAGATAATTATTTTAAAATATAATTTAAT
This sequence comes from Theobroma cacao, assembly GCF_053813885.1. NCBI lineage: Eukaryota > Viridiplantae > Streptophyta > Magnoliopsida > Malvales > Malvaceae > Theobroma > Theobroma cacao. The sequence goes on from NC_142642.1 coordinate 38,370,563, forward strand.
TATATTATATTTTATCCATCATAATCAATTAAATTTGTGTATAAATGTTTATTTTTAGTCAATTCTTCACATATTATGAATCATTTACACTTGTGTTAGAAAAAATATTGGAGAAGAAATATTTGAAAAAAAATGAAAAAAACTAGTAGAAATAGAAAATCATGTTTTTTGATATATTAAATAAATGTTTGTCTTTGAAATTAAAAAGATAATCTTCCATTTTTTTCTAAAAAAAAAAGTAAGTTATGTCTTTGGATATATAAAATAGAAAATCATATCTTTGAAAATAGAAAGATGGCCTTCAATTTGTTCCTAAAAAATATATAAATTATGTCTTTTAATAGATTAAATACAAATTCCTATTACCTTTTAAAAAAAATCATTTATTTGAACCCAACATGCAGTAAAATAGGGTAAAAATTACTATTATGATTTATTTTAATATTTAATTGGTGAGAATAACTTTGAAATAATCTAAAAATAAATGATAAAATGATGAAATTATCTTTTTTTATAATAAAATTTATTTTCATCAAAAACAAAAATAGATTCTATTTTCATTAGATATCAATAATTTATTATTAAATTATTAATATAAATTATTAATATTTTGAATTTATTATTAAATTATTGAATAATTTATTATTAAATTAGTTGGATTTTTAATTTTAACAATTTGAATCATTTTTGTCTATTTGTATTTTTCATGTCTTAACCTTTTAATTTACATTTTCATTAAACATCAATAATTTATATTGAATTAGTTATACAATTTTTACTTTCATTATTTTAGTATTTTTCTCTATTTGTATTTTTTATTTTTTAATCTTTTAATTTCTATTTTCATTAAAAATTAAAAATTTATTAATTGATATGTTTTTATTTTTTTCATTTTTTATTTTTTTCTCATATTTCCTTTCTCTCTTCAGACGTTGGAGAGCTAATTTGGCGTTGACCTTGGCTATATCTAGCCATTGAAGCACCGATCTAGCCACTGAAGCCACCACAGCGGAGGACGACAGCGGTTGTGGAGGAGGATGGTTGCAAACTTGCTGAGAGAGAGGGGAAGACCCACAGTTGAGATAGTGGCTGAGAGAGAGGAAGAAGACCGATTGAGAGAGGAGGGAAGATAGGGGAAAATCGACTGAGAGATAAGATGAAGACAGGGGAAGGTCGACTGAGAGAGGAGATGCTTTTCGGGGGAAGGGCGGCTGAAAGTGCTGAGGAAGATGAGGGAAAGAGAAAGAGAAAGAGAAAAAAAATTAAGTTTTATATGGAACAGAGTCGTGATATTATGAATCAATTAAGGGTATTTTAATCAAATGATATTTTTAACTTATAGCATGTTTGGTTGGGGGAATAGCTAAGCCATTCCCCTTTTATTCTCAAGGAATTTTGATTCATTGGTTTGGTTGAAAAATGATATAAGAAATAGCCATTCCATAGGAATGGCTATTCTCCAAAATCCTTTAAAATCAAGGAATAGTTAATATCACCATTCCTCATGGTATTAGCTATTCCATTATTGAGGAATAAATTCAAAATTTGATAAAGACAAAAAATACCCCTTACAAGTTTGAAAAATTATAACTTCATTTATATAAAATATTATTTTTCTCTCTCTCCTGTTTCTCTCCCTTGATTCCAACTTTTAATAAAATATTAATATTTTAAAATGTTAATATTAAATTATAAATAAAATATTAATATTTAAATTATCAATTAGTAATAAAATAAATTATAAATTATTCCTATTTAAAAACAAAATATATTAAAAATAAATAAACATAATATCATTTGAATTATATAAACAATATTAATAATTAAATCATCAATTATTAATATTTTAAATAAATTACCAATTATTAATATTTAAAAAATAAAATAAAATAAAATAAAAAATTAATCATAATAATATTTAAATTAAATAAAATATTAATATTTAAATTATCTATTATTAATATTTTAAATAAATAATCAATTATTAATTTTCAAAAATAAAATAAAATAAAATAATTGATCATAATAATATTTAAATTATAAATAAATATTAATATTGAAATTATCAATTATTAATATTTTAAAAATAAAAAAAAATAAAATAAAAATTAATCATAATAAATATTTAAATTAAATTAAATATTAATATTTAAATTATTAATTATTAATATTTTAATTAAATTCTAGATTATTAATTTTTAAAAAATCTAATAAAAATTAAATGTCATATAAATAATAAAGGATGTTTTTGTCTTTTTATTTTCTATTTTTTTCTTATTCCAAAATTATTGTTACCAATCAAACACTACAATAAGTTATAATAATTATTCCTGTCTTATTCCCTTTGTCATACCAAATTAAGTAATAACTATTCTATTCTATTCTCACTTCATTCTATTCTCACATAATAACCATTCTATTTCATTCTTATCTATTTCACTAACCAAATGTACCATTATTTCTTAATCACGAAATAGAAAATACTAATGGGGGCTGATATTAGTCATTCCCACTCCAAAGACAAGAATGAGGAATTTCTATTCCTCACCTTGTTTGACAACCAAACAAGGGATGAGGAATGGCATGGGAATAGAAGGGGAATAGTTATACCAAACGTGCTGTTAATGTTTAGATAAGGCCAAAGGGCATAGGAGGCGCCACCTATTCAAGCTTCGGACACGATGGCCTCCCCTTCACCCTTCTCTTCAGCCACTCCATTTCTTTGCTACAACAACAGCAAACTTTCCTCCGTTCCCTCTTTTTCCTTCCTTAGTTATTCACGCCAGGCGGTACAACATTTATCCAATGCTAAAAGAAAGCGGCTTTGGCTCAGGAGGAGCTGTTTTAAGTCACCCATCAGTGCCAAAGTCGCCCAAAAAAGCCCCTTGCAGTATAGGAAGCTTGGTGATTCTGATCTTCAAATCAGTGAAATCACTTTGGGAACTGTGAGAGCCTAGCTTTCTTGTTAATGGGTATTTTTTATTTTGCTCAAAGAATTGTTTTCTTTTTTTTTTCTTCTCTTGTTTTGTTGGTTTTGAATTGTTGGTCTTTTTTTTTTTATGGAAGTAATTAATGTGAATAGAAAGACATTTTTTGCCCTCTAAAACCTTCGGCATTTGCAAGTATAAATGTGTCTAAAGGGCTCCCTGCTTGAAAGGAGGAAAATTGATAGAATCAGTAGCCAAAGAATGCCCCTTGTTAATTTGGGAAATTATATTATGGAATGCTTAAAGAATGCCCTTGTTTTATTCTTATAATTGCATATGGTCGATTCTTTGTCTCCCAATTCATGTGATTATCTCTAATTATGCAAGCTTATATTGCTTCAGATGACATTTGGAGAACAAAATACAGAGAAAGAAGCTCATGAAATGCTCAGTTATGCCTTTGAAAATGGCATCAATGCTCTTGACACTGCAGAGACTGTAAGTTATTTTCTCGTAGAAATGTAACAAAAGCACAGTAACGCAATGCAGAATCAATTGAGATGATGCATAAACACGTCCAAATGAAGTGCATTCTTCATGCTACTAAAGTTTCATCTGCAATATCTAACCTCCCCTGTTTTGTTCAAGAAATGTCAGAAAAATATTCAGGAAATCTCTTTTGTTGTCCCCTGTAGGGGCATGTCTGACTACATAGTCTATATGGGAAATGCTCTTAAACATTTTGAAGATTTAGTTTGATGTAGTTGGTTTGCCTACATGGGCTATATTTTTCCAGTGCAAGTCTCAGAGCGAGTTCTCTCAGATTTCTTTACTCAACTGCAGTGACATTAACTCTCTCCCTCCATCCCTCCCGCCTGCTCTTTTGATTTCTCAGTACCCAATTCCCATGCGGAAGGAGACAAATGGAAGAACGGATCTCTACATTGCTAGCTGGCTGAAGTCTCAGCCCCGTGATAAGGTATCTTTTGTGTTACTGATGACTTACTGATATATTGCAGGTTTTCCTGCTTTAGTTTTCTGTTAACCAAAATTTTCCTCATTAAAGAAAAAGATACATACATACATACATACATACATACATATAAATATAAATATTATATATATATATATATTTATCTAGAGAGAGAGAGAGAGAGAGAGAGAGAAGAGGTTGCATGATATATCTTTTTCCTATGCTTTGTAGGATATTTGTGATAGATTTTAATGAAAATTTTAAATCTTCAGCTTCAACTTCTTTAGGTGCTCAAAAGGTATACTTGTCATTCCAAATGCTTTCCCAGAAAGCTGACATTGCAAAGGTGGAGATAGCATCTGATTTTACAGCTAAACTTTCTTAAGAGGATAATATTTAAATTAAACCTGTTAATATGCTATTTGAAATAGAATGTCATAGAATATTGCTAAGATTTACATTTTAGTTCTTGAGATGGTTTTTCCTTTATGAATTCTGTACAAAAGGTGTACCAGCAACAATGAGACTTCTGAATGGTAATATTTTTCATTGATTTCTTAGTGAACTTTTTTAAAATTTTCGAGATAAGCAAATATTCAAAATACTCTTGGATTCATGTGTCCTTAATGAATCACTCAATTGTTGTTAATAAATGCATGTTTCTACTTTCTAGTGGCGTAAATAAATGATCTCACCTAAGTTGATTCTCTTTCCTCTCAGCTTTAGTAATTGATTTCTGAGTATTGGTTTCTATGTGCATATTTACAGAGGTTTTGAACATTTTCCAAGAAGGTGATGTTGCAATGTACATTGCATATTGTATGCTGAATAGTTTACATGCTTTCAAATTGATATTTATTATGATCCCCCATTATTTACAGGTTATTTTGGCAACAAAAGTAAGTGGCTATTCAGAGAGATCAACTTATCTGCGTGACAATGCAAAAGTTTTACGGGTTGATGCTGCTAATATTAGAGAAAGTGTAGAGAAAAGCCTTAAGCGCCTCAACACCGATTACATTGATTTATTGCAAATTCATTGGTAAGATTGCTGTTTTTCAAAGTGCATCAATTATAGTAGGTTCTCTGCCTTTTTCTTTTCTTTTTTTTATTTTTATAAAACCATACACCATTTTTCACCTTTCTATCTTTTAAAAAGGCTACAGGCTGAATGGTTATACTTCTCATTCTTTAAACTGCCGATTCTGGGTGAAGTCAGGAATCTGGAGGCATTCACTGACTTTGCACTGTAGGCTATGTCTTATCTCCAGCATAACTTCTTGATTTCCTTTTCCTTCTGAATTGGTTCGTGTCTACTTTTTTGTCTGCCTTTTTCTCCAGTAATAGGTAAGAGAAATATAATTAATATAAGCTCACTAATGAATCTATATTTTATTTAAGAAGCTATGTGTTTCTCTGACTGATCATGTTGTCAAATTTTCTCTAACTAATGGTTTCTGAGGTTAATATTCTATTTCAACATTCAATCAGGCCAGATCGCTATGTGCCACTGTTCGGTGAGTATTTTTATAACTATTCAAAATGGAGACCAAGCATACCATTTGTGGAGCAACTTGAGGCTTTTCAAGAACTTATTGATGAAGGGAAGGTAATGCTTTCCTAAACTAAGTTAGATATATATTTAAATCTTCTTTGAGCTGACTATTTATCATCATATAAAACAGCATAGGAGTTAACCAGAGTGCTGCTAAAACATCAATTAGCTTTTTGTGTTCTGAATATGAAAATCTAGCTTTGTAGTGAATATCAATTGATAGCTGCTTTATCCCTACTAGAAAAATAGTTGTGTTAGGGTGTCTGGATATGCTTAGTAACTGTAAGAAGAACAATAAACTGCACAAGCTTGGCATTCTGAAATATTTGATCTTTTGTCTTCCATAAACTTACAGTTGCTTGATGATGTGACATATACTCTATGATTGGTATGGATGCTTTTCAATTTTAGGTACGCTATATCGGAGTTTCCAATGAGACTGCGTATGGAGTGATGGAGTTTGTTCATGCAGCTAAAGTCGAAGGACTACCAAAGATCGTTAGTATCCAAAACAGCTACAGTCTGCTGGTTAGGCGTTTTGAGGGTAAAGCTCATCCTGAAATTATATAAGCAAAAATCTAAAAGGAACATATAGTTACTCCGAACAGAGTTTTGAATTCTGGAACATGTATTTCTCCCCTTTTAATATTCCTTCCAGTATCTGGTTGTCCATTGGGCTATGCAATGCTTCTTTAATCATTCTTCAGCATGCACCTTCCTTCTACACTTGGATCCATGTTCAAGCGTTTTAATCATTCATCAGGCTTGCATGTGAGGAATAGTTCATCTGGTTTGCATGTGAGGAGGCATGTTAGAACTTAAATATAATAGTTGGGCCATTTCCTATCAGCTTAAGCTCTTAGAACATTGGTTATTCAACTTAATATGGTATTAGAACAGGCACTGCGCTTGTTCGTTAGCCCTTTTCATCATAGGTTTGTTATGCCTACATGTGTGAGGAGAAGTATTGAAGTGGTGACATAAAAAATCCCACATTGATTAAGTTGAGGGTAAGCTGGACACTTTAAAATAACAAAAGTTTCTCCACCTATCATCAATTGGTTTTAGGTTCAATCCTCATCTTAAAATTTAACAACTCCTATCTTATATTTTTCTTTACATAGATATTTCTAGACTTAAAAAGACCGCCTTCAACTACCTACAACTGCTTGACATCTTGTTATGAAACACCCTTCAATCAAGTCAGTTCTGGCAATGCTTAATCTTGATGCTCCTTCAGGGACTCCGTTTGAGCATTGCTTGTTTATAAAAATTTTTAACTTTGTGTTTTTGCAGTTGACTTGATTGAAGTTTGCCATCCAAACAATTGCAATATCGGCTTACTTTCATATTCTCCACTGGGCGGTGGAACACTTAGTGGAAAATATTTAGATATCAATTCTGAAGCTGCAAAGAAAGGAAGGCTGAACCTTTTCCCTGGCTACATGGAAAGATATAACAAGTCAATTTCCAAGGTATGTTGATGGCAGGAATGCGGCGAATAATATATGGATACATTATAGAAAACTTAAACCAAATTTTAGTAGCATGTCTGATGGCAGATAAATAGACCCACTAAGGATCTAGAGCTTTCTGGACGTTATTGCTTTCACCTTCATCTGTTTATACTCATGAGCATCGGACGTTCAGTTACTATATTTGGAAGGAAAAATCAAAATGCATAACCACATAAATGCAAGTCTTGATGACACATTTTGCTATTTTGGTTGGAATTTCAGGAAGCAACAATACAATATATCGAGACAGCCAAAAAGCATGGATTAACTCCAGTTCAACTTGCACTTGGATTTGTGCGAGATCGTCCATTTATGACCAGTTCAATCATTGGGGCAACCTCGGTCGACCAACTGAAGGAAGACATTGATGCTTTTCTGACAACTGAGCGGCCTTTGCTACCAGAAGTAATGGAAGATATTGAAGCAGTCTTCAAAAGATACAAAGATCCTGCCATTCTTTGAGAGTACTAAGTTGAAAACATGCCATTCATTCATATTGTTGCTTCATCCAACTCTTTTGCCATAGATATGCACATTCTTTACAATTGCTATGTATTTATTCATTTGTTTTTCTAGGGAAAGAAGCTACATGCATATACGACAGACAACCAGGGATATTATCATATTTTATATAAAAAAATATTGAAATAAGAAAATTAAAACTAGAGTTTAGGTTTGGCTACGTGGCAATGAAGAGAAAAAGAAAAAAAAGAAGTTAAATTAGTTGGGAGGTGAAGGTGGCAGCAGAAAGAGAAGCGCGCCAATGTCTCGCCTCTAACTGCTTTTGAGCTGCAAACCTCCCTATACACAACATTCCACCGCTTACTTTCCTCTCATTTCGCCTCTTCTCTCTCTCTCTCACATTACAGATCAAAGAAACATTCATCAAACCAATAACAAAGTAAAAACAATTTCATTGCAGGATCAAATCAAACAACCCCATTTTTACAGTAAATCAATGGCTCATCTTTTTTGAGTTTCGAAGTGTGGGTTTTTTTTTTTTTTTTTCTATTTGATCCAAAAATAAGGAACTGGTGTTTTCTTTGTTCTTTTTTAAGGAAAAGATATTTGCTTTTGATGACGAGTTGTTTTGGGATTTGGTGAATGTTGGGAAAGTCATATATTTCCTTTTGATTGTTAATGAGAGGCCAAAGCAGAAATCATATGCATCTATGAAGACAAGAGCAAGGGAGTCGCCGTTTCACCACCTGATGCTTGAGCGTCTTCTTCTTTGGCGGTTTCCTTTCAGTTTTTTTAAATGGAATGGCAGATCCTGTTAGTTATGGCAATTCTGAGCGTGACATTGAGCAAGTAATTACTTCCCTTTTTCTTCTCTTTTTTTTTTTTTTTTTGTTTTTGTTGTTGTTGTTGTTGTTGTTGTTGGAGATATGAAAGACGTCTAAGAGGAAGAGGATTGGTACCTTCGACCTTAACTTTTTATAAAGAAGGGTTATTTAAAACGGTCAAGCCTCGCCTGAGTTGTTTTCTTTTCCTTTTCTTGCAATTAGTTAACTTTTATTCTGTCTGGGTTTCAAAAAAGTGAAGGGTAGAAATGAAGGTTTCAGTTATTGGTATTTATGCTGTTTTTTTGAGGTCCATAAAGAAAGGAGAAGGAGAAAAGGAGTTAGACATGTGATAGAAATTGTAATCCCTTTCATAAATTTGCCATGTGGTTTGCTGTAAGTCGGTAAAATGGGGCTGTTTTCTTGAACAATAAGGCTATTGATGACACTCAGATTCATGTAATTATGAGTTTACTTATGACTATTTGTTCAACGAGCAGAAAATCTTAGATGAAAGCAGGGGAGGATTCTGAAATAAGCAAAATGAGAACAAAAGCTTATATTAATTCTGATTTAGCTAAGGGATAGTAATCCGATAATTAATTAGTATGATGTTGGCAAATTTTTCTTTTTGGTTTTCCTTTTTTAAGAAGAAAGATTCTTAATTATACATTATAGAATAGGATCATAGAGATACTGGTTCCTGTAGAGTCTGAAAATCTAGCAAATTTATATATGGGTTTGACCATGTGAAGATTGGTAGCTACAAAGTCAGAGTCCCTAGTTTGCTCGTTTACTACTCAAAAGAAAAAGTTTGGGATTTCACGTATGAATGAGGTGAAAAATAAGAGACTGAGAGCAACAAGTTAAAAGAAACAAAGGGATGGAATAAATCCCCTGGAAATGATCAAGAATATGATGCCGAGTGACACATTTTCTTTATCTGTGGAACTGCCTCAATCTGTTGCCCCTGCCTGGAGCATCTGCATCTTCATGTCTTCCATGATCCTCATTCTCTTAATGTATAGCAAAATCTAAAAACATAAAATAATTTTGAGGGCTGGTTGAAAGTAGCCCTTTCGAAATCCCAAAGTGAAACACATTTACTGTTAGTCGTATAGAAAAAACATTCCTGTTTCACTCATGCAGACTGCAGATTTTGGCATTATTTTTTTCTTGGTTTCATTTATGTCTAAGATTTGGATCTCTTTGTCTCTTATTTGTTTTGTAATTTCTTCCCCTTTGTTTTGAAGGCACTTATTACTTTGAAAAAGGGTACTCAGCTTATCAAGTACAGCCGTAAAGGAAAACCCAAGTTTCGTGCATTTAGACTTTCTCCGGTGAGTTATTTTCTGTCAATTTCAAAATCTTCAATTTTATTTCATAGCAATGTACTTTTTCAGCCTTTTTCCCACATCAATATATTGGTTTAACAGCATTACACTTTAAAAAAGTAAGTAAATAAGCAAGAAACATATGTTAGAAGTACATTTATGTAGTCCTTAATAAATGCATGTGCATGTGAATTCTCTTCTATTTCCTATTTTTAATTTTCTATCTGGCATGCTGTTATTAGTAGAAAAATATATGCAGTTCTCCCTCTCAGTAATCTTAAGTGCATATATGATTTCAATTTTAGCTGTATTAACAGGATGAAACAACACTGATATGGTTATCACATGGAGAAGAAAGGAATCTGAAATTATCTTCTGTTTCTCGTATCATTCCTGGACAACGAACTGTAAGCCTTATGTCTGCATTTCAGTTTTCCAGTTAATGAAAAATGTTGCAGTTTAATTAGCCTTCTTTTCTATGTTATGCCACTAAGATTTCCATGCAAAAAAAAAAAAAAAAGGAAATAACTAACCACTGTTTGCGAACTGCTACAGGCTGTTTTTAGAAGATATTTGCGCCCAGAAAAGGAGTACTTGTCTTTTTCACTTCTATACAATAACGGTGAAAGATCTCTCGACCTGGTTAGTACTACTTAACAGTTAATTCTGCTATATATTTATATTCAGCTGAATGGTAAATTTGAATCCAGTGATTACCATTGTCTACCTCCATAGATCTGCAAGGACAAAGTTGAGGCAGAAGTGTGGTTTGCAGGGCTCAAGGCATTGATTGGACAGAATCGTAATAGACGAACCAAGAGTGATTTCAGTGATGTGAGTTTTCCATTCTACCTATGTGCACTAAGTTGGCTGACTGAAGCAGTATTTGTTGGAAAATCCACTTAGAAAATAACGCAATTGTGGCTTGAGAATTTAGGAGAGACTGGCTCTACCAAAGTACTAATTCATTAGTTAGATCACTAACTTGGGAATATGGCAGCAAACATTTTGACTCTTACCAATTTAAAGTGTAACAATCTACATGACATATTTCAAGGTATGAATTAATAAGGACATCAAATCGAATTTGATAGTCTTTTGAATGATACACACAGTGTGAGCATCCATTATTACATGAATTCAGGGAATGCATGCAATATATTGTTGCCTATGCTTTAGATTGAAATCTTTTCTTGCTAACTTCCATGTCTTTATGTCAGCTACAAGGAGATTTCTTTCTAAATGGCCGCCCATTTAGTGCAGCTCTAGAGTTCAACAATAGTATTGCCCATGGTAGGGTGTCTATAGATTTCGGAAGCTCAGATGTGGGGTCAGAACGTGCAAGTATGCAGTTGAGAACTAGTGCTGGAGATGGTTTTCGAATTAGTGTTTCAAGCACTCCTAGCTGTTCAAGTGGTGGATCTGGTCCAGATGACATAGAATCATTAGGTGATGTTTACGTATGGGGAGAAGTTTGGTCTGATGGAGTTCCACCAGATGGGTCCGTAAGTTCAGTCCCTACAAAAATTGATGTGCTAACTCCTAAGCCCTTAGAATCAAATGTAGTTCTTGATGTTCATCAGATAGCTTGTGGCGCAAGACATATTGCTCTTGTAACAAAGCAAGGTGAAGTTTTCACCTGGGGTGAGGAATCTGGTGGGAGACTCGGTCATGGAATTGAAAAAGACTTTAGCCACCCCCGACTCGTTGAGTTCCTGGCAGTCAATAATGTGGATTTTGTTGCATGTGGAGAGTACCATACCTGTGTTGTATCCACAGCTGGTGATTTATTCACTTGGGGTGATGGTACTCATAATGCTGGACTCCTTGGTCATGGAACTGACGTTAGCCACTGGATTCCAAAAAGAGTTTCTGGTGCATTAGAAGGACTGCAAGTCTTATCTATCGCCTGTGGCACATGGCATTCAGCTCTGGCAACTTCTAATGGGAAGCTATTTACATTTGGTGATGGAAAATTCGGTGTTTTGGGCCATGGAGATCGAGAAAGTCTTACATATCCAAAAGAAGTCCAAATGTTGAATGGACTAAAGACTATTAAAGTTGCATGTGGCGTATGGCATACGGCAGCTATTGTAGAGGTTATAGGCCATTCAGGTGTTAACGTTTCATCAAGAAAGTTGTTTACCTGGGGTGATGGTGACAAACACCGGCTAGGTCATGGAAGTAAGGAAACTTATCTACTTCCAACCTGCGTCTCTTCACTAATTGACTACAATTTCCACCAGATAGCTTGCGGACATACTATGACTATTGCACTTACTACATCAGGTCATGTCTTTACTATGGGTGGTACTGCATATGGTCAACTAGGCAACCCAAGTGCTGATGGAAAGTTACCATGCCTGGTACAAGAAAGACTGGTAGGTGAATTTGTTGAAGAAATTTCTTGTGGAGCATATCATGTTGCTGTCCTGACATCAAGAAGTGAAGTGTTCACTTGGGGAAGAGGTGCCAATGGAAGACTGGGACATGGTGACACAGAAGATAGGAGAACTCCAACATTGGTTGAAGCATTGAAGGATAGGCATGTCAAAAATATATCATGTGGCTCAAATTTCACTTCCAGTATATGCATCCATAAATGGGTCTCTGGTGCTGACCAGTCAGTTTGCTCTGGCTGCCGACAGGCCTTTGGTTTCACTAGAAAGAGGCACAATTGTTATAATTGTGGGCTGGTGCACTGCCATGCTTGCAGTTCCAAGAAAGCATTGAAAGCAGCATTGGCTCCAACGCCAGGCAAACCTCATCGCGTTTGTGATGCTTGCTATGCAAAACTTAAAGCTGCTGAAGCTGGTAATACTTCAAGTTTGAATAGAAAAGTTGCTGGTCTCCGCCCCTCATTAGATGGCAGGGAAAGAATGGATAGGGGAGAGATAAGGTCTTCTAGGCTTTTGCTCTCTCCTACCACAGAACCAGCTAAATACCTTGAGATCAGGTCAGGAAAACCTGGGGCCAGATATGATTCTCCTTCTCTTGTCCAAGCTTCGCAAGTTCCATCACTTTTACAGCTTAAAGATATTGCTTTTCCAAGTTCACTCACTGTTATTCAAAATGCCTTTAAACCTGCTACTCCTCCACCAACGCCACCACCTCAGTCCCCCATCAACTCAAGATCTAGTTCACCGTACTCAAGGAGACCAAGCCCTCCACGCTCTGTCACATCTACATTTTCAAGGAATTTTATTGAAAGCCTAAGGAAGTCAAATGACCTTTTGAAACAAGAAGTGGCAAAATTGCAAAATCAAGTACTAGTGATATACCTTTTTGTTATCTCATTATGATCATTACTACACTGCTAGTGTTAACCTTGCAACCTTCCATCAAAAATAACTTTTCTCTTCTTTTGAGCAATTACAGATGAAAGGTTTGAAGCAGAAATGTGATTCACAAGACACGGAGATGCAGAAACTACAAAAAAATGCTGAAGAATCTGCTTCATATGCTGCAGCAGAATCATTCAAGTGTAAAGAGGCCAAGGAAGTTTTGAAATCCATCACAGATCAGGTATAGTTTAGTTCACTTAAAATTTCCACTAGATATAAACCACTGCTCGATTTAAATCCTAATCACACCATCTACAACCTACTGATAATACAAATCAAAATTCTTCTACAGTTGAAGGAAATAACAGAGACGTTACCTCCTGAGATTTTGGAAAGCGAAACCTTTAGAGCTATGCATACTCAAGCTGAAGCATTCTTACACTCGCATGGAACATCTGAAGCTGCTGCTTCTTTGCCAGCCAGCTTGGAGTCTTCACATGTGCAAGACCAGAGGGTGGAAGATAATGTAGACACTGCTGCGACTGTCCCATCTAATGATAGTGGAAGTTCTATTACAAGAGAGGCAGCACCTCAACAAAGCTCACAAATAGAATCAAGTTCGTTAGAGGCTGCACCTCAACAAATCTCACAAATAGAATCAAGTTCGTCAGAGGCTGCACCTCAACAAAGCTCACAAATAGAATCAAGGTCGTCAGAGGCTTCAGCAATTAGAGGTGGAGGAGAAAATGAGCTTACTGAGCAATTCGAACCTGGAGTTTACATCACCTTCTTTTATGACCCAAATGGTGGCAAGGTCTTCGGACGAGTTAGATTCAGGTACTTCACTAAATGGTTGATTCTACTGAAATTCCACATGCCAATTCATGCATGGATCAGCAGAGAATTAATTTTTCTTGTGATCCCTGGAGAATGAATAAGATTCAAGACCATATTCTTCATCCTTTGGACAGAACAACTCCATTTGACTAATTCTGTTTTTTTCATGTGATGATGGGTCCCACATTAGACAATTTAGCTAGACTGAAACGGTGTCACAATGAGAAGAGGATAGCATAGTTGTTAGACAATTAGAATGGCTGGTCATCAATCTTAGTAGCTTCAGTTTTGTACAATCACTTCAAGAATAATTAATTAAGCTCTGTACATCATGGGGCAAGTTATAGAATGTATGTACTGTAAAATATAATTAAGAATTAAGATTTAATTATATAAATTAAATTATATATTATATAAATATTATAATATATTTAATACGATAATATGATTAAAATATAATCAAATAGAATGAAATAATTAAAAAAATGATATAATTATTGTGTTGTATCAATGTTAGATGTTTTGTTTACAATCTCACTGCAGGAAAACAGGATCAGAGATAGGAATAGATACAGAATGCTTACACAGCATACATGCATACACACATACAGGCACACATACATGCATAGACACAAACATACACGCACAAAGAATGCACCATGGACACGTATACATGCCTGGATAACCAGATTCCCCTGACGATCCTTTCTACTTCTGAAAACCTAAGACCAACTAGCATTTATTGTACAAGACTTGCATTGAGATTGGTCAGTGACTTGCATGAAGAGCTCTTAATCTCAATGCCTTTAATTGACTCCAACATTTTTGCAGTAAACGGAGGTTTGCTGCGCATCAGGCAGAAGAGTGGTGGGTCAGAAATAAAGATAGGGTGCAATTGAGGTATATTATGCAGGTAACAAGACCAGCTTCAGCCGCGTCATCCCTTACTCCACCACAACCTCCACGGCCACCATCTCCAACACCTGCTGATGAAACCAATGAGGAAGCTTCCCCTCCTGAAACTTAGTGATTTGGCAATGTAGAGTAGAAAAAGATCATGCAGCTACTATGACAGCAGCATTTTGATCAACAATCAAGCACGGGATGTATTTTGTTTTTAGAAAGGGTTAGGTTTGGATGTTTTATCCAGGAAAGTAGGATACAAAAATTCTGCATCACTTTGCCTCAACAAGGCATAGAAACAACTCCATGCTCCAGACATGATGACTCCATAGGTGTTTACTTTAGAGGCAGAAAGAAGTACATATAACTCTTCGTATTCATTCTTCATTTCTTATCTGTTGTCTTCTAAAATCTTTCTAGTGAGACATTTTAGCTGTTCAGTATATAAAATTTTTAATTTGACATTAGTGAAGTCACTTTTTCCTAATTTTTTTTTCTTAAATTAAAGTATTGAACAGTTTTTGTTATACTCAAACACATAATTACTTATACATACATATATATATATATATATATATATATGTACACTTTTATGTAACCGTCATCTTACGTTTATTTAGATTAAAGGTTAATAAACTTAACTTTCAGATTTTTCTTTCAAATTCCATAGAAAAATAGAAAATCTAATGAGTATAACAAATAAAAGGGTTAATTGGGACAGTGAAAGAAGAGACTATACACAAAGTAAAATATCGTTACCACTCATAGAAAAATTATTTGGGGTGGTGGGAATCTTAAGATCAATTATTTAACATATCAAACCATGTTTGTATCCATTAATTATTTGGTGGGTTGATGATTCTAATACCAAATATTTGGTTGAGAAAATTTGTTTTGCAATATTTGCATTAAAGCACTTCACAAATTTATGGCCATCCAAGTTGTTCACGTCGCTTTGATAACTTGCCAACTACATTTGCTAGCCGAACTAACCATAGTTATTACATCTATCAAGAAATTGACTCAATCTAGACTTTTTGTTTATAGTGAGGAAAAAAAAAGAAATATTTAGATTTTGTTTAGGATTTTTTTCTTGTTAAAAAATAAAATTAACTTTTTTTTTAAAAAAAGAACCTGTATATGTAAGTAGGGATCCAATGAGAGGATAACACGTGGCAAAAACTTTGTCGTTAAGGAACCGCGCTCCCGGCCTTTAGTACACGTCAATTCAGTTTCCTGCGCAATGACTTAGCGAAAAAATAAATACAAAAGTCATAATAATTAAAAAGACTAAAAAATATTTTAATTTTATTCCTCTGACTTTCGAAATTCTCCTCTGCTAAGAAACCTTGATTTGAAGCTGCTTTTCAATCTCTCGATCCTGGCTTTGGATTTTTTTCCTTTTCATTTTCCGGGAAATAGTTTTTCCTGGAAAAAATAGAAAACGCAGAGTCCAATTTTCCATCGTACCAAACGGAAGCTTTTTCTGAATGGGGCAACAACAATCGAAAGGCGAGTTGCTATACAATCAAGTGAATTACGGCAACACTGAAGGGATCAAAGCTCTTTGCCGTGAAGGCGCAGGCCTTGAGGTACCAACTAATTAATTCTGATTTTTTTTTGTTATTTAAAAACTGATTAAATTAGGTCTTAATCGATTTTTTTTGGTTATGGATTGGCAGTGGATTGATAGAGAAGGGAAAACGCCGTTGATTTTAGCGTGCTTGAATCCGGAGCTTTTTAATGTGGCCAAAACTTTGATCGAACTCGGTGCCAACGTTAACGCTTATCGTCCAGGTTTGTTTTTTTAATTCATTTCTCTAGGGAATTTAATTAATTTTTGTTTTTTTATGAAATTAAATTTTGAGTCTTGCTTCTAACAAATAAATTTAACCTTTTTTAATCACTCCCGGAAGCAGAGATGTATGATATTGAAGAAACCTTCTTTATTTCATTTTTGCATTTGAAATTTTTGCTGGTAATTTTCTCATGGTTGTTAATAGCCCGGTTTAAAAAGGATGACATTTTGGTAAAGTAAAGGAGCTTTGGAGGCTTTACCAGAAACGAATAGAATATTAACTGATTTTATTTTTGGTGTAATTTGTGTTTAGGTCGGCATGCTGG
This sequence comes from Theobroma cacao, assembly GCF_053813885.1. Lineage (NCBI taxonomy): Eukaryota > Viridiplantae > Streptophyta > Magnoliopsida > Malvales > Malvaceae > Theobroma > Theobroma cacao. The sequence goes on from NC_142642.1 coordinate 38,387,300, forward strand.
GACTCCCTTGCACCATGCAGCAAAGAGGGGCCTCCAAAATACAGTCAAAGTACTTCTTTCACATGGAGGTTATTCGTCTTATCCATTTCTGTAATGCTATGCGAAACCAAGTTATTAGTTGTTACAGGACGAATATGTTTGATTTGAACTGTGTGGATTAGTCTTATTAAGTGACTTGTTCAAATTTTCAGCAAACCCGTTGGCGCTGAATGATGATTGTCAAACACCTCTAGATGTTGCTAGGGTGAAAGGACATGTCAATGTTGTGCGGGCAATTGAGGTATAAATGGAAGTTTATTTCTTATATTCTATATTTTTATGACATTCTCAAAACTTTGACATTTATCATGTATACTAAGTGCTGCCTGAACTGAGATTTTTTTGCCCTCTGATGCTGTGCAGGACCACATATGCTTATTCTCTGGTTGGATGCGGGAGTTTTACGGGCCAGGATTTATTGAAATGTTTGCTCCTCAATTGGTTTCAAGAAAAGTGTGGGTATTATTATTTGGGATACTTTTTAATTTTGATTTTTTTTGCTTGTTTGCTTCCTTATGCCATAGAAGCAATATGCCTGGATAGTTTCTTTAATGAAAATCTTGATTTTTTATCAATCAGTAGCATTCTTTTTTCAAGCAAATTGGTGTATCTTCTCATTAATGTACTTCTTGCAGTTGGGTGGCTGTTTTACCAACTGGTTCCCGTAACCAAACAAAGCCTTTCAAGTTGGAGCTGGCCATATATTCCAGTTTGCAGGTATTGCAACTATAATTTATCTCTCCTTTTTTAATCTAGAGCAATACAGGTTCTAAGAGTGCAAAAAGAGGTGAATTGAGCCAAATATCTTCTCAGCTAAATCAGAATTCTGCCTTTGTCAACCTGAATTGAAGCTCAAATGATAGCTGAAATAAGTCAAAAATCCACAAGCTTGGCTTTAATTAGCCTGAATTTGATCATCAAGTTAGCATTGGCTTTCTTAAATAATGAATTTTACTTACTCTTGATTACCAATGTGTTAGATGTTAAATATGTATATAGGCTGCAAGCTAATAGTTGAGGTCCTTTTCTACCACTTGTTTGGGTAATGGGCTAATGAACAGGATGCCCAACCACGAACAATTATTCCATTGTGGAGAGCTAATTTGGAGGAGCCAAAGCTTAACCAACCTGATCCTTCGGTGGCAATCCTTGATAACAGCACCAGTAATTTCTCTTGCTAATATATCTAGTTGTCAATCTTTTTTGGCTATGTTTTGGAATTTGAAATCAGATGGGTTTCTTAGTTTCCATATTTTGATTGATTTTATCTTCATGCATAGTCTCAAGACGCGGGAGGCGGAGGCGAAGTATTTACACCTCCCGAGAGGCGAGGTGTAAACCTGGAATAATAGCTAGACTTAAGCATGGTAATTATCAGTTATTTACAACTATATAGAAAACCCTGAAATTGAATGAAGTTGCACGTAAAATGATAAATCCAAAGTTCTTTAATATTAGAAATTAGTAGGACTTTAATTGCTGCTTTACCATACTCCAGCCTCCGTTATGTTGTGCTAATAAGTAGGTGAAAACTGGTTACTCACTTTGATGCTTGGATACTACCAATAAGTATTTGTTTCAGTTTTTGGATGATAATGTATATTTTCTTTGTTACAATTCACATCACTGTGTTCTGGTTCTTTTCCAGAAACACGCATTAAACTTGCACCTGAATATGAAAATGACAGACAGAAGCTTCAGTGGTTTTGTGATGCATGCAAAGGAATCCCACAGGTACTACTCACCCTCTATATTCAGATGTTTCATTTCTGCTTCTTGTTTGTAGAGCCATGCAGAACTTATAGCACTGTAACTACAGGAGCAAGTTATTGTCAATCAGAAGTGAATTCTTTTATCATCACAATTATATTTCCTCTAGTTTTTTTACAATAATACTATGAATTTCCTGTTAAAAATTTTTGGGTCTTCGAAAAGAAGTTACTGTAGCTAAGTGAAGATGGAATCAGTACACGATGGAGTTTATGTTTTTGAATCTGTTTGCTTGAGGGAATTGAACTGTTTCTCAGAAGCAAATTAGGATAAGTGTGAACAGAATTTTTTATTGAAACTACACAAACATTCTATAAGGTATATGAGATGTAGACTTTTGTTTTTGGGTTGTGAGGGTTTTGGGTTCCAGAGTTTATGCAGTAACAAGTAAAACCTCAGTGTAGTTGTTCATTTACCCAACTTTTAGAAATATGAAACTTTTGGTGTCTAATATTTCTGGCACGGTAAATGTCCAGTCAATTTTCAGTCTTTCACATTAAAACTCCATGTAATTGGAATATGTAGGCAACAGGTCCTGCATTTCTGCATAATTCTCAGCCTCCGGCTGCTCAGGCAACTGCCCCACAAGATGCAGAGGATTTAGAATTAGCAATGGCAATCAGTGCCTCTATCCAGTCAGCTATTGCGGAGACACCCAATTTCAATTTGCATTCTGGCAATGAGGCTGGTTCATCCACCAGTTGGAGTAGCTCTGTAAGTGCTAGCAATCACAGTGGTTCAGTAGCAGCGATGGCATCTACTCCTTCAAAAGCAAGCATCAGTGAATGGTCAATGACTGAACCTGGCTCTGGTAGCAATTCAACTGAGGGCACCGGGATCCATAATAATAACATTTCTGCTGTCCATAAGACAGTGCAAACCTCAGATTCAGTCCCATCAGCTCCACCAGCTGCGAATGAGATCATAGAAGATGATCCAATTCAATATCCATCAATTGATTCCAGTCCGATTGATATGTCTTTCAGTCCTATTGATATGTCTTCCTCAAATATTGAAAGCGTACCTGCAAGTGCAGATCAAACAAAAGAAGACGAAGTTCCTTCTTCATGTGTGATATGTTTGGATGCTCCATCTGAGGCAGCTTGCGTCCCTTGTGGCCATGTTGCCGGATGCATGTCTTGTTTGAATGAGATCAAAGCCAAGAAATGGGGTTGCCCTGTATGTCGTACCAAGATTGAGCAGGTTATAAGGCTCTATCGTGTTTGAATTTCACATCTGAATTACTTGTGTAAAGCTCTAAAGGTTTTCTCTGATTTCTGCACCTCGAATAAGTTTGTTTCCTTTTGGAGTTTACTAGTTTGTAAACCTGCCCATCCGGCTATTTATTTTTGTAAAATTATATAATCAAAAGTTACTTTAAAAAAATTCATTTCATGTATGTTTGCAATAAAAAGAAAATTATGAATAGATCCCAACTCGAAATTAACTTGAAATTCCAATTTCATGACCAACATAATGATCTAACAAGACCCTTTCAATTATCATCTCTATCTAGTGCAAGTAGCTGTGGATTATGTGGAGTTGAGGAACAGTGGGAGATTGAGCCACTTCTGAAAAGAGTAAAGAAGAAATTAAAAGGCAAACTGTAACTTGATGCGAACGTGACCTATTGCCACCACTGGCATCGTGGAGAGTTGGCAGAAGCTAGTTAGGCGCTTAGTCGGCATACTTTTTACACTTCGCATGTACTCAAAACATCCAAAAAAAAAAATGAGCAAGGCTCCTTTGCAAGACATCCTTTGTCATGTTGGCTAGCTCTTTGATTTACTCCAGAAAGTGGACGGTCATGACTCATGTTTCCTTAATTGAGTGTGATCTACTTATCAGCCATTCATATTGTTTAAAGCATTCCACTGATGTTGGTTAAGGATAAACCAAGATGGGGCCCCTCTCACTGTTTCCATGCACTTTATGCCTTACTCATGTCTTTTAATCATCAAGGTGCAGAATTCCCTGTTTCGGATGACTCCTGGGAGGCCTATAACAACCAATTGGGATTGATGAAATTGGGTTCAAAACCCGTCAAAAGCGCTCGGCTTCATCTTTCTTTCATCTGTTTGCTGTTCACTTGGGATCGGGCAACTATTTAGGCTTCCAAGTTGCGTTTCATAATGACAAATTGCATGACATAGTCACATGTCGTGTAAGTTCTCCTGAGTCGAATCCGGAGACCCTGCTTGGTCTCTCTCTACCTGGTACGAGCTTAAAGGGCAGACTGAGAGGCTACAGGACTAGTTTCGGTGATCTTCCCTCCATATGTTCTACTGCTAGAATCCAAATGCAAATGCATAGTTGTTAGAATGTGTAAAAACCAAAAAACTTTGGCCTAATCCTATAAATCATATTGGCCTGACTGACCATGCTGAACGTCAAGAACAAAACCTGCTTGACCTTTTCCCCTCCTAATTAGATGTTGAAAGGAAGCTAAACTGCTGACAACTACTTATTAATTGAATCAACCCAAAACTCTTTTGCAATGGCAAAATGCTTTCCACCTCATTGTTTCAATAGATATCCTCGCCTCTCTTGTCACATGCAAAGAGCAAAGGAAGTAAAAGGGCATTTAAATCTTTGATAACTCTCCCAATCTTCCTCACACAGAACCTGTCCTTAATTTGTACTAAACCCAAAAAAAAGTTGGAAAGCAACTTCAAATTACTATAGGATATCCATATTTTGCACATCCAAGGCTTATAATAGCTTTTGACTACACTTCAAAGCAAGTGGCTCTCTTGGAATTAATACAAACAGAGAAAGAAACAACACGTACATGAATGGTACAAGCCAGTACTGTTTGTTTTGTTATTACTTGGTCAGTAGGCAAGCCAATGTTTGGGAGGTAAATGGTTCTTTGACATGTTATTGCAAGAAGAAGCCAAGAATCATACAAACAATAGGAGCAAGAAAAAATTGTCCTCGACATTGAAGGCAGACATAAAGTTGAAAGATGTAGGGGGAAATGTCATTCTTAAGTATAAGAGAGTATATAACTTTTCCCCCCCCAAGGAAAAAATTTTCATCTTCTTCTAATTGTGAAATTGTTAATAATCTGGGAAAAGATTCCCATTAACTTGGGATGATTAACGCCCGTACGATTTTATTTTTTTTTTTAAATTTTCTCTTCACATTTTTGAGTGCTCCAATGGGCACTTTTTTGGTGCACTTCCTTTGAATTCATGTCCACCACCCCCACCAAATGAAGCTCATACTTATGTTTTAAAATAATTTGAATAAGGTTTTAATTGGGTTCTAAAGCAAAGCTTTTCGGAACATAATATCTTCCCCATTGGAAAAAGATTGAAAGATAAGATATCTCTCAATTCTACTTTGCTTTTTGCTAAGAAAAAGAAAAGGGGAAGCTAATTCGGGTAGGCTTTGGCCCCTTTGCCCGCTTCCCGGATCTTTTTTTTTTTTTTTTTTGATCTCTCCAGCTAGTGAATAATCCTTGGGGTTAAAAGGACTAATCTAACCATGTTTGTGCCATATACGAATAACACGAATGGATCAAGACATTGATTAGCATATATTTAAAGATATTCCATTGGTTCCTTTTAGATTAGTAAAGAAGGGAAATGAAGAATACGAATTTTTTGCAGTCCATGTTCACTAACATCTTCTTGTCTCCAATGGATTAATCCTACTTTATATTGAAATGTAGTCTTAATTTACTCATTAGTTTGAATAATTCAACTGTAGACTCGATGCAGCATTACAATTCGATCTCAACATGGATTTTATAAAAAGTTTAGAAATGATCTTAAATAATTGAGGAATAAGGAGCAATTGAAGATACTATATATGATAAGAGGAGGATATGATCACTCAAAGGGAAATTTGTATAAGATAAGATATATATATATATATTATTAATTTTTATTTTCAAAAAAGAAATTAATATGTCTCACATTTATATAAAGTTTGCACAGTAAACAAACATGTAGCCTTTTGCTTAGTGTTAGTGGCATACTGCATTACTTATTATAAATAGGACTAGTTAAAAAGTACAGGAAGAAGAGCTTTTGATGCATTGGTTGTAGTTTTCACTTCTTTTTACCAAATCATTGGGCATGTGAAAACACTCACAGGAGTTATAGGGTGAGTGATACAGAACTATATATATATATTCTCACTTTAAAAGAGATAGGTATCTAACCATTAAGCAATTAAGCTAATGGTTCGAGTAACCAAAAAGAAAATGGGTCAAGTTGATACTTAAAAGGCTAGCTATTAATAGGATGCTGATTGATTTGTTCTTGTGATAGAAGTGGCCTTGGTTGAAGCAAGGAACAAGCAAAAAATGGACCGGCAAAGCATTCCTTTGACAAGTTGACAAAAATGCAAAGTTCGAACTATGCCTTACAGGCCAAAAGTGGCGACCACGAATCTAGGCATCAAATCTGCACTTGTTCGCGGGCCAATAACTGTACTTTCCATCTCCTTCAACTGTAACAGGGCGCAATTGGATAAACTCCTTGCTACTGGGAAAAAAGGAATAATGTTTAAGAATAACCAGGTTTTGCAGTAAGCAGGCACTTAGCAACATATATGAGAAAGGGAATTGCAAAATTTCTTTGCTACAATCCAATCTTTGATGAATGAGTGCAAGTCTTTTTCATTCTGCCATTGCTTATAGCTGTGTTTCAAAATCTCAATCAAAGGTATACATACCCTTTGGAGCAATCAACCATGTTTATAATGTTGGCGGAAAACCCTTTTGCAGGTGTGGAAATGGACAGCTTTCCCTGATCAAACATGTTGATGATTGTGATATTGACCATTGAAATTTCAGGCGACAGTTCCCTTTGGGACATTCTCCAACCCAGATTGCGTATTTAGAATACATTATAGGGTCTTTGAACAATGGGTTTTTGATGGCAGTGATTGTCGAATAATTGGTCGATATATATATATATATATAATTAATTTTCATTTTCTAGAATATATATATATATATATATATATAATACGTAGTAAAGTCAGAAAAAGAAATACAATATTGACAATTAGGAATAAAGTCTTTTCCCATTATAATTGAGTGAGTTACCTTTCTCACCAAAACAATGGTAGCTTAAACTTTGAAATGGATCATTATTGCGTGGGATGTGCTAACAGCTAAGGAAGCAGCACACAGCCCACATAAAACACACAAGTATTTTCTTTCTTTTAAAGTAGAAAAAGGGAATGGGGAAAATGAACTTCTCCCTCTTCCTCACTATTTCTTTAGTTCTTGATCACCATGTATTTATCATTGCCTCCTATCCCTGTCACATAGCATGAAAATTCACATGCATATATTTATAGTTAAACACAAATTAAGACTAAAGGTTAGCAAATAGGGAGCGTGCATCTTTCTCTGGAGAGAGGGCATGTCGAAATGTATTTGAGTCATTTCTATTTGGGCCATTCCATCATTTTCCACCTTTTGCTCTTTCTGCCAAGAGTTGTTACTGTAATATGCTTAAATTTTTTTTGTTTCTTTCTTTCTTCAAACAAAAGCTCCAGGTCTGCTGCAGCAGCCTCAGCTTGTTCCTTTAGGTAAAGACCAAAAGGTTCGTTGTCAAGGACATGGCAAAGTGGAAAAATTGCAAATTTCCCAAATCGGTTTTGGTCCATTAGATCAAGCAGTCTAATGGCAGCCAAATCTTGGGATTGTTTTTTTGCTAACCCTAGGGCTCAAAGCATTGCCCTCATGAACTGTTTGTGAGGAACTGTGCTTGATGGACTGATGCTTTCAGGTGATGCAAGTTATACCTCAAATGAAGTCAGTGAAGGGCAATGCGGTCATTTGGGAAAAGGTGCTGTCAATCAATGGAAAAAGGGTGAAGAAACAAAATCATGTTATTCCCTCATATTTTTAACCCAATAGCTTTATCCTGTCTCCATCCATCACCTTTCTCTCTCATCCTTCCCTTACTGTTAAAACCTCTTTCCATTTCCATAAAAGCCCTAGACAAAGTTTTTTCCACTTACCCATTTACCATTGCCTGTTCTCTGTGATGTTAAAACTTTTGCAGCAAGGGAACTGAGAGTTTGCTTCCCCTTTTTTCAGGGAAAACAAAATTAAAAATAAACAGAAAAACACTTATATCTGCCAAAACACCACCCTCAAATGTTTTTTCTTTTTTTCAGAAAACAAAGTCAGGAAAAGGAAAAGCCCACCACATAGACATCATAAGCCTTTCAAGTTTTCTAGGATTGATCAAACAAAGATTCAAAGAAACCTCAAAGAAAAGAAAGGGACTAGACCCAGCTTGCCCCTATATACTATTCTTTTTTCCTCTTCCTATATATTTAGCCTCATCATCATCTTCTTCAAACTCCAACCCCTCTCTCTCTCTCTCTCTCTCTCTCTCTGATCATGGCATTATTGAGTCCCAGGTGAAATCCACCTGTTATCAAACACTTTTTGGCTCTGTCTGTCATTCTTCATCAACCTCAATCCCCACAATCAAATAATAAATATTGGATTCCTAGACCTGTAAGCTTATCAGTCACTGTTCATCTTCCCCTACTAATCAAAGTTCCATCTCCCTTAATTTGCTTTCTTTTTCTGTCTTTCTCATCCCTCTTTGTTTCTCAGTTACTCTTCCCCTTGTTTTGTTTTCCCCTTTTTGTTCCACTCCTGCTCTTCAAGCTGCCTAAAACCCTTGATTAAAGCAAGTAAAAAGGATCACCATATCCATTAGTTTCCCTATGGATTCTCTTCAGGGCTTTGAAACCTCGACTGCAAACCCTTCCACTACTTTAACCCCAAATTTCCCTACAAACCTTTCCATCACCACCGTGACCACCACCGCAACCACCATCAACACAAGCCCTTCTGCAGCCACCTCCTCCTCCCCTTCCTCCTCTTCCTCCACTTCTCCATCCACTCTTAGCCGCTATGAAAACCAGAAGCGCCGTGACTGGAATACTTTTGGCCAATACCTCCGCAACCACCGCCCCCCTCTCTCTCTCTCCCGCTGCAGCGGGGCCCACGTCCTGGAATTCCTCCGCTACCTTGACCAGTTCGGGAAAACCAAAGTCCACACTCAACTTTGCCCTTTCTTTGGTCATCCTAACCCTCCAGCTCCATGCCCCTGCCCGCTCCGCCAAGCTTGGGGAAGCCTCGATGCTCTCATCGGACGCCTCCGAGCCGCCTTTGAGGAACACGGAGGCAAGCCTGAAGCAAACCCTTTTGGGGCTAGAGCCGTTAGGCTTTACCTACGTGAGGTTCGTGATTCACAGGCTAAAGCCAGAGGCATAAGTTATGAGAAGAAGAAAAGAAAGCGACCACCTCAAGCTCCACCTCTTCCACCTCCTAATGGAAATCAAAATCAGTAAGAAAATCTTCGAAAAAGAAAAGACGTGATCAACGAGCTGCATGGGAAAAGAACATGGTTTTTCCAATGTTTCTTCTTCGGTTCATCTTTTTTTATTATTTATGTTATCCTATCTAATTAGTATAATCTGCAATATCGGATGCTATATATTGTCTTAAAAGTCTTTTCCTTTATGTTATTATGTCAGGTACTGCACCTTCCAGTAATGGATATTACGCTACATCTTTATTAGTATTTTTTTTTATCTTTGATTAAAACAGTAGTTGTTTTTACTAATAGTCGTCGCAGTAGCAGCGGTGTATCTACTATTTGTAGTTAAAATCTATGTGACTTAACACCCATTTGTCATTGATATGTACTTTGATAAGCCATTTGTGACAAGTAATAGATTTGTAGATCAAGTTGTGTGTCTTTTCTTGAATGGTAAAAACTGTATTTTCTTTTAATTTTATTAATTCTTTTTTATTTTTTACAAAAGTTTTTATAGTATGGCCAATGGGGTATTTGGCAAATCAAATCAAGCACTAAAAAGGGTGTGCAAAGAACCATGTGTCAGGTGAGTAAAAGAAGAATTCCTGTTTTAGTATCATCTATGTTCATCGTTTTTCTTCTTTTCTTTTTTTTTTCCTTTCCTTTGCTTGTTGCTGTTGCTTTTCTTCTCGTTTGACAGAGATTACTGCTTGAATGGATATAAGAGTGGAAGACAAGACTAAGCCAAGCAGCATCAAACACTTCAAACAGTTAACTAAACAGTAGTATACATGTTAGGCTTTTTAGAGTTTATGGAGGTTTCAAGTTTTCAACAGCTAATTAAAATCTCATTAGTCCACTCATGTCCAGGGAAAGAAGTTGCTGCATGCTGGAAGTAGGTTAAGGTAACCTTTCACATATCAAGCTCCAATAATGGGGATAGGTCTTTGTCTTGAATAGTCTATGGCAAGTTGCCTGATTTAGATATTGGGCAAATCCATCTCCCACTTCTCCATTCTGTCAAATCTGTTCCCCCAAGGGGAGATATTTATTTATTAAGTGGAAGTCCACCGTCACATGAACCCTAACAAACAGTGAAATCTTGTTAGTTCTTCACTGAATGCAACATGATTTGATATAAATTTTTGAGAAGGAGACAACAACTGTCTAATTGTAGATTATCATATCTGGAATCACACAAATGTTGAATAAGTATATAGCTACCGCCACTAGGATTAGGTTAAAGATATTAGTCTGATATGACAGGTAACAGACTCATCATAATAAGCCTAGTTTTCCTTCTATATATCAACTCTCCACACTTAAGTTCTAACCAATGCAGTGCACTATACTGGCTGCCTATTATGCAAATTATTGCTTGCTTGATTGCCTTTTTTTTTTTTTTTTGTTTCTTGAAGGGCACAAGATTGTAGTAATATCGAATAGGCGTACAGCAGAAACATCTTAGGGAAGAGGGGCAGAATTCGCTAAGGAATTGCCACCTCTTCTTATTCATCCTATACCACAAACAACAGCACAGCTTAAAAACATACCAAAACAAAGGCATTGCCACGAGACCAGATAAAACAACCACACCAGATGAACATTTTGAATTCTCATTGCTTGATTGCTTATATCTTTGTTTTCTCATTGGTGCTCGGTTTCCATGAAACCATAAAGGCATCTATGTGAAGGAAAAGTTCATCTTTGAAACATGCTTTTGTTTTGGGTTTTATTCATGCATCTTAGAGATAAAGGCTAATGGCATCAAGTGTAGACGATGCTAGAGATGTTATTTTGATCTGTTTTCTATAATGAATACCAATTTTTCTGTCTAGCTAGGTTTTCTTGGAGTACATTGAGGTATGTCCATTTGAATCAAGGGTTTCATAACTACAAGAATAAAGTAAGAAAGAGTGGCATCTTTTGATGACAAAATAAAATTATTTTATGATGCCATGGGATTATATATTAGTCTTTCACAGTTGGTTTACTATACCTATCAATAATATTAATTTGAACCTTTATTACAAAAGGCTATTATTTTACCACACATGGTCATCATTAATATAGGATATATTTAAGATTCTGCTGGGACCAACGTTGATACTGGACTTTGCTTTTTGTATTTTCTGGTGCATTTAGAGAATAAACCCAGCATTATAAGTAAAAATCATTGAAATTCTTGGATGCAAAGGTATTACTAGTGTTGCTTGTGCAATGGTTAATTATACTCATTCGGGATGATGCTTATCATGTTAAAGGTGAATGAGGATTATGATGATTTTGGGTCTCTACCTATCTACAATCTTTTTCACTTGTGATGAAACAATGGGGTGTGTTGGGGTGGGGGGTGTTTCCCTTTAATATGATGAAGAAATCCATTATCCTATTGCAGTTATATAAGATAAGGAGCCTTCCCAACATGGAATGAATTTAGACCCAATTAGGTATATGATCAATTCTTGATATATGTTTCTTGTCACCTCGGTCTAAAATTACATGAGACATATATATATATATATATATATATATATATATATATATATATATATATATATATACATATTCAAGGATTAGTAGTTGACAAGGTCTCAAAACGACATCAAGTTTTAATATCAATTTTTTATTTCTTTCAAAATAATATCTCATTAATGAGGTGTCAAGATTTGATAACTTAATAGTATATAGAAACTATACACTGTCAATACGTCAAATATTTTTTCTATATTCAATTGGCCTAGATTAAATTAAGAGTGCATTACCCTATTGAAAAATTTGATTTTTAGGTCTCTTTCTTGTTTAATTGATAAAAGTATTAGTAACTATTGTCTTGTTGGTGGAATGAGAAGACTCGAAGCCAAGTAATCACAATTGTTTGCTTCAGTCTTGTGGTTCAAATGATCAAATTCCTTGGATTCAATAGTCTTCCACACCCCTTGAAATGATGGAAATGCATGCCTTTGTATGTATATATATTCCATTTCGAGCCTAATTAAGTTCAATGACTTTGAACTATATATATAAGAAAAAAAAAAGCAAACTTTCAAGATGTTCCAAGTATAATATTCAGGTGTCTCGTAATCGAGCTTATACTTATTCTTAGTCAAGTCAAATAACTATCGATTTTAACCTTAATTGCTATGTAATTTCTAGACTTATCCCTTGCGGTTCAATCTAGCTCTGATGGTTTTTGGCTTTATCAATGATGTAATAGGTTGATATAAAGAAAAAGACATCAAGAGAGAGACATAGTTCTTAGATATATAGGCAGCTTGTAAAAGTGAGCAAAATCATTTCAAATTGAAAAAAATAGATCAAATCGAAGTGAGTTTAATTTTTTTTATTCAATTAGAATAGTTTTCGGGGTGATTAGTTAGTTGGGGTGTTTGGTTTAGCATTTGGTTGGAAAAATTCTTACAAGAAACATGTTTTTTAAATTGATTTTACGGTTTTTTTTATTCGCTTTGGGGTTTGATGAATCGATTTTAAGGTTTTTTAAATTGGTTTTAGAGTTTGATGAATTATTTAGGATTTTTTTTTATGCTGGAAGTTCTTGCAAGGCTCAACTACCCTGTAAATGTTTTATTGATAATAGTAAAAAAGAAATACAATAAGAAAGGGGACTGAATTCTTATCTTCATAATTACATGAGTAAAAAAAGATAGAGTTCCTAATACAGGGATTACCATCTTTGTAATTATTTCTGGTGCAAAGGATAAGTAATTGACCTGTGTACAAGGATCTAGGTAAATTTTAGAAAAATTAATAATACAAATAAAGATAAGAATAAAAAAGAGGAATATTACTTTTTTACATTTATTTAAATCTAACATTCAATAAATCAACTTTATCTAAGCGCAAGATACCTCGTAGTTTCCCAAAAGCCACAGAGAAAACTTGTAGATTTTGATGCTTGTGCCCAAGGTTAGCTAATAAATCAGCCGCCTGATTACTTTCTCAGAGAATATGAGACAACCAATAAGAGAAATGAGAAACAGTTTTTGAATAGAGGCCAAAAGATACCTGCTATCATGCGAACCACGATATCCCTCCTTAAGCATTTGGATCACCACCATAGCATCCATCTCAAATCATATCAGTGAAATACCATAATCATGGCATAAAGCCAGTCCTTTATATAATGCTAATAATTTTGCATGAGTAGAATTTTTTGCTCCAAAATTTTCAGAAAACTCAAATATCAATGAACCTGTATGATCCCACAGAACTCCCCCACCTGCTGCATTCTAAAAATTATGTTTAAAACTACCATCAACATTTAGCTTAGACTCACCTGTCAATTGTTTTTGCCAAGAGACTATTTTTGGTGGAGATGGTGAATCCTTCTTGAAATCCAATCCTCACACTTGAGCAATCTACAAGTCTCCCTTCCATTGCCATTTTTGTAATTGCTTCCCATGAAACGGCTGGTGAATGAGCTTCAAAATTTGCCACATCACTCTACTGGAGTACATCCCTAGGTTTTTATGTTCCGCATCATTTCTTTCAACTCATAGAAACCACAATATGAATAAAAGCATTAATGTGCATATGTGTCCCTGTTTAGTGTGAATCAATTTAGGGTTTAATCAATTGATTTTAGGATTTGGGAAATCAAGTTTAGGGTTTCTCGAGTTGATTTTAAGGTTTAATGAATCGATTCTAGTGTTTGGTGAACTAGTTTTAGAGTTTCTTGAATCGATTTTAAGGTTTCGTGAATCGAGTTTAGGATTTTCAATCTAGATTTAGGATTTCTATTGAGCTAGGTTTAGGGTTTTTGGTGAACCGAGTTGAAGGGTTTCAAAAAATCAAATTTGGGGGGTTTTAGAAAAAGAAAAAACGAGTTTCAAGGTTTTTGAGTTTAAGTCGGGTGTTGTGAGCTAGTTTATAAATTTAGGATTAACAAGAACAAAAAACATAAACGGCATATAAAGAAATTAAAAAAAAATCACAACAAAAGAAAAGCATGACAAATTAAAACAGCAATAATAAAATAATGAAATATGAAATGTTCTTTTACAATTATCTAAAACAACAAAAATGGAACAAAAAAATCTAAAAAAAAAAATAAAAAAGCACAAAAAGAAAACAAAAAGAATTAAAACCCAAGCATAAAAAAATCTAGTATTTATAAGCATTATTTTAAAATTTGATAAAATATTGTAAAAGAATTGTTGTAGTTTGTTTTGTAAAACCGGCTAAAGTAGTTCGGTTCTCAATAAGTACGTTCAATTAAATATATTAATTCAGTTTGATTCAGTTCTATCATAAAAGTAAGTTCGGTTTTTTCAATTTTCAAAATTTTAACATCGAACCGATCGTTTACACACCCTTAATTGCTTGTAGTCTTTGAAAATCACCAAATTTCCAACTTATTATTGAAGTGTCTATATAAAAATAGTGTTAAGAACATAAATTTAGAGTGTTGTTAATCTAATTATCATTTGATTCTTCATGAACTCAAACCCTGAAAGCTTGAAGAGTCATGATTGGCTTGAATGTTGACCCAAGGTGTTTATACCAAGACCGAATTAACTTTGAATTAAGCATTAAAGATTATAGATTAAACAAGTAGGTAGATCACAGGCAATATTCTTATACATATACAAGACTTAATTACTAAGACATTTGCTTATGATTTGGAGATCGAACTCTGGATATACATAAAAATTTGCAAAGCTCAATGTAATATTGACCACGTTTTCAAGTAATTTGCAACGTTTTGGATAATGTTACATATAGATATCATGCACAAATTCAACCAGAGCTTGCTTTGGAATTGGAAGGATTTCTTTTGTTCTTCCTGCCACTTTTACACACACATATATATATATGGCGCTTCTTTCCGTAAATTTACCATGGATTTTCGCAGCTTTGCTCCATTTCTTGAATCCATCATGGTGCATATACAAGGAACATTCCAATTTCCAAGTTAAGCCAAAGGAATGAAGAGAATGGGTACTGGGAGGAGTAATTAATTAATCAAAGAGGAAAATTAAGAGGGTTAGCTAGCTAGTTTACCTAGCTTGGTAGGGAGTAGGAAACAGATGGGTTGTTCCCAGATTCACAAGACAGCTAAAGTTGAAGTTTGGTAATGCAAGCAAGAATTATAAATTGGAATCCAATTCATTGAACCTAATATTTGGCGACGGGTCCCATTTGGAGGACTTCTTTTGGCAAGACAGCGACACTTTCGAAAATCCTACAAATGCATGGGGAAGACGCCAATTTGATACAGTTAATGAATTGTACTATATCTATTATATTCAAAGGAATTTCTTCCAAAGTAGAATGACGGATTGACATTAACGGCCACTCAAAAGTTGAAAGGCATATCATTCATCCATTCATGCTTGATTTACATTATTCTGCAACTTGATTTTAATTTCTTCAGAATCCTTTTGTAAAATTATCTTTACTTTTTTTATTTTGACACGTTTTTGGATATGCCATTAGTCCTCTTTTTTTTTTTTTTCTATTTTCCTTATGAAAAATAAAAAAAACTATCCTATATCAAGAATCTATGAAATAAATTTTGAACTTATAAATAAGAGTTTATTCTTATAAATATATCTTTTGGATTGAAAGTACGGATCATGATAAGCGATATTAAAATTTACTCAACAGAATTATGGATTTAACATCAATAATAAATAAAATGAGTTTTGAACCTCACTTAACAGACATATTTTTAGATTGAAAGTGTGGATAGTAAAATTCAGACTTAATAAATTAATTTATTCTTTTCATTACTATATCTATTTATTAAATAATGTAATAAATATATCTATAAAAGGTTTTTTTTTATATATATCTTTAACTCTATTTGAAAATAAAAGAAATTATATGCGTAAACATACATTCTTTTCATTCTTCCATTTAATATACTAATATATTACCATCATCATTGAAATCATACATAGTATTGCATTAGTAAATCTTGGCAACTATATTAAAACTTAGTCTTGATCCTTTGGATAACGAGTCAAGGTGTAAGATTGAACTCCTTCCATCTCTTAATCTCATCCAATATTGAAAAATTGCACAAGAAAACATTTTCGTTGTTATCTATATACTTATCATCTTTCTTGATAGTCAATTAAACAAATTCAACATCACCACCAACTCTCAATATTGTCCTACCCTTTTGACAGGACCAGTATTCAGTTCCTGTTTTCAATCTCTTACCACTTACCACAGTCACTTTCATGAATTTTCACATTGACCCAATAAATTTTTTTTTTCTTTTGTTAGATAAATAGGGAACAAAAATCCCAAAGCATAGGCTTTCGTTGGGAAAGTTTTCACCTAAAGTCAGTGGGAGTATAAGCCTTCGAGAATGTGATGAAAAGTGAAAACAGACCCATTAATCCCACATATTGAGACAAACAGGGATTTACCCTTGGCAAGTAAATTCGTGACTGCACAAACCCTTAGGTTTATACTTCATCCTGGATCCATTTTATCACCAAATTAATCATGATATGCAGATGAGTTCTCTCTTTCATTAACTTGGGTTTTTTTTGTTCTCTCTTTCTTCTGTGTATCTTTTCCCTGTTAAAATAAGCTTCAAAACTGAGAAGAACAGTGAGTGCAATCAGCAATGCCAGTTTAAGAGAAAACATCTTTGACATAAAGAATCTTAAAATATATATATATATATTCCCAAAAATGAAAAGGGGGCGAGAATTATGCATCCCCCTCCAGTCGCTCCCAGTTGACAAATAGAAACAGCTCCCCCACTGTTACAGTTTTTACCCTACTGCCTACTGTGGCCCCTCTCCGCGGCCCTCGCACGTGCTATCCTGTCATTCATGTCCCCCTTACCCCGCTCCAAAGATCATGCCCTTTCATCCAGTTGATAACATGATCTCGTCTCTGATTTTGCCACGTGGATGAACGACGGCCCCTGACGCATTTGCCCCTCTTGATGATGTTTGGGCCATGAGTAACATGAAAGTTTGTCAACTTGTCGTGTCCAAGTCAGTAAGTTTCTGATGTACAGCAGTACTACTCTTTTGAAACAGTCCCTGGTTTTTCTTTAGCAGCATGTTACCAATCTCCATAACAAGGGCTAATTGACAGTATTGGATTGTCTCAAAATAATTAATTTTGGCTTCTACTTACCCACAGTTTGTCAAGACTGATTTCGGTAGATCAAAGAATCTCTGTAATGTAAGGTTGAGAGAGTACTTGCCTTCTACAATGTAGCTCAAAGAGCCCCTTTATATAGTAAAAGACTATGATTTCTCTCCCCTTCAGCTATATATCAAGGAGGAAAAAGGGTAACATAAAACTCAAATGGTGGAACATGGTTGCTAGGACAAAGATTCATTGATCTATTCAAATTATAGATTAGTGGTACATTCACATGGAAGGGAATGCAAAACCCTATTATCTTATTCAAAATGTGTCTAGAGTGCTTAGTTTGAATTACTTTTTGGTTGTTAAATAGATTACTTCTATCTAATCATAAAGAAAAAAGTATTTAAAAAATAATGGAAGGAAACCAGACAATCTATATACCAACAAGAGACTTGACATCCTATGTTAGAAAAAAGAAAGGTCTTTTTTTTTTTTTTTTTCTAATTTGGTACTATTCAATTTCCACAAGTTTTCCACTTGCTTTTAGAGACTGATTTTTCTGTCTCTTGTCTCTTTTGGCATCACCTCTAATTTAAAGACTATTAGCTGAAAATAAATATTTGAGATGTTAAAAAAATAAGGGTATGTTTTCTATCATGTGATCATATGTCATTAACGAACGAAAAATTCTCTATCCATTTGGTCTCGCGTTCGGTATTCTTTTTATAATTTTATGTCACATGTCTAGTAAATTTTTTATAATAGAATTTAGGGTTTAGAGTTTTTATTTTAATATAATATAAGATTAGACATGTGATATAGAATTATGAAAAAAAAATTAAGTGTAGAGAGAAGGATTTTTATTTGTGGTTAACTACTTAAGTTTAACATTATAAATTAAGGGTGGGATAAGATTAATTTGGATAAACATCTTGATTTGGATTAGTATTAGCTAGTTCATAAAAATAATAAAAGTCACTAATTATTTTGTTAGTCTGGGATTGGAAGCCCAAAAAGAAAAACCGAGACAAAGGCCCCAAATTTTGCACAAGGCCTGGACTTGGGCTAAACTTCACCATCTAGAACAAATGAACTATTCATTTGTGAACCGTGGCTCTCATAGCTAAAGACCCTAATAGCCCATTTAAAATAAAGCTATGAAGCTTCAAATGATCTTGGATGTATCAAACTCTTAAGGCATCAAATTCGTGTAAATACGTTTATAATCCGTATGAAATAAACTAACATAGATAATTATGAATTTAATTTTTTCTGAAGAATGAAAATAAGATTATTTACATTTTCAGCATTATCATTTTTGTAATCTTTTTTCCATTAATTTAAATTTATTTATGATTACAAAATAACTTACAAAAATGACATCTCAAATTATAATTTTTATTTCTCATTTCGATCAATGGAATAAACCAAAAACTATAAAGTAAGTGGAATATGGTACGGAATTGAACTACAGGACATAATGTGAATTAATTACTTATAATTAATAGTACTAAAGAATTCAATTAATGCAAGTCCTTCACCAATATGTTAGGGGGTAGCTGCTCTAACCCTACGCAAGAATCCCAAAATGTACGTACGTAATATACATCCCTATCAACCGATTTGTCTTGGGTATCATCTATCGTTGCCTTTCATTTTGTCAGACTAGTTTTGAAAGAAACTTTTTTGGTTTGGGGTGAAGAAGAAAAAGGCAAAATATTATTTCAACACTCACATGAGTCAAAAGATGGTATAAATCCAATAACCAATGAAGCAAAATTTGTCCAAAAAAAAAAAAAAACCCCTAACATCACATCATGTAGAGTCCCATAAAGTATAAAATGGGGCCTAACTCGACCATATATACATTCATGAATCAAAGGATTTGAGGAATGTTAGCTACACTTACTTGGGCATAGCAGATTTTCTACATTCTTTCATTGCATGCAGTGACTCCTGAACCCCTCTTCCATATGAGAAACTATGATAAGTTTATCATAAACACTGGCAACAGTGATGTGATTGAGACTAGAGTGTGAATATACAATCATGGATGGATCCAGAACTGAAAAATGAAGTGATGGTAGGTGCATATGCATTTACACAAGAGCCATGAGTGGAGGAAATGAATAAACTATACACTTATTTAATGTTTAACCGACTTGCCATATGTAAACGCAATCTTCTTGTTGCTTTCCTTGCCTTCATTTTTTATTAGGTGGTTTCCAAGGATGGCATATGGCAGCCAAGTAACTAAGCAAAAGCATTGAATGGGAATGGGAATGGGAAAACTGTGCTTTCACAGGACGGGGGCTGTTATTGTGATTTAAAAAAAGGGGCAGCAACTTTCAACTTGCAACTTGCTGAATACATAAGGTGGGGGCCAGTTTCATATAATAATAATTAAGGATGTGACTATGGGCAAATTTTTGATGATGATGACCCAAGTTGGGATGCTAGCTTGGAAATTCAGCAACTATAATCCATCAACACCGACATAATTTATTAACATCCTAACCTGTATTTAATAATAATAATTCTGATTTTATCATGATTTTTTTAATTTTTTCCCTATAATACATATAAGGTGTGCTGTGATCTATAATTCAAGTCCAAGACTTAACCAAAACTTTAATTTTGGTTTTTTTATAACTTGGTAACTTTCATTTCTATTTTCATTAAAACCAACATGTCAAAATCAGTAGCAAGCAAAGAGAAATTGATTAAGTTGTAATGGGATAGCATGCTTGTTGCCTTGGTTTGACACCCTTTTTAGTTGGCTTTGGGGATGTTTCCTTCTTTAGTTTTCACATCTTAACTATGGTTTAACTCAGTAATTTATATATGGATTAATTTCTACTAATGAATTTTTACTTCAACACTATGTATTTTTGACCAATTGAAAACCCAAATTCGCACATGATCTCAAGAAGTTAAAAAAAGGGAGTTAACAAACATGGCAAGTGGTGTATGCTTGTTTCTTGCTTTGCTTGTTGTGTGGATGTTAAATGTTAGCATTAAATCTAGTAAA
This sequence comes from Theobroma cacao, assembly GCF_053813885.1. NCBI lineage: Eukaryota > Viridiplantae > Streptophyta > Magnoliopsida > Malvales > Malvaceae > Theobroma > Theobroma cacao. The sequence continues at coordinate 38,407,541 of NC_142642.1, forward strand.
ATTATTAATATAAATCCATGAAGGGCTTGTCTTTGATATCATTGTTCATTGAATATCAGATTTGTTTAATTAATTTTATCTTCCCTATCTCTTATGATTCCCAAACACGACATTAATCTTAACCAAATTCTTTAAAAAAAAAATAAAACATTAACCAAGTCATTTTCCCTTTTTTTTTTTGACAGCATCAAGCGCAAATCCTATTCTGGACAGATAGATCCATACATAGATCCTTTAACAACCTTAGAAAGATAACAGTGCCCTTCATATACACACACACACACGCACACTCTCTCTCTTTCTCTCACAGGTATAGTACCTCCTCAATCCTTCCCTTCTTTCTCTCTCTCTTTAAAAATAGCAAACCTGAAAGGGAAAGAAAAATAAAAAAGGCAGATTCTTGAGATCTAATCCCTCTCTCTTTGTTGCTTTGTTTTGGTTCTTCATTTAGGGAGATAACCCACAGCATCTTTTTCTGAGATCTCAACTAGAGTTGCCCAGTTCGTTTTCTTTCTTTTTGATTGAAACCCAGTAAGCTTTTGTTCCTTTTTGAGCTTGTTTTTGCGAATACGTTTCTGGGTTTTCATTGAAATTTCGTTTCTTGCTTTTTGATGGGGGGTCTGATTTATGAGTTTTGCTTGCTGTTGCTGTAGTTTTAATGGGTCAATCTCAATTTTCTATCTTTACTTCAAGAATGTTAGGTTTTTTGGTTCCTTTGGAATCAAAGTTTGATTCTTGATGGTTGAATTTGATAGTTTTGATGCTTTTTCTTAATGCAAAAATGTAGATTTGGTCGAGTTTTTTACTCTGATCTGTTGGTTTAGTTCATTAGAGTTACTAAGTAGCTGTCGCTCTCATGATTACCATTGTTTCAATTCAGGGGAAAAGGAGCATTAGTTGCTTGCTTTTTAGTGCTTTTTCATGGATCAATCCTTTTCATTGCTTGGTTGTCAATCCACCGCTTACAACTATAGAGAGTTAGCACCATTTAGCATTGTTCCTTCCTTTTTTTTTTCTTTTCCTTTTTCTTAATTATGAATAATGAGTTTTTACCTATCGATTATGACTATTAATATGGATCTGAATCTGCTACTCAAGTTTAAAGCTTGGTTTTGAACTTTGTTACTGAATCTTCTGCAACACAATGTTTTGAGCCAATGGTAATGGATTGGTGCTCATTCACCAGATTAATTAGGCAATCCTTAGCAGTGTTAAGGAGTTCTTTTTCTTAGTAAAAGGTGTTTGATGTCTCATTTATATTATTATATTTCCCATTTTGAACTGGTTAGATTTGAAGCTAGTCGGTTGAGACTTTTAGACTCCTTAATGGTTTCCCTTACTAGTATAGTTATTTTTTATTTATAGTGTCCGCAACGTCTAATTAAGCTTGCTTTGTTCATTGGTTGCTGGCTTTGCTGCTGTTTTTTTGCACCATGTTACTGATTAATTGATTATTTAAAGTAATAGTATATGATCTTTCAAACTTGAATTTCAAAATTTTATTCTAAAGGGGTCGGTCATACAGGAAGCAACTTCTTTAACTTGTGTGCATGACTCTTGTGCTGAAGAGAATCACCTGATGGTTTCTTACTTGTCTGTTTACAGGTTTGAAGTCTACGGTGTTTCTTTTTGACAAGTTTTGAAGTGATTTTCACCAGTCATTCAATTGATTAGAGCCTGATGGTAGCAACAAAACAGATTTATTTTGAAAAGAAAATTTGATGTGAGATAGATTTTGGATAAGGGGATCCTTATTGTGACAATTTAGTGCTTAATTGAATTCTCTTTGTGGAGAATCTTATAACTAAAGAAGGATGAGGGGAAGATCTGATGGAGGCCAAAAGAAGCGTTTAATCATCGCTCTCTGTGTTGTGGCAATTTTTCTTGGTTTTCTCTATGCATATTATGGATCTATTTTCGGATCTTCAAGCCGTGGTGCTGCAGCTCTAGAATATGGCAGCAGATCTTTGAGAAAACTTGGATCATCTTATTTGGGTGGAGATGATGACGCTGATGGCAAGCAATATGAAGGAGAAGAAGATGCCATACCGAAAACTTTCCCTGTAAGTTTTTTTACTGCTGAAGCATGTCTAAGCACCTTCCTCCGTTCATCTATCTACCCCTCAGGCCCTCCTTCATTTTCCCCTTTGCTTCTTGTCTTGGTTAGTTGCCATGGCATTTAATTTCTCTGCTTATGCCTTTGAAGGTCTGTGACGATCGACATTCAGAAATCATTCCCTGCTTAGACAGGAATTTAATATACCAAATGAGATTAAAGCTGGACTTGTCTTTGATGGAGCACTATGAACGTCACTGCCCCCCTCCTGAAAGGAGATACAATTGCTTGATTCCTCCTCCTCCAGGATACAAGGTATGGAATCCCATAAGCTGAGCAATCAGAACATTGTTACTGTATATTTGTTATTGCGATGGTCATTATCAGATTTATCATATATTGACCTCTTTTAACTCATGTGAAATTACAGATCCCCATTAAGTGGCCTCAAAGCAGAGATGAAGTATGGAAGGCGAACATTCCCCATACTCACCTTGCGCATGAAAAGTCTGACCAGAACTGGATGGTTGTAAAAGGTGAAAAGATTGTATTTCCAGGGGGAGGCACCCATTTTCACTATGGAGCTGACAAGTATATTGCTTCAATTGCAAATGTAAGATGGCCGATGCCTATTGATTTTGGCCCAAAAGAAAATATTTTGGAACATGATCAATGATCTTGAATTCCTATTATAGAATGGTCTTATGCGTATGTCTATTTGTGTTTTCTGCATCATGTTTTGATTCCTTCTTTCTTTTATTGGAATCAATTCTTCAAATATAATGGCCCTTATTAATACTTCCCAAACCTATGAAAGAAGCAATGACATTTCTATGATTTTGAATGGGCAGATGCTCAACTTTTCGAACAACAATTTAAATAATGAAGGAAGACTTCGAACGGTTCTTGATGTTGGCTGTGGTGTTGCAAGTTTTGGAGCATATCTTCTTTCTTCTGATCTTATAACAATGTCTTTAGCGCCCAATGATGTGCATCAAAATCAAATCCAGTTTGCCCTGGAAAGAGGAATTCCCGCATATCTTGGTGTTCTGGGAACCAAGAGGCTCCCTTACCCAAGCAGATCATTTGAACTTGCTCATTGTTCTCGCTGTAGGATTGATTGGCTTCAAAGGGATGGGATTCTTCTTCTTGAGTTAGATAGGTTGCTTAGACCTGGGGGCTATTTTGCCTACTCATCTCCAGAAGCTTATGCACAAGATGAAGAAGATCTCAGAATATGGAAAGAGATGAGTGCCCTTGTGGGACGTATGTGTTGGAGAATAGCTGCAAAGAGGAACCAAACTGTCATTTGGCAAAAACCTTTAACAAATGATTGTTATATGGAACGAGAACCTGGTACCAGTCCCCCCCTCTGCCACTCTGATGATGATCCAGATGCAGTTTGGGGTGTGCCAATGGAAGCTTGCATCACTCCTTATTCTGACCGTGAGTATATTTCTTTTTCAATTTTACTAGCATTAAAGTCTTTTCCCCCCTCCTTCAGTTGATATTTTCTTCCTTTTTTATTTATTATTATTTTCTTTTGGAGGATGCTGATGCTTAAATGCAACTTTGAAAATTGTCTCTCGAACTTTGTTTTTGATTATTTTGGAAGTTGAGTTTAGCTCTTTATTTTACAGCATTTTCATAGTTAGATTTTATTTCTGAAGTGATAAAACTGATCCACTGATGGTTTTGATATGTCTTACTTCCACTGATATGTTGCTTACCTACTTTAGTAAACATGAACTGGTTTTTTTATGACTGCACATCATAAGTGGTAAGGCTTACATCAAATTGTGATGAGCTGAAATCTTGATTTATTGATTATGTAGTTGAGTTTCTTAACAGTAAGTTTGCTTGGGTTTTAGCTTAAGGGGTAAAGGGAGAAGGATGGGAATCTTACCAATAAAAAGGGATATTGTCTTGAATTTTGGGAATTAGTGGTCTCTGCTTCCATTTTAGTTGAATAGTTTTTCTTCTGCTTGAGTTATGTGGTATCTAGTGCATTCCTTCTGCTCATTTTATTCTTGCTGAATATTTGTCAATTATATGATCTAATTGTTGCTGAAATACATGTGACTAGAAGCTATGCTATATTTTGCAATGGAAAACTACAGAGATTCTTTTAGTTGATGGCTTTAAAGGGTTAAAGCTTTAAAGTTTATTAAAGTTTATCTTAACTAAAACTTCTCTTTGTTTCTATCAGATGACCAGAAAGCCAAGGGGAGTGGATTGGCTCCTTGGCCAGCCAGATTGACATCTCCACCTCCCAGGCTTGCTGACTTTGGTTATTCAAGCGAAATGTTTGAGAAAGACACGGTAAGGCAGCATTATTCATCGATGCCTTTATTTATGGTTTCTTGTGCTTATAATGTGATTTATGCGGCAATGACTTACAGTATAGACACTAATATAGCTTTTGATATTCCCCAGGAAACATGGCGCCAGCGGGTAGAGAGTTATTGGAATCTCTTGAGTCCAAAGATTGAGGCAGACACTTTGAGAAATTTGATGGACATGAAAGCAAACATGGGATCATTTGCAGCTGCTTTGAAAGGCAAGAATGTTTGGGTGATGAATGTTGTCCCTGAGGATGGACCAAACACAATTAAGCTGATATATGACAGAGGCCTGATTGGCACTACTCATAACTGGTATGCACTAATTAACTTAGAAAATTTGCATAATTAATTGGGAAATATGTAATTTATTTTTCTTTTCTGTTAAGGGCCATAATTTTGTACCTACATGTCATGTCTCCTGTTTTTGCATACTGTACAACCATTCGTCTCTTTAGAATGAGGTAGAGAGGGAGAGAAATTATTGTCAGTGAAAGGACTACAAGGTGTCTCTGGTGAAATGGAACCTTTAACAAAACACAGCTATTTCCCCATTTTTTTTTAATAAATTAATGTCACCTGTCTGGCCTTTTCTTAAGAAAAAAAATGCAGTGATGCTTTTCCCTTTTCATCTCATAAAGGTCTTTTCCTTATGGCTGGTTAAATAGTGAAATGAATGTTGAACATAGAATGTAAAATTTGCATTAACTGGGTTAATTATTTTTGCAGGTGTGAATCCTTTTCCACATACCCTCGAACTTACGATTTACTCCATGCTTGGACTGTCTTCTCTGATATTGAGAGGAAAGGCTGCAGTGCTGAGGATTTGTTACTTGAGATGGATCGCATTCTCAGACCAAATGGTTTTGTAATCATCCGGGACAAACAACCAGTGATCGATTACATAAGGAAGTACTTATCAGCTTTGCACTGGGAAGCAGTAGCAACAGCTGATTCCAGTTCAGATGCAGATCATGAAGGGGACGACGTTGTGTTTATTGTCCAAAAGAAGATGTGGCTGACAAGTGAAAGCCTCAGGAATTCTGAATAGAAATATTTCAGCCTCACGATTTCCCCATTCTCTCCCAGTATCTTCTGCAGCTCCCAAGGGATTAAGAAGCTCTCCCGAATTAGTGATGCAGTAAACAATTTCATTTTGTAGCATTAAGCAATGCTTCACATTATTTTTTTTTGTTTAGCCCTTTTTTCTTGTAATGAATTACTTGACAAGCCATAAACTGGTCACCATCTATAGGCTATTCATCAAAATTTTTTTATCCCTCGCTTTTGGTAGTTGTCCAAAGCTACTTCAGCTTATGACTAATAATCAAATACAAAAATATGTAATGCTGAAGTGCATAAGCACTGTGGCTTTTAACTTCCCATGTTATTCCATAAATGAAATATCTTCTCTGGTTAGGCTACCTTTGGACCCTTGGTCGCTATCACTGGCAACGAACATGGACTTATGGGTTTGGGATGGGCTGTCATGAACAAACTCGGGCTTGGGACAAAAGGGGTGGTGAAGGATGGGATTTGGTGTCTGGGATGATATTAGTCAAACGGATGCGATAACTTTCGTGCCTGACGAATCTATCACCAGCTGTTTCTTTCTAGTAGCTAGCCTGTAATAGCAGAGATTCGTCTTGAAGATTTACACTGATTGCTTGAGTGGGGACGTTTAACGTACTTCACAAGTTTGACTAGCAACATTTCTAGCTATTGTTTTCCTCTCACAACTGTGACGCTACTCGTCTCTTTGCCTTGTCTTTTGGGGCCCCCTTTACCTATTGGACAGACTAGCAAATGCTAGGAATCCCCACTTTTCTGGCCTATAAAATCTAGAGAAGGAAATATAACAGTTAAAAAGCTAGACCAAGTTCATTGACCAGGAAGCAGGAAGGATGTGAATGTTCCCTGGATTAGATTCCATCAGTTCTCCCTAAAATTTTCCAACATTTGACGTGAATGCACACGCTTTCATGCATTCACAATGACTCAACAAATCAACCCATTCTTCAAATTTTCAGGCAGTAACTTGTTATTCATCGTTGAAAGAAAAACCAACCAGTCAAGAAGAGGATCTCGGTATAGCTTACCTAAATAAGGGAGTTGAATTTAATAACTTATTATTGCCTAACTGTCGAGCAAACCACATATCCTTAACGTTCCATAAATACTATGAAGCCATGAGCACATGCATTGTCCTAATTTTTCCTACTGTAAGAAGTGGGGATATGTTCCCTTGCCATAGCCATTTGCCATTGCCTCCCAACATCTCCTCCAAGTTCCCAATCCCTGTGTCAGTTCCCATTGGCCATGGTCTCCAAAACCCAACCACCTCATCTATATGTGCCAGCACCTATCATGTTAGTAGACTTGGATATCCCCTTTCAATGGGGACATATATACAGGACCCTTTCATGAACCTCATGACTGTCTGTAATAACAAATTGTTGTTTCTCTTGTTCTACCTTTTTGTTTTCTTGTTCCCTGGGACCAGTGGCCTAGTGGCGTGTTTTTCTTCTTCGTTTCTTCTTTTTCCCCCCTTGTTGCCAAATGTCACAAAACCTAAGAGCACCCATTGTTTCTTCATGTGTCCCTCTTGTTTTCTTGCCACTTGGTAAGGAATAGAGGCTTACGTCTAGAATGCATGCAATATTTGAAGTCCAGTACCTGACACATTAATGATAGTTAGAAGTAGTGGTGCTATTTTTTTTCATTGACTTCAATTTTGCAAATATTAGATGAAATGATACTTGAGGTCAAAGACAAAAAGTTTTCAGATTAGGACTTGAACCCCAGCCTAAAACCCCTACTCTTCTACTCTTACAAAAAATTGGTTTCTTTTGAAAATCCAACACCTCTTCATGACATGATAAATGCTCAACCTAAACTTTGGTTTTTCTACAAATTTCCTCTAAGGGAAGGTAAATGTACAGGATCCAACTTCCATTGTCTCTTCAATCTCGTTCAAATCATGTAAAAAATATGTGAAATTCTTTTCTAAAAGCTTCCTTTAGTAATCGTAAAATAATTTTTTGGAGAAGATGTTTTTAGTGAAAGGTATTCAAAATAGATTTTTGCTAACCAAATTATCATAAACAGAACTTAAATATTGATGGTATTTCATTAATAGGACCTTATAGTCTTATATATAAAATACATGTAATTGAATAGTGGGTTCAATTTTATCATCATATCCTCCTTTAGGCTTTAGCTAATTCATGGGTAGCAATGAGACCCACTTCAAAGCCTAAATATCAAGATTAATGGACATTGTTTAATTTCAAGCAAATAAATGCTCTAGCCATGAAGGGGGGGGGGGTGCACAAGCAAATGGCAATTTATGATGTACAAATAAAGTAATCCGGTGGGGGCATTGGGACAAATTAATGTCTATAGCTTTCACATAAACATAAAACCTTTTCCTCTTTATTTTGAATTTGGTGCCTACCCAAATGCCTTAATAACATACTGGTCCCCAATATGATGCCCTCCTTCTAAGGGAACCCACACCATGCTCATTGCTGATCAACTTGCCACTGGCCCATTGCTTTGCCTTTGCTTTTCCAAGTCTTATCCTTGGTTTAGAAGAGTTTATTGATTCATTTTGTGGAGGGAAAAGAGCATAGAATTACCTTTCAAGCAAAGATCAATTTGTTCGTGCTTTCCTTAAGAAGAAGAAGTAATAAGAAATCTAATAATAATCTCATAAACCCAATTTTATCATAGTACCCATTGAGGCAAATTTTGATTATAATACTTAGAATATTTTCCAAGATATAAATGTCATTTGAATTCAAATATTTAGGGAAAAATGGGAATTAATTATAATTTATATGCCTATATCTCATGCCAAAATCAATCCATTTACTGTTAAATTAAACCATATGGGACCATTGGCTTTAATCAAAGTGAAATGTAAGCCTAGTTTGAACCTCACCTACTGATGAGAAATTACAAAAAGAAATAAAAAGAAACTTCTTTCTCTCTCTCTCTCTCTCTCTACCATGCACTCATTGGAATCATTCATACTATGTTAGGTTCATACTGAAATGCCTTAGTTTTGAGGGCATTTGACATGAAAGGAAATTAAGACAGAGCATAAATGTCTTACACTAGAAGAGAAAAGGGCCAAAAGGAAAAGAGAGAGAGGGAAAAGGTAAATGAAATTGTAAAGCTTTTGCATATATGGCTTTCCAACTAGGATTGCTTCCATATTTTCCAACCCTAAAATATAATATTAAAACCCTAAAGGCAACATCATCAAAAAGTCAAAGTAGTTTTCCATAAAGTTAAAACAACTCTGACTTTCTTGAATAAGAACAAAAAAAAAAGAAAAAAGAAGATAGTAATAAAGTTTTTGAATACTAAATTCAATCATTCAAGTCCTACATATATTGCATTTATGTGTATCCATAAACAGTATTCACTTGTACTTCCAGAAAGACATCAACTTTTTTTTTAATAATAATAAAGTAATGGAAGAAAAGAATTGGAATTCAGGGTTTGAAAGTGATGGGTTATGTCATTATTTTGTTTGAGTATAAGCATCATCCAATCTAATCCTTTGATCCTCCCTTTGACACACTCTTCCCATGATATAGTTGGCTGTACTCCAACAAACACCTCCCAACCCACTACCAAATTTGCTTCTTATTTAGCCAAAAAACATCCAACATATCTTTGTCTCGCTCTCTCTCCATTGCACCACCCACCTTAATGGCTGATAGTAATAAGTCTTTCAAGTTGTGCATTTAGGTTAAAGATTATCATAAAAGTAGAGGAGGAGGAGGAGGAGGAGGAGGAGGAAGAAGAAGAAGAAAAAGAAGAAGAAGAAGAAGAGAACGCGTCAAGTGGTACCTATCCATTTACGCGTGTTCATTCTTTTTCAATTACGATGCTGACCCTTGACTAGGCACTTGTTACACTTTGGTTCACCAAAACAATGAATTTCTTTTTAATCATTTCGTAAGATTTAAAACCTTGCCTCGCACACAAAAATGATTTTAGATTAAAATTAGTCGATTTCATTTATTCGGCTTCTTTAAGATATAATAAAGTTTATCTTAATTTAGCAATAAGATATGAATATGCTGTCTTATAATTTATTTAGTGACGAAAAACGGTTAAAATTAATCTATTCAACTAAATTCCTCATTGATTTTGTCGAAGAAAAAGGTGTAGGGACCCAAAATGTGATGTCAATGGATTGTTGTATAGGGAGTGATGACTGCCATGTGCGGGTCAATGGGTCAGATTGCTGTGTTCCCTCTAATGGAAGAACGGGGGTTGAGGTGAGAAGTGGTGCCTGCGGCAACTGGGAAGGGCATACCGACACAGGGTGAGGGTCACGTGTCAAGCAGGGCCTCTGTGTTTAAGGCGGACATCAAGGCTTTGAATGTGTTCTAAACAAAAAATAAATAAGTCATTGTTTGGGCAATTATTCTTGACAGTTCTGTAATCAAATTATTTGGAAGTGGTCCAGCTCATCTCTCTATACGCTCCCATGATCTTTCCTTGTTACTTCAACAAATTACCTCTAATTCCCTTGTAACTCAATCCTCTCTTTTGTCAACCCCCAAAATTCTTGCACTTCTTAATTACAACTTCGTGAAAGATTTTTTTTTTATTACTATTAAATAAAAATAGGATTCGTTAGAGAAATCATATAAGGATGTCAATGAGTATCTTATAATCGAACACCTTATATTATATTATCCGATTCGAGTAAAAAAAATTAAAATATCGTTTAAGTAAGATTCGGATGATAAAATTATTACTCGTCGTGAGTTTGGGTAGAACTCGAACAATAGTCTTAAGATACCCACTAAATCACATGTGTACAAGTAATAAATAATACATCTCATTTACTTTCTTTTTTTTGGGACAATAGTTTTCACTAAAATAAAAATTTTATCTTAAGACTTGTTATTGAATTACTTATTTTATAGATTAATTTGAAAATTTTTAATTTTATGATAAAACATTTTAATTTAATATTTTTTTTGTGGTGTGTCATTAATTGGTGCATAAGGGTTAATGTGAAGGGATAATGAATAAATTAAACTAAGTAAGAGGGAAAAAAAGGAGAAGAAAAAAAAGTTGAAAGGAGGTATGAGAATGAAATTGTCCAATGTCAGACTTTTTTTGACAAATGCAATCAATATGGAAAAGGGTCCTACATGGTCCACATCAGCCATGAGCATAGAGCAGCAAACTTAACCCAACATCATTTTAATATCCAATTAATTAAATTATAATTTACAAAGAAACTATCCCTGTTTTCTTGACAGTGATCCCAATAAATAAATAAATAAATTAATTAATTAATAAATCCAAACAGATAAAAAAACAATTATTGATTAAATAAAAAATAAATCTAAAAGAGAAAAAAACAGAAACTGAAGGGTAAGAAGAGAGAGAGAGACAGAGAAAAAAAACCCAGACATAACTGAGATAGTCTTAAAAGACTTTAAATATATGTAAATATAAATATAAATATAAAATAAAAAGCAACTCAAAGCAAAGGCAAAGGCAAAGGCAAAGGCAAAGCTTCCAACTTTTCAAAAGCCTAAACAAATCGTAACAAAATGGGGCTTCAATTTCGTCATCGTCGCCTCAATCTTCTCTTCTGTCCGCGTCCTCTTTCCCTCTAGGGTTTTCTTCACTCTTCTCTACAGTTCGTACGCTGCTGTTTGTTTTTTTTTTTGGTTTTTCTTTTTTATTTCTCTCTCTTGCCCCAATCGAACTCTCCGGAAATCAATCTGCCCATCGGGTTCAGTTTCTCCTGTGCGTTCTATTTAATTACTACAATTCATTTTATTTTCTCTCTCTGTCTTTTTATTTTTTTTGATTTGAGGGGTTTTGATTTTTTTTTTGTTTTTTTATTTTTGGAGTTTTAGTTCTGAGACTGAGTTGAGATTACGATTTTACTCTACCTGTTTGGTACGTGAGAAAAAGTTGGAAAATTGAAAGGAAAAGTTTTCAGTGACTTTTCGGGAAGTTCAGTGTTTTAGATCGTTTCTGCCTGCTCAATTATTGCTTTTGATTCTCGGATATGTGATTTTCGGTTCTTAGATTCGGTTTAGTCTCAGATTTTGAGTGTTCTGTTTGGTTGGTGAGAAAATGTAGTAAAAAGTTGGAATTTTTAATGTTAGGTATTCTTAACTCTTTCTCCAACAATATCCGAGTTGAATTGCTTTGAATTTTATTGATTGACTGAATGCTGACTTTAGATTTTTTTGGAATTAGGTCTATTCTTTTGGTACGGTTTGTTTGTTAGGTAAGGATCCCAGCATCATTGTATTTTATGTTCTGAATTGATTATAAAAGTGTTGGGAGATTAAGAATGTTTTTATTTGTTCTATAAGTGTTTTAGATTGGTCACTGTGAATCAATGGAACACTGATTTGGCTGGTCTTTTCTTTGGTTTGTTCTTAGTTAGGAATTGGGTTTTGAGTTGGGGTTTCATTTGCTGTTGGGTTGCTTGGAAAATATAGGAAGAACCATGTTGGTTGGTAAGAATTGTGCATAACTTAGTTGGCTAACACTCGCATGTTGCAACTAATTAAGCTAACCATTGTAATTGAATGTTTGGTGAGACATTACTCACCCTCAGTGGATTATGAGGTTTCTGATAATTGGCATGTTCTGTCCAATGATCAGATTAGTGTTTGTTTGTGTGTCAAATCCTTTGACAGCTGATACCAACCTAAAATTGTGTTTTAAAAGTTACTTGGTTTTCCTCTTTTCTGTTTTTGAAATCTTAGCCCTCATTCTAAGCTAATGTACTGTTATTTTACTCTTTTTCATTGCAGAATGTGTTTGTTTGATATTTGTGTAAACAGTGATGTGCTAAAGTGAGCAAGTTTTTTTCTGGAAGAATAAGATAGTTGATAACAAGTTTACCCCTCAGTATAGCAAGCTAAAATGTACATTTAGGAGTGTGGGTTCAGAAGGGTTGTATTTATCAAGTAAATCAATGGAAACTGCAAGGTGTTGGTTTAACAAGTTGAAATCAAAAGATAAGTTAAGGCCTTCAAAAAAGAAAGAAGCTGCAGGTAATGCAAAGGAGGGATCAAAACCACCAACAAGTGAAGAGGCACCATCAAATGTCACCAAACAGAGGGTAGCGGCTGCAAAGCAGTATATTGAAAACCATTACAAGAAGCAGATGAAAAGCCTGCAGGAAAGAAAGGAGCGGTATGATTGAAATTCTTCCAGTCATGGCAATTATTTATTGCCATGTAGTAGTTACTGTTATGGTTACATAACTATGGTACTGCAAGCAGTGTAACTGTGCTATATATTGTAGACTGACAATTTGGAAGAATCATATCATCTTGAGATGCTTAATAGTAAGTTTTGTTTTGAAGAATAGGGATGACAGTTTTTGGGTAATTATGATTTTCTGCAGACGTGATATTCTAGAAAAGAAGTTGGCTGATGCTGAAGTTTCTGAAGAAGAACAAAACAACTTGCTGAAGTATTTGGAGAAGAAGGAAACAGAATACATGCGCCTTCAGAGGCATAAGATGGGTGCTGATGATTTTGAACCATTGACCATGATAGGCAAGGGTGCATTTGGAGAGGTATTTATATCTTTGTCACATTGTACATCATCACATAGACTACTGTAGTTGCACGTTTGCTAGTTACTGATACTTTTGAATATTTTTCACTATGGTTTTAATCTCTCTTGGGGTTTACCTTCATTCTTTGTTTGTTTTCCAACTCTTGAACAATTTGATCAATTTATTAATTGGCTTTCACTTTTCCCCCATTACCACCCCCCCCCCCCCCCCCCCCTTCCAAAAGAAAGAATTTTGCCTTATTCACTACTTGTCATCACAGGTTAGAGTCTGTAGGGAGAAGGCAACTGGTCATGTATATGCCATGAAGAAGCTTAAGAAGTCAGAGATGCTTCGCAGAGGCCAGGTTCACAATTTAAAGCTTGCTATATGATTTCCTCAATATGTTTTGGGATGCTAATTTGTTAGTTTGCATTTTAATGTTCAGGTTGAACATGTGAAAGCTGAGAGGAATCTACTTGCAGAGGTTGACAGTAATTGTATTGTTAAACTATATTGCTCTTTCCAAGATGAAGAGTATCTATATCTAATTATGGAATATTTACCTGGGGGAGATATGATGACTTTACTGATGCGGAAGGATACATTAACTGAAGATGAGGCTAGGTTTTATGTTGGAGAAACTGTCCTGGCAATTGAATCTATCCACAAACATAATTATATTCATCGGTGAGTTGAAATGACATTAAACCTTCATATGCTTTTATATAATGGTCTTCCTGAGTTTGCACTAAAGGGTACACCCATTCTGTGTCACATGTTGCAGAGACATCAAGCCTGACAACCTGCTACTTGATAGAAATGGTCATATGAAATTATCAGATTTTGGATTATGTAAACCGTTAGATTGCAGTAATCTCCAGGAAAAGGATTTTTCTATGGCAAACAATCTCAGTGGGGCTCTTCAAAGTGATGGACGGCCTGCAGCACCAAAACGAACACAACAAGAGCAATTGCAGCACTGGCAGAGGAACAGAAGGATGCTTGTAAGTTTTTGGCTACTATGTATGTAATGCAACATTTCTCATTGTTATTAGTGATGGTTCTATTGAGTTTACAGAGCAAGAAGTTCTGGACTTGTTTCTCCTTTATTTTACATAATTCAGGCGTTCTTTGATTTTGTCAAGCTTGCAAGGCTTATGGCTTATAGCTGTTAGTTGCCTTAGATATTCTAGAAAGACCACAAGCTCACATCTTTTTCCTGCTAAGCTCATTTTGGAAAGCTTGCTTTGCTTTGCAAATTAATATTTTCTTAAACATTCAAATATTGTAATATTTCAGGCTTACTCTACGGTTGGTACACCTGACTATATTGCCCCAGAGGTTTTGCTGAAGAAAGGATATGGAATGGAATGTGATTGGTTTGTATATTAAACATGTTTTTCTTGTTTGTAATTTATTTTTTGTGAGATATGTTATAATGGTATTGTTGGATACTTTTCTAGGTGGTCTCTTGGTGCTATCATGTATGAAATGCTTGTCGGATATCCACCCTTTTATTCAGATGAGCCGATGTCAACTTGTCGGAAGGTAAGTTTTTACCATTTTATTATTATGCTGTCGTGATTTGTGATAATATTTTTATTTTATCTTTCCGCATTTACATCTGAACATTGTTTGTCATTAGCTTCTATGTTGTGACTCTTTATTTTGCTTCTTATTTTCTTGTTAGCGATGATAAGTATTGTCCCTTTTTCAATATTTTCCAGATAGTAAATTGGAGAACGCACTTAAAATTTCCAGAAGAAGCGAAACTATCTCCAGAAGCAAAAGATCTTATCAGTAAACTTTTATGTAATGTTGAGCAGAGGCTTGGCACAAAAGGCGCCAATGAAATTAAGGTGTTGTGTGGTGTGTTCTGTTCTAGATTCTTTGATTCACTTTTAAAAGAGAATGCAAATTACTAAAATAACTGGCTGTATCTGTTGTTTCCAGGCTCACCCATGGTTTAAAGGTATTGAATGGGACAAATTATATCAAATGAAAGCAGCTTTTATTCCTGAAGTCAATGATGAGTTGGACACGCAAAATTTTGAGAAGTTTGAAGAGGTAGATTATTGTTACTGTGTCTATAAATATGAAATAACCTGTTTAGAAGTATTCTTATTTCTTCCCTCTTTCATGCACCAGGCTGACAACCAAATTCCTAGTGCAGCAAAATCAGGTCCATGGAGAAAGGTTAGTGCGAGTACATATAATTTCAACTAAAATGTTTGAACTTCAAGAACTTGACTAGTTAGTATCTTACAAAATTTTTATATACTTTAAACTCCTGCTACTACCATTCACTAGGACTGGCTCCGTTCCTACCTATGTAACATGGAATTTAGTAAGGGTAATTGCTGATAAATGATGTTTCCATTGCTCACTTTTAGAACATAATTTTGGGTTTTTCCCTTTGATACAGATGCTTTCATCCAAGGATATAAACTTTGTGGGTTACACTTACAAGAACTTTGAAATTGTAAATGATAATCAATTACCTGGCATTGGTATATTGCTTCCTTCCTCTATTTATATTTTCTTGCCTTATGTTCCCTTTGTTTTCCATGTCTGTAGTTTATCTCGGTACTTTTCAAAGTACTTTAAATATAATAGTGAAGAACATTGATGCGTGTTTTTCTTTACTGATCTCTCTTCTCTTTCTAACCTAGCAAATATCTTTGTATTTGACCAGTTCTTATTTAATTCCATTGTGCAGCTGAATTGAAGAAGAAGAGCTCAAAACCCAAGAGACCCTCCATCAAATCCCTTTTTGGTAAGATATTATCACTAATATTAAAATTTTTGGTGGGTTACAACAGTTTGTAGCATGGTTGTTCACTTGTGCTAATCGTGGTGTATATTTTGCAGAGGATGAGTCAGCTGCCGCTGCCAGTCAACCTGTTCAAGGGAGCTTCTTAAACCTCTTGCCTCCGCAAATAGAAGCCCCGGAAAATCATTCCAGAAAGTGACCTCATCATGTGCCATGGGCTCAGATATCCAAAGCTAAAAGAGCTTACTGTTCTCTGGTGAATTTGCTTTGCCGCATCTTACATTTTCAGATTTTCAGTGAGTTTTAGGGGCAAAGCCCCAAAACAAGTGGTTTGAGATATCAGATTGGCTCTAGAGTCAGCTAGGAGATTGTTTCTTTTGTAAAATAATATCTGAAAGTAAATATTCTTTCATATTTGTTTTGTGTATTTTTCCCCCACATTTTATGTCAAGCAGAGAGAAGTTCCTGTACGATAATCCCATCGTTGTTTTTCCATGTAATTATTGCATCTTTTGCAATTCACTTGAAAATGGCTAAATCTTTTTCTGGCGTTTATATAACCTACAGGTTTTAGGAACTTAGGTCTTCAACCAAGACAACAATCACTTTGTCCACGTTGTTTCCTGTTACTCCTATTGTTAATGTCACCAACAGCGAATTTCAGTCAGAAATATGCTTTGAGGAAAAGTCGTCTTACGTCTTTCCCAATCCCCACCAAGTGATACATGCCGCTCTGTAACAGGGAGTTTAGTAATGCCGTTTGAGGGATTTTTTGAGATTCTATCCGTACAAGCTGCATGTAGCAACATGGACCATTTCTCCTGGGGAATGGAAATTAGACACAACATCAAAAACCATGTTTTAACTAAGGATCACAGTCGGCAGACACATGATGCTGTCAAACATATCGTAACATAACATAGTTGGTGTCAAATCCAAGCCCAAATGATCACTACACCAGGCTGTAACCCTCCTCTTTTTTTGGTCAGAAACCACCAAACCAGGATCTAATCCACACATATTACAGATAACCTCTGAATAGAAGTGGGAGAATGCTTCAAAGGATGCCAGGAAAAAGGGTGGTGGGACGATTGGAGAGGAGAGAATAGGAGTTAGGGGAGAGGCATCTCCGTAACAAATTACAAATAATAACAGTTTCTTTTCATCATAAATTGAATTCAAGGAGAACATATGAACGACATAGATTTACCAACAACAGAACCAAGACTGACTATTTACAAACAAAATTTTGATTTCATTTTATTCTGAACTATCATCATATGGACAGTAAAAATTTCCCTATTCTGCAACTGCCCCTACACAATTAAGGCACCTGGTATTCTAAGCTAGAAGCTCCTCGTAGAAAGCTCTTGACATTCCCATCCGGAATCCCTGTAACTAAATACTACTGTCTGAATATGGCCTGCAGGAGTATATGCATACAATTGTGCCACAAATAACACTAGTTTGAGCAAAAACCATTGATTAATACACAGGACCAAGGAAGCACTGCCACCTTCTCTTGTAGACCTCTGAAAAAGCAAAAGAATAACCAGAAGTGATTTCCTTGAACAGACTATGCTAAAGAGATAGTAGCAATAGACTCATAGGAACATCTTCAAGCATCTAGAAATGATCTGTTTCTTTAACAACATACTCATTCATAAGGATTATTTTAGTAACAGAGACCCCCCAATATGAATCATCTAGATATGCAGTTTGTAATGCATCATTCTGCATCCTTTTCACAAATTAAAAAGTTTAAAAAAAATAAAGGACTGTGAAAGAAAACAACCTCATTTGTATGCATTTACAACAACAGCACCTCTCCAGAACATACCTAACTACTTTCAAAAGGGAGCCTCAAATGATTCATCCCAGATATCTCCACTTCCATTTGAAGCATCCTCAACATCTTCTTCCATGGAAAGCCTAATATATTCTCTATGTGCAAAGCGATCCCACTCTGTCAGTGTTGGATTTTCACGCTCCTAAGACAAATATATCTTGTAATCAGCACCTCATGAAGAAAAGTTCCTCATAATGATGTTAATGTTCAAAGTTAAAACATGCATTTACCTGACGAATAAGAAAAGGATCACGACTTTCAAAAGCAATAAATTTATTGAGATTGAAAAGAATGTTGAAAACATTTCCAGAAAGTTTGCAGCCTTTCAAGTCACGTAGAGTGATGTAGCCCTCATTCTGTAATCAACCAATCATGTATTAGCACTAGTAGTGCAGAAATATGTATGTCAACTTGCAATCAAAAAGACAAAGATGAGTCATCAGTAGAGAATCCAGGAATGACCTCTGGTCCAATCATGTCAACAATTTGGCACAATATATCCTCAAAGAGCACAGGTTCTTGGGCCATGCACTCCATCCTGCGTAACTGCTCCTCATAAAAAAATTGCATTTCAGTTGGTGTGAGCACCCCATTTCCATCCAAATCAATGCATTTAAACCTGAAACAAACAATCTCTCTAGTCAGGTAACATTGTCTTTATTGATAATACATAAAATGAGGCTAGTTAGAAAATGCAGCAAAATTTTATCAAACAACCTCATGCTCATAATCGAAGAGGTTGCAACATTTTAAGTAGATTAACACTGCTATAGAACTATGAAGAACAACAATACAAAGAATTGCCAATAAATAACAACAGAGATTGACAACACATGGTTCCTTAGTTTCTTGCAGTACTTCATCATTGCATTAACATTTAAAACTGGTAAGGGATCATCAGCAAAGAAAGTTTTTCATGTGCCTCAACTAAAGAAAAGGGGATGAAATATACCAGTATTCCAGACCAGGTTCTGAAGATTTATCTTCCTCTGACAGTATAAAGTAAACAAAATCTTCATAACCCATTTTCCCCTCAACCTTACTTCTAAATTTCCTTGGAATCTGAAAGACCAAAAAGATTATTATCTTTCTTTGTTCTTTGATATAGACGGAAAACTTCCCACTCAAAGCTGAACTGATAGTAGTAACATATAGAAAATAGTGTGGCACAAATGCAAACCTGAGAAAAAATTCTATCAACAATCCGGTACGTAAGAGCATGGTTACCATATCTGATAAGGTTTTCGTTATCGATCAAAAAATCATGGTCGGTGTCGAGCTCCCAAAACTTGCAGTATATTACATAAAAGTGTTCATAAGAGAAGTACCTGCAATAAGAAAAGAATTAGAGTAAAATGTTAATTTATCAAGTTATAGAGAACAAAAAACAAAATGATGAATGTGAACATAGGTTCTCAGAAACCATATTAATATCATAAAAAACTTCACAAAAATTGCATGCTGTCAGCTGACTGATTTACCTTAAAACCTTGTTAATATCTTCTTCATCATCCACATGCTGCAGTGCAGCAATTAGGTTCCCCCGCTTCAACTCCCGGAGGGTAAGCCGACCAGTTCCCGATCTATTTATATAGTAAAATATTCTATATACAACTGTTTCAGCTGTAAAATACAAAAGAAGTTGAAACATGTAAGAGCACAACTATATCAGGTTACTACCTCACAAGAATCAGAACTTGACATTGACAGCACAGTCCAAACCTAAAAGTTATAATTTACTTCTGAGGCAGGTGGCAGTACGCTAAGTAATATTGTAATAATGCCATTGTTAAGGTACACCTAGCACCAAATGCTAGAACTAAGTTACATTTAGTCACTACTATATATTGAATGTACAAAACCACAAATGTAGTAAGCCAATTATCAGATAAATTTGGGGCCTGTTTGACATGTGTGAAGCATGGATTCTAGACAGAAATAAATGCTCTAATTTGAAATGAATTGAAAAAGATATTCGTTCAAATGATAGTAATCATACCATATCTTTCCTGAAATTCTGGGGTGTTTTGTAAAAACTCCAGCCCTGGATGAGATGCCAAAAGTTCGTGTAAAACAGGTTTGAAATCATCCTGCATTCAATACCAATTAATTAAAGAAGGCACAAAACCTTATTACTTCTGCAACCACAATTTCCCCCCTTCAACAGTTAGTTTTAATGAGGCACGTCAATGTGCATTTATATAATCATATTTCTTTCTTTCCTTCTTGTTTCATAGAGATGTACAATCATATTCAAGTAATATTCATTGAAGAAGCTGAATATTACCTGAGTAAGGTATCTGCGATCAGGTTGCTTAAGAATTGTATACATTCGGGTTGCTAAATCCATTGTTAACATGTTGCCTCCAATCCAATAATCGACAAATTGATCCCTAAAATTCATTACAGCATACATAAGCACACATCTATTATAACTTGTTTAATTTAAAAACAGATGTTAAACCATCTAGGACCTTACAATTTCATAGTTCAATTATAACTGATTATGTTTCATAGACAAATCAAGTCTCAGATAGCAAAACAAGGGCATAAAACATACATAATAAAATTATCTGCAAGTTTGCAAGAGGATCAGACTGTTCATTGACACCAAAAACTACTCAAGCTTTCTTTAGCATAAAGGACAAACAAGAGCCAGTAATAAACCCTCCTAAACCCTAACCAAGAGTCCAATGAATCTGGTTGGTCATATTAAAATCTACAGTGCAGTTCTAAACCTCTACTCAAACCATTGCATTATTAAAACTTCTGAACCAAGTCAATCAAAATCCATTAAGGGAATTTCCTGTAATTAGACCAGTACTTCCATCCAATCCTTCTCTATACTGCCAATCACAGCCTTTCTTAAAGTACAGTAAAAGACTAACCCAAAAAGAGATATAGACCACAGAGACCCCTACATGGTCAAGGCCTCAAGGGTCATAAAGCACTACTTCATGCTATTCCCGATTCCAGAGCAAGAAATCCCTAGTAAAAGTGGGGATTGCAAGGGAGTGAAACACCACAAAAACCTTGTGGATTTAATTGGTGTTGCCACCAACGCTTTGTTTTTAACAGCATTATTTGTAGCAGGTCCTTCATCTATTATTATCCATGACCATGAATAAGTAGTTCTGGTCCAACATAGATTTCTTCAGAAACAATACCACTACACATCATGAAACTATAAATTCAAAGGTGCACTCATACATACCTTGTCACAATACCACTGTTGTTGACATCAATTTTTCTAAACAGAGTGGTGGACAAAACTGACGGTAGTTTGCAAATATCTTTTGTTATCGCCTTAAACTCTGCCATGCAAGAAACAGTACATTTAACAACAGCAAAAACCAAGAAAACATAAAAATAGAACCTGACTAAGACCCCTTAAGTGTTTTCTCACCATGAATGTGCAATCCCAAACGACCATAAAAGTACTGATCAATCACAAACAAACACTGCTCTTTCAATTCATTTGGAGGCGGACGGCCATTTTTAAAATAAAACTACAAAAACAACAACATTTTTTTTAGAATTCTATTATCAGAAGGCGTTATATTCAACTAAAACATTTGTAAAATTTATGGGCTAAGTTCACTTTATACCGGTGGTATGACTTCACGAACTGGCTCGCTAACTATTTTGAGAGGCGAACCTAAAGAAGAAGGGCCAGACCGCTGTTTGCCAATACGAGGAGAACCAGAAGTACTACGCGGTGAAAGCGGAGGAGTACTTGCAGCAGGAAACATGGAAGGCAATAAATTGGTTGTAGAACCGGTCAAATTCCCCGTGGCATTCAACGACGACGTCCCCGTTCTCGCATCAGTAAGCAAATTCTTAACCTAATTAATTTTTTTAAAAAAAAGGGCAAAATAAAAGGTTAAAAATAGAAACTTAAATGAAAAAGGAAGATTACTGATTGGTAAGAAGCGTTACCAGGCGACCAGTTTCCGGGAGGGAAAGCCAGAGGGAAAACAGTTCTTCTGCGAGAAAGGGATTGGATTTGAGAGCTAACGGGGAGAGCTCCGGGAGCTGAAGTGAATCAGGGTCAAGAGATGCCACGTCACCTACCGCCTCCACTTCCATGATTCTTCTCGAATTTTTTCCTGAATTCAATCCCCCCCTAACAACAAAAATTTCGGTTTTTGAATAATAATAACAAGTGAAAATCAAAAACCCTAGATCACCACGCTCAATAGAGAGGAAAAGATTTAAGCTTTATTTTGAGTGTTGGAAATGGATTGAGCGAGGAACAGTTTCAGCGTATCTTGCCCGGAGAAAAGAAGTGAATTTTTATTTTCTAATCTTTTTGGGGGAATTATTGTTATTATTATTATTATTGTTATTTTGTCTGTTGGGATGAGAAACCGAAGAGCTTTTGAGATAGTTGTTGTTTTGAGTTTCAGCGGAGAAAACAGGGACGAAAAGGAAGAGGCTTTGCTTTTACAATGGCAAAGTGCCTGCTTGTTATGCTTTTCCTTTTCTTCTCTGCCATGGACTTTTACGTGGCATTGCCACGTCATAATCTAACATGTGCCCCCATTATTATTATTATTATTGTATTTATGGGCTTAATTAATTGTTCATGTATTTATATAATTTCATTCATGTGAATGAATCCCATTAATCCAATCAAAGTAGAAGAAGCAAGGGATCATTGTTTGGATGCCATCAAATCCGCACATTTTCAATGTGAAAACAAAGCTATGGTCAACTATTGATGCCCATTGCCATGCATCCATTGTTGTTGTCTTTTAAAAGAGAATTCCCCCTTATTGCCCTTTTACTTTGAGATTATAACTAAGCTAGGCCTCAATGGCTATTAAAATGATGGTAAAGGTTAGTAAAACAAAGCCTTTTGTCACTTTCAAAGTAAAGTGGAGAGAGAAAGGTTTAAAAGCAGTGATTATCATGTTATGGTCACTACAATATTGTAATGCTAAAATCAGAAACATCATTCATGTTTTACAGATACTGGCAACATAAAATGCGAAAAGATATAAACAGAGTAAGCCAGATCACATAAAGCCAGAAAGTCTTTGCCATAATAGACTTCTAGGCATAGTTCTCTTCTTTTGCTTCTGAAAGAAAGAAATATTAAGTGTTTATTAGAGCTAGAATGTTGGAAACATATGAACAATTCCCTAAAGTGAGATCATTTATCTCTTTCTTTAATGAGTCTAGGACTCTAGAGGCATCATAATGGCAAGAATACCTGACGAGGTACAAGAGGAATGAGTCGAAAAGTTTTCCTGAGGATGAACTTCTTCATGAGATTGTTGTGGATGGAACCCAAATGGACACAGATATACAGAGTGACTGTTTGTAAATACCATTATAGTTGCTAAGATCTCCATCAGAGACTAGAATAGGGAAATTAAGCCCTCAACACAAGCAAATCCTCCCTAACAGATGCATATGCCATTTATTTCCTTTTCCCACTCCCAATTGTCAAGAGCTCAAAGCTCCTGAGGGCATCATCACGACCACCTCTTGTGGCTGCAGTACGAGTAAAAGTTGATGATTTTGATTCAAACCCAGGTTGGACCCTCTGAGTTGTTGACAGGCGACCACTGCTTGAGACCAATCTGCTAGACCTGTTCTCGCTAGGCTCCCCAGAAGAGCTAGGCCGACTGCTTGATACCACAGCCCTCTTTGAAGTACTACCATTTCTTGAGGAGGAGCGACCCTTTTCTGAATCAGGTTGCTGAAAGAGAGAAGTTTTTTTGAAAAAAATCATAACTTCTGTGGCAAATAGCTAAGGCATCCAAACTTCAATTTCCTTGATAGAAAGTGAAGTTCAATGGCAAACAATACATGAAATGTACAGAAAAAATCCAGAAGCAAGGTAGCTAACCACATCCTTCGATGATGGCACATCATCTGAAGATCTGTATCTAGACTGATCACCATGCAAACCATTCCGTCGACCAAGTACCCCAACCGCACCTGAGAACCTTTCTCTTATCTCTTGGCCAACTAGAGGAAAGAAAGATATATGCTGAGCATTAAAAGTTGGTTTATTTATGGAAATCAAGATCAAGAACACGGCAAGTCAGGTTGTTCAGATCCGAAATTCTCAATTACAATGTTTATGTTAAAAAATTTGTCACCAGCTAAATTATCAAAATATATTCTGAAACCACTTTGAAAAGGAACAGACCTGACGGCCTTTCTGTTCTGTCAGCAGATACACCAGGGGGATTTAAACCTGGCTTTGGGCTTGGCTGTTGAGGAATGACAAGAAACATGATATAAGAATCTCAATGAAGATATAAAATTACTATTTCCAAGAAAGTCAAGGCCAACAAATTAAAGATCACTGACCCGTGCTCTTGAGCTAGAGCCAACCTGTGGATATCTCAGGATGGTCCAATCAAATACGTAGTCAAACTGATAACCTGCATCAGTTGGTAGTCAAAATCAATTAATATCGGAGTTCAATCAAGCAGATTCCAAGATAAAAGATCTTCTGCAAGCAGATTCAATCAAGCAGATGATGAACTAATGGGAAGTCTGATTCAGTTTTCAAAATTAAACAAATTATAAGGGTGAGCAATATTTGAACAGCGAGACTTAAAGTAACAAGTTAACCTTCTCGAATAAAAAGGTCTCTAAACAGCCTTTTCAGGTACGAATAATCTGGTCGGTCTTCAAACCGTAGTGATCGGCAATAATGAAAGTACGATGTGAACTCAGAAGGATATGATTTGCAAAGGACCTGAAATGGCATATTACTTGTCACACACACATTCAGTATTCAATTGCTAGAACATGCAGAGATTTAGCAGGAAATAAGATTCAGCTTCTGATTAACCAACTTTTCCTAGTTTGGTCTCAAATATATGTACAATAGAATTTCCTGGTATTTACAGATTGTAGAAGCAACAAATGGTACCTCTATGGGGGTAAGCATCTTCTTTTCACTAATCTTGTCATACTTCTGCTTTTTGGTGCCAGCTTTCAGGCCCTGCCATGGAAGGCTGAGACAGAGAAAAAAACTAGGTTAAAAAAATGTGACTCAACATTTAAAAGGTTTGTGAACTAAGCAACCCCGTTGTGTGTTCAACCAACCTTCCCCTGAGGAAGTACATAAGCACATAACCAAGAGATTCCAGATCATCCCTCCTGCTTTGCTCTGCAATGTAGAGCACAGTTGGATCAAATATAAAGCCAAAATAATCCACAGCAACAGGTGTTTGCTGAAAGTAAAACCCATATAAATATTAGATGCAGTTAAGTACACGCACCGACTCCAAGGTGAGTGTTAACACTTGCATATCGAGCTGTTCCTGTAAGATTCTTATTTTCCCTATATGAAGAAATGGATAACTTAAATGAGTGTCCATGGCTAGTGAAAAAGGCTTACAAGAAGAGAAAGTAGTACAATATGACACCAGTGTGGCACATACAGAATGATTTGTCACTAGAGAATTACGCATGCGAAATAGGAGCAATCCGTATTGGAAGAATTAATAATTGATGACTCAAGCTAAAAGCAGAATTAAATATCAAATTTTTCTCAAAATGATTAATG
The DNA here is from genome assembly GCF_053813885.1 of Theobroma cacao. Classification (NCBI taxonomy): domain Eukaryota; kingdom Viridiplantae; phylum Streptophyta; class Magnoliopsida; order Malvales; family Malvaceae; genus Theobroma; species Theobroma cacao. The sequence continues at coordinate 38,432,680 of NC_142642.1, forward strand.
ATAAACCCTAATTGTTTATGAGGCAGCCTAAGTCTAGAAATCCCCAACTTGAACGCATTAGGTATGCAGATGAGTGGCAAACATAACTAATGAAAATTTTAACCATCTCATGTTCTTCTAAGCCATATAGCCTTGCTATGGGAACTCATGATCAAATCTGTTATCAGGAGAATTAAGTCATGCTTAGGGTTATAAGTTAGGACCAATAGATGGACAATTTAAAAGAGGAAATATCAAATTCTACAAATATAAACATCAAAAGTTGTTACCTGTATGGTATGTGCTTGTATGTTTGAAGATCCCTATACTTTTTTGCAAGGCCATAATCAATTATGTATACCTGCATTGAAAAGGGGGAAACAATTGAATTAAGCAACACATACTAGCTCATCCTGTTTAATGAGAGACTCAAAAGGTACTCTTATGTCTAACTGAATTTCAGTCAAGGAAAATATAAATATTTCAAATGCAATACAATATAGTGTGAAAATCTCATCAACATAATCTCATGCCTCACCAGCTATTTATAAATCCAAAAAACGCTTGCACAAATATACATGGGCAATAAACAGAAAAACGCACCTGATTTGCTTTGCGCCCTAAACCCATCAAAAAGTTATCAGGCTTTATATCACGGTGAAGAAAACCACGAGAGTGCATATACTCAACTCTATTTATCTGGAACAACAACAAAAGAACAAGCATTAGTAAGGCAGCCAACTGATCAGATTAAAGTTCCCTGACAAAAGTAGCATACTTACTAACTGATCTGCAAGCATCAAAACTGTTTTTAAAGAAAACTTCCGATTGCAATAGTTGAACAAGTCTTCGAGGCTTGGTCCAAGAAGATCAATAACCATAACATTGTATTCACCCTCAACTCCAAACCATTTTAGATGGGGAATACCCACTGCACATGTAAAAGAAAGTAAGATAAACATTATTCACTGGGTCCAACTTACCAGAATAAAGACAAATGGAGAGAGTGAAAGAAACAAAACTTACTCCCTCCTTGAAGAAGCATGTACAGCTTCGACTCATAGTGAAGTTGGGGATGCTTTGTCTTAACAGATTCCTGAGCAAACAAGAGGAGTACTTATCGGGAAGAAGTAGGAGATTCAAAATTTCAATCACCAATATAATGAAAGTCAATTAAAATATCCAATGGCAAAAGAAACAATAGAAGTGTAACTACAATCTAACAACTGAACAGTTGAAGAAATTTTATAAGAACTTGAGCAGATCACCCAAAACTCAGCTCAAATAAATCGAGCTTTACTTTTTCTTACATATCCAGTGATCAACCAATACAATCTAGCAAAAACACAGAAAAGAAACAAAATCTCCCCCCCCCCCCCCCCCCCCCCCCCAACCACACTCACACAAAAATAAAGTTGGGGTAAAAACAGTAAAAAGCCAAACATTACCAGCTTAACCGCCACTTCCTCTCCACTTTGTACATTAACTCCTGCAAATCCAGAACACAAAATCAACAAAACAGCCGAAAGGAAAAAAGAAAACAAAAATAAAAAGTCATAATCGTAATACCTAAATAAAGTTCACCAAACGACCCACTTCCGATCTTTCGACCAAGCTTGAATTTTCCACCAATAATATGCTCCATGATCTAATCTCACTCAAAAACAAAAAAACTGCCCCTCCCCTCTTATTTCACTTTATTAATATTGGAAAACTTGACTTTCAACAGGGAAAATGGCTCAAAACCCTTCTCTTCAAACTAACTCTCAGATCCACCAAAATTCTTATCTACCAACTCCAAAATCAAAACTCAGATTCTAAAAACCTTATAAAGCCCTCCAAACACTCGGAAAAAAAATTTATAAACCCTATTAGTGACTAAAGGGCTAAAAAACGGAGAAACTTGATTGAAAATCTACGGGATACCCATTGATCAGTGAACCAAAACAAGCGTTTTGGGATCATCAAGCTGCATTCTCTAGGTGGGAAAAAGGTAAAGAGAAAAAGTTGGGTCTTTTTTCTAAGAGATAAAACTTAGGAGTATTAAAGAAAAAAAAGGGTATATTTTGATTGCCCCATAAAAAGGGGAAAATGGAAAAAGAATCTAAAAGGAACGAATTTATCGGCAAGGATTTGGGTGATGATCTATGGATCTGGGTTAAGGACACGGATTTAATTTTCTCGGGAAAAAATATTCATTTGAAGGAAAGAAAAAAGCAATACCCTTTTATTTGGATGAGAGAGAGAGAGAGAGAGAGAGAGAGAGAGAGAGAAAACCGGATGATTGAAGAACAGAAAGGTGGCTGATGATATTATGGAGAATTTTCTATATTTTTAATTTTTTTTCTACGAAAATTATTATTATTATTATTATTTTGAGTAGGATTAAGTTTATGATGATTGAGAGAGAGAGAGAGAGAGAGAGAGAGAGAGGGGGCCGTCTTTTACTGTTTCATTGTCTCATTTGTGGTACTAATAGACAATTTCAACATGGAAGATAGGGAAAAAATGTTTATTAAGATAATAAAAAAAGTAAACCTTGTTGGGTTGGGTTTTATAGGTGTCTGCCTTGTTAGGTTTCGATAATATTTTTTTTTTGTAGCCATTAAATATAGTTTAGAGTTCATTATCACATGTGGTGTATCACTTTTTGATTTCTTGGTAAATAAATTTCAGATGTTGCTTCAAATTTTTCTGAGAGATGTATTTTATCCTTATCATTTTATTTCAAAGCAAAGAAAGTTTCATGATTTTCCATTACAATTACCCAAATTGAACTTCTTCTTTTTTGATTTATTTACTATATAGTTTCCAATAACATAGCAATTTAGCAAATTTGGGATTATTTTTGTTTGTAAAAAGTGTGACAATTGATTTTGGGTTTGCCATGATCACATCTAGGCTTTATATATATATATATATATATATATAGAGAGAGAGAGAGAGAGAGAGAGAGAACAAAGGAAGTAATCAAATATGGGAATGCAATGCAATGGTGGCAGGACAGGGGCAGGCTGGCAGGGGATTGGGTAATTGGTAAGGAGTTAAAATTGTCAATCGGCCTTCACATCTGCCTCCCCAACCTCTGTAAGAGCAGACACCTTGTAACAAATATTCTTTTCTTCTTTTTTCCTCTTTGAGTGAAAATGTCTGAAGAGTCTCTCGGTAAATATATCTACAAGGCCAAAAGATGCAGAATTTTCAGACTGATTTTTGGCATAAAAATCCAAGGCAGCTTTTGTCAGTGGGGTGCATATTTGCATGTCAAAAAATATGCAGTGTAGCTTTCATTTGTTCACAAACAGATAAATGGTTGGTAACTGAATTGACCTAAAATTTGTTTATTAAAGTTCTGTGGTCCAAATTCCACCAATTTGTCTGCCTTAACCCTTCCAGTGTGCATGCTGAGCAATTGGGGTAGACTAGGATCCAAGTAAACATATATCACTAAATACCAGGTTGAGTTTGGGCCATCTACCTATCGAAGGGCCACAAAATTTTTAGTGTTATTTTCTAACAATTAAGGCAACATGCCAATGTCCAAATTAAATTAAAAACAAAATAAAGTAAAATAGAAATGTGTGATCAAAGCTGTGGTGTAATAGGAGTTAACTCTGTTAATTGGTTCATTAAAATTTGGGGGATAATGTGAGGAGAATGAGTCAGTGCTATCAAAAAGATAAACATCTGAAATGTAGGTGAATTGAATTATTTGGGAAATGCAGCAAATGTCCTTCATTTGGTATTAAAGATGAAATGACAAAACTAAGGCAAGCCAGCCTTTTTCTTTTGTGGAACACAAAGAGACAAATTAGAGTATTAGACATTTGATTGGATTGAAAGCTGTAGTCTTATCACCAAAGAACAAAAAGATTTAAGGATGTAACAGCTCTAACGCCACTCCATCTTCCCAGCAATTTGAGCCTTGTATTTCTATATAGAAAGAATTGGGATCTAAAGCTTAGGTTGTTTGCTTGAAGACTAAGACAAGCAAATTTTACTAGAGAAAGAGAAATCAAGCCATTGAATGATTGATATACTATTTATAGCTGTAGGGCAAAATAAAAAGAAAAAAAAAAGAGAAAGAAATCCTAATATGAAACCTCGTTTCTAAAGAAAAAGTGTGATTGCCAATAAAGATGACCTAATGGCACATTGAAGCTTCTCATGCTATTGGATACTTACTTTTTTATCATCCCGAAAGTTGAAACTTCAACAACAGTGTTAAGTAATTGATTAGATGGATTAGCTAATGTCTGATTTTGATACAAGGCCAGCCATATTATCCAATATATCCATTTATTATTGACTCCGGTGCAATCAGAATACCCCCAAAATGGCTTAGTCTTCCTAATACTTTCAGCTGAACCACATGTCTCAACCAATTTTGGTTGACCACTCCCTCTTGGAAATTGTCCTAATCCCCTGCTCCATTCCTTTGATTCTTCAATTGTCGTTTTGCATTGAACCTGCAAAGTTCAAACCAACAAGAGTTTCCTCACAAGGAATATTTAAGTGGTAAAAGTCATACAGGAATTTGTTTACTCGGGAATACATACTAACCATTTGCCTTTTAATAGTTTAGAATAAAAGCTTGTGTTTCCAAAAACAAAGTGGCTTTGGTACTTGGGAATTTGCTCATTTTAAGAAGGGGGTTTGGGTACAGGAAATTAGCTCTTGTAAGCACCAAAATGAAAAATGTCAACAGGAATACAACCTAAAAGCTGCATTAAAAACAACATAAAGATTCATTGAAAAGGTATATGTAATATTCAAGTAGCAAGGTACACCAAAGTTAAGCCTCATCAACTCTGGATAAGGCAGTAAACCCTTTTTCTCACAAAAAGTTAATCCTAATAATCTTAGCCTAATCAGCAGAGACTAAGAGCATACACTTCCTAACATATCATTTCAATCATCTTCTCTTTCATGCGGCAGACCACATGGCACAAGCATTTTCTGCACATATAGATCACAAAGAATTCAAGGAGAGAGCAGTTTTACAGCGAACAATTCCAGCCACATGCTGTATACTAAATGAACAAAAGGAATAGAACAAATACAATAAACATCTATCTCTAAATATTCAAAGATACATTATCAAACAAAAGGATAAGATGAAAGTTGCTATGCCAACCCACTAACTCAGATTGAATCAAGTTTTATAGTTCATCATCAAACAAAATATACTATTACACTCAGATACCAAACTTAATATGGAATGGAAACTCCAGATCATTGCCCGAAAAAGGACTGAACTGATTATTCAGGACGCCTAATGAATGCATGCATGTGTATCCCACCTAGAACAGCCACTAGTAAGTCCAACAAGAATCTAAGACTCTCATCTAGGACGTGGCACACAAGGTTCCTAAGTAAGGGTAACTAGTGAAGGAGCAATTGTGACATCCACTTGCAAGATGTGCAATCTTCTCTACAGGCAACACAAAGTGTACAGAACTAACTCAGCACAAACAAAACACTATCCCAGCTTCCCAACTGTTAGCAGTTAGCAACATGAATCAAAGCCATACCATTTCGCTTCACATTATAGGCAAACTCTCAAACTCATTGAATCATATGCACTTTCCACATATTCCTCCGATCCTCCTATCCTCTTACCACCTAGATATTTGGACCAAATAATTCCCTTTCAAGTCACAAAATACTGGTCTTTTACAACACAACACAAAGTCTAACCAATTCAATACCCCAACAACTATTCAAAATCCCAAGAAAAAAGAAAGGAGAAGCAACTAAAACAACCCATGTTCCATTCAAATTCAAAAACCCCATAAAAGATAACCAAAAACCCAAAACTATAAACAATCAAGCAAGAACATGAAGTATTTATATAGCTCACAAAGACCCCATACCAGATACCCAATTAATTAAACAAAAAAAGGAGAATTTTTCTTTAAAATTTCTTTTACCTGCATGAAATTGTAGCGTTCTCTTCCAATGGATTCATTTTCAGCCACGGCAAAATAAGCCAATATTGGGCAATGCCCAATGTAAGAGGCATAGCTATCTCTTTGGATATTCACTGCCCATTCACTGCACACCAAATTCAACAAATCCAAAAGTAAAAAAAAAAAAAAAAAAAACTTTGAATTCTTAATATTATACTTTAGGGTTTAGGGAAGATTTAATTAAAAGATTAGGTTTTTACCTGCATTTCCTTTCTTTTGCTTTTGATAATAGCAAGAACCAGCGAAGAAGAAAGGATTGTTAATTTAATTTAACACCTACATGGCGTCGTTTCCAATCGCAAATATCGGTAAACAAAAACGACGCCGTTTAAAGAAACAGAAAAGGAGGACTGAAAGGAAGGCATTGGGCTGATGTATAAGGCCGGAGACGAAGTGCTGGATCAGGCCCAAATTGTTTTACTTTGAGTTGCAAGTCTCATTTTATTATGAAACTGATCGAACCATGACTATAATTAATTTAACGAATGAAAAATTGCATTGGTGTTTTCATCCACAATCTAGCCTTCCAATATCTATAATTCAACTACATGTTATAATTAAATGTTTTAAAGAGGAAAGCTTGAAACAATTTATATTAAAATTTTAATTTAATCTCAATTATTTATGTGCAATATATAAATTTAATTATGATATATGCGATGATTATTCATATCCTTAATATCTACAATTAGGTAATAAAGAGTAAATAGAAGTAAAGTTGTGGTAGGTAGAAAATAATTGAATGTACAACAAGGATACAGCTTAATTTTTAAAACAATTGTCTACTTGGCCTAGAGGGAGGTCCTTGCCTAAAATGGAATAAGCATATACATGAAAAAGTAATTAATTACATGTCTAATTTGTTGATTGATATGATTAAAATTGGTAATGACAGTAAGACAGCCTAAAAAGGTTTATTATATTTAGGAATGCAAGCGAATTCTTTGAATTTGTTCATATTATCAATATAATTATCATAATGTCAGTATTTAAGTTTTCTTTTCATCAATGGAAAGATATCTTAGAATAGATAGTGTGCATTTATAAGAAATTAATGATATGACTAAGGGAAGAAAAAGTTGGGAGACTTAATAAATATTTTTAGAGCATACAAACCAAAATAATGGGTTTTCATAGGAATATTCAAACCTAATAATAATTTGAACCTTTTTATGTGAGAAAACAGGTAATATCATATATAGTGGAAGTGTTATTATTAACTTTCTTTTTAAAGCCCTTGACAATGATAATTCTTGAGCCTGCGCATTAGTTTCTTCAATAAAAGCACCACCTCACATTCCAAATATGCAGTCTAGCATTAGTTTCCTTCCCTTTTTGGCTTTCTTAGTTGTGCAATTGGGATTTTATGATGTCATATATTAGTCAAAATTAAATCAATAAAATATTTTTTTCATGAACTTGAAAGGGAACCTTAAAATGGTAACCTATTCTTTTTACCTATATATATCGACTGATACGTAGCCAAAATGCCATAGCTACTGATCTTGCTCTTGATCTCTTTCCCTCCTTATTTCTCTCTTTCCTTTTTGAAAGGTTACAAGTTTTCTACCACAGCCATGGCTGGTTATGGTTGGAACTCAAGGAATGCAAACATGCATGGGCTTCACCATGCAAGGCTTGAGAGTGATACTAACCTAATTGCTTGCCGAATTTGTGGTGGATTTTTCAGGGGTGTGAAAGCTTTATTTGATCACATCGAGGAGCGTCACCTATTATTTGATGAGATTGCTGCAAGAAGGCAGCTTTTACTAAGCCAGTTACCGTCCACCCAAAGTACCCCCGTTACCAACCATTTCAACCAAAATCTTATGCTACCTATAGCAAGGAACCCTTTTCCCATTGGAACCGATACTGGATACCCTGATCTGCAATGGGCTGCCGCCCCATCACATGTTTGTCTGGGGTCTAGGAACAATCACATGCCGGTGATTCAAACACAGAAGCCAACAACTTATGGTGGTGCGAACCAAATGATGGTGCCAAGGCCTCCAAATCAGTGCTTCACCAGGCCCTTTCTGAACCAGTTGGAGGCAAACTTGATAATAGAAGGAATGTCAACATTTGTAGATAGGGAAATGACTGCTAAATTTGAAGATCAACAAGGGTTGGATCTGACCTTGAAACTTGGAAGGGCAGATCAGGACTAGGGTTCCTTTGATTTCTTTATAGACTAAGCTATCTAAATTATGATGTTTGTTCTTATGATGTTTTTACTATTGCTATTTGTCTTGGTTGCCATAGAGTTATTTAGTATGTTAATCTTAATTTGATGTTGTATTTGGATTGGCTTTAGATATTTATGAAATTGTAATGAGAATTTATCTTTTTTCATATTGGAGAATGAATTTGTAAGGTTGATTATATATTAATATATATTCAATCCTATGAATTTCGCGCGAAAATTTAAAATACTATCAACGGTTCTTTTTTTATAAATTTAAAATCATATTAATTATGATTTTAAAAATTATTTACTTTTATTGTCGAAGTAATTTATCAATTAAGTTTATTTACCATAATGATCATTAATTATTACGTGGGGAGAGAAAGAGATCGGATATATCAAAATTTGATGTGAAAACTCAAAAAATTTTCTTTTAAAATATACTTTTTTTTGCAATAATCATCTATTGCGCACAAAATTAAATTGTTATGAACAACCTTTTTACAAATTTAAAATAAAATTGAATATGTTACAAAAATTAATTTCTGATCTAAATAGCTATCAATGGCTTTTTTATAAATTTAAAATGAAATTGATTATTTTATAAGAAATTAATGATTTATCTAATTAATTTTTCTTTTTCTAAAGATTATATTAACATGTTATACAACTTCTTCATTCCTCTATTTATTTTACTCAAGTGCTTTTATTATATTGTATTATGAAAAGTTGATTTTCATCATATGAAAGTACTTTTTCACACCAAAGCTATATATGTTACCATGTATATAAATTTTTCTTAATCGTCTTAAGAACCTACGTGAGAGAAGAAAAATTTACCATAAATAATGTGAAAATTTGCTATATATGTTACAATATATGTATATTCTTCTTTAATCATCTTATGAACTTACGAAAGAAAGGAAAAATCTACTACATCATGCAAAAATCTACTATATATGTTACCTTGTATATACATTCTTTCTTAATCATCTTATGAACCTATATGCACAAGGAAAAATTTACTATAAATTATGTGAGCATTTACTATAAATTATGTGAGCATCTACTATAAATTATACTGATTGAATTTCGTCATTCTCGTCCCAGAGTCTTTATACAAATTTCGTTCGACTCTTATTCTCGTTTTCATATTACTCCTTATATTACTCCTTAGAAATGCTTGGCTCTAGTTGAAACTTGAAGAATGGTGGTTTCAACCAAAATTTACCAACTCCCTTAAGCATAATACAAAAGCGATATGTATTATGTGATAAAATCCTCTATGGCTATGGCTTTGATGCTCTCATTAACCATTATGTTTCTTATATAAATGTTAGCTTATGAAAGGAGGACAATCAATATTCACCACAATGGGAGGAATTATCCTCTCATTCCCTTAATGCAAAATTTCATTCTACCTCCACCTCATTTAATTCCTTCATCCTTCCAGTTGAGAAACAATTTGCTAGATCAACATCAAGCACATGATCCAAGAACCTATGCTTTAAGGCACTGTATAGCCTCACAATCTATCAACTCCTAGCACTCAGAACTTATGCCCCTAGTGTTGCCTTGATATTGGTATCATGCTCACTCTTCCTGCTCAACAAATGGAAAATCGAAACCCCACAGATGACAATATGTTGGCTCCCCTACTGTGGGAACCAACAACTTGCCCTTTTTTTTGATTGATTTGTCCATTGATGAGGATGATGGCAACACAAATTGTTCTAATGGTGACTTAAACATTGACTTGATCTTTGAGAAAACCATTATCTTGATGAAGAGCATTACAGACTTCATCTTTCAATTATAATAGGATTACTAGTTGTTGTTGTTGTTTTGTTTCTTTTGACATGGCAATTGTCTTTCATTATTCGGTCTGGCTAAGAATTGGACCAAGAAGATAAATAATGCTAAGGTTAATATTAACCTGCTATAGACCAAGAATTGGAGTGTCACCCATATCCCTAGGAGTGCTAATGACATGGTCGATAACCTCGCAAAATCTGGTATCCTTGATCAGCATGATTTTCATGGTTATTGGTTAGATGCAACTCATGAAAAGCCTTGTTTCTGTTTATTGTTTGTGGCTATCGTTTGTGAACCCCTCACTGCCTTTTTGTTATGCAGTTGGAGAAGGACTTTCGCTCTCTTTTTGGCATCAGCTGGATGCTCTGTATAGACTCATTGAGGCCATTGGTTCCCCTTATGGTCCTCCTTTTATCAAATCATAGCTATTGCATTAAAAAAAATAACTAATTAATTATTTGGGTTCATAGCTAATAATTAGTTTCTTATTTCCATATATATAAATAGGATAATACATGATAAAATAATTAATTACATGTTTAATTGCTGAATGTTCAGATTAATATTGGAAATGACAGTATAGCAGCCTAAAAAGGTTTATTATAATTACGAATGCAAGCAAATTATTTGAATTGTTCAAATCATCAATATTATGATAAATCAAAATCAGACATTCTTTTCATCAATGGAAAGATATCTTGGAATAGATAGTATACCTAAAAAATTTGATGATATGAATAAAGAAAGTAAAAATTTTTAGAACAAACAAACCAGAAATAATGGGTTTCCATAGGAATATTCAAACATAATAATATCTAAACCTTTTTTCTTTGGAAATACAGGGAAAGATATCAAACACTTAGCCAATTGTACATCAAACCCAAGCCAAAACATCTCAGACAAAATAACACAGCTGCACAAAATCTCAACAAACAACGAAAACAAAAACACAAAGAATCATCCTCATATGCTTAGAAAACAATCAAAACTCTGCCATGATCCACCTAAGGTCCAACACGCAATCATCCCAACTATGATCCAGCAGCATAGTTGAGGGCCACATTCCTCGCCACAACAAATTAGTCAGAACAAAAAACATGTGGCAGCATTACATAGCATCCACTCAAAGACAAACAAAATGCGCCACCTCAAGCATGATAGACACCAAGAGATTCACTTATCCTAGATATATAATCACAGATTCACTTATCTTGAGCCTAGGCATTAGATTCTCCAATAAAAGCACCATCCCAAATTCTAAATATGCAACCATTGATTGGTTTCATTCCCTTTTTGGCTTTATCATATCAGCTAGAATTAATTAAAAAAATAAATGCGTGAACTTAATGGAAACCCTTAAAATGGTAACATACTAACATGTTCTTTTTACCTATATATAAATCGACTGAAATGTAGCCAAAATGCTATCCCTACTCATCTTACTCCTGATCTTTCTCCCACCTCATTTCTCCCTTTCTTTTTGAAAGGTTACAAGTTTTCTGCCAAACACCATGGCTGGTTATGGTTGGAACTCAAGGCATGCAAACATGCATGGGCTTCACCATGAAAGGCTATATCCTGATACTAAACTATTTGCTTGTCGAGTTTGCGGTGATATTCTCATGGGCAAGAAAGCTCTATTTGATCATGTCGAGCTCCACCTATTATTTGATGAGAGTGCTGCAATTAGGCAAGTTTTACTGAGCCACTTGTGGTCTGCCCAGAGCATCCTCTTTACCAACCATTTCAACAAAAATTCTATGTTACCTATAGAAACATGCCCTTTTTCTATTGGAACCTATATTGGATACCCTGATCTGCAGTGGGCTACTGTCCCATCACCTATTTGTTTTGGGTCTAGGTACAACCACATGCCACCGATCCAGACACAGCAGCCAACAACTTATGGTGGTGCAATTCAAATATGGGTGCCAGAGCCTCGAAATCAGTGCTTCACCAAGCTTTTTCTGAACCAGTTGGAGAAACCTTGCTAGATGAAAGAATGGCGACGATCCTTGATAGGGAAATTGTTGCTAAATTCAAATATCAACAAATGTTGGATGTGAACTTGAAACTTGGAAGGGAAGATCAGGACTTGTGTTCTTTCGATTTCTTTATAAACTATGCTATCTAGGCTATAATGTTTGTTCTTATAATGTTTTTACTATTGCTATTTGTCATGGTCACCACACAATTATTTAGTATGTTAATCTTTAATTTGATGGTGTACTTGTATTGGCTTCAAATATCTATAAAATTGCAATGAGAATTCACCATTTGTCATATTGGAGCCTGATTTTCATAAGGTTATTATATTATGTACATATATTTACTCATAAATTTAGCACGAAAATTTAAATTGCTACCAACGGTTATTTTTCATAAATTTAAAAATATATTAATTATGACATTAAAAATTAATTACTACTATTGTTTAAGTAATTTGTCAATTAAGTAGTTGATGTTGTTTACTTTATGATCATTAAGGATACATCAAAATTTGATGAGAAAATATAAAAAATTTTCTTTTGAAATAAAACTTTCTACCATATGCATGAACTTGCGCGCAAAATTTAATTACCATCAACGGCTTTATAATTTTAAAATGAAATTGATTATTTCATAAAAATTAGTTACTTATCTAATTAATTTTTTAATAAAAGTGATTGATTTTATTTGTTATATGATCACGTCATCATTTTGTGTAAAGAGAGAGACGGGATATACATCAAATCTTATGTGAAAAATTCATGAATCTTTCTTTTTTTAAGAAAAAAAATCTCTCAATCATATGTATGAGTATCCTATCTCATTCAAGTTCTAAGTTGTCAAGCTTTTAAGGAGTATCCTTTAATAAATTTAGATGAAAAAAAAAAAGAATTAACAGTGATCGAATCATTATCTTTCCAAAATGATGTGTAAGGAGCCAGGTATTAGGTGTACAATGCATTATGAATAATATTATTCGTTGGCTCTTAAAACGGAATGATCCAAGTTCTTGAAAACATAAGGCTTCTATATATAGTCTTTGCTTGTTTCCATTTTTTGAACCTATTTATAATAAAATCATTTTTTATTTCTAAAAAAATGGAGAGTAACGAACAAAAGATTGAAACATAGAATCGATTTATACCGGCATGGCCCATTCCAACATATTTAGCTTGAAGATGTTTGAGCTGAGAATTTATGTTAAACCTATCACTTGCCTGAGAGAAAAAAAGAATTGTTAATGTTATAATTAAATGTTTTTCTCGAAAGAATTTATATTAATTTTTAAATTAATCTCAATTATGTATATTGGATATACAAGTTAATGATATATGTGATTATTGTTCAAATCCTTAATATTTACAATTTGATAATAAAGATTAGATAGAAGTAAGTTTGTTATTCATAAATGTGGTAGGTAGAATATAAATGTACAACAAGGATACAGCTTATTTTTAAAAAAATTGTTTAATTGGCTTAGAGTGAGGTCCCTGCCTAAAATGGAATAAGCATATATAAGAAAAATAATTAATTACATGTCTAATTTGCTGAATGTTATGATTAATATTGGTAGTGACAGTAAAGTAGCCTAAAAAGTTTTATTATAATTAGGAATGCAAGTAAATTCTTGGAATTTGTTCAAATCATCAATAATCATAATTTCAGCATCAAGCTTTCTTTTCATCAATGGAAAGATAACTCAGAATAGATAATATGAATAAGAAAATTAATAATATGACTAAGGAAAGAAAAGTTGGGAAACTTAATAAATATTTTTAGACCATACAAACCAGAAATAATGGGTTTTCATAAGAATATTTGAACCTAACAATAATATGAACCTTTTTATTTGAGAAAAACAGGTAATATCATAGTGGGAATGTTATTACTAACTTTCTTTTTAATGCCCTTGACAATGATAAATCTTGAGCCTACGCATTCTTTTCTTCAATACAAGCACCACCTCACATTCTAAATATGCAGTCTAACATTAGTTTCCTTCCCTTTTTGGCTTTTTTACCTGTGCAATTGGGCTTTATGATGTCATATATTAGTTAGAATTAAATCAATAAAATATTTTTTGCATGAACTTGAAGGCGAACCCTTAAAAGATGGTAACTTATTCTTTTTACCTATATATATATCGACTGATACATAGCCAAAATGCCATACCCACTCATCCTGCTTTCGATCTCTTCTCCCTCCCCATTTCTCCCTTTCTTTTTTGAAAGGCTCTGCCAAAACCATGGCTAGTTATGGTTGGAACTCGAGGCATGCAAACACGCATGGGCTTCACCATGCGAGGCTAAAGAGTGACACTGACCTAATTGCTTGCCGAATTTGTGGTAGAATTCTCAGGGGAGTGAAGGCTCTATTTGATCACATTGAGCATCATCTATTTCTTGATGAGACTGCTACAAAAAGACAGCTTTTTCTAAGCCACTTGCCGTCCGCCCAAAGTACCTCCTTTACCAACCATGTCAACCAAAATCCTATGTTACCTACAGAAAGAAGCCATTTTCCCATTGAAATCAATGCTGGATACCCTGATCTGCTGTGGGCTGCTACCCCATCGCATGTTTGTTTTGGGTCTTGGAACAACCACATGCCACTGATTCAGACACAGAAACCAACAGCCTATGGTGGTGCAACCCAAATGATGGTGCCAAAGCCTCAAAATCAGTGCTTCACCAGGCCCTTTCTGAACCAGTTGGAGGCAACCTTGCCAATGGAAGGAATGTCAACGTTAGTAAATAGGGAAACGACTGCTAAATTCGAAGATCAACAGGTGTTGGATGTGACCTTGAAACTTGGAAGGGCAGATCAGGACTAGGGTCCTTTCATTTCTTTAGAGACTATGCTATCTAAACTATGATGTTTGTTCTTATAATGTTTTGGATTTTTACTATTGCTATTTGTCTTGGTTGTCATAGAGTTATGCTATTTTTATCAATTTTGCAAATTGCACTAATGAGAGAAAAAAATTTACAACTATAAACATCTTTCCAACAGCATTCTTCTGTTGTTGAAAGTCATCAGTTCGAAAAAATATTACTCATGAAGGGAGCTCAAGACCCCTCTTGGCTGTTATATTAACCAGAGGTAAACAAATAGTTAGATGCATACATATAACAACAAAAGAATGGGCAGAAAAGAAATTAAAATGAAAAATAGAGAAGGAACTTGTTACTTTCCATTAGGATGAACATTCTTATGGAAAGGCCAAAGATTTACCAGACGCTCAAGCACCGATGCATTTTTGGCAAAGTAGCCTGAAAATCCGGCTGGGGTGGATGGAGGAGGGAAGTCTTCTGCTGGCATTGCAAATGGGCGAATCATCTTTTCCATTTTCTCTAATGTAAGGTAGGATCCCACTTCTTGCGGCCTTTATGGACCCATTATTGGCAGTGTGTGCTCCTGGTGCTGTGAAATCGTTCATCTCCAGTGGTGATAAATCTGCACCACGGCTGAACGTCAACTGAATACGGAGCCTTCTTGGGTCTTCCAAAGCTACCTCTGTGTTCTCAAACATCTTTATCACAACGTAACTCATGTAGTCCAGCTCCTTCGTTTTATACAAACGCTCCAAAGCTGTCTGGCAAACGAGACTAGCTTCTCCCTGAAGAGATTCATCCAGGGTACTGTAACGAAGTACATTCATGAGAGAGTGGATATGAGCTTCTGATGTGAAGTAAAGGCGTGTTCGCACATTGGCGCTCAGGTGTCTTGACATTTGCATACTTTGGGTCCAAATGGTATTTGGTCTCTTTATCATCACCATCATCATCTTCATCCATTGACATTTCATTTGTGATGCTAGATCTTCTTGTGTCATTAGTCTTGGTGAAAAGCTTTGGTGGAAAATCTTTATCTTCCTTTTCAATCTTGGTTGATTTTGAGCATTTGTCTTGATTACTCTTTAACTCAGCAGCATTAAGAGCTTCCTCATGAGCATTCCTCAGATCAATCAAAATTTTACCCAACAAACGGCGGGTAATCTTAGAACTAAATTTTAGCTTTAGATATAACCTATTCAATTGCAATGAGAATTTATCTTTTTATATATATTAGAGAATGAATTTGTAAGGATATTTTTTATATATAGAATTAGAGATTTCGTGCGAAAATTTAAAATACTATCAATAGTTTTTTTTATAAATTTAAAATTATATTAATTATTATATTAAAAATTAATTATTTTTATTGTTGAAGTAAATTATCAATCAAGTTTATTTACCCTAAGATTACTCATTATTATGTGGGGGAGAGAGAGAGAGGATACATCAAAATTGGATGAGAAAACTCAAAAAATTTTCTTTTAAAATAAATTTTTTTACTATATGCATGAACTATCTATTGCACACAAAATTAAATTGTCATCAACGACTTCTTTACAAATTTAAAATGAAATTGAATATGTCACAAAAATTTAATTACTGATTTAAATAACTATCAACAGCTTCTTTATAAATTTAAAATGACATTGATTATTTTATAAGAAATTAATGATTTATCTAATTAATTTTTCTATTTTTAAGGATTATGTTAACCTGTTATACAACTTCTTCGTTCCTTTACTTATTTTATTCAATTGCTATTTTTCTTATACAAAAAAAAAAAACTAATTAATTATTAAGTTTAATAACTAACTCCACATTTATATTTAGAGCATGCATGAAAATCCATAATATAAAAATGAAATTTTTTTTCTTATTATAAACATTCCACTCCGTAGGTAATTTTAATTAGATTATATTATGAAAAGTTGATTTTCATTGGATAAAGACATTTTCACAATAAGATCACAATAAGGTTATAATGTTATCATGTATGTAAATTTTCTTTAATCATCTTAATAACCTACATGAGAAAAGAAAAATCTATCATAAATTATGTAGAAATTTGCTATATATATATATATATTACAATGTATGTATATTCTTCTTTAATGTCTTAAGAACCTGTGTGAGAAAGGAAAAATCTACTATAAATCATATAAAAATCCACTACAAATGTTACTTTGTATATACATTCTTCCTTAATCGTTTTATGAACTTATATGTGTAAGGAAAAATTTACTATAAATTATGCGGTCACTTACTATAAATTATACTAATGGACTCTCTTCATTATTGTCCCAAAATCTTTATACAAATTTTTTTCAACTCTTATTATCGTTTTCATATTGCTCCTTAGAAATGTTTGGCTCTAGTTGGAACTTGAGAATGGTGATTTCATCCAAAATTTACCAACTCCCTTAAGCAAAAGACAAAAACGTTGTGTATTATGTGATGAAGTCCTCTATGGCTTTGATGCACTCGTAAACCATTACTTTTCTCATATAAATGATAGCTTATGACGGGCGAACAGTCAATATTGGCCACAATGGGAGGAATTATCCTCTCATTCCCTTGGTGCAAAATTTCTATCCACCTCCACCTGGTTTAATTCCTTCATCCTTCTAGTTGAGAAACAATTTGCTAGATCAACATTAGGCACATCCAAGAAACTATGCTTGAAGGCGTTGTATAGCCTCATAATCTATCAAGTGATAGCACTTAGCACCTATGCCCCTCGTGTCACCTTGCTATTGGTATCATGCTCATTCCTTTTGCTCAACAAATGGAAAATCAAAACCCTACTGGTGGCAACACGTTGGCTCCCCTGCTTTGGAATCCAACAACTTGCCCTTTTTGTGATTGATCTGTCTATTGATGAGGGTGATGGAAATACAAATTGCTCTAATGATAACTTAAGCACTGATTTGAGTCTTTGAGAAAACCGTTATCTTGATGAAGGGCATTACAGACTTCAGCTTTCAATTGTAATAGGATTACTAGTTGATGTTGTTGTTTTGTTCCATTTGGCAAGGCAATTGTCTTTTTATTATTCAGTCTGGCTAAGATTTGGACCAAGAAGATAAACAATGCTAAGGTTAATATTAACCTATTATGCAACTTTTTTCTTCCTCTACTTATATGTTCAGTTGCTTTTTTTTATACAAAAAGAAAATAACTAATTAAATGTTAGGGTTCATAGCTAATAATTAATTACTTATTTCCATATATAAATCGAAGAATACATGATAAAATAATTAATTACATGTTTAATTTACTGAATGTTTTGATTAATATTGGAAATGACAGTATAGCAGTCTAAAAAGTTTTATTATAATTAGGAATGCAAGCAAATTCTTTGAATTGTTCAAATAATCAATATTATCATTAGTCAAAGTCATACATTCTTTTCATCAGTGGAAAGATATCTTAGAATAGATAGTATACATAAGAAATTTAATGATATGAAAAAGGAAAACAAAAGTTGGGAAACTTAATAAAAATTTTTAGAACATACAAATCAGAAATAATGGGCTTCCATAGGAATATTCAAACCCAACAATATCTAAACCTTTTTCTTTTGGAAATACAGGTAATATCTTAGTACAAACACTTAGCAAATTATACATCAAACCCAGGCCAAAAAATCTCTGACAAAATAGCACAACTGCACAAAATCTCAACAAACAACAAATACAAAACACCAAGAATCATCTTCATACGCTTAGAAAACAATCAAAACTCTGTCATGATCCACCTAAGGCCCAACACGCAATCATCCCAACAATGCATGTCATTTCCAAGCACAGAAAACATATCTTAGATATATAACCACAGATTCACTTATCTTGAGCCTGGGCATTAGACTCTTCAATAAAAACACCACCCAAATTCTAAATATGCAGCCATTGATTGGTTTCATTCCCTTTTTGGCTTTCTCATGTCATCTAGAATTAACCAAAAAAATAAATGCATGAACTTAATAGGAACCCTTAAAATGGTAACATGTTCTTTTTACCTATATATAAATAGACTGAAATGCAGCCCAACATGCTATCCCTACTCATCCTACTCTTGATCTCTTCTCCCACCCCATTTCTCCCTTTCTTTTTGAAAGGTTACAAGTTTTCTGCCAAAGACCATGGCTGGTTATGGTTGGAACTCGAGGCATGCGAACATGCATAGGCTTCACCATGAAAGGCTATATCGTGATACTAACCTTTTTGCTTGTCGAGTTTGTGGTGATATTCTCATGGGCAAGGAAGCTCTATTTGATCATGTCGAGCTTCACCTATTACTTGATGAGAGTGCTGCAATTAGGCAGATTTTACTGAGCCATTTGTGGTCTGCCCAGAGTATGCTTTTTACCAACCATTTCAGCCAAAATCTTATGCTACCTACTGAAACAGGCCCTTTTTCCATTAGAACTTATACTGGATACCCTGATCTGCAATGGGCTGCTGCCCCATCGCCTGTTTGTTTTGGGTCTAGGAACGACCACACGCTACTGATCCAGACACAGCAGCCAACAGCTTATGGTGGTGCAATGCCTCGAAATCAGTGCTTCAGCAGGCCCTTTCTGAACCAGTTGGAGAGAACATTGCTAGATATAAGAGTGGCGACGATCATGGATAGGGAAACTGCTACTAAATTCATAGATCAACAAATGTTGGATGTGAACTTGAAACTTGGAAGGGAAGATCAAGACTAGGGTTCTTTTGATTTCTTTATAGAATATGCTATCTAGGCTATGATGTTTTTACTGTTGCTATTTGCCGTGTTCACCACACAGTTATTTAGTATGTTTTTTTTTTTTAAAGATAGTTATTTAGTATGTTAATCTTTAATTTGATATTGTATAGTTATTTAGTATGTTAATCTTTAATTTGATATTGTACTTGGATTGGCTTTAGATAATTATAAAATTGCAATGAAAATTTATCATTTGTCGTATTGGAATATGATTTTTATAAAGTTATTGTATTATGTATATTTATTCACATTTAGATTTCATGCGAAAATTTAAATTGCTATTAACGATTTTTTTTTTTTATAAATTTAAAATTATATTTTTTTTAAATCGAAGAATTTCATTAAGTGGGAAAAAGTTCCCAGCAAAAACAGAGGGATTTTTAGCCTATATGTTTCATAAACAAGACGTATTGGCTCAAAATCAACCTCTGGTAGTACAAAAGAAAGCAAAATCATCCCTTGCTATCCAAGTATACACAGATCCTTTAATAAATTTAGTTGCAAAAAAAGAATTAATGGTGGTCATATCATTAGCTTTCCAGAGATGACGTGTAGAGAGCTAGTTATTAGATGTACAATGCATTATGAATAATATATATATATATATATATTTTTTTTTTTTTTGAAAGGTGTATTGTCTATCATTCATAACTGGAGTAACAAAAGCATTAACCTCTAGAGAAATTAAAAAAAAAATTCTGTGGCAATTTCAAGTCTATACACACAAGACCTTGAGCATACCAACCCAAATTGTCTTTGTGGAGATGCACCGGCGAGGACAAATCCCACCCAATATTCACACCACCTAAATTCATCCTAGTACCGTCCACCTGTACCAATACAAGGAGCAAATTAAAAGCAAACAGAGACAAAAATCATCCCCCTTCCCAGAGAAGGTGGGAAACACAGCCCTTGCAAAACAGAGCCAAGAACAAATATTAAAACCATCCTTCTTTCAATCAAAAAGGCCCACACCCTTCGTTTCTCAGCCTCGTAGACACACAAACCAAACATTGCCGCAAAGTCTCCCTTGACAAGACATTCTAAAGACAGAGTTAGTTAATTTTTATTTAAAATTATCGATAAAAAAGAATAAAAGTTAAATATTTTTGAGATTAATATGTTAAATTTAATTAATTATCAAAAGATTTATAATAGATTATAATTTTATATAATATGTAAATAAAAAAAAGAAAACTTACAATAATTTTTTAAGAAAGTTATATCCAATTATGTTTTTTGAATTTAAATTTATCAATTATTAAATCTATACTGAAAAAATTAATAATATTTTTTTAATATAAATAACTAAATTATATACAAAGAAACGTATTATTTATTTTGTTTCAAAGTTTTATTTTTACAATTTTATAGTTGAAAAAGATTAAAAAAAATACACTCAACATTCAATATTTTCTTTTTTTTTTACTGGAAGCGAGACTTTTTGTGTTGTGTCTAGTCTCTGTTATGAGCAAGATTTGTAGGGTGGTTTGAGTCCTTTATGCAGTGGGAATATAGAATAAAGACTACAAGCCGCCTCTTTGCCTTGGCCAAGGGCTTTGAATGAATTATTACTTTTCAAAAAAAAATTCAATATCTTTATTTTTTTATTTAAATTTAAAATATTAAATACAAAACTATAATACATAAAATATAAATAGTTAAATATGATATACAAAGTTTCACCCAATAATTAATATATAAATAATTAAATAATATAAATAAAAAGAAGAAGATAAAAAAAAAACTTTACCTCTTCTTAATTTCACATTATAGTAGTAAGTGGTTTCCGTCCTTCTTTTTTCAAACTCTTAAGTTAAAATTTTTTTTTTTTAAAAAATGAAGTGTGGTTTAGTGGTGAATTACAGAAAAAAAGTAAAAAATAAAAATAAAAGGACAAAAGAGCAGAAAAAGAGGAGATTCATTTATCCTTCTATCAATTAATTTCTTAACTTTCAAAAAAAAAAAGAAAAAAAAAAAGAGAGAAAAAGATGTGGAGTAATTTAAATAAGGATAAAGTCAAGATTTGTGGAGTCATTTTATTATTATTTATTTATATTAATTATTAAATAAAAAATTATTTTGAGAGGCATTAAAAGAATATAACAAATAAAAATTTTCAAAAATTTTGAAAAATCATTAAAATATATAATATAATAAATGAAAATTTTCAAAAAATTTTATGGGGGCTGCATTACCCTCCGCCCTTGCACCAACCCTACCGTAGAGAACATGAACATCCATTATCAAAAAGAAAACAAAATAGACACAAGTTCATGAAAATATAAAGCTTACACACATGTACATATATATATATATATATATATATACATATATACATATAAATTACGTAAAAATTCGTTATATATGTTACCATATATGTACATTTTTCCTTAATCATCTTATGAACTGTTATGAGAGGAAAATTTCACTCTAAATTATGCCGATTAACTTTCCTCATTCTTATCCCAGAGTATTTCTACAAATTTCTTTCAACTCTTAATCTCGAATCCATATTGCTCCATAGCTTTGTCTAGTAGGAACTTTGAGAATGGTGGTTTCAACCAAAATTTACCAGCTCCTTTAGGCATAATACAAAGACCATGTGTATTATGTGATGAAGTACCCTATGACTTTGATGTTCTCATAAACCATTATGTCTCTCGCATGTTAGCTTATGAAGGGTTGCCAGTTAGCATTCACCACAACGGGAGGAATCGTCCTTTCATTCCCTTTGTGCAAAGTTTCATTTTTCCTCCACCTTGTTTAATTCCTTCATCCTTCCAATTGAGAAACTATTTGCTAGCACAAAACTGGGCACATCCAAGAAACTATGCTTTAAGGCATCATTTGACCTCACAATCTCGAGTTCGAGCACTCGAAAACTATGCACTTCATGTTGTCCCTTTTGTTGCATTGGTAAGGATCAGATCAAGCTCCGTAATCGATCCACAATGGTGGTTGCATAATGCAATTATGGAAAATCTGCAAAGGGAAAATCAACTCCGTGCTCTTCTTATCCAGCGAAGGAGATATCATAACCTACGAAGGAGAAACCTTAATCAAAGAGAGGAAAATCAAATCCTTGCTAATGGAATCATGCTCGCTCCTCTTGCTCAACAAAGGGACAATCGTAATGGAAACCTTGTTGATGGCATCGTGCTCGCTCTTCCTACTCAACAAAGGGATAATCGAAACCCTATTGATGGCATCGTGCTCGCTCATCCTACTCTGGTGAACCAACAATTTGTCCAAGATGTGATTGATCTAACTGTTGATGAGGACAATGGCAACACAGATCGTTCTGGCGATGACTTGAACTTGGATTTGAATCTCTAAGAAAATCATTATCTTGATGCAGGGCGTTAAAGACTTCAGCTTTCAATTATAATAGGATTCCTAATTATTGTCGTTGATTTTTTTTTCTTCTTACATTGCAATTGTCTTTTTATTATTTAGTTTGTCTAGTCTACCTTATTTCATCGTCGTTTCATTAATTTGTTGTTATTGTTGGTCATGGTTTGCATTTTTCTGTTCTTTTGTTTCGTGGTGTCCCATTGTATGTAAATAAGTTCATTATGATTAATGAATCCTTTTGTTCCCCAAAATTTTATTTTGGCTTGTTAATTATTTCATGAGATCTGATAAGGATATTTTTTCACACAGATACTTATAAATGGTAAGCGTAGTAACAAAATCCTACTTTTTACAAAAGATTAATATATAAGAGAATTAAAAAAGAAAGAAACGTTATATCTAACATCATACTGATTTTGTCAACCATAAAAAGCTTATTCTTATCGACGAAAAAAATGACAGCTGTATGTAACGAAATGGTAATTAATTTAGGTTATCTTTTTCTTTTTACTTGATCCGACCAAATTAGTAGGGTTATTCTTCTTTGAATTGTTTGTAATTGATGAAATATTGTTCACTAAAGTTGATAAATTGTTTTAAATTGATTTTTATTTTTCCTTGTAAATTGTGTAAAGTCGATTTACCTTTAAATTATCTTTTGGGTTCAAGTCTAGTGCCTACACTAAATTGTTGCTTAATGAATGGTCTAATTTCCATAACATATAGCATAACACTTGAAAATTTTCTCAATTATTTAAAAAATTTTAAATAAAATTTTTTATTACATTTAATCAAATACTTATATTTTTATTTTGAATTAAATAAATCTTTAAAAATAATGTTTGACTAATGTTATTAATTAAAATATACTGATTACTTTTATATCACGTGACATGTTGATATATTATAATGAATGACGATGTGATATAATAACATAATCATATTATATTTCTTACTTTCTACGTCATTATCATGTCAACGTTTTGTAAGTATAAAATGATAAATGATATTTTAACTAATAATCATTAGTCAACCGTTAATTATAATGACTTATTTGACACTAATTAAACGTAATAAAAAAATATTTTTTTAAAAAAATTTTTCTAAATAATTTAAAAAATTTTCAAACATTATGCCTATTAAACAATAATACCAAACATCAAACATCTTACATGTGCTAATTTCTTTTCTTTTTATTTATAGTAAATATAAAAAAATGAGAAGAATAATTATGAGTGTATTCCCATGAAACTGATGAACTTTAAATAATATAATAGAATCCATAGGCTTCACCATTTGGAAAATCCTAATTTTCTGATGGATCAAACGTTTCCCCTTGTCAGTGAATTTCGTGATATCTTTCAAAGACATTTTAATTTAGAATTTTCCCTGAAACATCTGAACTAGAATCATGGCTATCCACACAAAAATGTTGGTCTGACTTTCTTCTCATAAAAATTCTTCATGATAGACTTATTTTTAACTAAATAAATAAATAAATTTCTGAAGAGCTGAGGCATCTGGTTTCTTCTGCTCTTTGGGAAAAATATAGTTTAAGTTTCTATCCATGGGGACCTCGCTGCTAAACCAGATTAAGAAACAGGCTTCATTTTTCCTTCAAGAAAAATACAAAGATGCAAGGATGGCCTTAACTGATGTGACTGCTGCAGAACTGTAAGTTCCCATTCTTTTTCTTTTTCCAATGATCAAGTAATTGATCGTCATTTTACTTTGACATAACGCAAATTCATAGAAGATGCAGTGATGGTGTAACCCATTAAGAAAAACAATATTTAATTAACATCATAAGGAGAAAATAAGCTAATAAACTATATTTATCATGTTCTTTAATTTCATACAATAAGTAACATTAGTTTGGTCATTATTTTATGATCCTCTTATGAAGATTGGCTGAAGAAGCAACAAATACTGATCCATGGGGCCCTGATGCTAGAACAATGACTAAGATATCCGAGGCATCATTTTACATAGATGATTATTGGAGAATCGTTTTCGTTCTTCACAAAAGGTAATGAATCCAACATTTCGACAATAAAAAAGAGAAACCAAATTTTATTTTCTCATGATTCTAGTACAATCTTGGAAAAATGAACTCATCACGATCATATTCTTGATTAAAAACAATCCTTCTGCAGGTTGGATAGCATTGACTGGAAGCATTGGAGACAATCATACAAATCGCTGATTCTCCTTGAGTTCTTACTAACTCATGGCCCTGCAGAATTTGCTGAGGAATTTCAACGTAACAGTGATGTTATTGAAGAGCTGGGAAGATTTAGATATGTAGATGAGAAGGGGTAATTAATCTTCTTCTTCTTCTTTTTGAGGTTCCCCACATTTATCTATTCAATATGCTAAATATTTTGTATGTTGCTGTTCTTCTTTGTGTTAGGTTCAATTGGGGTCTTAACATGCAAAAAAGATCAGATAAGGTGCTAGAGCTACTAGGAGGAGGAGATACGCTTAGAGAAGCAAGGCTGAAAGCCCTCAAAATAACGAAAGAAATCCAGGGATTTGGTAGCACAACAACTTCTCCTTCCTCAGCATCTTCTTCCTCATATTCATCAAGAGCTTCATCTTTTGGCTCATATTCTTCCACATGGAATGACATAAGTGAGCTAGACAAATTTGAAACCCAAATATTGCCTACAAAAGAACCTGTACAACACTATTCTGAAGGAGGAATCCAAGAGGAGAAGACTCCTGAATTCCCCTCAGAAAATGAAAATTTTAGCAGGCTGCATCTTTGGGATTGTCCTCCAATTCAAGAAAAAGGGTCCTTGTTGGAATCTGAAGGGGAAGAAGATGAAAAATCAGATGGTTTTATCAGTGGAATATGCTCAAAACTTGTTGGTAATAGTCCTTCAAAAAGAGCTACGGGTCAGAAAGTGGCACTCATCAGGAGCATTTCTGATGCTGGAAAGGTTACTAAAAATAGGTTTGGTCGCCAGTATTCTTTGAGACTTTGATCAAGTCATGTGAGAAGAAAAAGTAGAGGATATGTGCTTCTTTGATAAATTCTAGTATACTTCGTTGTATATAACAAGTTTTACCACACAGAAATTTAACTTGTAAGTAACAAATACCCTAATAATGCTTGTGATATAAGTATCATTTTGCCAGGCAGAATGAATTAGATATATATTTTGAATAAGTTTAATTATGAGTCTTGAAAGTATATATTAGCCCAATGCTTGTAGAAATAGCCACTTGATATTTCTATTTTTTTTTTGGGTGTTACTATGTTTTCCCCATTTTTTTAATAATCAATTTATCTATATGCAGGATATAGAACAAATTAAGGCAATTACAAAAGGATAATGTCTTGGAAGGAAAACAACCAAATTGTAGATTCAAATTATTAGACAAAAATATATAAATAAATAAAATGAAAAGAAGATTTCCTTATTCCCTTCTCCAATGTAACTAATGATATTTTTTTTTCCTTATTGACTTTGTAGGAACAATTGAGTAATACCATTGTTGTCCTTATAATTAATAACCTCATAATTGAGCTGTATCAAACAACCATGTTCCTTAAAGGACTACTACCTTAATGTCAAAAATTAATACCAACTTTTATTTGTCTTTTTGTGTTTTAAATACTTATGCTTGCTAGCAAGCTTATGTCTCATATCATTATGCCCTTCAAAAGTTCGATACTTACAAGTTACAGACATAAAACAAGCTTCCCAATTCAATGGTTAAACTTTTTCTCTCTTCTTTACTGCATGCCAGCCTCTTTTGTCATCCCTTTTTTCTCCTATTTGCTGCTCTCCTTCATTTCCTCTGAAAGTTGACAACTACCATCTAGCTACTTTCCAACTCACCTACAGCTACAAAGCTGGAATTTAATTAATATTCATAACCAAAATTGACAAATAAATTGCAATATAAAGTTCCTACACAAATTTGGGAGGCAACTTTTGCCAAGCATCCAATAATTTCTTGACATGCAAGTCTTATAGATGAACTGTTTCTGTTCATAGAGTCAGCCAAAATAATTATTGCTCTCCATCCAGAAATACCAGCTACATCTTAGAGCTAATATTATATATATGTGTGTGTAGTTTTGTTTACTGGGTCACATTTTCCTTATCAAAATATGCTTCATAACCAGGTCTTTGTCTATTTTATCTGCTTGGTGATAAGGAGGCCTTAATTTATTTTCATTTGCAACATTTATTCCAAGTGGGTCATAAGGGATTGTCATTTGTTCTCTTTTTTCCTTTGACATGTTAAGAGAACTAATTTTTAATTGCCATTCTATATTTTAATTAGGTTTTTGTTTATGTTCTTGTTGGATTCCACAAAAACATTTGCAATATCTGTTCTGTATAAATTTCCTTTTTGGAAAATTCTTTTGGGGGAATTATATCCACAATTCTTCAATGGAGAATTTGGACAAAGGTTAGGTGATTATATATTCTTGTTGAATTCCATAAAAGCATAGCAAAGACAGTGCATATGATTGCAGGTATGAGCTATGTTGTGTTTGTATATGGATTTTCTTTTCTATTTTTTTAATTTTGCCTTTGTTCTGGAATATGAATCATATCCCCTTGTATTACCATAATGGACAAAGGTAGGTGGTAGAGGCCAGATAATAAACCAGCCAGTCCTCCTTTTTGAAATCTAATCTTCTCTTATTTCTATGGTAGGTTAGAATCTCATAATCCTTCCATTAAGATTTTGAGAATCCCTCCAGGATGTCATGCCATTTTCAATAGAGCGCTTCTAAAATAGAGAATTTCATATTGGATTTCAAGGCATTTTAAAGAATAAAAAATAAACCTGACAAGATAAAATGTGAATGAAAATCTTCTACTTCACTTTATGTCTCTAAATAAAAATAAAAGATCTTTATTCTCTAAAATATGTGCTAATGGTAGTTCGAGTCAATTAGGAAGGGACAATCTAAGCATGTTGGTTAAGAAATATGCTACATCATGATAAGCTAGCAACCTCATTAAATAAAAATGAAAAATTTTAAAAGTTTTAAAAATAATAATTTGAATAATTTGGATATGAATATAAATGACATAATGTTTGAAAAAGTTCAAAAACCATTTCTGAAATTTTAAATAAATTTTTATTTTTTTATTAAATTCAATCAAGCTATTACACTTTTATTTTGAGTCAAATAGACTTTTATAATTAGCGATTAATTAATTATTATTAGTTAAAATGTCACTTGTCATATTTATATCTACATGACATTAACGTGAGTGATGAAAAATATCATATAATTATGTCATCACATCATTATCTATTATGACATGTCATGATAAAATAACAAGTGATAATTTAATTGACTAATAACAGTTAATCAACTATTTGTCATAAGAGTTTATTTAATTCAAAAAAATATAAGAGTTTGATTAAACATAATAAAAATAAAAAGTTTAATTGAATTTTCTTAAATTATTTATGAATATTCTTTAAATATTATACTAATAAAAATTCTTTGTCTTTAAAATTTATATTATTTACATTCACTATCATTTTCTTCTTTCTTCACATTTTTTTTTAATTTGGACCGTTTAGCATAGATTAATTGGTTCCACAACTTTCCATGCAACTGTTAATTGTTTGTAGACATTTGTGACAATGTTCTGCCTTCCATGAAATACATATATACTCCAATTCTTCTAAATTTTCCAAAGGACTAAAGGAATATATATATATATATATATATAAACATTGGGGAAAGAGAATGGGTCAGAACAAGTGAACCAACTACCCACAACCAAAGGACAAAATTGGAGCTGTGTTTAATGCAAAATTGGGGAGAATCAGGCCTTTTCTTTGTCTAGGGGTTGGAGCACATTTGGACCTACATATATAAAACTTAAAAATTAATTTAGTTATTAGTATTTTTCATTATAAATTGGACATTAGCATAATGACTTAATTCAAAGTAGACAGGAGAGGATAATGATAGAGACTACAAAGAACATGTCCCCCACGAAATACCCTTTTATTTTCATTTTAGTTTTTTTAATTAGTTTTATTTTTAGATAAATATGCATTACTTGCCAATTAATAATAAACTAAACAAAAGGTAATTTGATGCCTGTTTGGGGCCAGGGGAACATCACAAATGATGCTGTTAGAAATTTCTATAATTCATAGCTTTATACATTGAATGTGCCCAACTTAAAGTATTGGGGGTTTTAAGTTTATGGAAGGATTATTTTAAAGAATCTTTCAATTTTGTCTTTATATCAAACTTAGGTTTTGATTTTGGCACTTCATCACATGTTGACATCACATTTCATAACCAAATCCAATCCTTTATTTTTAATCATAAAAAATTAATAAATTGTAATTTTATCGATATATGACAATAGGAAGATTTTAAATTATCATTTATAATACATTAAATTTCAACATGTACTGTGAGATTACGAGATTTAGAAAATAGAATTGCCAAAAAAAAGACTATCATTTTATGAATTTAAAAAATGACAAACCCATATCCCTAATTTTCATCGATAAATCTAAACCAATCCTAAATGAAAAAAAAGACATACCCATTATTATTTTTTTGTTCATATATAAATAGAAAGATGTTAGAAAAGGAAAGGTGAAGATGACCATACGTAAAAAGGGTTGCATTTGTGTGACATCTTTAGGAGATGATGGTTGATAATAGAACAAAAAGGAAAAGAAATAACAATAATAAACAAAGAAACAAGAGAAGGAACATGAGTGAGAGATGGGGATATCTTGTTAATTTTCGTTTTCATCCACAAGTAAGAGAATCCTTCACCTAATCTTCTTCTTCCTTAAGTGAAAAACTTGTTTGTTTAGGCATATGTTCGTAACACACGTGAAGATCTAGCAAAGGTATGAAAAAGGAGGCCCCAAGACAAGATTATGAGCAAAAAGAAACACCCAAAGTAATGTAAACATTGCAATGGCAATGTAATGAAAACAATGTTGAAGAAATCAATGGATTAGGAAAATAGAAGGAAACAATTTGGAAAAGTGAGGGCATCTATGTAAAACCACTAATAATCCCATTGACAAAATCTTCCATGAGGGCTTTTCCTTCATCATGTTATCCCAATCATTGATTGGGCAAAAGAACCTTTTCCTCATCATGGTCCAGATTCCCCCTCACTAGGAAAGATTTGGGAATTGTGATTGGCTTAAGCCTTTCGAATTATGATGGCATTGCCACTATTATCTTGGACTTTCTATACCTCATTAGCCTTTTTGCATTCACACCAATAATTTTCTCACACTATCTTTGCCATACACATATCACATGAATATGAATTTGTATGGAGGAAATTATCACTTTTAGAATACCATCACCACCTTTGTAGAAAAAAGATAAGATTCTTTTGCATCATTGTAATAAAACGATGAGAGACACAATCTTTTATTTCATTTGATAATTTATTTCATTCACGATTAAAATTTATTTATTTAATAATTTATATTTTTATATTCTCAAATAAAAAATTTTGATCGGTTGATAGAATTGTTTAGAAAAAAAAAATAGTATATTAGTACTAAAATCAAACAGCCATCAAAATTAGCATGAACCCACTACTTAAAACCTCATTAGTAAGCCTAATAAAAAAAATAAAAAACTCATTAGTAGGAGTGGCATTCAACGTTACCGTTGACAAAAAGCAGAAGGTTATTACCGTTAATTTACCTATTTAATGATATTTTGGACAGTATAATATTTGTCCTTTTCGCTTCAGCATCTACCCATACTTGTCGTCAACTTTACTTAAGTTTCTAATTATACCCCTCAACGTCTCCTTTATTTTGCCCCAACAAAAGTTTTCTGACCGAAGCGGTATCAAGTAAGTAAATGTTGGTTTTTCTTCAGTTTTCACTTTCTCAGTTGAATGGCATCCTAAGACTTCAACAAAACAGCCTTTGGATCCTCTGGCTCTCTCTCTCTCTCTCTCTAAAAAGAGACCCTTTTTTTTTTCACTTTCTCTCTCTAAAAACTTCTCTGTGTCGCTGAGAACTTACCCTTTTCTTGGGGCCTTTCTGATTCTCTGCAAAACTTTTTTCTGTTACTAAACTGAGCTATCTTTAGAACCCAAATGTCAAAATTTTTTCTTTTTTGAAGATTTTTGTGATAAATTGTAAGCTTTTAGATTGATAACAAAGTCATTTCACCTTCAAAGATCTGTCTTTTGAGGGGGTAACAATGAAGTCTTCAACTCGGCTTGACTCAGTTGTGTTCCAACTCACACCAACTCGAACCAGGTAACAATTTCCCTTGATTGGTAGCCAATACTTAGCTTGATAGAGGTATTAAGCATGAGTCTATTTTTACTATTTGAATAAATATTATTTTCTTATTTTTTTGATAGAGGTATGTTTTATCAGTTTGAAATGTTAGCAGTAGTCCTTACTGGGTGTGCATTGGTATATGTTTAAGATTTTGAATTCAGCATAAATAATGGATGTGTTCATATATAACCTTTGTAGATATATTTTAATATGTTCTTCTTTACTTTCATCAGGTGTGATTTGGTGATATCTGCAAATGGAAAGACAGAGAAAATAGCTTCAGGTTTGCTTAACCCATTTCTTGCCCACTTGAAGACTGCACAAGAGCAGGTGGCCAAGGGGGGTTATTCAATTATCCTTCAACCAGAACCTAGCATTGATGCAACTTGGTTCACAAAAGGAACAGTGGAAAGGTTTGTAATTCTATTTGGTGCTTCTTTCTTACTGGGATTATTTGCCATATCATGAAGATTGGATGAGCCTCACCTGTTTTTTTAACAAAAGGCTATTTAGTTGTTATTCCAGTAAGAAATTGGCATTGGAGCACTGCTTTTGTGCTATGATGGTTGAGTCTGTCATATCTATCAATCATGTTGAAGAAAATGGCTCTAAGATAAATCTTTTCTTTCCCCTTTAAATTGGCATGAGAAGCTAATCTGTTTTGGCCTTTTCAGGTTTGTTCGATTTGTGAGTACTCCAGAGATCTTGGAAAGGGTGTATACCGTTGAGTCTGAGATTTTGCAAATTGAAGAGGCTATTGCAATTCAAAGTAACAACAATATAGGATTGAGTGCTGTAAGTAAAATCTTTTGGAAGTCTATCATATGTATACCATAGAGATTAATTATACTTGTTCTTTTTTTGACAGGTAGAAGATCATCAAGTAAAACCTTTGGAAAGCATAGAAGGTACTCTTAATCATTTTTAGCCTATATTCTTCACTTCTAACTTCATCTGAATTAGTTCCATTTTTAATGTAATTATGGATGGAGTGGTGGATTAAAAAGTCATATTTCATATTTTCTAGTCATCTTGTATCTATGTTCCTTTTTCCATTCCAGAGTTACTGTCATGCTAAGAAAGGTTGTTAGTGCAGTATCATGCTTGTTCACATCTTTCATTCCACAATTCTTTCATGAGTAGTTCTGAAATTTTTTGCTTTCATTTTTAACTTTGTATTGGTTCTTGCATCACACCTGATGGCTTTGGACAGGCAGCAGGGTTACACCAGATTCCAATGAGGAGAAAGCCATTGTCCTCTACACAGTGAGTATCCACTAGATAAATCTTATCATATATTAAATCTTTTCATAAATTTTTTTAACTTTTTTTTTTTAACATTCTGGCAGCCTGGTGCACAGCCATCTGAAGCGAATGGGTCTGCTGTGCAGGAAGGAAATTCTAAGTATGTTACAGTTTTGGTTGCACGAATATTTTTTAATTGAGGATAATGAATTGCATAATATTAGTAGTTTTTAGTGATCACTGCAAATTTTGCATAGTTTGATATTTATTTTCCATCTATCTGGTTTCCTAGAAAAGCTTAAATTAGAAAGAAAATTAGGGATGTCATGAATCCAAAAACCTTATAATGGTAGATATTATCACAGTTCAGCATGTAAAATATCAAGTGGAAGTGCCTTGAATTTCATACTGATCTGACAGACAAGATAAATAACTTTTTCATGTTCCTGGGGTTGCTTAACCTTCCAACTGTATAAGGTGTACGTAATTGAACTTGGCTAACTCGACTTTTGGGCTACTTAAGCTCAAGCTTGAATGAACAGTGAAAGAGTCGAGCCTGAGTATTCTTGGAGTCTATCCCAAGTAGCATGCGAGTAGGCTTGACATGGTTACACCCTTGTCTGAGAGGATCTTCTTTGGGGGACCACAGGGGAATTTTGGGGGAATACAGAAAACATGGCGCTTTTGGGGAGAGGATGTGGAAGAGAGGCATATTAGATTCTTTACAATTTACTACAATGTTTTGCATAACTTTCTGTTGACTTTTTCTCTCTTTCACTACATGTATACTGAAATTGTTTATAGTTAAGGGGTAAGAATTCAAAAAGTGATTAAAATGTTTGTAGTTAATTAGATAACCACTCAAGACAGCCGAACATTTTATGCTTTGCTGTAAAAGAGGAAAAAGGTGAAAAGAATGAGACAAGTGGCACGTTATGTCATGTTAACAGTGAAGAACAGAGTGTTGAATATCATGTCTTTTTGTATGTTTAATTTGTTGGAATGATCTTAAGACCATACGTACATATTGTTTTTACTTTATACTAGAGTTCAACTTTTGAAAGTTCTGGAGACACGGAAGACAGTGCTGCAGAAAGAGCAAGGTATGGCCTTTGCACGTGCTGTAGCTGCTGGTTTTGACATTGATCACATGGCTCCTTTGATGTCATTTGCTGAAAGTTTTGGAGCCTCTCGTTTGAGGTAAGTGGAATTCGTGGCAACTTAGTTCCATGCATCCATGTATTCATATGGGTGCTCACATTCTCATATATTGATTGCTTGTTTTTCCTAGCTCAAAATTAATTGAGTTTAAGATTAAGTTTTCCACTGTGAGACCCATGAAAGAGTAATTTGTGCACCTTTGAATAGTCTCTTGATTAAGTTCTTTATTTCATTGCAGAGATGCTTGTGTAAAATTTACTGAATTATGGAAAAGAAAGCATGAAACCGGCCAGTGGCTTGAAATTGAAGCAGCTGAAGCAATGTCTAGTCGATCTGATTTCTCTGCTATGAATGCATCTGGCATTGTGCTTTCCAATATGATCAATAAGCAGAAAGGGCTCAAGGAAGCATGGCTTGAAATTTCAGAAAATAATGGAAAAGCTGGGGTTGAGTCAAGTACAGGTATGGGTTTTAGATATGTCCTCTAGATAAAATGTTAGTTGATCCTCTCTTCTATATAATGGGACACATTGCTCTGATATTCTCTTAGTAACTCATCAATTTCCTTCTTGAAGTAGAGGGATATTAATTTATTTTATTTTATTTTTGTATCCTATGGGTCACAGGTTACTTTAGTATTATTGCTATTTTCATAGAATGTTACATATTTCTCTCTGCTGTTGACTTGTTGATATTTCTGTCAGTATGTTCAGTAAATACGTGCATAAATGTTTTCTCTGTCTGGCTATTGCTTGATTTTTGTTCTTGTTTATAATTCTTATAATTTGGTTGGGTTATTTAACAAGAGGTAAGTTTTTCCCTGTCCAATTTTCCACCCACACCATTTGCTTGGGCTTGATCCCAGGACTTGCAAACTCTCACCATCATCAGCCACTTGTGTCATTACTTTGCTGGTTACTAGAAAGTTATCTAAGTTGGAATGTCCCTGTTGTGACATTCATCCATTTGCTTTTCAGACCGCATTTGTATGCTTGACATTTCATGCTTCCTACATTCTCCAAATTATGAATTGAAAAGTAAATAAAATTTATTGATTTGGCCAGATGAGAGGCCTCCAATGGATCAACAAACCCCTGGCCGTCAAGAATATTACCAAGCCCAGTTTCCCATGTTTCCTCCCTGGCCTATCCATTCTCCACCAGGTGGTATGCCAACCTTTCAAGGATATCCTATGCAAGGCATGCCCTACTACCCAAGTTATCCAGGAAGTCCATTTTTTCAGCAGCCTTATCCATCAATGGAGGATCCAAGACTAAATGCTGGTCAAAGAATACAGAAACGGCATTCAATGGAAAGCAGAGATAGCCATACTGGATCAGAAACTTGGGAGATGGAGAGAGCAAAATCTCAAGATGATGAGGAGTTGGACAATGAAACTTCAGTAAGTCCAAAATCAAGAAAGAAGAGTAGTAGGTCAGGTAAAAAGCAGTCAGGAATGGTGGTCATTCGGAACATCAATTATATCACTTCAAAGAGGCAAGATTCTTCAGGTAGTGATTTGCAGTCACATTCTGGCTCTGAAGTGGAAGAGGAAGATGGAGATTCGGAGCATAAGAACTCTCTGAGATCCTCGAAGGGGAAAGGAAGTCGCACAAAGTCTGTTGATGCATTGAATTCATTTGATAGGGAAGAAACAGTTCCTGGGAAGGAGACAGATGGGGGACACTGGCAAGCATTTCAAAATTATTTACTTAGAGATGCTGAAGAAGAAGAACGTAGAAGTGATCAAGGTATGTTTTCAGTGGAAAAGGAGGTTCGAGGAAAGAGAAGACCAAATAGATTGGGTGAAGACCCTTTACTTTTTGGTGGACGAGAAATGGGTCAATTTGAAGAAGGGAATACAACTGACATGGATAAAATTAGTGCAAGTGGCTCTCGCATGCCTCTGGCATCAAATGATCAGTCTTTGATTTCTAGAAGAACCGGTCACTCTGCTGATGGTAGGATTTTCATGGATGGTCAGATGGATTTATATACTAAAGAAATAGATGGTAGGAGGGTGTATAGGAGGAACTTAAATGATGATTTTATAATAGATAGGCAGCAGAATCAGTCAGATTTTACAAATTCTCCATCAGATGCATTGGCTGTTAACGGGTTTGAACGTTCATCCAACAGTTTGGAAAGAGGATCATCAAATAATATAGATGATTCCTACATAGTTCCATTCAGGTCAACTTCAGTGACTGAAGTTGGAACTGATGATCGAAATGCTATCAATATGGATTCTGAGTTCTCCTTGTCACTTCAGAAAGCAGAAAATATATCTAGTAAGGTTGGAAGTCAGGTCAACTATGAACCAGATGATTTAAGTTTGATGCCTGAACGTGGAGCAGAAATGGGGTCAATCGGTTATGATCCTGCTTTGGATTATGAAATGCAGGTTCATGCTGAAGATGGTAATTCAATGAATAAGAAAAATAAAGAGGGCATGCAGGGTTCTAAAAAGTCAGACAAGGACCGAAAATCAAAACTAATTGCTGATACTTCAGATAGAAAGAAGGCTGTAGGGCCTATAAGAAAAGGAAAGCCTTCAAAACTGAGTCCTTTGGACGAAGCAAAAGCCCGGGCTGAGAGGCTAAGAACCTATAAAGCTGATCTTCAGAAAATGAAGAAGGAGAAGGTACGCTTTGGTGCAAACTGAATACTTTGAATGCTTATAGTACAACCACAGCTCTCTTTACCAGCCAGCTTATGTGGTTTATGAAATAGATTCTTTATTTGTTAATTCATTTTTTTAACACTTTTTCAGGAAGAGGCAGAGATTAGACGACTCGAAGCGTTGAAGATAGAGAGACAAAAGAGAATTGCTGCTAGAGTCAGTTCTATCCCTGCTCAGTCATCAGTGCCATTGCAAAGCAGGAAACAACTGCCATCAAAACTTTCCCCAAGCTCTCGTAAGGGATCAAAGTTTACTGATGCTGAGCCTGGATCATCATCCCCACTACGAAGATCCATCAGGACTGCTTCTGTGGGATCAACTGATTCTCACAAACCCTCCAAACCCAGCAAATTGAACAATGGAGCCCACTCCAGTGGAAATAGATTAAGCCAGTCAGTTTCATCACTGCCTGAGCCGAAGAAAGACATCGGCGGTGTAACTCCTGATGCAAAAGCATCTATGGCAAGGATTAGGAGATTATCAGAGCCAAAAACAAGTAGCAGCCCGCATGTTTCTTCAGTGAAGTCACGGAACTCTGAACCATCATCAAAAACAAAAGTATCAGGCGGGCCTGAAAGCAAAAAAATATCAGCAATTATAAACCATGATAAAAGCAAGATTGCTTCTCTTCCAGAACTCAAAACTAGAACAACTAAAGCACCTGATGTTACCCACAGCAAATCAGGAGGAAATGAAATGACACAGAAGGTGAATGGAAGTACTTCTACTGCCAAGGTTACTGAACCAAATAGGAACAAGGACAAAGTTTCAGTTCATATTGATGGGGATGACAATACAGTAATTGAGAAAACTGTTGTGATGCTTGAATGTGAGAAACCCTCCATTCCCCCAGTAAATTCCTTGGAAGGAACTACAGCAGTACAGAAGGAACATGATGGCATCTTTAAAATAGGGAGGCAAACTGAGATGGTGTCAGATTATGCTGCCATTCGTGCACCAGTTTCTCCAGTGAATGTTGATGCACTTGATAAAGAACCCAAGATACAACAAAGACCACAAGCTTATGAG
Source organism: Theobroma cacao (assembly GCF_053813885.1). Classification (NCBI taxonomy): domain Eukaryota; kingdom Viridiplantae; phylum Streptophyta; class Magnoliopsida; order Malvales; family Malvaceae; genus Theobroma; species Theobroma cacao. The sequence goes on from NC_142642.1 coordinate 38,469,976, forward strand.
GTAAGGTTTTTAAGAAGTTCATTGACAAGGCACAACTCTTTTTTAATTGATGTAGACTGGAGATTTGTAGTTCTATATACAAATCATCAGTTGGTGATATATTTCTTATTATCATTGTTGCAAGGTCACGCCACTTAATTATATTTCTTCCTCAACACAACTTATAAATATATTGATAATTCAAACGTTTTAAGTCATCTTTTATCATTTAATCACAGCAAACACTTGTAGAAGACTCGCCATCCTTGTAGAGAGCTCATCAAAAACTTGTTCTCAATCTACTTCCATTGTGATGTCAGTTCGATGCCAAATTGTTGAAACAATCTGTTTTAATGAATTTTCTTTTTCATCTTAACCAGAGAATAAATATTATGTGCCTCTGAACGTGAGTCTTCTTGACAATATGATGTACAAATTTCCAGGTTCAGAAGGGAAGTGTGAGTAACATTGAGAAGGAATCATCAAAATTTAAGAGCTCAAGTGTTTCTGAAAAACCTTATCAAGCCCCTTTTGCTCGGGTCTCTTCTTTGGAAGATCCATGTACTGAAATTTCAGAGTATGGCAGAGCACCTCCAACTAGCATGCAGGCTGCAGCAATGGAGTCAGAGAATGTTAGAGCTCATGTAGTTGATTCTAAAAACTTGAAACTAGAGAAGATTCCTGAATTTTGGGATAAGCCTCAGGTAAAGGAGTCATCCAAAGGGTTTCGACGGCTGTTGAAGTTTGGAAGAAAGAATCATAGCTCAGCTACAAGCGAACGTAATATTGAATCAGATAGTGTCAGTGTTAATGGTTCTGAGGCTGATGAGTTGGCTGCAAACACTGCGTCTTCTAGTGAAGGTAGTTGCCTTGTGTTTCATCCCTTGTGCACTTTGATGGATAGTGATATACAAAATGCATGACTTCTTTCAAATTCTGATAAACTATTTGTTAATGATTCTGCTTAAAAGAACATACCATTTGAAATTAGTATTATTTGGAACGAATGAGTTATTTGCACTTTAGTTTTTTGGAATTGTTGTCCAACATATTTGATAAGCTGCAAGGCGAGTCATGAGCTCCTCTTGCAAATCTGTTTTCTAATATACTTAGATTGTTTAAAAGTTGTCAGCCTTACTAAATTTCTTTTTGTTTTATTTTTTGATAGGTAAAAGGCAACTACATAAGAAGGATAAGTGAGTCAGATATTGGATCAAAATTCACTGTGAAAATGTCATGACATATGGGCTTTAGGTTTTATTTAAAGTTTTTTAATTTTTTGAATCCAATGCAATTATAGAAAATCATTTTGACACTAGGTGGGTTAGGATTTGGTCTAAGAGGATAATTTCCATCGAGTTCTGTGGGTGGGTGTCTTATTAGGTGCATGGGAGAATGTTTGGTTCCAGTATGAAGCTCTGAAACTGGGTATTTTATCATCAAAATATAAATGCTTCGGGTTGGTTTATTCGGTTTGAGCACTGACAATTGTCAATTACAAATTGGCTGTTGCCAATTAGTCAGTATCTACATGTGCTAAGACTGATCAATTTACTTGCAAATCCAAAATTGCAATGCTAGAATACTGAGTTTTGGTCATCTGATGTTTTTATTCTAGCTTAGTTGATATTTGGTCCTGAAGCTGACTAATTTTCTGGTTGTTGTCAGTTCATATGTTGAAGAATCTGATCTCTCAGGATGAGACCCTGACAGCCGGCAATACTCCACAAAAGTGTAAGTAGTTGCTGCTCCTTGTACCATATTTATTCTTTGATTTCTTTTCTCCCCCAATGTTTACAAGTATTAGTATTTTACATCATTAAGGTGGATAATCTGACATGAAGCACTTTATTTATAATCATGCAGCTTCTCGCACTTTTTCCTTGTTGTCTCCATTCAGAAGCAAGACTAGTGAAAAGAAGTTGACAGCTTGACGATGAAGGTGAAGTGGCAAAGCTTGTCTTCTTTTCTGTGGATTTGGCTGTGAATTGTTACATATATATTTTTAATTTATTTTTCCTTGCTGCTACGTGAAAAAATAGGTATCATTAAAAATATTTTTGTCAAAAAGTTCTTTCTGGAGCCACTCTCATTGGTTAATGTTCTTCAGCTGAATTGGTTTGTAGCAACATCTCCACATGATTATATATACTTTTTTTTTTTTTGATATCCATGGAGTTTTGCTATTGTTTACTGTAAATGATAGTTCTTGAGTCTCACAAGGATGAGAGTTTTGCCCACCAACCAAACGAAACCACCCACTTAAACAAAGAATTCACTTTTATTTTATCCCCTACATTTGTAATAACTATGGAGAGGTCAATTCATTGGTTTGATTATGTATTGTTGGTGTAGAACAGTAGAAGTTTCTTATTCTTATATGCGAGGTTCACTTTTGGGGTCTATGGAGGTTTATTTTGTTTGATAAGAGATAGAGTGTATCTTATCTGCTGCTATTATCAGATTGTTGCCATTTCCATTTTATAACCATGCAAGATCAACACAACAAAAAAAAAAAAAAAAAAAACGCCTCACTTGCAATTCAAGGGTTCATTGATACATAAACATATGGCAAACTCAAGATAAAAACACAATACCACTAATCAAAACGGATGACGACGCAAGATATACTGTTCTTGCTCATTCTTGATAAAGCCTCCTTTGTTAGCCACTCAGCAGCTTCTTGTGGATCCCCAAGATGCCTGATAAGATTCACTGCTTCTTGATTTTTCATCACCTGGAACAAATTGATGACAGCAAATTGTATGATGATGAATTGAAAGTAGAATGGACAATTGTATGATGTTTTTGGTGCTGTTATTGGGATAAACTAATGAGGTTAATGATATTATTGCTAGTTCAGGGATAGGAAGTGTGGAAGTATAACAACTGACATGCAGTTTCTTCTTTCTGGTGCCAGGAATGAGAGGCAGTTTAAGCTTGAAACACAATGGGCAAATGCCATAAATCTTTCACTTTCTTTTGTATCTTTTTATGTTTAATGGAGCATGGAAAAACGCATATCTTACCTCCCATATTCCATTGCTTGCTATGATGATGAATTCAGTCTCAGCATCGACCTTTTCAGCCCCAACAAGAAGTTCTGAGCTTTTACCGTGCCTTATCGCTGCTGCATTAGTTGAGTCGCATACTAGCATGCGTACTTTAGGCACAAACATGGGACCCAGCATCAGATAATGTCATTCACAAAAATGTATAAAGATATCCAAAAACACAGTCCCCACACCCAAAAGTAAAAAAAGAAAGAAAAAAGAATCAAGAAGCACAGTTTTTGCAGAATTTTAAGGGAGGTGATGAAGGATTCTAGGAAGATAGCTATCAGAAATTGGATTTGTTTTTGTGATACCTCACATCATTTCATCATATCTTATATGAATACAATTGTTAAAATTTATATAATAATTCAAGTCTATTATTGTTAATAACTTGAATTTAAATTTTTAAAAATAACGTGATTTAAGTTGAAAAGTTATCTAATAGATAACGTTTCGAAAAGTTTGATTCTAAGATTTATGTGAGGAACAAACTGTTCAATACCTGGAAATAGTCTGCGAGTCCAATGTCTTCTGGCTCCAGAATGGCGCTTGCTACTCAGCTGATGAGCCACACCATCTCTACATATAACAGCTCGGTAGCCACCCAGGTTGGCTGTTACAAGCTTTTCTCCATTGATTAGCATCACAGACGCTGAGCCAGCTCGCAGTGTCTCATCTTCTTTCTGTGCCTCTCTGACCTTTGCTCTTGCGCCAAGATATGCTCTTCTCATTGTCTCTTTGCTCTTTCTATGTACTTGAGACTGCAAGGCACATTGTGACATAAGGCCAGTACTGTACAATTCATAATAGTCATCATTTTTTTTTCCATGCCAGTAAAATTCGATGTTTGGTAATGAACTGGAGTACCTCTTTAGGCTTCTTATCAAAGAAATGAGATTGTATGTACTTGGTAATTCCATCCCCAATCCGAGCATCAAAAACTCCAAAGAACCACAACTCAAGCTCCTCAATTTGCTCTCTCTGTACCACAACCGAATCAAAGTCCGAATCATCCGAACTGCCTCTGAGTGACTTATGATCCACAACATGATAGCCATGAGAGATTGGCATCATCCAAGAAGGCTTCTTTTTAATCCCATTCTCCCTTTTCTTGCTCCCACCATCTCCTACCCGAAAGCGTCTCAGCCTAAATGCCTGCCCCATCAAGCCAAACACATCAAGAAAAGCCAGTGGTTGTTATATGAAAACTGCTTGATAAAAGAGGCTATGTTGTGAGTTACTAGCTCAAAAGATGGTAACCTTTTATATCCTTATCAAACAAATCTGAGTTTTAATCTTAGAGACACTTCATTTCTCTTTTCCTACGTTTTAAAATGTGTTAGAGTGTGCATCACTGCACAAACTCATACAGAGGTGATGAAGAAATAAACCCAAAGAAAGATACCCTTTAACCAAAGACTTTAATTTCTTTCTTCAAGAATAGATATGATCATCAAAGAATGGAAACTATAGACCAAAATAAAGAAAGAAGTTGTTAGCCTTGGCGTTACCTTAAGCTTAAGGCGGAGATCTTTTAGTCCCATGTGTATCCTTTGAAATCTGACCAAAAAAACTTGAGGAGTACTGTTTTAATGGCAAGAAGATGATCACATAGAAAAGAAAGCATTGAATATTTTCAAATGGAGAAAATGAGAGAGAGAGAGAGAGTGGGAAATGGGGTGGGGGGACTTTAACTTGTTAAGGGAGGGTAGGTTTTAAAGTTTGTTTGATAGGAGGAGGGATGTTTTTGAAGTCAATAGGGAGTCTAAAGCTGTTGAGATTATTATGTCTGAAATTTAGGTTAAAGCTTTAAATGAGAAAATTTATTGGCTTTGATTGTATCTGTTGATGAAATTTACTCATGTAACGGTCGTTTTCTATGCTCTGCCCTTTTCTTTTCTCTTGTGAGAAAAGGCAGGTGATACTAATCCCTCTGTGTGACTCTTTCTTAGTAGAAAAATAGATAAGAAGACAAGAAAATTAAGCCTTCTCGGTTGGGTAGATAAACCAAATTATCCACTGCTAAAATTTTGACATCAAACAAATCTTACTGTATTCATCTTCATTCATGTTCTCTTTTCACATACAAGGAATTTCATTTACTTCAATAAATCTTGCATGTTTCAACTTTGAACCAGCGATTAAAGGTTCTTAAGAACATAACTCATCACTTGTTTCCTTGATTGATCCTGTTGGATATGCTGGCAAGGTTTTTAGAGAAAAATATAACCTTCGGACCAACCAAGTTCTTATTACCCTTAGTAGAAGTTCTGGTGAACAATTTATTTGAAATTATTAGCCATAATTATTCATGCTTTTAGCTTTACCTATCTTGAGTTCAAGTCAATGAATGAGAAGCAAAGCAGCATGAAAGAGAACGCAATATTTTGTCATGGGTCATGCCTTGATGCCCCTGGATGGCCCTTTACGCCAAAAATGCAAGAAAGTTACACTTTAACTGCTGAAATAAACAGTGGTTATAGGGTCCAAGGGAAGTTGGTGTGCAACCATTCCAGAAGAAAACTAAAGCCAGCATGACAAAATCAATCGTAGATAATTTAGGTTGCAGATAAATCCAATTCAATCCCATTGTTAGTTTTGAAGCTGAGATTGATATTAAATGATCTGATGCATCCACTGCTGCAGTACCATGTCCAGTTTCTGCATTGATAATCTATTAACTCATTGTTCTGATACACAGAAACACTTCTGATCTGGTCTATTATTCACTTTGAACTTTGACCCACAACTAAACACATTCGGAGGTCATCAGAGATACCAGATGGAAAACATTCTACTTTCCAGTCAGGAATTCATGTTTCCACATTTTACTCTCAGTCTCCTGGACCTTAGGCTCAGGACTGCTTACCATAGTTTCTTTGCCCTTTGTGTGTAGACTGGAAAATTCAGAAATTTTGGGGAGAAATGTGAAAGCTCAGATAAATTAACAAGAATTTCATGAATATGTGGCAAATTCAGGCAATTGAAGACCCTTTTTACCCCCTCTTCTCCGCTTGGTTCAAATCAATACAAACATTCTAACCATGACTTTGAATCAACCAAGGTTTCAGAGAAGCCTAACCAACCAATCACTCCTCTTCAGCCATTTGTTTCTAGAAGCAATGGTTAAAAAATTTGAGGGTGATTTCAATATCTTTGACAAATTCTAGTCTTCAGTCTGCTGCTTGATCATTGGCCAAGAAGCCTTTTGTTCTCAAAATTATTTGTCTGTTCTTCTGCGGAAAAGACAAAGTGATTAACATTTTCCACACGTTACAGTCCACATTTCCAGTGCGATGGAACATCACTGATCCAGATTTTGATTAGTGAAGGACCATGCCAGAAGGAAAAACAAAATATCTAGAAACACAATTAAGTTAACTTGTCAGGTCATATGTAAATTCACGTGTTATGATCTTGATTAACTCTTCAAAGACTTAAATTATTAATTAAATTATTTTATTTCATTCTCTATCAAAATTAAAAGAAATTTAAGACCTTCTATTGTAAAATAACAAAACTAAAAGTAAGGTAAAATACACTTTAACATCTGTCAATTTTAGTTATAATTTCATGTAAATTCATTAATTTTCAAAATATATAATTCGTTTCAAAAGAATATTTTCATTAAACATGTAAATTCATATATTAATTATTTATTAATATTTTTATTAATTTAATAATTTAATAATATTAGAAAGATAATTTTACTCTATATTACTTTACTTCAGTCAATCAATCACCCCGTAACTAAATTTAATCAAAAAATATCAAATACAATCAGATCACACTTTCTCTTAAGAATCATCGATCAGGGAGCACCAGATAAGGAGCGTGGCGTTTTCTAGATTTGTTGCTCTATTGGGGTGATTGGTTTGAATAACGGAGCATTGTCAATTCATCTAAAAAAAAATTAAAATATTTTACATTCGAGTATTAAAGATTTTTACATTATTAAGTAAAGTGTTTATTTTGAAAATTATTAAACTCGTATGTAATTACGATGAAAAGATTTGTTCTATTTTACCTTAAAGTAAAATACTGTAATAACAAAGACTGCCGTAAAAAGTTAAAGGTAAAATAAGGATTATTTTCCTTAAACCTCTCTAAAACCTTCTTCCCTTCACGGTGGAGGTTGGAAACAGGAGACATTTCCCAAAATGCCAATTTCTCGGCTCCTTCTTCCAAAACATGGAGGACCAAATTTCCATGCCAGAGGTAAGAACCCATTTGGGAAAAACATGTTTTTTTTTTCCTTTTTAATAGTAGTTTTGTCAAACATTTTCTGGGTTTTCACTAACAGCAAGGAACCGGTGATAAATTATTCCAGGGCTTACACAATCAACAAAATGGTGTTCTTTTTCTTCTTCTTCTTCCAGTAGTGGGTCTAAGAAATCTTCTTTTTTGAAAGGATTAAAGCCAGCAAAGGAGGGCACAGCAGTTGATAAAGAATCAAAGAAGTGAGCTTTTCTGTTTTTACTTTCTTTTGGGTGATATACTGATAGAATTCTTTTAATTGAAGTTTAGATGAATGAAATGTTACTTTGTTAATCTGGTTCAGGATGTTACTAGCCAAGAGCAAGAGCATTGATAGTTTTCTCCACCCACACGCCCGGTGGCAGTGGAAGAAGAAAGGGCCGGGGGGTAGAGGATGCACCTATATGTACCCTTCTTGTTTTCTGTTTATTGTTTGTTTATTTATTTTTTTCTGTGTGCATTGTAAATAACACTTTCTCAGCTTAGTGAATGAAATCGTGTTCACAATCAGTTGATATGGCTTGTTTAAGTGGTCACTGATACCATTTTGTTCTACAACTGCTCTATGCAGAGAAAGAACGTCATGGGTGAAAGGAATTCTAACAAACATAAAGCAAACGATCCTTGGAAGTTCTCAATTTCAGGAACCCATTCTAAGGGAAACATCAGATTCTGAAGTTGACATGACAGCTTCTGAAGTTACCATGACACTAAATTTCTTGAGTCGCAAAATGTGCTTCAGTTGCCGGAAGTCACAATGACTTATCCTGGTGGCACAGAGGGTGTTTCAACCTGTTTGACAACCAATGCAGTTGGGAAAAATGCTTTTGAGGGTGCAGTTGTAACTGCAACTTCTGAGGTTAGTAAAATGCATAACAATTCTGATAATGCTGGACTTAATGACATTCAAAGTATAGCTCAGTCTTCAGAAGCTGTAATAATTTCTCATGGCAATGAAAGCAATAAATTAAGAACTTTAGCCTCTGATGCAATGGTGGAAGACTCTTCAGTGAAGATTGATCAATCAGGAAAGCTTTCAGATAATTTTGATAAAAAGCTGAAAAATTGGTCAAGCAATTTGAAGAGGCAATGTCAGATGTACTTGTTGAGTGTGACAAGGAACAAAGTCAATGTGCTAAGGATTTATATGACTTGACACTAGAGCTGACTAACGAAAAACATAAAACATTGTCTGATGGTATAAATGACTCATCTTCATTTGAAAATATGAACCATCTACTGGGAAGAGAACTGCAACTTTTGTTCAAAGGCCAAATGCAAGCACTAATTCAGGCGAAAAGTGTACGGTGTCTGGTTCTTTAAGTGCCAAGGTGAATGTCTTAAATAATCTAATGTCAGAAGAAATGGCTGGTAAGTTGCATGATACTCTAGCACCAACTGAATTTTGAACAGGGAAGGAAGTAGAGAAGGAACTAGAAATCCAGGGCTTAATTGAAAGGATCAAGGGGCTATTTGGAGAACAGTCAACTATTAAGTCTAGGGAAAGTACTATCTCCTATGTAACAGATCAACTCAGCAATGGAGAGTTCCTTCAAAATGTCCAGAACCAGGCTAACTTGCAGAAGTCTGATGTTGAAAGAAGAAAGACATCTTTGAAACAACATCATATGAGCAGTGAAACTAAAATATCACTTGACAAGAAAGAAGAGTCATGTATTCCTACAGAGTCCATAAGTGAGAGGGAGGAGGGTAGCAGTTTAAATTTACCCAACTCTGATCATGTAAAATCAGGACCAAACTATCCCGTGCCTCCTTCAATTAGCAGAGAAGAGCTTAATAGCAGTTCACCTATGCGTTCCACCAAAGAAGGATCTAAGGAAAACATGGTACTGGACAGATTTTTAACCCAAAATATTGAGAAGCACAGTATCCTTGCAGCTTTCTGTGATTGCTGGCCAATTGTGAATGTAGAGGAAGTTTCCCTTACTAAACAGAGCATGTTCAAAGATTTTGTGGTGCATTTTGAGGTCAGTTCTTTGATTTTATTCAGAAATTCCTTGCTCCCCCTACAAGAGGAAAAAAAAATTGAAAAGGTTCTAAGTGCCTTTCTTTTACTTTATTTTCTTTTTTATCATATTTATCAATACAAATGTCCTGGGCATCAGGAAAAATGCAAGAGCTAAACTGAACCAAGGTCTAATCCCTAACTAGTAGTGGTGAGCCAGATGAAGTATATATAGAACTTTTTACTTTATGAAGCATTCAATTTTGTCCATTTAGAATCTTAACTATCTATTCTGGCTTTATTGCAGACAAGGGAAGGTTACCAAAATACTCTCAAGAAAACTGACCTGATGGTTCTGAATGCAGAAGCCTTTGTGGAGGCATCTTCTTCAGAAGACATGGATGATGCAATTTCCATTCCTGATCTGATTGGCGATCCTGATGCTCCAGTTGCACTAGTGAAGAATCCTACAAAAACAGTTAAAGTCAAACAACTGTCTGAGGATATAAGCTCACAACAGCTAAAGGAAGCTCTTGCTTTCTGTCAATCTGGCATCTCCAGCTTTTACTTGGGTTCCACAAGTTCTGTTTTATACGTGGAGTTTGAGGTGAAACGCTTGTCCCTTTACTGTTGGTGTCTAGGAATTGTAGTGTATCTTCAGGTTCTGTTAAGGGTTTGTGCATCTTCATTTTTGTGTTTAAATACCTATTTATGAAGTCTCACTTGCCAGACAGAAGATGCCAAAGAGGGCACTTGCAGAACATTCCATACTTGTATCAGGAAAGGAGCTGCCAATCCTCAGGATTGATGCACCAAGGACAACAGTAGTAAGAATATCAAACGTTAAGCTTAAGAGCAAAGTCTGGAAAATATGCAATTCTTTTGGACAAGTCAAGTATATGGCAGAAAGAGCTAAGGGCATCGTTGATGTGCATTTCGTTCTTGCTGAATGGCCTAACGTGCTGAATATTGTAATAGGTATGTTTAATATTTAAACTGTTATAAATAATCAACCAAAGCATTATTCTAATACATGGTAGCATAAGTAATCAACCAAAGCATTCTTCTAATACATGCTTGTGCTGCATATACATCCGGTTTGAATGGAATGGTAGTGAATAAAAACCGGTGGCTTGTCCAGCCAGCTCCTATCTTTCCCCCTGCAATTCTCCGGGCCCTTTGGAGTCAACCAGAAGAAAGGAGACATGTGAAGTCCGTAATGTGCAACTTATTGAGAAAACTTGAGAAGCCTATTCATACCACTGAGTTGAGTCAGTTGACTGACCTTGCTGCCAAGTATTATGGCAAAGAATTTTAATTAATGCAATTAGCAAATTTTGATCTGGTAGCATCAAGCATGAAAGCAGGGTGGGAGCATTTTATATCATACTTGAGTTTCATCTTTACGGCACTTCAGATACATGGATCAACGTTAACCCATTACTTTCAACTGGATTTATTCAACAAACGATGTAAATGAAATATATTGCCCATTATCTTGCAAACTGCTGCTTAATTGATCTCTATCCTAAATTCAACTGTTCCTATTCCGTTTCTGCTGGAATGATGCAACTTTTTTCATGGACCAGATTCCAGTATGATTCATTGATGCTCGAGCACAGATTCTAACGGCTCAACAGATATCATGGACGCAAGCCGCAACCCGCAACGTGCCATGGCTGTATTTATATCCTTGATCCAGGGGAAGACTCTTTAACGACATCAGCACGATGGTATTGACAAGGAAAACAAATACAAGCATACTTTAAAAGCCATGTTTAAGCTAATGGGGGGGAGCCAAGCCTATACATACCCAAACCTTAATATTTTACACAAACCTTAATCTATTCTCTCTTCTTCGTTTGATTCACACTTTTAAATTATAATACGTTGTCTACAACATTAATACTTTTCAATTCTTATAATGAAAATGACTTTGTTTTTCTGGGGGTTAGAGTAACATTGGTCAAGTACAATGTCCTATCTTCTCTTTGGGTCTTAGTCGAAACAAGCATTTTGCTAGCCATAGACTTACTTCTACTGCAGCCAATATAGGTACCAGAAGTTTGAAAAGAAAACTGAAACAAGCAACCACATTTCACAAGCAATATCTCGCAATAAACTCACTACAAAAACCTGTCATATAGCAAAGAAAGTGCCTCAACTGATAGTAATACTGACATAATAGATAAACAGACAAAATACCATTCCAAAAGAACAACTTGCAAAATATTGATGACAAAACTAGCAAAAATCCATAATTCAGTATCACTTCAAGATTAATTCTCCTTTTTCAGCTTAGCAAACTCTTGCCTGATGACTCCAGCCCTCTGCAAAATCACATCATATCCTGTTAGCTTTGGTCAAAGTTTCAAGAAGGCTTTTGGATATTGAGAAAATCAACTGACATAAAACAGGTAAACACTAGACACATTAGCGTTGCCACAAACTGACCTTGATCTTAGCCAACATAAGCTTGAACCGATCAAAGTCATTCAGAGATGCCCTCCTCTTCTGGACAATCAGTTTTCTACCCCATGAGCTATTCTCCCACTTGTTTTTAACATCTGCCATCAGATAAAAACAATTAGAAGGGATAACATAACATAGAGAAACAACATTTAAATGCCAGTGAGAATTATTATCCTTACCAGCTTTCTCCATTGCTTCAATTAATGTCTTCTTCTTTGGAACGCGAGGAATGTCAATCGTGATATCAGTCAACGTAAGCCTCTTGAAGTTCATTTGGCCCCTGACCATATCTGGTGCATCAACTAGAGCCTGCGATGCCAAGCCACAAGCAAAAGTTTAACTCAAATTGTACAAAACATCTGCGGACATTATATATCCAACTTCAACTAAACTCATGATTATAGCTTTCTATACAGCCACTGAACTCCACATATATCCATTTACTAACTCAATATTGTCCCATGGAATAAATATATACCATAACTAAGATCAACAAATGCCAAGAAAAAATACATTAACACCCATAGGCATAATCTACATCATCTGGTTATATTGCTCTAACTCTTCAATTTCTCATAGTACCCATGTTTCAGACATATTTGACACCTCAAAATGGACATAAGTATAGGATTAGACATGTCTGGACACAAATATCAAGGACACTCATTCCAGTCTCCGGGCAACATATGATTAGACAATAACTCCATAATTTCATGCGACTAAAATGCCAACACAACACAATGCAGACTCCTTTCTCCATTGAAGTTGGAAAGTTATTAACACGTTTAATTCTAGATTAACTCAACAAGAAAAACACAAAGAACCTATTTTCAATCAATCTCAATAGGAAGAAAACAGCTAAATTCTACAATTAATCTAATCACTAACTCATCCGAAAACCAAATTAAATCCCATTACAGTAAGCTAAACAAAAACTCATTTTTCCCCTTTAACATATAAATTTACGCTAAAGCCATGTTATATTCATTAACAAGAATAAAAATTAGTCGCTTTTCCATCACCATAAATCAAATAAATAAATAATTTCGATTAAAATTCACTGATATTAAATCTGAACAAATTAAAAATAAAAACGTACTCTGTTCTGGTCAACGACGTCGACGATGACAACGAGCTTGCCATAGTCTTTACCGTAGTTAACGAGTGCCACTCTCCCGATCTCAACGTACCTCTTGAACGGCTACAAGAAATAAAACAAAAACAAAAAAAAAATCAAAACCCAGATTGAAGATTAAAGAAAATGAAAGCGATGGCGTTTAGATATTGAAGAAAGACTCACCATGTTTGCTGTCAGTGTGTGAGTGTGTCGGGGCTAACAAAGAGAGGCAGGCGGAGGAGGAAATGAAAGAGGGTCTCAGAATTAGGGTTTCATTATCTGGTGGTTTTATAGGCTGTTGATAGCCGTTCGATCTAGGTTATCTTTTATTCTTTATGTATTATTTTGGGGAGGATGGGCTTGCTGGGTTTTAGTAATGGGTTGGGCTTTAAGTTGTAAAGGAGGTTTGGATCTAATTTTCGGCTTTTGGGTTTGCAGCTTTTTTGGCCCATTAGCTTTTGGGTCTACCATTTCACAATTTGTAAAGGTGTATCAAAGTAATATTGTGGGAACGTAGCATTTCATTGCAATTTTATTTTCCAGTGAAGTGCTTGGCAATTTCCACAACCACAACTTTTGATCCTTGACGAATGAGGAGTTAGTGCTTCGTCAACAGCGACTAATGAACCTGGAAAGAAAATGCTTAGCGTTTCCAAGAGGGAACTGGCAAAGCACTAGTAACATCTTTGATCATAACTCGTCTGCAACTTTGCAAGTTGCAATAAACAGTTGTGTCAAACTTCCAGGTTCCCCGTTCCACTTTCAAAGAATTGTCTCCATCCCATAATTTCAGCTATGGAAGCGGAATTTTTTATGGACTTGGAAGATCGAATGGCAGTTAGCCATGGTTCTCTAATGAGTTATCCGAGTTTTGTTCTCCTGATTTCTACAATTATTCTTTTTAGCCTTTCCTTCAGCACTGCACAATCAAATGGCTGCTCTAAAAGGGGAGAATACTCTGCTAACAGTACATATAGCAGAAATCTCAATCTCATACTTTCCGTTCTGCCCTCCAATGCTTCAGAAAATGGAGGTTTTTATAATACTAGCACTGGCCAAGGTTCCGACGAAGTTTATGCTCTAGCCCTTTGTAGAGGAGACCTTGCCTCGGGGAGTTGTTTTGATTGCATCAACTCCTCCAGTGAAGGTATTAAAAAGCAGTGTCCGAATCAGAAAGAAGCCATTTTTTGGGGTCCTGGCATAACATCATCTGAATGTATGTTAAGGTATTCAAACCGCAACATTTGAATGTATGGAAGTAACTCCTTCCATCCCGGTGCCTAATCCGAATGACATCTCAGCAAACCTGGAGCAATTCAATGAGACGCTTTATAAGTTAATGGGAGTTCTCCTGACTGAAGCTTCCTCTGGTTCAACTTTAAAGTTTGCTGCTGGAGACATGAACTTCACAAGCTCAGAAAAAATATACGGGTTAGTGCAATGTACCCCAGATATTTCAAAGAGCGATTGCAGAATTTGCTTGCAAGGGGCGATAGGCGAGCTTTCAGAATGCTGTGGCAGAAAGCAAGGAGCGAGAATTCTTAGGCCTAGCTGCATTGCTTGGTTTGAGTTGAATTTATTTTATGATTCTAATACAATTGACGCTCCATCTCTATCCCCACCTGGTCCATCAACATCAGCTGATAGTGTCCCTCCTGTAATTACAAATAATAGAGGTCTGTGTATATTTTTGCAATGTTCCAAGTTTCATTGTGTTGGATAGGAATTACTGGAGAGGATATTAGGATATCTCATTTATTCCTCGCTATGAAGCAGCTATGAAGCATGATGGCTGTGTGAAATTGGGGCAATTCCCTCCTCAGGGAGATGTCAACTGCACCTTGGATTGATTGAAAATACTGCATTTAATTTCTATTTATCGTGAAACAATTTTGCTTTGCAGAAAGTAGCAGGACTACATCTCGAACCACTGTAATCATTGTTGTGTCTATTGTCATTTTACTGGCACTTGTTGTCATAGTCTCCATTTTATGTGGCATTTTGTACAAGTGGAAAGCAAAGTTGAATCGAGATGGTAAGGGAAGTGTGTTTTAGCTTTATTCTTTTTCCTGACATTGGTTTAGCTCTCTAGTATGGCTTTTAACCTGTCTTGAGATGTTATCAGTTAATTGTTGCTCTCTATCGGTTTTCAGTTTTGCTGCTCTAGTTGGGCAGCTTTGTTCTTATGCTAGGTTAATTCTTGCTTTTCCGATAACTGAAAATTTCAATTTTCCACAAAAAGAAAAACGATTCCTGGTATGAAGAACAATGGTTTTTGTTTGACTTTATAAACTATATTAAGTGTCCAGCTTCTTATAAGTCTGATTTAACTGGAATGATTGGATTTCATAGTTATGGTATTAATTTGATAGAAGCCTGATTTCCCTTATATGAACTCCAACTTAAGCTGTCTTGGAATACAACAGGAAAGAAATCAGGACTTTACCTTTTTTTTCCCTGGTAAAAACAAAAAGGAATAAATTAGGATTGATGCATTTGGAGAACTAGATAGCATAATTAATCTAGTTCAACTCTGGGAAATATTCGCCTATGATCTTTATGTTGATTCATAATCGTATATAAATTTCTTGCTTATGGTGCAGATGACAGTGCAATCAGAAGATTGGAATCCTTGCAGTTCAGCTTAACTGCAGTAAAAACAGCAACCAATGACTTCCATGATGCCGATAGGCTAGGACAAGGTGGATTTGGTTCAGTTTACAAGGTAACCAGAGGCATTTTGATCATTATATATATTTGTATAATCTGGTGTTATTGTAATGAAATTGCATAGACCCGTAATGCAAATTGCAGTTTGTTCATATGCAAAGCTATGACAGGTTTCTGATCAACTTGGCAGTTTCTATAAGTAAACATATTGAGAAATAGTTAACAAATTGTCTTATCTTAACCGTTTGTAAAACAGAAGTAACTTATTTACTTCAAACATTTGAGAATCAAGATGCTTTCCTCATATCATGCTGTCCTGATCTACATTTACTACGTTACGCCTGCAGGGAATGCTGCAAAATGGACAAGAAATTGCTGTCAAGAGACTATCTAGGCATTCTTCTCAAGGCGAACTTGAATTCAAGAATGAGATTTTGCTGGTAGCTAAGCTTCAACACAGGAATCTTGTTCGCCTAATGGGTTTTTGCTTGGAAGGGACAGAAAGGATCCTTGTTTATGAGTTTGTTAGCAATGGGAGCCTGGATCAATACATATTTGGTACAGCTTTATACCACATGCATTAGTACTGAAAACTTTATCAGAATCGACATCTTAGTCAGTTGTTTGTGCAGATTCAATTAAGCGTGGCCAATTAAATTGGGAAATGTGTTACAAAAAAATCATATGTGGCATTGCTCGAGGGATTCTTTATCTTCATGAAGATTCTTGCCTCAGGATTATCCATCGTGATCTGAAAGCAAGCAACGTCTTGCTTGATGAAGAAATGAATCCTAAAATTTCAGATTTTGGCATGGCAAGACTTTTTGCTGTGAATCAGATTCAAGGCAATACCACTAGAACTGTGGGAACTTAGTAAGTACAACTATCACATTATTGGTTATACTTGATGCAACTGGAGTAGTTATACAGTTTACTAACAAGAGTGAAAATTGACAGTTTGCACACCAGAAAGTTAAATCTGTTAGCAATCAATTGAATTTGTTCTTTCTGATCATCTAGTGGCTATATGGCTCCGGAGTATGCATTACATGGTCAATTCTCTGTTAAGTCGGATGTCTTCAGTTTTGGTATTCTACTTCTGGAGATTGTGAGTGGCAAGAAAAACAGTTGGATGAACGATTCAGGGGAGCTAGAGCACCTTCCAAGCTATGTATGTTTGTTCCTCACTCCCTCCTGATAAGGTCTGGCTTCCTTTCTAACTGGCATATTTTAATGCTCAATTCATCAAATTGCAGGCATGGAAAAATTGGAGAGAAGGAACAGCTGAAAATCTGATTGACCCAACACTTAGGAGGAGCTCAAGAAGCATAATAATGAGATGCATCCATGTAGGGTTATTATGTATTCAGGAACATGCAGCCAAAAGACCTACCATGGCTTCAGTTGTTTTAATGCTTAATAGCAACTCCTTGAGTCTCCCACCGCCCATGCAGCCTGCATTTCTTATGTATGGTAGCATGGAGACTAGCCTGCTCTCATCACAGCAGAGTTCAGGGTCCAGTCAGTCAGGACAATCCACAGACAGACATGCCACACCATATTTCCCATTAAACTAAACTTGCTTTTTATGACAAGGAACTACCTAAGTCTAAGCAAACACAAGAAAGGAAATTTGTAACTTGAAGATTATATTTTTCAGTTTGAAGATCAGGTTTTTTATTGCTATCAATGAGAACATAACAAGTCCTAAAGTTCAGCCTGTTTTTCTTCTTTAGATTTGTTATTTTCAGTTTGCTTTGAATATTATCTCCACTCACAACATAAAAATTAATTTATGAGTGATCAGGGTTATCTGCAATTTTCACTGGAACAATTGTCTTGAAACTCATTAACTGGGATATCTTGGCCATGAATCCGTACTATCAGAAAATAGCCTTTACTATCTGATTCGAATAATTGGATTCCAAATCAATATGAATTGAGAGCACAATGACTTTATCTGATCGATAAGACTACATACTATAACTACAAAGTAAATATCAGAAGATCCCTCCTAGATTTTTGTACAGAACCACTAGATGGAATCAGATTCTGGGGGTTGGAATGATTTCAATATAAAAACTTGATGAACAAAATGGGCTTACACTTTGACCCCGGCTAATTTTTAAAACTCTAATTGAAGCACTTTGAATCTTGCCGAAAGTTTTTTAACTAAGCTGTTAAGTGACAGCTTTTCACCATGAAAATGGTTTGAGTATTATGACATGGTAATCACCCAAAATTCCACGCTATCTAAATTCTCAGAATCTCTGATTGATCGAAACAAGTAAAAATCAACAAGTTGCAGGACGTCAACACTAACATGAAAGGCAAGGAAGATTAAATCATATTTAGCATAAGATTCCCGAACTAAGATTGATGTAAAGAACTCAGTCATTTCACCCAAATAATCATTAGTCGGTTTCATCTTATCGTATCTTAAAAGAATTTATCTAATCTTCATCTTTTACTCTTCAAGCCAGCTATTTTAGTATTTTGTTAGGCCTTCTGTCTGGTTTTTCCTTTTGGATTTATGTTATCTGACATTCTTTTACTGTTCTTGACTTGCTTCCAATATAAAAAGTAAAATGTTCTCTAAAGCTGGACCTGAAGTCATTTGCTTTTAATGGTTAAATTTTCATGGTTGCATCAGAATAGCATCTGGTCTTCCTTTAGACGCTTTAAACATAATGATCAGATGAGAATGTGAGAAAAGAGAAGCCTTGAGAATTTTCAAACATTTCATATGGAACCTTTGAATGTTATATGATTATCGCTAGCAATGGTCCTGGAGAAATATATTCCAACTATAACTTGCATTATCTCATGTGGGAAAAGAGCCACCAAGTCTATAACTTTGAACTTTGCAATCGACCACAGACAGGAAACGGTGAAGGGGGCATGTATGGACGATGGAGCTGTGTTCAGTTGCAATGGGAAAGCATCTACAAAGAAAGAAAGTAACATTTGTTTTCCCTTTGCGTGCAAAACGTGTTTTCTCATCCTAGCATTTTCGTTTATTTGACATTGGTAGGCTAAGGGGGGTGGACCGACAGAGAATTATAGACCTATTTTCAGCTTAAACAGAAATGTTTTAGTTAAATAAATTATTATTATTATTATTATTATTTTCACTAGGATGATCAATCAGATGATGCTTGATAGCTAGGGATCATCAGCAATGCCCAAAATTAAAATGCTGCAAGTGCTATTGCATAATCATTCTGCTGCCCAGTGCATTATGACAACATTGCCTATGCACAAATAAGGCCTGGCTTGGATGGCAATGGGATTTAGTGGCAGACAAAATTTGCTTTCAGTCTAGGTAGAAAACATGTCCAATTCACTTATGCCCCACATCACAACTTTTCTTTTGCAATTCCCACTCTTTTTGGTTAGCTTTTTTTTTTCTCCAAATATTTCTATAATTCACTCCAATTTTAGTCCTTTAGTTCTGTCAGTTGCTTGATCGTTTGTAGGAAAAGGCCTGAACACCTAAAATGAAGGCACAGAGTTGGACCACTGAATTCTACATCCAACATCCTCATGCAATGCAGATATGCTTCCTGGTGGGTTGTTTACATAACAGAGATGTTAAACCCTGGAGTTGAGTTTGGTTGCCAAATCTCAATCTGCCTTTCGTTTGGATAATAAAAGATGATTAAACGGGAATATTCTTTACTAATTTCAGGTAGTGTGAAGTTGGCCATTTTGCATCGTGGGGCTGCAAGGAATCTCTTGTATAAACCATGAATGAGGCATTTGCTCCACTTTCTGACCTTTCCTTTTCAAATTTTAATTGCAAAATGATATAAACAATGCTTAAGAGACATTGTACGGGAACCGCCCCTTGGACGCTATAAAGCTCCCTCTACTTAACCATAAGACGCATTAAAGAAGTGAAGCAAGCATGGGAGAAGAGAAAGAGAATGCAGAAGGGAGGGTGGTTGACATTAGTCTGAAGGATCTCTCCAAAAGGCTTGAGGAATTTGCCAGGGCCAGAGACTGGGAGAAGTACCACAGTCCTAGGAATCTACTTCTTGCTATGGTAATCATCATTACCACTCAAATTTCATTTAGCAGACACCAGCTAAAAACAATGTTAACGCTGTTTCATACATGAATTAGTTCCCCATGTCTGTCTTTGCATAATGCTTGACTATCTTTCAATCTGCTGGGATCATGGTTAATGAGTATAGCTACAAACAAAAAGTGGACTGGACCACTATATTTACTTTGAAAATCTTCCTTTCTGCTATTTTTGCTCCCTTTTCCTACCCCAAATGGTTGTTCTGATAAAAGGTTAAAGTTATCAAAATTATCTCTTTAAGAAGTTGAATTCTCTACATAAACCAGCAGCCTATCTCTTTTCTCTGGAAACATACTTGTCTAGTTATCTCATCTCTTACCTCTTAGGTTTGTATAAATACCTGTTCAGCTGCTGAATAATTTTGAAATTTTGATAAGTTCAACCTTTTACCTTAACAAAGGTACCCCTTTCTTCCCAATCTAGGTAGTCATGCATTAGGCCATTACCCAATCTGTACATGAATGTAGCCAGATGTTCAAGCCTTCCGCGCACTTGAAACACCAGAACAATATTGTCACAGTTGTTTTATCTTGTCCATCACCTAGAAACAACTCAAAGCACATAGCATTTTATTGTTAGTGACACCGGGAACATGTCTGGTTCTGGAATGGCTCATAACCACACCTTGTAGTAGAATGCTAACTTCTTCCAATTATGCAGTAACATTAAGCATTTTTTCCATTTCCAACATGTACAGATATGTACCAGCAAGCTCATAAAAGTCTCTTTAATCCATTTTTGCTAGTAAAAATTCTCAAATTATTCGTACGAATCAGCCCTGTGTGATACCTTCTTTTTTAGAAAAGAAAAAAAAAAAGTGAAGATGCTATATTGTCTTTTCCATGTTGAAATGTATACTTGAAGACAATGACAAAGATAATAAAATTTGCAGATGTCATAAGGTTCTACCATCTTTTTTTTTTTTTGTTGATTTCCTTTTCTTTTTTCCAATTATTGATGTGTAGGTTGGAGAAGTAGGAGAGCTATCAGAAATATTCCAGTGGAGAGGAGAGGTGGACAAGGGCTTGCCAAATTGGCAGCAATCAGATAAAGAGCATCTTGGAGAAGAACTTTCTGATGTGCTGTTATACCTCATTAGGCTGTCTGATATATGTGGCATTGATTTAGGGGATGCTGCTACCAAAAAACTTGTTAAAAATGCTATCAAATACCCAGCCAAGGTCTTGTGAGGCAACCCTTTTTTAGCCTGAAAAATTTTTGTTGTGTTCAGCTTTAAAAGGCAATCTGATGCCATCCTTAGCTTGAGATAACTTAGAATAAACTGTCCTCTTTCCTCTCTGTCTTTAGGCCCTCATCTGTTACTTACTATACTACCTCATTTTCCTTTTCAATGGCTACTTTCAATGCTTTACATTTGTACTCCTATGGCTATGACTACAAACATGGGTTCCAAAAGCTAAATCACTTGCCACAGTCAAATCAAAAGAATAATACTACTTAATATAAAATCATAATAATAAAAGATTTAATTTTCATGATAATTAAAAGGTTTAATTAACTTTATGGATGAGTAAGGATTGGTCTGGCCTAGTTCTTCAAGGGTTAGATCAGAAAGAGGCCCAACCTTAGCCAATCCTAGCCTAGGCCCAACAATATCTTTTGTTCCTACTCGTAGCCCCACCATATAATTGTTCATGGCCCATCCGGACCATTGCCAATGGGACCCAACCAAAAGGGTAAATCTATCCAAGTGGACAAAGCCACGTGTACACGCTGAAACGTGCAGATGTGCGCTAGCGGACCGACATGTACAGCCCAGTTTAAGTTCGAGCCTTCAACTTAAATTCACTTAAAAAGAAAATCAGCTGAAAGCTTCTCTTTACAATATCTCAACAGAATCAGATTCTAAAGAAGAAAATTTTTTTCTTCAGGTTCGTTTCTATTTTTCTCGTACTCGAATCAGAATCCAAAACCCACATTTTAAAATCTTTTACTTCTTCAGAATTCTCCATTTTTCTCTTGTTTTTCAGTGTCAAGAGAACAAACGAAGGCTCCTGGTATTATCTCTCTCTTTCTTTTATTATGTTTTTTTAATGGATCTGATCGAAATTCACTTTTTTTGATACGATCATTTGTATTACATATATGATTTTGAACTTGGGTTTTGATTTTTTGACTAAAAAGATTAAACTTTTAGTGATTTGAGCTATAAAAGTGGCTTCTTTTTATTGGATCTTGAAGGAGTTGAATTTAAGGGGATGATCTTAATTGTTGGGATTTTAATCGGATCGTTTCAGTGATAAAAAGTGAAAGCTTTTGAGCAATGGAAGGAACAGTGTTTACTCCTTCTTTAGAAGGAATGCAGCATATCAAATCTCCCCAAGGGGAAATGCTTACGAAGCCTTTCCTGGAAGTCTGCAAATTGGTTTTGCCAGTCATAGGTTTGTTTTTTCTATACCTTTTGTTATGTTAAGGTTTTCTGATCATCGATCACTTTTTTATTTTAAGGTTGTTAGATTAGTTCACTTTTAGCGTCTAATTTAAGTTCAATCTTCGTGGAAATCTTTCTTCATTAGTGGACCACTTAACTCTCTGGCTGCGACTTTGTGAGATTTGCAAAAGATTGTAAGATTGAAATGCTGATGGTTGTGTCCAAGATATGGATTTCGAAATGCTCTTTGATGATAAAAATTAAGCTTGTTTATTGTCATTGAAGTTGGACAACCATGTGCTAACAGACAAATGCTTGATAATTTAGCCCGCAAACTTTTGGTAGGAGTGTCTAAGATTGTATTTCAAAGCAGATCTGATTAATTTGTGTGCTTGTGTGATAGACGGTGAGAGGCTGGGATTATTTGGATGCCCACAGTTTTTAAGGCCTGGCATTATGCAGGGCATTACTGGCTTTCTTTCTTGATGGGTACAGTGTTGATACTTGATAGACAGGGAAAATTTATAACCTATGTTGTTACTTTTGTAGATAAGTTTGGAACTGCTATGACCCTTGTAAAGAGTGATATTGGCGGTAACATATCGGTAAGATGTTTATTATCGAGCAACTTTCATGTATGGTATATGATCAGGTTTACTTAGTTTTCCTTGTCCTAGCAGATGCCTTATGTTAATTTCCTGCAATAATTGTGTATGAACTTTTGAGATGGTCATCATGAGCTAGTTTCCTTATTCTGCCCCTTAAGTTTGAAGGCATTTTAACACCATGGAGATCTTTTTAATCAAAAAAATTGATCTTTTTAAATGAAAAGAAATTTCATTCTTAAAAAGTGTTACTTTCAACTCTTAAACTACTGTGTTCTGTGGATTCTGTTTCCAGAGGTTGGAAAAAAAATACCAATCTGATACCACTAAATACAACTACTTGTACAATATGGTGAAAGAAGAGGTTGAATGTAAAACAGTGAAAGGATCATCTAGTTGTACCAATGGTCTTCTTTGGTTGACAAGGTAAAAATATTGCCAATAGGTAAATTGCAGCAAATATCTCTCTCTCTCTCTCTCTGCGTATGTTTCATTGCCTGCTACTTGCAATTTTTAATTTTTAAATTTGATTGTTTTCAGAGCAATGGATTTCCTTGTAGAATTGTTCCGCAACTTACTTGCACATCCAGATTGGACAATGGCAGAAGCTTGTACAGACTCCTATGGCAAGACCCTGAAAAAATTTCATGGCTGGATTGCTAGTTCAAGTTTCACAGTAAACATTTTTATCCCCTCTTGATTAAATTTTTATTGATTGCTCTATCTCTTTCCTGATAATAATCCATGAACTGTAGATGTTAGACTTTGATGTTTTGAACTATAATATATTTGAACATTTCTTTATTTTATACCAACATTCTCTAATCTGTTGTCCTTGACGCATCTTTCTTGTGCATGTATGAAGCCAAAGACTGAGAACATTTATTTAATTTTTCTACATATTGATAGCGAAAGAGTTGTAATGAAGACATTGTGTCTTCCTAGAAACAATAGCA
This sequence comes from Theobroma cacao, assembly GCF_053813885.1. Classification (NCBI taxonomy): domain Eukaryota; kingdom Viridiplantae; phylum Streptophyta; class Magnoliopsida; order Malvales; family Malvaceae; genus Theobroma; species Theobroma cacao. Next base: position 38,493,536 of record NC_142642.1, read on the forward strand.
CTGAGGAGTTTTAAATACCAAATATAGATTTCATAGTCCTCTCTTTTATTCGAACAAAGTACTTTTTTATCCTAAATTAGTTGACACATTTTATGTCTATGTTCCTTTTATGAATGGAACTGGTTGTATGGTTATGGTACTTCTTAAGATTGTTTAACTGAAGGAATGTTGGATTACAGGTTGCTATGAAGCTGGCTCCAGATAGGAAGAAGTTCATGGAAGTGATAGCTGGCTCGGGAGATGTTAATGCTGACATGGAGAAATTTTGTTCTTCTTTCTCTCCATTTCTTGAGGAGAATCACAAGTTTCTGGTAAGAAGCTTCCTAAGGGATGAATGCTTGGTTTCCTATGCCACCATTGAACTGTCTATTTCTGTGACCAGCTGTACTTTGACCCTGAGAGTTAAATCATATAGTGTGGATAAGGTTGAAGGGAGAAACTTTTCATGTTTTATTAGCAAATAATGACTTAAATAATCATATCTTACAGTTTTTACTGCTTGTAGTTTGTTTTACCTCTGCTCTGTTGATAAGGTGTAAACTAGTCTTGCCACTTGTCCAATGTTTACTGCAAAAAAACACCAAAAATAATTATAAAACAATTATATATATATATATATATATGAATAAAGGAACCCAAAAATATTAAATTTGAGAACATTGACAACCACATTGAAAGGATGGAAGTTTGTAGATAATGGGCTATAATGAGAGAGTCAAAGTTCAACCTGCTTAAGGAAAAAGTTTCCTTCAACTTTGATTACCTTGACTTTAGCATGGTTGTTTCACATTGTAAAAATGATTTTTTTTTTTCTCTTTATTACACATCATAACCATCTCGCATTGTAAAAATTAACTAACCAAATTTATTCTGTTGATGCAGGCTAACTTTGGTTTGGATGATATGAAGGCTTGATGACAGAAGCTGTTTATTCACAAGTGGAGAAAAGGCTTCTATTTACTTCTATTTCTAACTTTTTCGATCTTGCCTTCAGCTTTTAAAGCTTCGTATTATTTAAATAATTAACGACTTTAAACCTTTACCAGTTGTTACCCTTGTTTCAATCTCTTTCAATCCAATAGTACTTATTTTTGGTTACTGAAGAATGTTGTGGTTATCACTCTGGGTCTATTTAAATACTTTTCAAAAAATATTTTCAGGACTTATATTTGTTTGGACGGAAAATTTATTTCAAATGTAAAATATTTTACGAATCAATGAAAAAAATAGTCATTGAATATGAAAAATGTCTTATGAGAGGCGAAAAACATTTTTTAGAGAAAATAAAAAACTCTTATATTAAATTTAAGAATATAGATTTAATGAATATTAATATTTAATTTAAAATATTAAAAGATTAAAAATATATTAATATTTAATTTTATTTTTATATTTTAAAATATTAATATTTAAATTATTCAATATTATTAAAATTAATAAAATTAATAAAATTATTTAATGTAATTAAATTTTTTATTTATAAATTGAATAAAATTTATATATAATAATAATAATAATAATAAATATTTCAATGATTTTTATTTGATGAATACATATAATTATAAGTTTCGATATTTTACATAATCGATAAATATTGATATCTTTATAATGAATTAGGATGATATTCGTAGTTATGTTATGAAAAAAATCACCGGAAATATAAATTATGTTGAAGTGGATTTCAGTTTGATATGTTCAAAAGAATTTGTAAGGAAAGCTATATTGTATTAGTCAACTACATGAATGTATAGTTTTGCTGATAGAATAAAAGATAAACTGGTATTAATTGAAAATAGTTCTTTATTTTTATTTTAACCACTAAAAGTTACTCTTAGATATATGGTTTTAAAACAGCAAAAGAAGATAATAATCATGTTAAACATCCAGCAATTTTTTTCATTAAAAATATATTATTCAAATAAAATGAATAACATTTGTAATTTGGAGGTTTTTATTTTTATTAAATAATATATATTTAACTTTCTAGATGCAAGACTTGTAGAATATAAACTGTTATACAAATATGTCTAACTATGGCGACAATTTGCTCTTCCTTTTACCATATACATTTGTTTCCATTTCTTTGGTTTCTATTGTTGTGCTATATTGTATTATTGAATTGCATAAATATATGATTATTGTTGGTAGAAGAAAGGATAAATTAATATTAATTGAAGATAATTATTTGCTTGGGTTTCAATTATCGAAAACTTGCACCTAATTATAAAATAATACTTATCCAAATAAAACAATAATCCTATAAAAAATTGTTAGATGTATAATAAAATATTAAGAAATGAGAGAGTACCTAACTTGTACTATTGATAAATTAAGATAAACAATTGTAGAATATTGGACAACTGTATATTGTAAAGATCCTATCAATATTAAATAATTATTAATATCTAGTAGTATCTGTCTTTTATATATAAAATGAATGGTTAAAGGTTGTCAAATTTAGTTGATTTGTTTCTTCAATAATGACTGTGTGCTATGTATATTAAAAAATGAGTAGATCTTCTTAACTTTTTTACTTTGTTCAATGAATTGGATGGGTATTTGTTGAAATTTAAACATTAATGTATAAAAGAGATGTCTAAATACTATGGATTTAAATTCATGCAGAATTAGAGGATATAAATAGAAAATAATATTAAATTACAATTGATAAATATTAAATAAATTTATCCTCTAAGCATTAAAAATTAAAGACTATTGTTTTCAAGTATTTTTTACTGAAATAAATGAAAGTAAAAAAAAACCTTTAAATATAAAAAACAACGCAGTTTTGACATAAAGTATACAAAAAAAATTAATTCAATTGAGAATGATAACTAATTAACCTAATCAATTATCCTACTTAAAACACTATTTGTCCAAAGAAAACAATAATCTTATCAAAGATTATTAGATGTATAATAAAATATTAAGAAATGAGAGAATATATAACCTATACTATTGACAGATTAAGATAAATAATTGTAGAATATAGGTAATAGTATAATGTAAAGATCCTATCAATATAAAATAATTACTAATTTATAGTAGTATCTGTCTTTTATATATAAAATGCATGACTAAAGGTTATCAAATTTAGTTGATTTGTTTATTCAATGATGACTTATGTATATTGTGAAATAAGTAGACATTCTTGATTTTTTTTTTATTTTATTCAATGAATTGGATGGATATTTATTAGAATTTAAACATTCATGTATAAAAGAAATGTCTAAATACTATATATTCAGGTTCATCGGAATATAAATATATAGATAAAAAATAATGTTAAATTGTAATTGATAAATATTAAATGAATCTATCATCTAAACATTAAAAGTTAAAAATTATTATTTTCAAGTATTTTTTATAAAAATAAATAAAAATAGAAAAACCCTTCAAATGTAAAAAATAACGTAATTTTGACATAAGATGTAAAAAAATTAATTCAATTAAGAATAATAAATGTCAATCAATTGACCTAATCAGTTATTCTATTTTTATATATATTATAGATATACATAAATATAGATTTTGAATGTCTTACACAATTGATAAATATTAATATTTTTATAGTATTATGGTAAAAAGTGATAAGATCGAAATTTTTTTGAAAATTAAAACTTAGTTTAATTATAAATTGGTATTGTATAAGAGTTAAAGGATTATATTGCATTAATCATTAAATAAAATACTCAGCTACAAGCATACTTAATTGGTATTTATAAACAACTGTTAACCAGATCTAAACAACTTAATTGCTATAAATTATTTTGCATCCAATGGAAGATAATTTATCTAAGTAAAGCACTGATATCTATAAACAGCCGTTAATTGAATCCAAACAACTTAAGTGCTATAAATTATTTTGCATCCAAAAGAAGATAATTTATCCAAAAAAAGCATTGGAGTCCATACAAAGCACATGATGAAAGTACTACTAGCAATAGGAAAGCACAAATAGTCCACACCCACATAGATGCAAACAAGGTGTGAGGCAGCTAGCAAGATTTATTACCAAGTTGACAAGTCATGCATCCATTTGGCTTCCACTATTTCAATGTTATGGGTCAACAACAATAAAAGGCATATAACCCAACAAATATGATTTTACACGTTAGAAAAAGTCTGACTGAGGCAAAAGGCATAAATTTAATCAATGGTTTGAAACTTCGTAGTTGAAGATAAGGTAATAGAATTGATAGAAAAATTTATAAACTATAGAATAACTAATAAAAGGAACTCATACTGAGAAATAAAAAAAATTCAAAAATAAAAAACACAGTCATGGGAGACTTTAAGCCCATATGTTTAGAACGAGAATCTAAAATGTTCAAATCTACACCTATAAACATCCAAACTCAACCAACCCATGTGTCAATCAATTAGAGCTCCACACGTCATAATACTATCACTTCACGTGATACAAAGATAAGGCACTTATCTCTTTTTATATATAATTATAGTTACGCGGTTAAATGATTTAAAAAAATATTATTATTGACTTTATTGATTTTTATTTTGATCTCAAATTAATGAAAATTAAATGACACAATTGCTTTGTAATCAACTCTTATTTATCATCTTAGGACTCAAATAACTCCACTAGTGATGACGAAAAATATTTTTTATGTGATGATCCAAGTAGTAGAAATGTTTTCGATAATTTATTCAAATAATAAAAAATATTAAATTTTTTATAAAATATTTTACATTAAAAAAATTTGTTCTCAATAAATTATTTCTCAATTATCAAATGAATCCTCACTACCAATGAGTTATTTTGTCCATTCTTAAATGCATGTAGTGAACTACCATTATATTTCTCATCTGGGTGATTGCCACAACCTTTAAGCTGTTGTGTAAGAATGGAGCTGTGAGAAACAGATCCATTTCCTCATTAATGATCATTCTAGTTTCTACATATATTCTTTTATATATATATATATATATATAAACAAATTAAAAAAAAATGAAAAGGATGACAAAGAAGAGCGGTGCCATTGCCATTCATGGCTTAACCGCTTTTCCCTCGCGTTCATTATTAAAAGGCGGTTATAAAAGAGACAAAGCCAAAAATAGGCAATGCCTCGCTGGGGGAATGGTGGGATTTTGAGCTTAACCTCCCTGGATTTTCCATCTGAAAATTCGGTCAGCTACTGGTTCTCCATTGACCTCACAACGCGTAGCTCTACCCTGCCGCCAAACAAAACTTCTCCTTCCTTTCACTTCCATACTTTGAGACTTCCCCATTTCACTGTCTCCCTCTCTTTTTACTTGATTGGGAAAAGCTTTGCAATCACAATCAAGATTGAAGGAGCTAACCCCTCCTCTTTCTTTTTTTGGTTTTTGGATATTTCTCAAGTAAAAGGGGATTCCATATTGTAAGAGCTTGGCACATACATGGCATCATTTTTGTTCTGATTTAGAGGTTTGCTTTTAAATTTGTCAATCTTCAATTTATTTTTTAATGTATCACAATATATACATGTATGAATTAAAATATGAGACTTTGAAATTTTTCGAATATAATATATAAATGTTAAAATGTATAAGATTTGAATCTGAAACTTTTCAGAGTTTCAATTCTTACTTTCATGGATGAAGGAATGTTTTGATGTGTATCACAGAAATTCAAGATATCTGAAGAAGAAGAAGAAGAAGAGTTCTTTCATCCTCAGCCTGATGCAGTTTTTCTTTTCTTTGTGAACAAGTATATATCAACAATTTTTTGAACTAATTTTGTTTAACATGATTTTGTTATTTTAGTAATGTTTCATGGCGTGACACAAAATTTTGCATTGCAAATTCACCTCCTCTTTCTTTTATGTACCCAAACAGATTGTGGATTCTATTCTTGCTTTCGTTTTACTTCACCTCTGCCAGAACAAGCATATCTTCCACCTTGGGGAGGAAGATTTCATACGCACATTGCCAAACGATCCACCACTATTGCCAGCAAAAATGAAGGGTCTTCTAAGAGGTTTCAGATACATCTCCCACATGTTTGGTGAGTACCCTGTTTCTCCGGCTATGCATATTTCTCAGGAAAATGATGTTTGATCTTTGACTGTTTAGTATAAGCTTTGGGAAACTATGAAGCATATGTTTTCAGCATTACGGAAGCCATTGACAATTTTGCAGATGAAAAAGAACCAGAGATGCAAATAGGGCTTCCCACAGATGTAAAGCATGTTGCCCATATTGGTATGGATGGTCCTTCTGCCAATAAGCCGAGCTGGGTATGATATGTCCAACTTTGTTTTCCTTTGCATTACCATTACCATGTTAATAGCCATGGATAGTTTTATATGTTCTTCTTGTGTTGGCCAAGCTTGTTTAAGAACACCTTTAAGATATTGCTCAAGAGGAAACCATAATCGGCAAGCATATATATATATATATATATATATATTTTATATGTAAAGTCAGAGAATAAGACAATTAGCTGGTTTATTTTTCTAAAACCATGCAGATGACAGAGTTCAATTCTGCTCCGGAGCTCTCAGCAGTGCCTATAAATAGTAATCGACAAGTGAGGCCTTCGGAAGCAGGTTTGTTCCTTTTCTGTTTTTCACTAATCATGCTCTTACAACTCCGAAAATGGCTGATTTATAGCCTTCTGTATGGTTAATGAAAACCCAAGACATTTGTTGTCAACGCAATCATATCATTTCGTCCTCCCGCCGAGGAGAAACCAGAATGAAATTCATCAGCAACAAAGTAGAGCTGTTTATTGTTATGGTTACTGGTTTCCCTCAATAGATATAATGGTATGTCATTGTTCCTGCAGGAAATCATGACTCTTCATTGCCACCTCTTGGCAATGAGAGGCAAAAGAAGTCAAGGCGCAAACCATCAATAGGCAATGGCTCGCCTATAGGTTCCCCAAAAGTCAGCGAGAAGCATTCTAGGCGCCAGCGTTCGTCAAACCTTTCAATGGATTCCCCTGGTCGAGATTCACCATGCCATGGAAGGCGGCACCAGAACTCAAGTCGTAGCATTGAATCATCTTCGCAAGAGCAGACTGACATCCCAAAAAAATCTCGACGAAAGAAATCAAAGGGATCATTGGGTGGATCTTCAGGATCATCAAGATCAAAAGATCAAAATTCTTTGCCTGATATCGTTGAGCTTGGACCTTGAGGAGATGGAAACCTAAGAGGATTAGAGTAATTTGTACATTAGAGGTTTAAGCGCCACTGCTGCATCGAAACGTTATTCCCATGGAATTTCTTCTTCGTCTATTGTTGTTCTCTCCAACCTTTTTTCTTGTAGCTTTAAGCTTGCATGGTTTCATGGCTTCATAGCTCTTGCTGACCATGCCACATGCTCTGCAAGAGCTAAGAAAACACAGGCATAGAGTACGGAATTTGAATCTTGGGAAATTTTTCTTATGACTACTTGAAAAATCAAAAAGATGCATTTGGATGAAGTTTTAACTTTGTATTTCAAACCTACCATTGATGAAAGCCTCTGCCATCATTGTCATTGCCAATCGTTAGAGCTGCATAACTTTGAAACTTCAAAGCGGCACTTCCCAAAGAATCCAAAAAGAAAGAATATGAACTGCTAAGCTGATTCCATTCCATTCTTAGCGGCAGATAATGTTCTTGGATAGTGTTTACTCTCAGAAGAAGTCAAGACAATGGAAATCTTCAGTCCTTTTAAACATGCAAAGACAATTAGATTTCAGGATGTGGTTAATTTCTGCTTCTATTTCCTTCATCAGATTGTTTCATGTCGATTTCAGAAATTCAAGTTCATAAGCACTATGCATCCCAAAAAGAAAAACATTAGAACAATCAAGCCAACCATTCTAACTAGCTAATTTTGTTCAAGACTAAAGAATGAATAACAAATACCATCCAGAAAGACAAAAGCAGACTTAGAACCTAAATTTTCACAATCGAATACCAGTCCGATATATTATGCTTTGGTCCAAATAGCTAGATTCACATTTGCATTCATGGTGTTCAATAGACAATAGCCAATGTGGTGTCCCTGCCAATCCCGTAGTGTTCCAAAGAAAAGTCATCGCACAATGCTGCCTCTTTATACAGTACTTCCTTCACTCGAACTCCATTTTTCAATTGTATCATTTCCTTCACACTACGAATAGTGGTGAAGTGAAATATATAGCCACTAATTTCCCTTACTTTCATATGGACAATGGTTGATGAGGGTGCAAAAACCATACAGAGAGTGCAGTGCTTCTGGATGCTGTAACTGGCCAGATCACGTCCTTCTTCTAGTCGTTTTCCAGCAAATATAATACTCTGAAGATGAACAGGAATCTTCAGCTTCTGAAAAATCTTGTCCTTCACATCTTTGACGGTAGCACTCTGCTGTACATCAAGAGTTAAGGTTCTACCACTCCAGGTTCTAACAAAAATCTGAAATAGTGGATGCAACATCTCTAGGGTAGACTCTTCTTTGATGTCATAACACGCCAAGGTTTTGGAATCCTCAAGCTGCTGTCCTAAATAGAACAAAGTGCCAACTGAGGCACCCAACATGCTCCTGACTATTGCTTTGACATCAGCCACAGTAAATGTAACCTTAACTTTGAGTTTCACAACTTCTCCAGTTAGTGCTTTCACATAAATTGACAGCACATCCTTTTGGCAAAGAACAAGATGAAGGGTTGACTCATTCTTTACATTGAGATAGCTCAGAGTCCTATCCTCTTCAAGTAGTTTGCCTTCATAGACAAGCGAGAACCGATCCGATTCAATCCCCTCTGTCACCTGGATCAGTGACTTGATACTTTGGACAGTTTCATTAGCCCTTGCTTCCACCAGAATGGTCCTCTGTTCTGATGGTATTTTGACAAATAATTTCACTCCAATAAAATCCTGGAGGACTAGATGGAGAGTGGAGTTCCTCATAATACCATGATCAACTAGCCTTTCACCATCCTTGAGCAGTTGACCAGCATAGAAAAGATCCTGAATATTGTCAGAAATGATTCCCTTCTCAAGTAATAATGCTTTGAAATTTTTTACAGTTTCAGTTGGTTTAACTTTGCAGGCCACTGTTTTCATGAGCTTCAAGTAAACAGTTATCTGTAAACAAAGACAACAAAAAATAAGCAACACTAAAGCATATATTGCTGGATAGACTCAACCTTGAGTATCCTTCTGTGAACAGAAAAGAAACATTTTCTGCTACCTTTTCCACAAAGGAAATCTTTGGCTAGATTGGCACTTAAGCTGCAGTTAAAAGTTTCATCTTCCACATATGCAGTGTATAGACAAGATTATATGACCAACTAGTATTAATGTACAAAATTTTCAAGGAGAGATAATGAGAGAACAACAAAAGAGCCCCCCTCCCCTAGCAGATCCCACCAGAATCACCATTTTTCCATTAGAAATGCCAAAATACTCTCTAGGGAACCAAAAAGAAAGCAAGTATCCCTTCAATAATTCCTCTCTAGGTTTTCAAAACAATTGTCTTTCTCATTCTCGCCTTCGCAGTTTCATCATATCTATACCTTCCTCTAATACAAATGACTGTATGACACCAATACAAACAATCATAAAACCCATCAACCAAAGGCATCTTAGCATAAACCATGGTATCATCTCATCTAAAACACTCAAAGATCAATACTTTAGTATACAGGTATTTCCATACCATAAAATTCACAATATACAGCCAGCACCAGATTATTTCAACAAGAGAAACAGAAAAAGAAAAAGGTTTGCAGAACAAGATCAACCTTTTATATTTTCAGAAAAAAATTATACAACTAAATGAACTTCAATTGAACAAAACATACCCAGAACAGCTAAATTTAAATTGAGTCTTTCCATTCAATTCTCTTGTACAAGAAAAAAAAAAGATCGTTTTTCTTTTAAAAGAAGGAATAGAAAAAATACCTCTTCATCTGAGGACTCAAAGTGGGGTCTTCGAGCTCTTGATGATTCCATGGAGATTCACTGATCAAAACCCAACCTCTGATTCAGACTAAAAAACAAAATTTTAACAGAATTAAGAAAACAGAAGACAGAGAGTGTGCCTCTGAACTGCCGGAAGCGCAAGTCAACAAACATATAGGAAGTAGGAACTCCTTGCACTTTAAGGAAAGAGTTAAGGAAATCTTTTATTTATTTTTATTTATTTATATTCAGGAGTTAAACACTAAAAACATTTTTAAAATGACCATTTTGTTCTACCAGATTCTAGGTATTTACAAAAATTGTTTTATTATGTTAATAAAATTTTCAATAAATAAGAGAAATATTTAATAAGTTATTTATTTCCATATAAATCCGATCAAAATTCAATTTCAATAAGAAAAATTCTAATTATTTAATTAGTTACTGATTTACATATTTAATTCCAAACCCATGAACAAACAGAGTTGATTCTCTCTGAATATTGTAAAAAGCAAGTGTCTCACTATCCTTCAGAGGTTTCCCACCATAAGAAAAATACCTATAATTATAGGGTATATGAATCTTGTGTGAGATTCTGGTTTTTACATCAGCAATGGTATCAAATTGGTTCACATAAACAGTCACAGTTGTTCCACACCATGTCATTACAAATATCTGATACTCAGCTGGCACCATCTTCCTTAATGTCATAATAGGCCAAGGTCCTGAAATTCTCCAGCCGGATTCCTGAATGAATAATAAAATCCCAGTTTTCAACAGAGAAATGCACCATACCCTCAACTATTCTCTTCACATCGAGGACAGTAAGCAGAAACTTGACTTCAAGTTTTATTATATCTTTGCTTGGTGTCTCCAGGGACAATGGAAGGACATCCTGAGGAGTAGAAACCATTTGGAGTCACTTTCCGAGGTATGTTGAGTGAGGCTAAAGTCCTGTTATCTTCCAGGAGTTTACCTGCATGGTAAAGAGAGTACTGCTTTCCCTGGATCGACTCTTTGGCAAGAGCTATGGATTTGATCTTCTGAATTGTATCAGAACTCTTCACTTTCACGGCCATGATTTTATCATCTGAAGGTACTTTGACATATAACCGTATCTTAACTGTGGGGAACAGAATGGACGGTAGAGTCCTTGTTAATGGCACAATCCAGAGCAGTTCACCCGTGAAAAAGAATCCCTGATCATTCTCAAGGTTCCCTTTCTTCTCGCGTACCTTTGCTTTGAGATTTCCAATCGTTTCAGGTATCTTCACCTGAATGGATGTTGGTTTCATTATCTTCAGGCAAATATTTATCTGATGGAGAAAATCGTTGGCGGTATTTGACCGAGATAAAGTCGGAGGTAGGAGAAAATAGTTTGGAGACTTGATTCAATCACTTGCACTCCAATTATCGATCCCAAGGGGTATTTATAAGTACAATAAGTGACTCTTAACATCTAGCTATATGAACCATAATTTATAAAAGATACATGAATCACACCAGTCCATGAACAATCATATGCTAAGTATCTACACACACAATGAATTTAGAAAAACCGAAAGATTAATGAACTTGAAG